>NC_086325.1:91963206-93163206 GCF_036172605.1 Pelobates fuscus | reverse complement strand
AAGACACACTGACAAATGAGAAGGTGATATCTGAAAATGTGTATTGCTGAATTTTTACAGGAACAAGAAAAAAACTAATATATATATATATATATATATATATATATACGGTATATATATATATATATATAAATATATATATATAAAAGTGGAATATACCTTGCACTCAGGCTTCAAGTATATCAGACCGGGTGCAATACCGGGGCTTGAATATCCAAATGATAGAATAGTATGGCTGCACTCACGGATTTCCAATAAAATATAACTTTTATTCCAAGATTCTGATGACAACTGAAACGTTGATCTATTTTAAGGAACTGGAATAAAAGTTATATTTTATTGGAAATCCGTGAGTGCAGCCATACTATTCTATCATTTATATATATATATATATGTATTAAGGCCGTTTGGCCTGTATTTGTGGGAGGGGCTTAAATTAATTCACTCCCCTATATAAGGGACACCCCTTACCTGACTCATATCACTTGAGGTCAGCATCAGAATGATTTCCACTTCCGGGTCATCCAGACGCCATTTTACCTGATTACTCCATGAGGTTTTCTAAGCAGAGCTGTGTCAGGAATCCAGCCACAGGCTTTTCCGGCCTACCACCTTCTTTCTTCAATCCATCACCGTGAATGGTGTCCAAGTGACTCACAAACTGTAAGTCGACCTACCCGTTACGCCAGGCTTCAGTCCCACGGCACCATGCACGGGTCAGGTCCTCACTTTACGGCTGCATTTTGTCTAAGTCTGTTCTAAAACCATTGCAAGTTCATTCGTTTAAACCCCCTACCGGTCATTCGGTGTACTACAGGCTTTTCAGACATTATTGCATTTCATGTACAAACCATCGAACCACTGCATTTTCGCCTACACACTGACCCCTACCGGTCATTCAGTGTACTACAGGCTTCTCAGACATTATTGCATTTCATGTAAAAACCAACCAACCACAGCATTTTTCACCTACACACTGACCCCTATTGGTCATTTGGTGTACTACAGGCGTCTTAGACGTTTTTTGCATTTTCATGTACAAACCAATAAACCACTGCATTTTCACCTACACACTGACCCCTACCGGTTTTTGGTATACTACAGGCTTCTTAGACATTATCGCATTTCATGTACAAACCATCGAACCACTGCTTTTTCGCCTACACACTGACCCCTACCGGTCATTCAGTGTACTACAGGCTTCTCAGACATTATTGCATTTCATGTAAAAACCAACCAACCACCGCATTTTTCACCTACACACTGACCCCTATTGGTCATTTGGTGTACTACAGGCGTCTTAGACGTTTTTTGCATTTTCATGTACAAACCAATAAACCACTGCATTTTCACCTACACACTGACCCCTACCGGTTTTTGGTATACTACAGGCTTATTAGACATTATCGCATTTTATGTACAAATCAACGAACCACTGCATTTGCGCCTACATACTGACCCCTACTGGTCATTTGGTGTACTACATGCTTCTCAGACATTATTGCATTTCATGTACAAATCAACGAACAACTGCATTTTCGCCTACACACTGACCCCTACTGGTCTTTTGGTGTACTAAAGGCTTCTTAGATATTATCGCATTTCATGTACAAATCAACGAACCACTGCATTTGCGCCTACACACTGACCCCTACCGGTTATTCGGTGTACTACAGGCTTCTCAAGACATTATTGCATTTCATGTACAAACCAACAAACCACTGCATTTTTCACTTACACACTGACCCCTATCAGTCATTTGGTGTACTACAGGCTTCTCAGACATTATTGCTTTTCATGTACAAAACAATAAACCACTGCATTTTCACCTACACACTGACCCCTACCAGTCATTCAGTGTACTACAGGCTTCTCAGACATTATTGCATTTCATGTACAAACCAACTAACCATGGCATTTTCACCTACATGCTGACCCCTACCGGTCAATCGGTATACTACAGGCTTCTCAGACTTTATTTCACTTCATAAGCAAACAAACTAACTACAGCATTTTCGCTTTTATACTGACTCCTATCTGTCAAACGGTAGGATTAACCCCTTAAGGACATATGACATGTAATGATGGGTTTTTTTTTTATTCCAGAAGTTTGGTCCTTAAGGGGTTAAAGGGTATTTTAACATACAATCAGCATTTCTGACCCCTACTGGTCAACAGAAAAACTGTCTTCACATGTCATATACAATTTACCAGCCAATATAAATTACACATAAGATTGTTTTAAACATAACCATAAACCATAAATTAAACTCCAGCATGGGCTCAACTTCAGGTTTAATTCACAATAATTTACATTTCACATCAAGACCAACAGTGGTTCTATCAACACTGCCACCTACAGGTCTGTCAAGTACGTTGACAATTTTCATGGGGTTTTACAAACACCAAAACACTGACACTTATAGGTCAACAGACAAACATTTCACATACCAATCAGTATCCAACTACACTGCCACCTATAGGGCACTCGGCAGATCTCCAGTGCACTTGCATTTTGCAACACCATGTTCACTGACCCCTACCATTCAATAAGACATACAACAATTCACATAGCAAGCACTATATCAACATCTGGTATAAATACATATATTATTACACAGTAGCAGACGCATCTGTATATACGTAACTGGTAATATAGTTCCCATACATTTTTCACAGCACGCTGCTCACACAACAGACTTTCCCCTAACAAGGGGACATACATCTTACAAAGTGGGGACAGACCACATTTTCACTTGTACATACGGCACTTAATGGGTTAAGATTGATACATATTTAACCAGTATGGCTATGATGTTTAATATTTACACATCACGGCACTTTACTTTTCACATATACTGTATGTATTAAGATAAGCTTGGTCTATGCCACATTTCCTTATGCCATACGGTTTTATCCATTCAGGTTACAGTTACTACTAAAAACCTATATGGATTGTCAGGTTCAATACCATACTACAAGGTACATACACCTGCTCACGTAGTTATTCATCTCTTACCTTCCCTGGAATAGTAATAGTGTACTGGCAATTAGGGTTCTAGGGCCCAATAAGTATTACCCCCTTTTTTCTCTGCATTATGCTTCGGTTAGTGGTCCCGCGAGGCCAACACCCCGCCTCACACTCGGAGGCATACACCCCTCGGGCCACTCATGAGCTAGCCGTCTCGCATTGTATCATAGAGAGGGCCTCACCTGTCACTCCCCTTCCTATTTTCTGGTTACTGTCACTGAGAGGCCAACATCCTGCCACAACATTCAGTGGCCACACAAAATCCCCTCGCGCCAAGCATAGATAGAGCCTCTCAAGCCACTTGGCAACTAGCAGGGCCTCACCAGTCACCAAAAAACACCAAGCCTAATCGTTTCGCCTTACGGCTTAGCTAGCAAGCCAGTACAAGAACCCTGGGTACAAATAATAATTGCAATCTTTATTGTTATTTAAGTATTTCTCTAAAAGATGGTGAAGAATCACCTCTTCCTAGCACCCCGGCTAGAATTGATACACCTTCAAGCAGAGGAGATGTTGCTAGTCCAGCAGCAATCAGATCCTGGATGATCCCACACATTACCACCGACCAACGGACAACACGGAGGCAGGGGAAGGCCCAGCTACATCAACTCAGGTGACACCCAGGCTATGCTAGCCTCACTCATAAACTCATGAGCAAAAAAAAAAAATTATGATAGACTGGCAATCTCAAGTTGGTCACCACAGCCCTCACAAGGCTGGGCCTCACGCTACTTTACAACCAGCACCAACCGAAACTCGGTTACCTGGTACAATCAATTCTTATGACACACAAGACGTTAACCCTGCACGTATGATCCCAGCACATTGGGGAAGCAAGGCATATATGTATGATGATGTATCGGTGATGGTCAGATCCAGGGATTCCAGGTAAATGGGGATCTGATCATCCCTTGGTTGGGTTGGCATTTGGAATATGTAGAGATGTTTATTTGTGCAGGTACCCATACAGAAGGGAGTTTGTCCCAAACAAATGGACGAGCACTCTCAGGCTCCAGGTACCAGCACCTCTGAACTACCAGAGACCATTGATATGAGTAGTTGCATTGCATATAGACTGTTGCATATATGTTCAAATGGTTCAGGGCACATGACAAACCATGTGTCCCAATACAACTTACAAATAATGTACTCACCATCTGTACACACTAATGCATTTTCAACACTACTGACTCATCACCCTTCCAGACTTGTAGTAGATTTACTAAAGCTCTGGAGCTTCAAAGGGCTCCCTTACAGGTATCATAAATACACCTTCAAGGGATATAGCATGCCCTCACTTACAGTCAGCACAACAAAACCATTGGCTGTAAACACACTCATAGCCAAGATTTGCAGAGGGGTCTTCCAATCTCCACCATTTACAGCATGGCACCAAACACATTGGTATTGTCACAAGGAATCTTCCCTTAAACAAAGACTAACCATAGACTTATTGGCACCACACACCTCCGCTACCCCAAGTCTCAACTCCCTCATACCCTTCGAGGAGTTTTCTTACTATACAACACCATTGATCTACCTTTACAGCTATCACTCAAGCATGGGTTGAAGCTTGGTTAAGTAAGACCAATATCATCAACGCAGTAAACGGCTACCATCTACCCTACACACTGGCACTTACATGGCATAAATTGGGCAATCCTTTCCCTGCTCAACTTTCGAGCTACAGATTAGCCTACTATCGATATTTGCAGATACTCTGAGCTGGTTATGATAACATATCCAGAGGCCTTAGTCATACACTATCTAGAAGACTTCTTGTTGATCAAAGATAACATATTTTTCACTAGAAGCCTCACGGCAGCTTAGTCTGGTTGACCACTTGGGCGTCCCAGTACCCCATAAGAAACAGAAGGCTCAGACACTATCACATTACTGGGCATATGACTTGAGTCGGCATCCATACACGCAAGTTACCACAAGACAAATAGGGAACCTTCTCAACTACATCAATCACTACCTCCTGCTTAGTACTTACAACGGCAAGGAACTACCAGGTTCCTTAATTTTGCCATGCCAATCATACCACAAGACCACGCTTTCACATCCAGAGTACTTTCCCCTTTTTTCCACACTTCCAACATGACGATCAGAGGATGTCCCTAGACACCTCAGCAACAGCAGACCTGCACATGGGGGGGGGGATTTCTTAACCACTTGGCATGGTAAAAGCATGTTCCTTTCAGGATTGTCGGACACTTCTCCAACCAGATGGTCAGATGCTGCGTCTACCACGGGTTTGGCAGCGATCTACCGGGAACAATTGCTTTGGAGCTGTTGGCCATGGCATCCAGGTTTGGAAATTTTTCCACCACCTCAGCCCCTTTGGGAGATCTACCCCATTGTAGCAGCTGCTGTGGCATGGGGTAAATCATGGTCAGGGTCATCAATCCGTTGTTACTCAGACAACTAGGCACATGTCATATCATCAACAAACGCCACTACTCATCCATAAGGTCATGATATTTCTGGGGAACTCACTTGGTTGGCCACTTATCACATTTCACTTTCATGTACCAGATGGGGGTATACATCCCTGCCGACAATTGTCTCATTTATATTCCAGGCATGTTCATCATATGCTTCCTACAGCCGCCCATACAGTCACGGCCACTCTTTTGTTCCAGAGACAAAATCATGGATTAGACATACTCATGCAGCATAGCATGCACTATCCCATCTAGCACTTTCATCCCATACTTGTAGAACACATAACACAGCTTTTTACCTGGCTTAAAGAATCTCATTGGAACACAACATAGCTCAACCTGTGTCATAACATTTCTCCTAGGTTTTGCTTCTTTTTGCCACCTTAAACTATCTCACACACCATTAATTATATATTTTACAGGCATTCAACAACACAGGATAACCTATGGCCAAAACTACCATAACTTCATGCTATCATACCAGACAAGAATATACTCAGAGGTTTTCAGGAATCCATTCCCCCACGATACTCTCAGAGATTACCAATAGCCATCCAACTTTTCATCCTTATCGGACCTATTAGATCTACAACCATTCAATTATACTACCAAGTCGGCCATTACCAGCCATGCACATTGCCTTTTATGCCTTTCTCGGGCCAGAGAATCCACTACCATCACCACCACTCAGACAGATCATTGTCTTAAACAATCCCACGTACGTAAACACATTACTACCTATTGGCTCTACCACATTCCGAAATTAGTCAACACGGACCAACAGTAGAGATAACATACTATCCTACCCACAACAAATGGTGTCCACTTTCGGTCCTAGATTCCTACCTTCAAAATTCTTCCAGGAATTAAATACTGTAATGCATTTAAGGAAATGTCTGGTTAATTTGTATATATTTGTTGACTGTATTAAATCTTTGATTATTCATTTTTGCCCTCTTTATTTACAGGCCTACCGTATCGTCGGTCTCGGCACACCACAACCGACTTGCTCCCTTTATACTATCCTATGCTTATGCTGTATCCTTACTCCATATACGGCTATTTGCCCCTTACACAAGTATTAAGGCCGTTTGGCCTGTATTTGTGGGAGGGGCTTAAATTAATTCACTCCCCTATATAAGGGACACCCCTTACCTGACTCATATCACTTGAGGTCAGCATCAGAATGACCCTCCCACCCACTCCTCATTTCAACACTCTTTTCTTTCCAATTACTTTACTTTCTTATTCCTTGGTGGGCCCTCTTTATTTACAGGCCTACCGTATCGTCGGTCTCGGCACACCACAACCGACTTGCTCCCTTTATACTATCCTATGCTTATGCTGTATCCTTACTCCATATACGGCTATTTGCCCCTTACACAAATATATATATATATATATATATATATTGTATGCTGTACAAAACAAACAGACACAAAAAAGCAGACAGATCCTGAAAAATCCACAGACATTACCACAAACACAGTCACTGTAACCATCACAACAACAGTCACTAAACAAAATTTTGAAGAGATAATATGGGAAACTATAAATGATTTTACAAAAACGTAATACTTCCGTCTAATGTTATTCTTCGTAATAACCTTTTTGTTTTGTTTCTCTGAGGTTGAAGGTCAGTAGGCAATATCCATTCCTCCATCTTTGGGACAGATCACATATTCTTAAATTGATTTACTGGAGCGAACACGTATTAGAATCTGCAGTGTTGGGGTACACTAAACGTTTCTGTTTCCTGATCTGATTTTACATTTAGAGTGTTGTATTAGGTGATGTTTAACAACCTAATTAATTTCTCCTATTGTCAAACTTTCCCCTGGTAGATTGTTCGCAAATTCTAATCCCAGTACATAAATATTACATTCTATCCTGCTTACCGCCCCCATACACGTGTGATGTACATTCCCAGCCAAAGCAAAATAATCACACTCATGTGGTGTCCACAGGTTTCAAAGATAGAATTTAATGATAATTTTTGTTAGCACGCATTATTATGACAGTGAAATATTTTTAATTCAATGCTGCCCTCCTGTGGTGTAAGGGTGGTCTCAATGTAGACGCTGTCACTGCCTAGCTGATCTGTCATTTTAGAGCGTTTGTTCACTAAACAGTGAATTGTGGTGTGTTGCAATATTTTGGCTAAGAAAGATAAGAAAAATATTTTTTATCTCTGCTATTTTACAAATGAAGTTTCAGCTCACTTGAAATTTACTTTTAGTTAGTAAGCCCCACAAAGCCTACCGATCACTGCTCATCCTAAAGATGATGGAGTGACCAAAAGTGGCCATATGTGAGGCACAGTCTTATATAATCGGAAATGGAACATTTTGGATTCCAGCACACGCTAATCAAATCAGCAAACTTACATTTTTTTCCATAAAGATCTATTCACCATTTAATATGGGCTCATATTGTCCTGTGTTTCTTTAACAGAGATGCAAAACTAAGGATGTTAATTCACAAGGATTCCATTGTTTACTAGTAGAATCAGGAAAGCATGAATGCTGGACTTTTTACCTAATGAGATAATTAAAAACAATGTTTTAGTAGTGTTTTTTATATGCCTTTTCTGGATGAAACTATAATTTGATTACAGATGAACGCACTTTAAAATATACGATTCTTTATTTAATATTGACCTTGTTTCATGTTTAGAACAGAGTCAGGTTTATCACATAGATTAATCTTAATTACATCCCATATTTTCCATTGGCTGTCCTTTCCCCAATTGCACTACAACCAATGATGTAGCAACCTACAAATTCCTGAAATGGGTAGGAATGGGAAACATTAAAAAGGAGTATATGATTAACTTATGAAGAACACATGCAAGATGTATTAAAATAAATATATGTAGTAACATTACTATTCCTGAGAACTTTCTATATGAATTGAGGTTCTAATAATGACAATCTTTTAGTATTCCTTCACAAACACTAAAGGTTGAGTAGTACGGTATTTTGTAACCAACTTTCTCAATGAACAGTGAATTTGTAATCAAGAACAATTAAAGTCATCTGTTGCAAGGTACTTCCACTGCCTGGGTCAAGGAAAGTTTGGTATGGCTTTAAAAATAGCAGTACCAGTGTAGTGGTATATTAAATTAGCTATTTGCTACACAGACATGTCGACCCCACTTTTAGAAACAAGCCATGTTTATAATTTAGAGCTAAAAATGTTTAAAAGCAATATATATATATATATATATATATATATATATATAAATTCCCTAAAGAAGCAAAAAAAAAATATTTCTATCTCTCTATCTAACTGTCTGTGTGTCTATCTGTGTCTGTCTGTCTGTATCTATCCATCTATGTTCAGGCCATAGTCGTTTAATTGTGGGAGGGTTTAATCAGGCCTTTCAAAATCTCTGTGGCTCATATCTCGAGACTGCAGGTATTTTCGACAAACCCCACCTACTCTCCCTTTATCTATATTATCTTATTTCCCTGGAAGGCTCTGTTTATTTAAATGCCTAACCCAACCATCAGTTCAGGCATCTCAACCAACTTTGCCTAAAGTGGAATAGATATATATTGTATTTAGTAGATAGCAAAGTCAAAATGAATGGGCCCAAAATGTGGGATCCCTTTAATAGAACCCTCTAGTCAACCAGAAGAGAGAAGCTGGAATAGGGCTTCTTCCATTTCACTTCTCATGAGATGGGCAGGAAGCCACTAGGTGTAAAATGTCTATATATTAAACCCTGTCTGACCATGTATGTGGTGTAGTTGGTAGGTTACGTATTTGTAGCGTCATTGCAGCTTGAGAATGCTTTATTTGCATATTCTGAGCACCATGGCCCACAGAATGCAAATTAAGCCCCTTCCTGTCAACTTAAAGGTTTTCTTTCGTGATTGTCTGCTCCTTGATATAAGGAAGTTGACCATAAAAAAAACATTATCTAACAAGCAATAAGCATTTCGAGATTTATAAGGCTGGTTAAATATACGTAAATGCCTAAAATCTCTGGGAAAATATTAGTTTGATATTTTGTCAGTTTTTTACCAAATTTTCTGTCAAGTTTAAAAACTGAATAGACCTCTTTTGATATTTTTTTTACTTGTTTTATATGACCATGGGCTGCCTGAGAATGATAGGGATTACAAAAGAACATAAGTACATTTAAAAAAAACCCTCCTACCCCTTATGCAGTACTAACAGATGTATGAGGCTCATTGCTCTGTTTGTTTTACGAATTTCTTGCCAAAGTATTGTACTTTGTATTTTTTTTACCAGTTAACTATGTTACTGTAGCAATGGAAAGACATATTTTTATTTATTTTTTTGCATTCTTTGAAGTTAGTCTTCAAATAAAAAAAAGCATTTTATAAAAAAATATTTTAGTGCAAAGTACTGGTCTTAGAAAAAAGCATTTGGTTGTAGTTATCTCCGCTTTAGTGGACCAATATAATAGTACTTTATAGTTAAAGTGCAGAGCTTCTGGGAGCAGCAAAAAAAAAAGACATCTGTGCGGTTTCAAAAGCTTTTCACTTTATCTACAAAAATTTTATATTGAATGCTAAATACATTTCTCTGCTTGTTCTAAATTATATATGTATTTTTCGGTTGTTTTTAACAGTATTTCGAGAGGCACCCACCTATTGAAATTAAAATAAAAAATAAAAAAACACGAATTCTAAAAGGTAACTATGGAGAAAATAAATTATAGTTGGTCCAAAGGAAATGTCTAAATGCAGAAATTAAAAATTAGCCGAGGGCTTTAAACACTGGTCCAGTTAAAGGAAGCAAACATGAAATATATGACATGTCTTTGGGTACCTTGGGAATGATAGATTTTGGGGTGCATTCACTAAACAGAGAGATGCTGTAAGCAAACTTGATTTATAAAATTAAAACAAATAAACAATTTTGGATAAAACATACAACTTATGTTATTTAGCATATCTTCCCACCTCGAGTACTTTAGCCTACATTTTTTTTTTAAAGTATGTTCTTAAACCTGCACAACTTTATTTACTAAAAACAATTTTTATAACTTTTATAACTTAAATCCAAGAGGCTTAATTGATGCAAAAATAGCATCGAAGTCGTGTCTACAGCTTAGTTAGAGAATTGTCCCAGATCTTCTTTTATTGCCTCTGTTTTTCCATTTGGATTTAATTTGTGAAAAATGTGAGTTTAGTATATAGCACTGCTATTGTTTAGTGATTCAATACCTCATTTGTGTATAACACTTTTATTTTTATTTTTATTTTTTTTAAGTAGTTAATGTAAACTCTGTATCTTCCACATTGTACTGCTGGCTAAATGTTTTCCTGGGCATTAAAGATGATATGCAAATTATGTACTTTTTGCTGAAGGACCTCTATAAACAGAACACATTATTTCTATTGTATAATTCTGCAAAAGGGATGACAGTGATTGTTCTTTTCTTGGAACGAATGCTAGATAAACAAGGTAAATACCAGTGGTGATATTATTCATAACTATAGTTCCGTGGCTGTAAGGATTTTTGTATACACATTGTAATTAATGTGGGATGTAATAATACTAATTGTTTATTTACTGACATTATATACATATATTAAAAAAAAAGTTTCATAATGTTCATTCTTCATTTTATAAACATAAAGCCATTACGTATATAGCCATATATTAGCATATGTAAGATTCTAGGCCTTGATATAACATATTTGAGATAACATATTTGTCTTTTAGTGTCGTTTTTCATATAACTGAGAAAATCCGTTTTAGTTATAAGATTGAGCCAGAGAAAATTGAAAAGTGAAACCAAGCTCTCTCTCATACAGTTAAAAGGGGTAAGCGCAATCGTAATATCAAATTACGTCGAGCTATGGAACATTCCTAGTGTATTATCTGTGGATTTTCATAAATGCTTTTTTTTGCGCAGAAAAAATATATACTGTATAGCTAAAGTTATACACTGTCCAGTACCACCATCCCAGAATTCTCTAGAGAAGAGGTAGCCACATTTTTAACCCACAAATTGTAAAGGATTATGGGCAACAACAGAGAGAGAACTAGAGTTGGTGAAGCCTGTGTCAGTTCACGTGTATATCAATCAGTCAGTTAGCATTCAGAAGCACAAGGCTATTAGTGTGTTTAAATTCTAAATTAATCCAAACGGCTAAGCTATGAACATGAGCAAGCTATGGTAGCTCCCTGCAGTAACCAGCATCACTCTAAACATTGCTTTTTTTCCTCTTCTTCCTTCTGCCAAATACACATGGCTGTTTTATTTCTACTGCCTGCAATAAAGCATCTGGAGGGTACCGTCTCCCTCGCAGAACAGCTACAAATTACTAATTGATAGATCCAATTACATCCAGCTTTTACCATCTTGCAAAAAGTTATCTTAATTGGCAATTATGGGCAGCAGTCAGTCTGCAGTTGAGTAAGGTCATGGCTCTTGAGTTGTAGCGCAGTCTGAGCTGCTGAGGATCCTAATGGAGAAGAAAGAAATATGTATTTCTACATGGTAGTTAAATGTATCATTAATATTCCATGTATTCATCTTACTGTGATTACTCAATTATCAGCAGGGCCTGAAGGAGAGACCTCCCATTCGGCAGCCAAATGAAAAAATGTATAGACTCTTTGCTAACGGGGCTCTGGAACCTAAGCAGTGCTTTTAGTGTGAATATAGAGAGTACAAATAATCTATGCTAAACTAAAATGCACTGAATTACATAGTGGAAAAGAAAGAGAGGTATTGCTTGTTGGCGCCGTCCCTCTTTTGCGAAATCATCATGTTATTTGCATATTATTCAGAACGGTTATAGCACAGTGTTTTCAAGTTTTATTTTCTGTAAAAAAAAGGAAGAAAAAAAAAAAAATAAAAAAAAAATACTTCCGCCTTCACACTTATGCTCTGTTACCAGCCCAACATTCAATAATAATTTATATTGGATTACATTGCCTTTGGAATATTTTGTTTCGGAATATTATATCCTGAGCTAGCAATAGCAAATACACGAATCATAGAACTCTTAAGCTATATACAATCTGCAATAAAAAAAAAAAAAAAGAACAAATAAAAAAGTAAGCACATTTCCAAACTAGTCCTCGAGGCATGCCGACCTGTCCAGGATTTAGGGATTACGCAGTTGTGTCTAAATTGTTTTTAGAAAAAGAGAAAAAAATACCTTGATACAACTGGGTAACACTTACATTTTGGAAACCACTGGACTACACAATAACAATAGTTGTATTATCATAAGTAACATTTTTAATTTTCCTGTGCTTAAAGGACCACTCTAGGCACCCAGACCACTTCAGCTTAATGAAGTGGTCTGGGTGCCAGGTCCAGCTAGGGTTAACCCATTTTATTTATAAACATAGCAGTTTCAGAGAAACTGCTATGTTTATAAATTGGTTAAGCCTTCCCCCTAATCCTCAAGTGGCTGTCTCATTGACAGCCGCTAGAGGCGCTTGCGTGACCTCACTGTGAAAATCACAGTGAGAGCACGCAAGCGTCCATAGGAAAGCATTGATAATGCTTTCTTATGCGACCGGCTGAATGCGTGCGCAGCTCTTGCCGCGCGTGCTCATTCAGCCGACGGGGCGGAGAGGAGGAGGAGAGATCCCCGCCCAGCGCTGGAAAAAGATACGTTTTACCCCTTTTCCCCTTTCCAGAGCCGGGCGGGAGGGGGACCCTGAGGGTGGGGGCACCCTCAGGGCACTCTAGTGCCAGGAAAACGAGTATGTTTTCCTGGCACTAGAGTGGTCCTTTAAGATGAAGAAAACCTGGTAAAGTGGAGCAAGAAATCCTTGCCACATGTGCTTGTGTAAAAAAAGTTAGACACTAGTTGGACAAAACTGATAGATAAACTTTTTTTTTTTTTTTTTTTACTTTTTCTCAGTTAGTGAGGCCGACTTATACCTGCAGGGATTTTTCCTCTTAGATGTCATTCTAAACTACGCTCAGAAAGTAGATGCAGGACACATTAAATAATGCAAAGCTGTTACAAACTACCTAACAGCTAATAACAGTGTCAGCAGCACTCCAAAGTCATGTATAGGAACTTGAATTCTTTACACAACTGTGCAGTACAGTTATGGACTATACGCATATGCTTCTCAAGCTCTTTTATCAAGAAGAGTACATTCACGTTGATATTAGATGCTCGTTTAAGAAACTGAGATAAATCTTCAGGGTTTAGAACCTGCTGTCATGAAGTTTGATCAGGTACTATTGTTGGTGTAATAGTGAGCAACAAAGAATGTCTAAAAGAAAATGTCATAAACCATCATGTGATACCTCACAAAACATAAACCTTCTATTCTCATCTTATATTTGCATCATTTTTTTTTTCCTAAACTTTAAACACCTATGTGCCCTAAAATATTAAGAATATGAAAATAATTTAACGTTTGTCGTCAGTCTCAGCTATTTTCTGCCTTGGGTCCTGTTCCAAGGAAATAATTTTTCACAGAAGCTGACTCAAATTACAGGATATCTACATTTTAATTAGTCTGATTTTGTGGGCGTTAGTCTCTCTTTAAAGTGACAACTTTTCTGTAACCTCCTAATATTAAAACAAATAATAATGATTGCTGATCTGCTGTTAGAATTTTTCATTACAAGTGGGAATTTAAAAAAAATAAACGGAAAATTCCTATATATAACCTTGAAAGCATTTTTGAGTGAAATGAGGCATTAAAAAAATGCACTAATTTATTTAGGCAGTGGCAAATACATCAACATTTAAGTCCTACACATTGGCCCATTATTAAGCCAAGTTAATAGTGCTACTGGCAGCAACCAGAATAACCCATCAATTCTTGTTTTATTAATCCCCTCACCCCCTCAATTCAAAGTTTCACTCAGTCCACTATTTAGAAATACTTGACGTAGATAAGCCTGATACAGCAGGCTAACAACTTGTTGATCCAGGGAAAAATTATTCCCTTTGTGGCTTAATTGGAAATCTCTGCAAATTGAGTTTTTCACCTTCTCATGGATCAAAAGCAGAAACAGATGTGTGAAAGCCTAAACTTAAAGGAACACTCTAGTGTTAGGAATACATGCGGGTTTTTTTTTTTTTTTAAATCAATAAATATGTTTATTTATATTGTTGGAGTGTTGGTGAGTTTGCTGGGATGTTTTTGCCCTTTCTTTATAAAAAAGTGTTAACTTACCTCTAGTGGCAAGAGGGTCCCTTGCCGAAGCTCCACTGTATCGGCTAGCAAAACATTAGTAATCATGACCTCCCAGCTAATCCAATGATTCCCTTAAAGAAGCACTAAAGCTAGTGCTTCCCTATGAGAAGCATTGCCTTCCACTTTGTGCTGGGGCACATAGCCATAAGGAAGATCACCCTACCACTTATTTGAAAGTGACAATTTCTCTTGAAAATGTCTCTTTTATAATGTGTGAAAAAGGGGATTTTCTGTATTCAGCTGCTGATATATGGGTATTTGTTACATTTCACTGCATCTGTAAGTTTTCAGCTTATTAAAAAATAATGGGAAAAAAGTGGTAACCACTATTTCATAACCATTGGTAGCTCTGATTTCATTCTGTAATGTGAAGATCTGGGAAGGCAAGAAAGAAGAAATTTCTTTGAAAGGCCAAAAAGTAGGGGAGGCAGTTAAATAGCTGGGGGTGGATGAGGGGGGAGGGTTATGAGGAGGTAGTCCAGGTTGCACTTTTTGGGGGCAGCTCCCAGTGGACTACAGCACCCTGGGACGGACTGGGCCGTACAGCCACAATGCTGCGGTAATCATTTTGCGAGTTCCTCCATGTCCATGCGCTGGATGGGGAGGAAGAGAAGGACAGAGGAAGCCTGGAGTCTCAGACTCCCATCAGCCTTGTTCAACCAGCTCCCGCTGGACCCCACACTGCATCCAAAAAGTAAGTAAGTAAAATATGTAAATTGTTTTATATATGTGTGTGTCTATATGTGTACCTGGGTCTGTGTGTATATGACATTGTGCATAACTATGTGTGTGTGTGTGTGTCAGTGTGTGTATCTGACTGTGTATGTCAGTGTGTATGTCAGTCTGTGTTTGAGTACCTGTGTGTCTGTGTACCTGTGTATCTATGTGTTTGTGTCTGTGTACATACCTGTCTGTGTACCTGTGTGTCAGTGTACTTGTGTATCAGAGTGTGTATGTTTCTGTGTGTCAGTGTGTATGTGCACCTGTGTGTCTGTGTTCATGTGTATATGTGTAATTCTAACTGTGCGTGCATATATGTGTATATGTGTGTGGCAATGTACACATCCCGGCATTCCAACGCCAACACTGTGTACAAATACACCCTTGCTTTCTAACGCCAACACTACACACAAATAAACTCTAACGCCAACACTGCTTACAAATACACATGCCACTTTCTGTGTGGAGGGGGTGGCGATATGAATCAGGTAATTTCCCTGTTGATATGATATCCTATCATATCCCTGTATTTCTCACATCACAGCTGGTGCAGCAATGCAATAGTGATGAGGCTGGGCTAAGAGGGACGGAAAACTCAGGGACCACTCTGGGCAGCAAAAGCTCTAGCCACGCCATTGGGGGGAGGACAAGCTCAGAGAAAGAATGTTATTGCACGTATCTAGTATAATCAAGAGGACTGGAAAATTAACTTGAAATCAAAGTGGATTGGATTTTTGGATCAATGAGTTGGGAGAATGAGAAGACGGAGGCAGTGAGGATCAAAGCAATCACGTGGTCACAGTCATTGGAATGGTCAGGGCCGGAGGCATAGATTCATAATCCAGCAGCCATGTCAAGGTTCAGAAATCCAGCAGTCAAGTAGAAAGAAATTAAAGGAGGACTGAAATTATGTACAGAAAGCTGGGGTTCAAGCACGGAGCCAACACAATGAACGGGGACTGGTTTGACCATGCTCTGGGGACTGCAAGGCTGGAGTGATTCTAGGTGCATATATGATTCTGGTAATATCTGTAGTGTAAAGAGAGGCAACCCTGACATCATTTGATGGTGGATGCTTCAGCTCAATAACATCAAACGTGAAGACCTTCAGAAATCAAAGGTTTTAAAGGACAATTGTCACCTCAAAACTATTTTCTAATATAATAATCCTTCATCAAGTTTTGAAGAGAAATTCATATGTTTAAATAAAGTATATGTTAAAAATTAGAAAAATAAACTGTGCAGGGAGTGAAGCAGAAGATCATGAAGACTAACTATATGTTGTTTTGAAACACTGTCTTACCCAATGTGCATGTATATGGCTGAAGGATCCCGTTACATACTAAAGGGATTTTCTCTTTTTTTCATATACTTTATATGAAAACATACGCGTTTTTATATCCAGTCCGTGTCAGGGATTTCAGATCTCATTGTCATAGTGCACTGACTTGAACAACTGTCAAAAAAGTCTGCTTATTAACTTTCCTGCACTCAGTTGTGTTAGTAGCCAGAGGTTGCAAACAGGAGCGAGAGACCAAGACACAAAGGATGAAGTGATGTCTCAGTGTGTGTTTCATCCTGCTGCTAATAAAGGGGCACTCCAGGCACCAAAACAACATCATCTAAATGTAGCCCTTATGATGCCAGGAGGCCCCAGAGCTCACTCTTACCTCAAGGGGTTAAACCATTGGCAACAATAGTGTATTTACCTCCATGCTAAAGGTGATGCCCATACAGTAAACTATTGTCCAAACCACACTCCTATAAAATAAATGTGTTTATGAGGGGCTGTCTTGAGACTTTCTTTTCCCACAGAAATGTTACATTGCTTTACATTGCTGTTATTACTGCAAGGGATTCTGGGTGGGCATATGCAAATGAATTCAAGAATCACTTTTGTACCTCATAAATTACAAGATATATATATATATATATATATATATATATAAAATATAATTCTATTTATTTTTTGTATTCTTTTTTTTTTTTTTTTTTATATAATTTATTTATTTATTTATTTTTGTAGTCATGTTGCCTGTGCTGCAAGTGAAGACAAGAGCAACATTTCATATGATTTCATTAAAGAAAGTGTTATGTGACAAAGAAAATCCCCTTCTTCTCCTATATGTAATTGGGGGCTGTAGAGTTTGGATTCCCAGGCAGCGCACAGTTTGTGGGGGAGGACAGAGATCAGATTGTGCTTACTAAAACATTATCTTGACACTAGACCACAAAGTAACCACAGACTGTCCGTCTGCTTCTATGGCAACATCTAGAGCCAGCAGAGTTTCCTAGTGTCAACTGCAGGACCCTGCCTGCCTTTATGGTATAAATAGATGGGCAGACAGGGCATGCATTCTGCACTGTTGCTATACCTGACTGTTTGTTACTTGAAGATTCCCAAGGAGCAGATCACGCAGTCATGTTTTTTGAGGTTTTTGCTCAAGCTCAGCGGAAATTCTATCCTTGGATGAGACCATCCCATGATGGATAAAAAAAAAAACAGAATTGATGAGGCTGTATTAGCTAAACCTGTTTTTCTCTTGATCCAGATTAAAGGCTTTAGACAGGTTCATGTTACAGGGAACTAATCATGCAAGGTAATATTAAATAGTAATATTAAATAGTATGCTGCCCATTCTAATACCACATTTTTTTTATTGACAAAATTAGATTGACAAATATTTTCATATACAGAGGCTGGTAAGGGAGTGCAATATAAATGTTTATTTTAGGACTGTAGGGGAATGAAAGATTGCAACATAAGCAGATAGTATTTAAAGTGATGTGTGTGATGAGATAAATCCTGTAAACTATTGCATTTTGTCAGCATTTTTCCTATTTGCAGGGTGTATAGATGCTTTTTAATGTCGTTCATTATTGCCTTTATACCGAGGCCAGTGCTGTATGTATCACAAGGGCAGTACTTTCCAGGGGTGGGGGGGGGGGAGCAAAACACGCTGCCCCCAATTGCCTTGTTAGCCTTGTGTTATGGTGTGTAAGGGCTATCCGGCAGGCCAGCTCAGCTTCCCCCACGGAGGGTGGCTGCCGGTTGTGAGCAATGCAGGTGGGCGGTAATCTTCCTGTTCTGCTCCTTTGCGCGTCCTGTGTGGCCGGGAGACAGAGTATGACGTGACTCTAACCCCACCATCAGTAAATGATGCCTTTGGCAGCAGAGCAAGAAGAACTTGAAGATTACAGGATCATAGCAGCCACACTAGACCTCAGGTAAATAATCCACTCCAGCTCTCCCACAGGTAGGGTAGCTGAGTGGAGTTAAATCAAAATAAATAATAATAATTTGTGAGTGCATGACAAAATTAGTTTGTCAGTATCATTGTGTATGTCTGTCAGTGTATGTGTGTGTCTGTGAGTGAGTATCTGTCAGTGAGTGCGTGTTTCAGTGAATGTGTGAGATTGTGTGGCTGTTAGTGTATGTGTGTCCCTGTGCATGTGTCTCTGAGTGAGTGTGTGTGCTAGTGAATGTGTGTCAGCGTTTGTCTAATCAGTGAGGGTGTGTCTGTGAATGTGTGTCAAATCAATTGGAGTGTATGTCTGTCAGTGAATGTGTGTAACTGTCAGTGAATGTATGTGTGTCTGTCTTAGTGTGTAACATCTGCGAGAGTGTGTTTTTGTTAGTGTGTGTCTGTGAGTGAGTGTATGGCAGTGCATGCGTATCTGGGAGTGTGTGCCTGTCAGTGAGTTGGTGTGCCTGTGTGTGTCTGTCATTGAAAGCTTGTGTTGGTTAAACAATGTGTGTGCCAATGACTGTGTATCTGCCAGTGAGTGTTTGTCAGTGTATGTACCAGTGAGGGCATTGCTCTGTCAGTTAAAGTGTGTGTTTGTCAAAAACAGGAAAAGCAAATAGTGTGTGTTTGTAATCTGGCTGGTGGCGTTCAATCACAATGTTCGCCATCTGGAAATTCATGCCCTTGGTTTTATACGTTAATTATGTTATAATGTGGTATCATTTATTGTTAATGTGGGTCATTGTCTGGAGTAGAATTGTTAAAGGAGTTGGGGTTGAAATATAACATTTAAGTATGTTGACAATAACCTTAAAAATGTTTGTGTTTATTTATATTTATAATTTTCCTGAATATAAGGTGTCTGAGTATCCATGGGGGGTTTAGGGTTTTATAAGGCATATGCCAAAAAGGCGACTATGCATGTCATGCAGAATTCGGGGCTGATCAGACTGACAGGCTTAGTATGATTATTATGAGTGATTTCCCAGGATATGTTTGAAAGTAGTCAGAAGATGAGATGAGACAGTCCTCAAGACATTCATAGGTTATGCTGGTTGTCATTGGCGGCAACAAAGGCAGTAAACAGAGCCTACATCTTTTTTCCTGGCAGGATTGACTCAGCCTTCCAAGATAAAATGAGTACCATTAAATTAATCTGAATGTACCTTTCCTGGTTAAATACTTTGTTATTATTATATATGTCAGAATTCCATCATGCTGAACAATGGATACATAATGTTCCACCTTGCAACTCTAGGAGCATCCATCTGTTGAAATCAAATTTATTGCATGTACCATGCAAATAGGGCCATCCGCAAAGAGATCTGGGAACATGCATATTTATTTAGTTATGCAGTGGGTGCGTTCCCATTACCTTATCTGTGGCACTATACATTTTCTAATCCTTAGTATGTAATTTCTTACCCTATAATGCTGATGCCTAGGTTATCTTGGAATAAAGAGTGCTATTAATGAATGGAGAGTGATCTGGGGTCATCCTTCATCAGTAATGCAATGAATGCGTCTTCTTGTTGGTCTTTGTGCTTGAACCCAATTTTTCCAATGATATACGTAAGTCTATATATTTAAAGAAATCCTCCCGTTCCCAATAAACACTTCAGTGAAATTGTTAAGAGAGCTAGAGATTCTGGGTGCTCTCTTACATCATGAGGCTAAACCATTTTCAAACAGTTTAGCCCTAAGTTGTGCTCTTATCGACCATCTGCTCATTTGTCTCCTTTTCTGGTTCTGGCCTTAGGAGCTCGAAACAAGTTGAGAGCACTAGTTGATGCTCTAAGACTATAACTGGACACCAATTTAGAAGAATGATTTAGAAAAGTATGTATTATGTTATATCCTTGCTATACAGTTTAATTGTAAAAATGCCAAGCAAATCATGCATATTTAAAACAAATCTTTAAATTTGAAAAGAAGTGTAGTTTTTTTTAAATTAATCCTCTATTTCTTTTGTTTTGTTTTCTTTTGCACTTACAGCAAATGGAAAGCTGAGCTGGCACAGACTGGCACCTGATGCAAATATAAAATTAGCATAATTCAGTACATTTGCCCATGAACTTAAATGTGCAAAGATAGACTCTTTGAAAAATGATGTCTCTTGAACATGTGTGCATAGAATTTCAAATAAGTAGCTGCTTTAATTCCGAGGAACTGCAGTAGAGGTATGTTTGTTATGACTTACCTCTAACACCCACATAATTGTTTTAACAGCAGATACTGGGTAGTGAAAGAAAACCTGTTGAATGTAGAAATGTGGCAATTCCTCCTTACAATGACAATTTTAATTTTTGTGATTTGCTTTCTTTTCAGTCTTATTACAAAATGTCAATTAATTTCCTTTTGAAGGTGTCATGGGTCCTTAAAGTAAATCATGTCTGTTTCCTGTTCATCAAAGCAGAGAAATTAACTGTTTTTAATCATATCCCTTGTTTAGCGTACTTAGTAAGTTGTGCCTTGCACCCTGAAGATAAAAGAAACAGAGACTTTGTCAACATTACCCTTTAGAAATAGGCGTAACAAACTGACAGCAAGTGCTGGAAAAAGCAAAAAATAAATAAATTATATTAGTAGGTACCATTACACATTCAAAAAACAAAGTGCAGAATTATTAAAATAAAAAAAAATGGCAGAATTTTAAAAGAATAATAAAACACAACACACGCCTTATGAAATGCAGCTTTGAAGATAATTTTTTTTATAAAAATCCCAGAATGCAGTGCAGCAGTATGCAATTGAGCACATATAATTGTATTTAGCGATCTTTCTAGTCACATGTAACAGTCCCCAAGCTGCTGTGTTTAAGGCAGTTTTATTTTGTGTAGAATGCTTTATGATATATACATTATGCTAATCAGCACATCAGACAATTTGCAAAAAATAATTGAGTGCTTTCTGTCTCGCACCACCAACTATAAATTGTTATATAGTTTATTGGTGAGTTGGCTGAGTATTTTGACTCAGTTCTTTTTCCAAACGCTAAAAACTTGCATTAATTGTATCTGTAACAAACACAGCCAAAATATATATATTTCTTGTCTATTTTCATGAAAAATACAACATATACTCTTTTTTTTTCTTTGCATACTGGTTTGTCTATCAAACAAAATGGTGGAAAAAAAGTCTGGTCTGTTGGTTAAAAGAAAAAAGCACTTTTATATTAGTTACAGCAGAGGAAAGTGGAGATGCAGACCCTCTCCCCGTGTGTAGTAACAATGATAAATAGGCCGCGTGTTTTTGATCCTGGATATCTGTACAATGGCTTGAATGTTTTTTTTCCTCTCCTGCCAAACTGTTATGTTAGCATTAAATATATATTTATAGATTGAGAATAAGAGAGAGATCTGGAGAATGAATTCAATAGATCATTTTGGATCACAGTAATGGATGTAGCAGGCAGAGCAAAGCTGAACAGCTCCGATTTCCTGGTTAAAGATTAAATAACTTACGACCCCAATTACGGCCGGAAGCAGAGAAGCTCTGATGTTTAGATCTGGGGTTCTGCGTATACGCCGTGTTTTACAACCACTTGGCAGCTAGTAGGGGCTTGAGCGGTGGTTCTGTAGCTGTTATTGCTTTGTAGACTCTACAGTCAATGAAATGGTTAATCATTCCCATTAAAGCGAGATTATGGGATTGGCTGGGAGTAGAAGGCTGCAGCCGCTCCAGGAATGGAATGTAACAAAGAAGGGGCTCATTACTAAGGCAGGGACTGAGGCCAACTCCAAATGCTTGGACGCAGCTGAGAGAAGCAGTGTGATCACCTCAGCGGAATCTGTGTTATTGCATAAAAAAATATATCAAATCCAAACCACATGGTGTCCGACTCTGTCCCCCAGCTCCCGCACACAGATCTCATTTCTTAACGCCTTTTGATTTCTCTTTGTCCCTTTTCTACCTCCTTACTTAGTTCTCCCTGTTTGAATATCACTTCTCTTCCTGCTATATTTTGTTTTCTTTCATTTTTTCATATGTGGCTGCCTTTCTCTGTATAAGCTAATAGATACTTTCTAAAAATACAATATTAAGAGTTATACAGTACATACAAAACAAGTATCAGGCGGCCCTAAATCAGCGCTTACTCTGTTCTTGAGTTATTCACTAAAAATGAAAATGCTTAGAATTGAAAAGGGAATTGTAATATCTGGGCCAAAGAATACAGAGTGGAAAAATAGCAGAGTCTGAGAATGTTTTAAGTTCAGTTATTTTAGTCTAAAATCTGAAATTCTTTTGTCATACTCCTAGTGTAGTGATTAAACCTCTGGCTGTTTGAATTAACATGCCATGCCGACTGTATTCTGAAGCACAGGGACAAATATATTCCAGAGTCTGTTTATCCAGCATTGAAGCAGGTCTCTCAATATTCCATATTTTGGCGGGACAAACAGTGTCGATATTAGGTTCCTGTCCCATCAGCCATGGTTTGTTCCCTAGTGTCCCTCTGAAACAGTGCTCCCTGAATGGTCTGCTCTCAGTGGGGCAGTCAAAGTGATTGGCAGCTGTCCTAGCATGCATTTGTGATGATCTGCCAGCAATTCTGGGGACTCGCCTCCATTCCAGGATTCATGGGAAATGTTAAAGCAAAATATCCTTCAAATGATGCTCCTATCAGCTTGTCACAAAAAAAGGTGTTAGGTGGTTCTTTTAAGAAATGCCAGTGCAAATATTTTTTTTTTTTGCAGTTTTAATATGCATGAGGCATATTGCATATTCAGAGATCTACTGAATATACAATGAGTTTTGTGTGTTGAGAATTGACATGCAAGGCTGATACTAATTAGCAGTTAAAAAAAAGCTAAAAGAGCAAATCAGCCCATTAAAAGATTTTTTTCCTACCTGTGATATTTTGGACATAGTTTTGCAAATAATTTATGAACTCACTAATCTCACAAAAACAAATGTGTTCTATGAGTAGACTCACTAAGTACTTCACTAGCTTCTTAACAAACTGAACTGAAAAATTCAAGAATACGTGGAAAAATTTGCCACAATTTAAGTTATTAACTAAAGACAAATCAAGGGTAAGTTCAGAATTTAACCTCAAATGCGCTAATTTGATTTGAGACTGTTTGATGTCTTTAAGATAATAACTTCCCCCAGCCCCCTCCTTCCAAAAAATTTTTAGAATTCTGTCATTTATTTACTTAAAATGATGCCCTAAGCAAAGCTAGGAGGAATTGGCCTTCACATAGCTAGGAGGCAGGCATAGAAAAAGTTAAGTCTTGTCAGTTAGGCTAAGGGGGCGGAGCTTAGGGGGAATATATATAGCGGCCATTTTAGGTGATAAGCCATTCTAATTGAAAATTTTCACCTACTTGTTTCTGGCCCACACTCCCTCCCTCCCTAATGTGTGTTGGCTGGATATTGTGTGTTAGTTCTTCCCCTGTTTGGTCACGGCAGCGGGGGATGGAGAGAGAAATTGGGGGGTAGGTCGGCTCAGCAGGTGGGATATATTTTGTGTGTCGGTATACCCCCACAAGTGGAGATGGATGCCCTTGGTGGCTGTGTTAACTTTTTGTGTTATATTAATGTTGAATGTTTATATAGATGTATTTGATGTTATTTATGGCGGGGGCATTGTCTGGGGTTAACCCCTTAAGGATGGTGGGCGTTCTATGCCATCATTGTGGACCCGGCTCTAAACACCGGCGGGCAGCATAGAACGCCCAAGTCGTCCTATGTACTTACCTGGTCGCCGACGATCCCGCGCCGGCAATCACGGTGTGGGGACTCACCTGGCAGCCCAAGTAGTCCCCCTCCTTCCTTTCCGGCCCCCCTGGGCCATGTGATCGCGAGGCCCTTGCGAGGACCTCGCAATCACATGGATGGCATAGCCGTCCATAGCAATGACAGTGATACGTTTTACTGTTTCGAAACACTAATATTTGTGTTCAGCGAAGTCTCCCGAGTATAACAGTACTCCTCATGTACAGGTTTTATGGAGTTTTCAAAAGTTACAGAGTCAAATGCGTTTCAGTTTTTTCACATTGAAATTCGTCAGGTTGGTTATGTTGCCTTTGAGACAATATGGTAGGCCAGGAATGAAAACTACCCCCATGATGGCATACCATTTGCAATAGTAGACAACCCATGGTATTGCAAATGGGGTATGTCCAGTCTTTTTAGTAGCCACTTAGTCACAAACACTGGCCAAAATTGGTGTTCAAATTCGTTTTTTGCATTGTTCACACACAAAGAAATATTAACACTAACTTTGGCCAGTGTTTGTGACCAAGTGGCTACTAAAAAAGACTGGACATACCCCATTTGCAATACATTGGTTTGTCTACTTTTGCAAATGGTATGCCATCATGGGGGTAATTCTCATTCCTGGGCTACCATCCGATCTCAAAGGCAACGTAACCAATCTGGCGAATTTCAATGTGAAAAAACTGAAAAATGTAACGTGCTATATTTGACCCTGTAACTTCCCAAAACAACATAAAACCTGTACATAGGTAGTACTGTTTTACCATGAGACCTCGCTGAATACAAATATGTGTATTTTACTGCAGTAAAAGCAAACAGTATTATGACATTCACAGTTAAAATGTCACGTAGAACTAAAAAATTATAAAAAATTATTATTTTCTCCCATTTTGATTTATATTTTATTCATAATAAATTATATGTAATACTTAAATATTTGATGTTTGATGTTAAATGAAAGCCCTGTTTCCTCTGAATAAAATAATATATAATAAGTGTGGGTGCACATAATATGAAAGAGGCGAACTAAGCCTGAACAGACATATAGCGCAAAATTCAAGTTTTTCTTACGTTTGTTTTGAACACAACGTGTACATTTGGCTCAGTCCTTAACCCCTTAAGGACCGGACTGTTTTTGCGATGTTGTACATTTGCGACCAGGCATCTTTTTACACTTTTG
This sequence comes from Pelobates fuscus, assembly GCF_036172605.1. Lineage (NCBI taxonomy): Eukaryota > Metazoa > Chordata > Amphibia > Anura > Pelobatidae > Pelobates > Pelobates fuscus. The sequence continues at coordinate 93,137,682 of NC_086325.1, read as the reverse complement.
TGGTGTTTGTGTTTAGCTGTAGTTTTCCGCTCTCTCATTTACTGTTCCCATACAAATTATATATTGTTTTTTTCAGGACAAAAGGGGCTTTCTTTACATACCATTATTTATATAATCTCATGTAATTAAATTTTTAAAAAATGAAAAAATATGATGAAAAATTGAAAAAAATACATGTTTTTTGACTTTTATGTGAAAAATATTTTACTCATCTAGAAAAGCGAATGAAAAAAACTGCTAAATAGATTCAAAATGTTGTCCTGAGTTTAAAAATACATAGTGTTTACATGCTTTTTGCTATTTTTTTGCATGTTATAGGGCTATAAGTACAAGTAGGATATTGCGGTTTCAAAACATACATTTTTAAAATGTATCAATAGTGACATTGTAACATTATTATCTGTCGTAAATCTCTGAATAACACCCCACATGTACATATTTTTTTTAAAGTAGACAACCCAGGGTATTCAATATGGGGTATGTCCAGACTTTTTTAGTAGCCACTTAGTCGCAAACACTGGCCAAAGTTAGCGTTCATATTTGTTTGTGTGTGAAAAAAGTAAAAAACTAAATTGAACGCTAATTTTGGCCAGTATTTGTGACTAAGTGGTTACTAAAAAAGACTGGACATACCCCATTTGCAATACCTTGGGTTGTCTTCTTTTGCAAATGGTATGCCATCATGGGGGTAATTCTCATTCCTGGGCTACCATACGCTCTCAAAAGGAACGTAACCAACCTGGCCATTTTCAATGTAAAAATATTTGACCCATATATTTGACCCTGTAACTTTCAAAAACGCTATAAAACCTGTACATGGGGGGTACTGTTATACTCAGGAGACTTTGCTGAACACAAATATTAGTGTTTCAAAACTGGAAAATGTATCACAACAATTATATCATCAGTAAAAGTGCTGTTTGTGTGTGAAAAATGCAAAAAAAGTCACTTTCACTGACAATATCATCGCTGTGTTATGTTTTACTGTTTTGAATCACTAATATTTGTGTTCAGCGAAGTCTCCCGAGTAAAACAGTACCCCCCATGTACAGGTTTTAGGGTGTCGTAGAACGTTACAGGGTAAAATACAGTGATAGCAAATTAAATTCTCTGGACTTTCGGCCTGGGTTGGCAGGCAGGTCCCTTAAATTGCAATCAATAAAATAACTTAATTATGTAATAATATTACATAAATACGCACATAGAATTTAAATATATATGCATATTTATATATTTGAAGTCTACGTGTATATTTATATAATTATTTATGTAATTTTGTATGTGGACAGCTGAATAGTTTGTATTATTTTTATTTATTTATATATACATAGATATATATACAATTTCATTCTAAGTGTATTTTGATATAAATATATATATATTAATATCAAAATACAGTTAGAATAAAATTTCGTATAGATATATAATTTTTTTTAAAATTTTTATTATTATTTTTACATGTTTAATTTAATTTAAATTACTTATTATTTGTATTTTATAATAATATATATATATACAATATATATATAGTTATTATATATATTATATATACGTGTGTAATTTAATTATAAGTGTATTTTTATATTAATATATGTACATATTAATATAAAAATACACTTAGTATGACATTATATATATATGATATATAGACATATATTATATAGGTATAATATATGTCTATATATCATATATATATACACATATATAATTTTTTTTTTTTTTATTAACTTTAACTTTAATTTTTTTTCTGATTTTACACTGGCAGGGAGACTGCCTGTCAGCACAGACAGTCCCCCTGCAGGCAGAAACATGGACACCTATTGTGACCATGTGGTCGCTCTGTTGAGCGATCACATGGCCACAGGGGTCCTAATCTGCCATGGGGAGACTGTCTGGGCTGCAGGCAGTCTCCCCACAACAGGAGCACCACCGATCGCCGCCGGGGGAACGACGGCGATCGGGTAAGTAAATCTTAAAGTTAGGACGGTTCAGGACCGTCAGCGGTCGGCAATGGAAAAATGCCGATGACGGTCCTGAACCGTCCTGCGTCCTTAAGGGGTTAAGGGGTTAAAGTTATGGTGCTGTGATGTCATTGAGTGTTGTTGACAATGACCTTTATTTAATTATTAAATACAAGTTTAAATCATTTTAATAAAGTTGTGATAAGTTTAACCCAACTTCAAGGTGTCTGTGTTTTATGGAAACAAGGTTTTTTTTTTATAAGGATTACATTATGAATATGCCGATAGGACGACTATGTGCATGTCAAATATTTTACACAGTGCAAGACATTCACTAACACCAAGATTTGTATAAATATGTTTACAAAATTGTTTAAAAAATGTTTAAAAAATTAAAAAAAAAAAAAATTGCACACGCAGGAGAACAGTTGAAACAAAAAAGAAACAATACAAATATAGGTAAAAAAAATGGAATCCCCCTACACCCTCTTACCACCATAAAAGGCACAACAATATGGCTTCTCCTAAAATCTCTTAATCCCTCACAACATTATACATTATTATGAAGGTTACTAATCATACTGAATAACCAGTAGTAGCATACCTACCACTCACCCAAGTGCATTCAACAATATTAATGATATCTTCTGAAAACCAATGCCAGAAAAGGGGAAATGCTGTACGGTCCCCTATCCTGATATCTAATATGGGTGGGAGGTGGCATCACCACAACTGTCCCCCTCTTCCTCCCCCCCCCCCACACACACACACACACACAGCAACCCAACATGTATGAACAAAACCATGATATGTTATTATGACAGAACACAATTATTTATTTAATAACATATTTGAATCATTTACACACTCTATTAACACACTGACACATGCACAAACCTGGACACATGCACACACCTTGATACATACACACACCTTGACACATACACACACCTTGAAACACAGATATACACACCGACACATACACACACATTGGCATATACACACTGGCACACAGATACACACTGGTACATATACACACACACACAAATACACACACAATCTGACATACATAGACACATGCATGTTATAATTATATAACAACCTTCCTGTCAGCTTACCTTTTGTGTCCAGGAGGGTGGCTTGCTTTGGGTTATGGTGATGCTGGCTGAAGCTAATGAGAGTGAGCATGAGGGCCTGCAGCAACTCACTCCTGCCTCTCCTCCCCATGCTACATGTGGTGACTCCGCCGCCTCTTTCACTCCCACGCAGTGATCTCTTATGAAGCTGGGAGGATGTGTCACTTCCTTCTAGCCAGCCGACACTATAGGGGCCCAGTCACACTATTAAAGTGTGAAAAGCGATACCCATCTGGTGGCACTAAATGCAAGGGTCACCCAATGGGCCCCTTTAAATTGTTGCAGGCAGTGGGCCCATTTCCGGGATAGTGTATATAATTTGCGACCCTCAGGGAGCCATTATTAAAATGAGTTGAGATGTCTGCCAATGTATCTGCTCCTTAGTGCTGTGTGATGTCAAACTTCTTGACAAAGGGAACCATTAAAAATTGCAGCAATTTGTTGGCATTGTGTAAACTGTATAGCACACAAGTAAAACATGTGAAACTTTTTTTTTTTTTTCAGAGTCTTCGATTTTAATTTGTAGACCACCTAAATAAAAAGATGGTATGGCTAAGTAGCAGTTATTAGAGGAGCTTATTCAGCGCAAGGATGATTTTACAGAAAATATCAAGTCTGTCATCAGCCGTACATCTTTGAACATAAATCTGCCATGCACATTCAATCATAAGTCTACTTGAATTACTGTTAATGTTGGAATAAAGGGCATTTAAAGAACAAGGTGAGTTGACTGAGTGCACACAAAAAACGAAACAAGAAGCTGTCCTCTTCTCTGACACTGTAATAGAAAGTGACACCTATGACTCGTGACTTTCGGACCATTTTTGCTGAGAAGTTGAACGTTTTTAGACATTGTTTAGTTCTTGCTGGGCATTGTTATTATTAATAGAAGTAGTATTTTATTTTATTTTTAGCACTAATATATTCTGTAGTACTTTATAATATTGGAACATGGATTTAAAACAACTTGTACTGTGTAATAAAACAATATTGTTAACAAAGTAATATTGGTAAAAACAAGAGATGAAGAGAGTCCTGCTCACATAGGGTTAAATTATTGAAACCCTATATAAGAGCTTAAAGGACCACTATGGGCACCCAGACCACTTCAGCTCAATTAAGTTGTCTGAGTGCCAGGTCCCCCTAATTTTAACCCTGCAGCTGAAAACATAGCAGTTTCCAAGAAACTGCTAAATTTACATTGCAGGGTTAATCCAGCCTCTAGTGGCTGTCTCCCTGACAGCCACTAGAGGTTGTTTCCGCGATTCTCAGTGAGTAAATCACACTGAAATGACTCTGGACGTCCTCGTGGAATAATGCTTTCCTATGGGTGGGTTTCCTATGGGTGGGTTTGAATGCGCACGCGCCTCTGGCCACGCATGCGCATTCGGCTCCACTCGGGAGCTGACGTCGGCAGGGGAGGAGAGGTCACCAGCACTGAGGGAGCCCGGCGCTGGATTAAGGTAAGTGGCTGAAGGTGTTTTAACCCCTTAACCCCAACGGGAGGTGGGCCCCGAGGGAGGGGGGACCTATTAACCCTATATAGTGCCAGGAAAACGGGTTTGTTTTCCTGGCACTATAGGATCCCTTTAATTAATCATGTTCGTACCAAACACGTTGAATGTATCAGTTTGTTACTTCTGCTGCAGATATTGTAACATCCAGCATCCAATCCATGGTGTGTCACATCTTACCTAGTGTCAGCATTTATTCAGAAGTTCCCTGTTTTTTATTGCTGCAAGCAATGCCTTTCCTATCCCTCCCTCTCTGTATTCCAACTCTGTCTGACAGTTTGATTGCTGGATGCCCGCAGAGCTTGGTTTTCATCTGTTAATCGACATTAGTGCGTTGAATGTGTTGGCTGGCCGTGCCAGGCGAGAGCTGAGCTGACTCAGATGTTATCACATGAAGTCTTTCCGCATGGCTGCACATATGTGTTACCCGCTCATTAGCTGTTCTTATAACCAGGCTGATCTGAGCCCCTCACGTAGCAAAGGCAGCTGGAACTGACAGCAGGGTAGGGCCTTTGCTAGTGAGATTATAGCTGCTTTTAGGAGGGGCGCAGAGAGTTGGGAAGATTAGACAGCATGGGCATAAAAATTCCCTTCCAAGCATTGATCGCTCCTCTAGTGTTCTGGGTTTGATATAAGGAAGATTTTAGGATTAGAAACTGACTAAAATAAATTCCTATATTTTTGTCTATAATCAAACAATAATAAATATCAAACAGGATTACTTACTGAAGTGAATATTTAAATGGAAATGCAAATTTAAGGCCAGAGTAGCTGAACCGAAACCATATCTGACTTGGAGAATGTTTTTAAGTTTCGGCTATTTCGACTTTAAATTTCAAATTCACTTTGAATTCTCACCTTAGTAAATAACCCTGAAAGACTATTGACGTGTTTGTTTCAGTGATGAAAAAAGAAAATATATATATATATATATATATATATATACAAAAATAGAGCCTCTTTTAGTTTTGCTTGCAAATGTTTAAGATCCTAAGAAAGGTGTCCCCAGATGTTTTAGAACTACAACTCCCATGATGCTTTCCATGCCTTTAGAATAAAAAAAAGCATCACGGAAGCTTTATTTTTCAAACATCTGGGGATCTACAATTTAGGCACCGTCCTAAGGTAAAAAGGTAATCCAGATATGAAAAGTCTTGTTTACTGTTCCTAGATGGGTATTAGTCACACCTCAATGATGAGGCCCTCCAGAGACAAATTGGTTGTCTGGGTTTGCTGCATCTCTTTGCAGAAGGGGTTTGTCAGCATTCCAGATCTGGTCTTTATTTCTGGGTGGAATCTTTCTGATATGCTGACTGACATAGGTTCTCTCTTTAATAGCGCAGGTCAGCTAAAACTTATTTTGAGACCTGAGAAGGGACCTACTGAAGGTAAAATATTGTAATTGCTTCTTGTCTGATTTCTCTCACACTCTATTTTGATTTATTTTCTAGCGATTTTCCCCCCACTTTTTTTTTAATTTTTTCTATTATTGTTCAAATTCTCCAGTTCACTTTTCTTTTTTTTTTTTTTTTGTCAATCTTTCTTTTATTGAAGCATTTTTGATGGGGTACAGAAGAGAAGGAGGGAAACGCATAGTTTGATTACAGTAGAGGGTTTAAACATTGTCAGCTTTAAACTATTACATTTCTGGGGTAGCGATGCTTCGTTTTTTGTTTTTTTTAAATAAATCAGGTTGAGAAAACAGGTTCATAAATCAGGTATAGAAAACAGGATTTAAATACAGGCGTTGAAATCAGGCTTTTAAATCAAGTTATTAAAACAGGCTATTAAATCAGGTTATTAGATCAAAAATATGAAGTCAAGCTATGAAATCAGGCTATGAAATCAGGCTATGAAATCAGGCCATTAAATCAGGCTATTAAATCAGGCTATCAATCAGGCTATCAATCAGGCTATCAATCAGGCTATCAAATCATGCTATTAGCGACATGACATGAAGCATGTTAGGCTAGTGGTGAAAACGACAATTTTGGTCACGCTTAAATGTGCGATAAAATAGGAGTCCAAATTTGAAGGGTACTTCCAAGGTTCAGCGTCCATACAGGATAGCGTCCGGGCATAAGCACAGTCCACATGGTGTGAATATGGGCAGCGGCTGGATGCCAGAATATGAGGTAGTCCCTATGTGCCTAGCCGATACCCATTCTGGAGGCTGTGGCTGCTGATCTGGAGCAAGAGGCTAGTGAGGGGGGTGTCCGAAGCTTGTTTGCGGCGGAGTGCCAGGCATCCTGTGTGTGGCGGCGTTTCCCGCGGTTCAGCATGTCCGAGAGGTGTTCCAAACCTCTGGGCCTCAAGCTCGGGATGTGAATCTGGCATGGTACACGGGCTGTGGAAGACAAGGGTGTCGGAAGACCGCCGTGATGAACAGAGGTAGGTCTTGTGTGCCGGTAGCTTTGCTGCTGCTTCAGCCTATGTTGGGGCGATGTGTGGGGCCCAGTGCGTTTCTTTTGTGTGTGTCTCTCCCCCGCGGGAGCCGCTTGAATGGTCTGCGAGCGGGATACCTGCAGTGGGTCTCCAAAGTAACGTCTGCGGGTCACCGGTCGAATCCACCCGGCCACCTCCCGCGCTGCGTGAAGATAGGGTATACCCCTGCCGCACAGAAGTTTATGGAAGGTTGAGCACAGCCAGTCCAGGGCCTCTAAAGAGGAAGGCAGTGTATGGGTGCTCACGGGTCTCCTCTGCGTTCCTTCTTGGGCGGCCATCTTGGGCGCGTCCCGCTTGACTGGTATGTCCGCCATTATAGCATGCTCGTTTACCGTCGCTTGTCCGTTTGCCGTACGGGGACCGGGATGACCCCCGCCGGTCCATAGGGGGGGGGTTCAGTGACTAGTGGTGATTGCTGGGTTTTCCGGCTCCGGAGAGAGCGGCCGCCTCTCCCCGACTCCATCTCCCGCAGGCCGCAGACAGATTGTTGGGCTGTATGCCCCGTTCGGCTTCAGGAGGGTATCCCCCGGTTCCTTGGTGTGTCCCCGACGTGGGTAGCACACTTTGGGGGGTCTGTGGGCTATATTACTGTCGGTATTGCTCGTTTTGTCGCTTGCCCGTGGGGAGCCCTGTCCCTGCACGTCTGCTCGCCTCAGCAGTCAGGCTCCGCCCCCTCCAGTTCACTTTTCAATGCTTCATTTGGCACATAAACATTTGCAAAGTCCAGATACATTCTCATACTTTCAAGTATAGCTAAATAAATATAAAAATAATTTCAATAAAATTGTCACTAAATTCTTATATTCGCTGGAGTTAATGTATTTTGTGATGGCAAAAGTTTTTTTTTTTTAAGATGAAGCTCATTGAATTTGTTTCTGTATAAATCTCCAATGTATTGAAATAGTTCATTTAAAAATCATTATCATTATCGTTTAAGATGACCTGTTAAGACAGTGTTTCAAGCTCTGATTCTGGAACCAAAAAGTGGTCTTCGCATCATTTTAATGAGCCCCCTCTGGTAGGAGCAGAAAATCATATTCATTATATCCCTATGCTACTGCCTGCATATAATAAGTTGTTTACTTTAGTGTCACAAATTTTCCTAATACAATGGAGACACAACAAGAACTGGCAAGATTTTAATGAGGGAGTTTTGCAAAATGCTGTTTAATTTTATTATACATGAGCCATTTGTTCAGTTGAAGTCATTATGCTAATGCCATGTTCTTAATTAAAGGGACACTATAGTCACCTGAACAACTTTCGCTTAATGAAGCAGTTTTGGTGTATAGAACATGCCCCTGCAGCCTCATTGCTCAATCCTCTGCCATTTAGGAGTTAAATCCCTTTTGTTTATGAACCCTAGTCACACCTCCCTGCATGTGACTTGCACAGCCTTCCATAAACACTTCCTGTAAAGAAAGCCCTATTTAGGCTTTATTTATTGCAAGTTCTGTTTAATTAAGATTTTCTTATCCCCTGCTATGTTAATAGTTTGCTAGACCCTGCAAGAGCCTCCTGTATGTGATTAAAGTTCAATTTAGAGATTGAGATACAATTATTTAAGGTAAATTACATCTGTTTGAAAGTGAAACCAGTTTGTTTTCATGCAGGCTCTGTCAATCATAGCCAGGGGAGGTGTGGCTAGGGCTGCATAAACAGAAACAAAGTGATTTAACTCCTAAATGACAGTGAATTGAGCAGTGAAATTGCAGGGGAATGATCTATACACTAAAACTGCTTTATTTAGCTAAAGTAATTTAGGTGGCTATAGTGTTCCTTTAAGGTCCCAAACAAAAAACAGGTTAAGAACCATTGTGTTAAGTGGAAGAATGGTCAGATGGTGTACGTGTTTGCAAATCAGTAACATTTATTTACAGGCATTAACCGTGTATACAAACACAGTTCAATTCATATGAAGACTTGTGTGGGACCTTGAAATATATGAGCAGCTATGCATACAAAAATAATCTGGGTTCTTATGGCTATATCCAAATAATAAACCAAAATGTCAAGTTGAAAAGAAAATAACTTTTAGTTGCAGTCTCATTAACTAAAAAACTCGAGGGGCAGGGCCTGACTGCCGATCAAGATGGTTCCATGGCGCTGAAGCTCCTCCAGGAATCCACTTTTATAGCCTCAAATTGGACTTTGTTGCACTTTTTGCTGGCTACATCTTGCTATTATACTGGAGGAAAACTTTGCCGATTAGTTGGCACCTATAAACCTTTAACTGGTGTGCAGGGCCTGTGCTTGTCCTTCCTGTGGCCTGCTGTTTCAGTTGAGGATGGGGAGGCAGCCTGTCTTCAGCCTTGACTCGGAGGCTGCAACTCTTGGTCCCTATTACCCCCTCCCCCCATGGGCTGGTGGGGGCTATCCCTGTCCCCACTGGTGACTTGCATTGGTCACCACTATACAACCCCCAGCTAACTGACAAACTGAAGAATTGAGGCCTAAAATCAAAATGGCTGCCTCGCAGGGGCCTGTGGCCTTCCCACACTTGCATGGTCACTTGGATTGGCTACTCCTGGCCTTTGAAACCATTTGCAAGAAATTTTAAGCACAGATCCGTGTTCAGAGACTTACCACCAATCCTGACAACCAGGTCGGAACCCCGCTCCCACACGCATCTACAGCATGTCCCCAGAGGGGAGCTGAGGAGGAGAAGCAGATGGCGGATAGTGGTATCTCATTATTTGATCACTTGTGCTGATCACAACTGAGCCTCTGGGTATGTATGTCTGTGGGGCTACGGGAATGAACCACAATAAAAGTCCTGGAAAAAGCTAAGACGAACTATAGACCGGTTGAAGAGATCTTCTTTGGAGTAACGAGATGGATCGAGATCGAGATGGAAGCTGGAACCCTTGGCTTTGGTTGAAGGGTTCACAGACCATGGCTATTATTTTATTGATTATGCAGTGCTTTATGTTTGACATATGTTAGCTTATTTTGTGCTCATTTTGATCATATGCTGTAGCCTATTTACCTAACCAGTGGTACTCACTCTTTAAAATTCTCTACAGTTCTAGTTTATAGCATATATATGAATATTTTTGCTTGATCCATGAGAATTGTACTTTTAACTTCTTCTCTACTTTTTATTTATTGTAAAAATGGTGAGGTATTTTTCACGTTATCTTACACAAATGTGAAGTTGCTTGTTTTTTATGTACTCGCTGACATGCTAATACATACCTGTATATTAATTTTTGCACGACAAAATTATGAAATGTCAAAAATCGTTTTTTTTATAAACGTCAGCAAGAGAAGGAACTAAAAAAGAAAACTTTTTTGTGGTTTATGCTGTTTTTTTTGTTTGTCATCTAAAAAAAAAAATAGGTTTCACTGCGCACTTTGTCAAGACAAATCTCCGAATATCTCTGTGTGAGTCTTTGAAGCACAGAGGCTTTCCATCACTCTGTTAAATGCGAACTGTCACCATCTGAGCATGCAGTCCTGAATGCTCCCTCCACTGCTTCCCATGGGTGATGGGGATGACAGCCTATGCTGTGTGTCAGGTCATTTGAGCGCCCTTCCAGAGACCTCACTTAAGGGTTATGTCGTGCCTTATATCTGTTTTCTAGCTGAGCAGATTTCCCTGACTTGCATATTATTACCGACAGACACGGGTTACAACAGGTGGTACAGGGTAAGCAAGCATACAATAAATTGCAAATATGTTGACTTCTCTCTTCTTCACATCAAGTCATTTCTGACACTGTTCAACATATACATGGACCCTTTCTACTCCCCATTTAGTCTCCTGTTTTCTGTATGTTACACTGCAAGTGTCCCATACGTGTTTGATTTTTTTTATTATTCAACCGCAAAAAGGAGACAGTCAGTCTGGTTATGGAACACAAGCCTGATCTTAATCATTGTCATTATGTCACACAGCTATTAGTTGGTTGTGGCGTTTATTAGAAAGCATCTGTGTGTTTAACGTAGGTTAAGAAAGAGATTGCATATTGACCTTTCATTGCCCAGATGTCATTTTATGCTGTCCATGCACCAATGAGGAGAGCAAGAAAAAAGGACCGTTGTCGCTATGCCCTATATTTTGCCTTCGATAAGTATCCAGCATGTAACAGCATGTCATTATGGGCACACTGGAGATGCCAGAGGCTGCAGCCACGTGCAGAGATGCTGCATTCATCCGAGCCTAACGTTATTGCCCATTGGCATGGAAGAAATTCTTCCTGACAAGAGCACCGTATGAACAAAGCAAAGTGAAACTGACCTCATCACCACCAATCATATCAGATTGTTTAGTATACTGGGAAAGTTTAGCCTGCCAATGACCTACTTATTTCTTTAAAGGGCACTTCCTAACCAATTCCTTTCCTAAAAATGAGCTCAAAAAATGTTGCTTCTCCAGTTGCATCTTACTGTATATCTCCTAGTAATTTCACCAGATTATATTAAATTTAATTGCTTTATAAATGAAAAGAGTTATCTTCTAGCGACCCAACTCATTTTTAGAAACCCACCACCCATCTTCCAACTTCTAATTAGTACATCAAGTAGACAAAATAAATTGCAGATTATAGCGTTTTGTGGTGTAAGTAAAAGTAAGTAAAAGTAAAAATTGAGTTTTTACCCAGTTATTGTAGCCACTATTTTAATAAAAAAAAGAATGCACATTTCATAAAGTGAATACTTTATTCACAGGATAAACCCTTTCACGCTCACACTTTGTAAACACTATTGTTGGCTGGCTACCACCACTATTCACAAGACTGTAAACTCTTTTGAGTAGGGTCCTCAACATCCTATTGTTCCTGTAATATTTTGTAATTGTCTCATTTCCCCTTTATAATCTGTAATTTATGTAATCTTCCAGTAGGTGACTGAACTTGTCACACGAGCACACTACTTCAAGTGTTTTCATGAGTTGATTTTGGGGTCAAAGTGTTAAAGGACCACTATAGTGCCAGGAAAACAAACTCATTTTCCTGGCACTATAGGGTCTTTAGGTCCCCCCCACCCTCAGGGTCCCACTCGCGCTGGGCTGAAGGGGGCTGAAGGGGTTAAAACACTTACCTTTCTCCAGCGCCGGGCTCCCTCCTCCTCCTGCCGACGTCAGCTCTGAATGCGCATGCACGGAAAGAGCCGCAAGCGCATTCAAATAGCGCATAGGAAAGCCTTTCTCAACACTAGAGGGACCTGGCACCCAGACCCCTTCATTGAGCTGAAGTGGAGGGAGCCTATAGGGGTCCTTTAACATTTATTATTGTCTGAACTAGACTGGAGATAATGATAAAAGCTCCACTTAACACCATCCACACTTATTTATAGAATGGGAAGCCTTGCATTCCCCAAGCAAAGTAGATGGAACTCACAAATACAATTAAGCACAGTATCTCTGCATCTGAACATACTTACAAATTGATAACTTCAGGTAATGTAAATCCAAATTATTAATATTTTAATAACAAAAAGACAAAAAGCATTACACAGTGCCAACATGACATAATACAATCAGTTCTCACAAATAAAATGGGTCTTTAAAAAATGAACCTACACTTATACAAGTATCCCTGATGCTCTTACAGTAGACCAGTGGTTGCACCTACTTAAAGGAACGCTATAGGGTTAGGTACATAAACATATATTTCAGCCCCTAAAGTGTTAATAACACTATTTAGGTATCTGGCCTTGCCTTGTCCACCTTAAAAAGCTCTAAACCTCATTTTATTCAAGCGTTGTGCGGGTCCTCCAATGCTGGCTCTACCCTGCCTCCTTAGCTGAGATCATCAGAAAATACAATCTCAGCCAATCCAATGTTTTCTTATGGGAAAGTATTGGATTGGCTGAGATAGTCAATTCTGTGGATCTCAGCTGAGGAATTGGGGTGGAGCCAAGCACCATGCTGGTCAATCAGCATCTCCTCATAGAGATGCAATGAATCAATACATCTTTATGAAAAAAGTTTAGTGTCCCCATGCAGAGCATCTGAGTCACTGTCACTGAAGGTGTCACTAGGCGGCAATGTAAACACTGCCTTTTCTCTGAAAAGGCACATACAAATGCCTGCAGGGACTGACTGTACTCACCAGAACAACTGCATTAAGCTATTGACTATAGTGTCACTTTAAGTCCTTTCCATTGTTGATCAAAATAAATTCCAAGAAGCGATCAGTTTCATCTGGGCTGACATTCTGTTATATGTGAATTCTGTTCTCTGTTCCGGAAAAAGCCAGCCCACATGACCAATTTATGCCACATGTCCTTGACATAACTGATGTGCATTTATCTCTTTTGATCCAAAAGCACTTGATTGTTATTTGTTAGGGCACCATATTTTTATGGCAGACTCCTGGCTACAGTCACAGCAGGGGGTGCTTTGTGAGGGTGTTACAATACAGTCACAGCCATATTTTTTTCATCTAAGTACCCTACTTCTTGTCAGACAAAAAAAAGACAATTTAGTTTACTTTTTATGCAAAATAACAAAACAGACAATTTGGGCTAACCCTGGCAATGCTGGGACAGAATCAAGCTCACTGTGCATGGCAGAACTAAGTTAAACTTTTACTACCAATTTCTACTTTCTAGCATAGTGTGCACTTTCTTCAAAGAAAAAAAAATATTTCCCACATGGACTCTCTTTTTTGACCAGGGACATGGAGTCTTTAGCTATTTCAAGGCCGTGTGAACCTTTACTCTTCATAACATGAACATAAAGAGAACATATACATTTCGAAACAGGGCATACAAGCACACTTTGGGACCTTCTGTTCTGGGTTAGCTTAAAGAATCTGATACACTAAGAAATATAATTCACATTCTCAATGGAACCTTATTTAGGTAACCCTGTTGCATCTATTTTCCACATCTTTATTTCACATGTTTATTTTTCTTAATTTTTATCTGGCTGTTTATCTATTATTATTGAACCATTATGCCAGAAATTCTTTTCAAAATTAACTCTTCAGGCTGTTGCAGATGTGACCATAAGACCCGAAAGAAGATTAATACAGTACTGATGCGCTCACACACCGATCTCATGTGGAGCTTAATATTTTGTCCACCGTCTTCACAACAATGAAATATGTTTATTGAGTTCACACAGGTCTACCCTTTCGCAATGTTTCATAGCCTCAGGAATGCAGTCAAGCATATTTTAAATTGATGGCTTCCCAGTATATCCTCTTTCCCACCAAAAAAACAACAACCTGGAAGTGAATTATTAAGACTAAATACATATTTGAAAAACAGACATAAAGTAAATTGCCCTTCGGAACATCAGATTAACTAAAGGAAAATATTCAATTCTACTTTTGTTTAAAGTAGTATTTAAAATGAAAATGTACACTTTAGTTTGCAGTGCTAACCTTTTTAATGATCCCATCTAGTTCAGAATAATCTCATTTTCTTGTGAATTTACCCTCTTAGGTTACTGATGAGCCATTCTTCTTTCCGTTTTACCCCGGATGGAACTGAGAAGAGTATAGTTGAAAATAGCCCCTTCCCAGACAGCTTTGTTCTGAATTGCTCTGTTTTCACTTTATTAGACACTGTGGTAGTGGAGAGAGGACATAATATCCCTTTAATTGTTGTTGTACAGTAGAGTGCACAAGAATGAAGCCCACGGAGCAACGCAGAGGGGGAGTGGGCCTTGACAGGGCCAGAGAGTGGGCAGGGTAAAGATTTGGGGGTGGGCTTAGGGTAATGCAGCGTGGGGGTGGTCTAAGAGCAAGTTAAATAGCGGCCATCTTAGAGAGGAGCCATTTTAACAGAATTTCACTCACCTGTTCTTTGTCAGGTCTGTGGGATTCTTCTTTTTTCTCGTTTCTGCAGGTATGGCGTCGTTGGAAGAGATCCTGGAGGGAGTCCGAGCGGCTGTCAGAGACCGAGGCATGGCGTGGCTTCATCAGCAGCTCGGCGCTGCTGCAACATCCCAGGAGTCGGAGCGGAGGCCTACACGGAGGACAAGGCCGCCTCAGCGCCTAAGCCCGGGTTTGGCACCCGCAACTCGTCGTCGGAGGAGCCCATCGGTCGATGACAGGGTGAGGGCGACTGGTTCCGGCAGCGGTTTGTCGGGGAGGGCGGCGCCGGTCACTGGAACGGCTGGCCAGGCGAGGAAGGCCGCAAGTAAAGGAGCACGTGGGAAGATGGCGCCCCGCGGATCTGCGGCTGGCGGGAAGGCGGGAGAGGAGCCGATGTCCAGGACAGCGGTGCAAATGATCGGGTCGGGAAGCGGCCAGGAGGCCAGGGAGGCCGGATTGTCTGGATTCGGTGAGTCGAGCACCAGGGGGGGCTCGGGGAGTCAGGGCGAGAGTCTTGCTGCTGGCTCTTATCTAGCGGTCCCGCCACAGGACCAGGGGGATCTGGACAGCGGTATACAGAGGGCGGCCTTACCGAGGGCCAGGTCGGGGAGCATGGCGGAGGGAGGAGAGAATGGGCGCAGCAGGGTCAGCCACAATTTGAAAAATGCGGCAACAGCCAGGGATGCTACTGGTAGTCAGTCGGTGGTGGTCAGCAGAGGACAGGAGACGACGTGTAGTGGCCGGCCGGGCGGGGAAGGGCGAGGGACCACGGCGGCGGGCGGAAGCAGGCAAGGCGGAGAGGAGCGTGAGGGCCCGTCAGGCAGCTCCCAGGGGGGTGCGAATAGAAGGGCTAGCGCTTGGAGGGGAAGGAGTGAAGAGCGGTGCAGCGTTAGCGCCAGGCACAGCAGGAGCAGGTGTATGGACAGAGGTCAGATGAGCAGAGGGAGGAGCCCGTCGCGGGACAGGCGAGGCGACTCCAGATCCGGTTGCGGAGTTAGGCAGCGGAGGTCAGTTTCCAAGAATTGGAGGGGGAGTAGTCGGCTGAGTGCATCCGGTTCTTCTGACAGGAGTGGCCGGGAACGGAGGCGGAGATCTGTCAGCGGGGACAGTAGGGCGGCGAGGAAGAGCCGGTATTGGGACAATGGAGAAGGGCGTAGGGAGAATAGGCGGGCAGGGGACCGATCGAGCAGACTGCCCAGGTTGTCTTCTCCTTACAGGTCGCGGAGTCACACGCCTGCGGTTCCGAGGAGAGACCAGGAGATCAGGAGTCGGCGATTCACGGAAGCTCCGGGGCCTGACAGGGCTGGAGGAAGGACGGCATCCCCTGGGCCTGAGGCGGCCGGGGGCAACAGCGGTGAGTTGAACTCTGCATTACACCCAGGAACACTCATAGGCTGTTTGAAATCTTTATTGGACACGTGGGAAGAAGGTAGGGAGTCTCAGCAGTTTGGTAGAGTATGGGCTGCAGACGGGGACCAAGGTAAGGTAATTGCTAGTAGGGGTTCGATATCGGGAGGGGTTGTTAGTGGTGACGCGGGTGACGCGCCTCCGCTTATAGAATCGACCGAAGGGGTGTCGGAGCAGGCAGCGGGGTTCGGGGACATTTCGGAGGCCGCACGGCAAAACGTGCACGTGTCCTTCGCGGGGCCCCTGGGTTGTCATTTGAAAGTGGAGGTGAAAGAAAAGATATGGAAGGGTGAGTTCGTAGAAATCTTTTCCCTGCTCCCCCTGGAGGAGTTCTTAGACCTCAAGGAAGAGGACAAAAAAGACGCCAAGAAGGAGGAGGAAGAAAAGAGGCGTAAGTATAGGAAGATCCCAAAAACTTTTGGGAATTGGCTGAGGGCATTTTGCATTTTGGCAGTCCGGATCGCTGCTCTCAGCTATTTTGCTATCTCGACGGGATAGGGGATGCGTACTGGACTTATGGGGGGCTGGCGTGGTGGAAGTACGACGAGCAGTTTCGTCAGAGGCTGGCAGCGAATGCTTCCATGCGGTGGGACCAGACGGACTTGCCGCTATGGATGCGGCTGATGATGGCGCAGAAATCTGCTCCTTTTCCAGGGACAGCCGGCACGGCCTCTGGAAGCGCTGTGTCGGCGGGTCCAAAAAAAGTTTTTTGCTGGGCGTATAACGAAGGCCAGTGTAAGTGGGGGGCTTCGTGTAGGTTTAGACACGAGTGTTCGGGTTGCGGCGGGAGCCACGGGGTCAATCGATGCTTTAAGAAAGGAAAGAGTAGCACAGGTGGAGGTACGTCAGGATCAGCTGCTACAGCGACTACCGCTGGGGCGGTCCCCAGTGAAAGTCAGCGCGATGTTGCCATGGCTAAGGCAATACGATAGTCAGCACGATGCGGAGTTTTTGTGGAACGGTTTCACCGAGGGCTTCAGGATCCCCTTCAAAGCTAAAGGTCCGAGTGGGGTAAGCGCAAATCTTAAGTCAGTACAGGAACACCCGGGGGTGGTGGGGGAAAAGTTGTTGAAGGAAGTCTCCTTGGGAAGGATGGCGGGTCCGTTTGCGGCCCCGCCATTGGCGGATCTGCAGATATCCCCTTTGGGTGTGGTTCCCAAGAAAGAACCGGGTAAATTCCGTATGATTCATCATTTGTCGCACCCAAAAGGGGGTTCGGTAAATGATGACATTGACGAGGACCTGTGCTCGGTCTCCTACACATCATTCGACAAAGCCGTCGAGCTGGTACGGAGAGCAGGTCGGGGGGCGTTAATGGCGAAGGTGGATGTCGAGGCAGCGTTTCGGCTGCTCCCCATTCATCCGGAGTGTCATCACCTCTTAGGTTGTCATTTCGAGGGCGGGTTCTTTGAAGATTTGTGCTTGCCTATGGGTTGCTCTGTGTCATGTGCCTATTTCGAGAAGTTTAGCACGTTCTTGGAATGGGTGGTGCGCAAAGAGTCGGCGGGGGGATCAGTGGTGCACTATCTTGATGATTTTTTGTGTGTCGGCCCTCGAAATTCGGGTAGGTGCGGTCAGCTGTTGGGGATTCTGCAGTGGGTGGCGCACTCCTTCGGGGTGCCTTTAGCTGCTGATAAGACGGTGGGCCCCACTACGTGCATTTGTTTTTTGGGTCTGGAAATTGACTCGTGTGCCGGGGAGTGCAGGTTGCCGGTAGATAAGCTGCAGACTTTGCGACACGTGGTAGGCACGGCCGCAGGGGCAAGGAAGGTTACGTTGCGGGGTCTGCAATCACTTCTAGGGAGCCTTAACTTTGCATGCAGGGTCATTCCTATGGGGAGGATATTCTGTAGGAGGTTAGCTCAGGCAACAAGTGGGGCGCGGCGGCCGTCTCACTATATTAGGGTGTCTGCCGACATGAGAGAGGACCTAGAGGTGTGGGAACATTTCTTGTGCAACTTTAATGGGACGGTGTTTTTTAGGGAGCCGTCTGTGTCGTCTGAGGCTATAGGGTTGTTTACTGATGCGTCGGGCAGTATTGGTTTTGATGCTTATTTGGCCGGGGAATGGTGCGCGGAGGGGTGGCCAGACGTGTGGTTGTCATCCCCACTTATCAGAAACCTGGCGTTTCTGGAACTGTTTCCCGTGGTGGTCGCGGTATCGCTCTGGGGAGGGGAACTGGCCAACAAAAGGGTCACCTTTCATTCAGACAACATGTCAGTAGTGCAGGCGATTAATAGCCTGTCTGCTAGCTCGCCACCGGTGGTGCGTTTGTTGCGGCGGTTGGTTTTGCTTTGTATGTCATCTAACATTGTGTTCAAGGCTAGGCACATTCCAGGGTGTAAGAATGTGGTGGCTGACGCTCTATCTCGTCTCCTGCTCCTGGTGCTCCTGGTGCAACGAAGGTGGGGCGGGCGTGCCCAGTCGAAATGTGGCAACTCGGGATGGCCTGTTTGGGGAGTGCATAAGGAAGTCGCTGGCGCCAAGCACCTGGTCGGCATATGTTAAGGTCTGGAAGGTGTGGGAGGAGACGGTGAATCAGGTAGGGGGGGAGCTTTCTGTGGAGACTGGATGTTTTGTTGTGGATTCTTTGCCAGTTATTCGTTAAGCAGGGCTCTCCGGCCATGGTCGACAGACACATGTCGGCCCTGGCGTTTTTATTTAAGTTCAATGGATGGGAAGATGTTACTAAACATTTCTTGGTTCGGCAGGCTATCAAGGGCTTCAGGAGAGTGAAGAAAACGGCTGACTCGAGGCGGCCGGTGTCCTTTGGGATACTTCAAGGTTTGGTGGAGCTGCTGCCCTCGATATGCCGCTCGCCATTTGAGGTTGAATTATTCGCAGGTGCATTTGTGTGGGCCTTTTTTGGGGCTTTTCGGGTCAGTGAACTGGTGAGTGGGAACAAGGCAGGGGTTGGGGGTCTGCAACAAGAAGACGTGGTGATCTACGCTGACAGGGTGAGTATCAGACTGTGCAGGTCAAAAACTGATGTTTTTGGAAAGGGTTGCACGGTGGTCCTGTATGGGTTGCCAGGGACCAAGGTGTGCCCGGTGCTACGGGGAGCGAGTTATTTGGCGCTCCGACCAGAGGGTAAGGGCTGTTTTTTCATACACGCTGACGGGTCGGCGTTGTCACGTTTCCAGTTTACCAGGGTCTTCCGGATAGGTCTGGGGAGGTTGGGCCTGGAGCCCATGCAGTTCGGTACTCATTCGTTTCGTATTGGGTGGCCGCCACGGAGGCGGCGAGGTTGGGTTTGGGTGACGATAGGATTAAAAGGATTGGTAGATGGGAATCCTTGCGTTTCCGATCGTATGTGAGACCCGACAGGTTGGTGTGAAATGAAACTTAAAAAAGAAAAAAGAAAAAAAAAAAAAGTGCATGAAAATAAACTGAGTGGTGAGGGGTTGGTAACGGGACTGTGAGTTGGAGGACGAGGTACTAACTTTTGTTTCGTTTCAGGTTGGACAGTGTGGATGATCGCCCATTCGTTTGTGTATTGGGCACAGAAGAGAGCTGCAGCTAGAAGGAGCGGAACACAGCTGGGCTTTCCTCGGGAGCGGGTGGCGATCTCATGGTTTGGTTTTAGGGGATTTAACTGGCAAGGTTTGAGCAGTGTTTTGTTCAGGAAATTGTATGGGGGAGCAAAGCCTGATGTGGTAGTGTTGCATGGCGGGGGGAACGATTTAGGGCTCGTCCCTCAGAGGGAGTTAGTGAGGCGGATGAAGAGGGACATGGATCGGCTGGTGGGGCTGGTCCCTGGCATTGTAGTGGTGTGGTCGGAGATGGTTCCCCGATTTGCGTGGAGGCACGCTAGGGACCTGGCTGCGGTAGCCCGCTGCAGGGGCAAGGTGAATAGGGCGATGTCAGCATTTATTAGGCGTTTGGGGGGTGTAGTTGTCCGGCACAAGGAGTTGGAGGGCATGTTGCCCGGTTATTTCAGGAGGGACGGGGTTCATTTGTCAGATGTAGGGATTGACATACTGAACCTGGGCTTTCAAGAAGGTATTGATAGGGCCCTGTTTTTGTGTAGTGGGGGTCGCGCATGTCCTTAAGGGGTCAAGGCATGTGCTATGGCGGAACAGGGCATGGTAAAGTCGGAAGTTGGCTGGAATTGGAAGTGGATAGGCCAAGGCCTAGGCCGGAGTAGGCCAGGTGGATAAGAGTGTTGGTAGGTTCAAGCTCTTCGGTGGCTACGAACCTAGGGGGTAGGGGTGTCTGGGTACACCCCTACAGTAACGTTTGGTTGGGGCCTCTTTGGTAGGCCGTGTGTTATAAGTTAAATGTTATTGAAATGTTATTTATTGTTTAAGTGCTAGGGTCATTGTCAGGGGTATTGTATGGGGGGATAGTAACGAAATCTCAGAAATGACAATGACCCTAAATTTGTTAATTTGTTTAAGATTTAATAAAAGCTGTGGACGTTATACTCCAACAGAATAACTGGTGTCCGAGTCTTATTAAAGGTAATTCAAACTAACACCTGCCGAATAACGACAGTGGCTATGTCATGAGCAAGTAAGAAAAAGCTATGCTCCCCAGTTCATAGATTCCCGTCTCATTATTAGACAACATAGTAGCTTGGATTCTCCAATTTCAAAAGTATGCACACTCAAGCACGGCAGATATGCCATCATTGGAAGGACCACTGCTTACATCTTCTGTGAAACATGGCACATTAACGAGACAAAAGATGGGGCTTTAGATCTTCAGTTTGTTAGAGCAACATTATGGGTTTTGATGTACCGATACATCATCATCTGAAGTGTTTTCACATCAGTGGCAAACACTACTTCATCTCTCATATCATTCTAAAGGACATGTATATTACAACAAAAGATGGTTTATGAGTCTAGCGCACAAACACTATACAATAACAAATGAACTTTGGAGAGTTATCATGCTAGATTAATAGTTTATTGCTCATCTTTATAAGTTTACTAGATATTTTTATTTTGCTTTGTTACTCATTCACGCAAGTTATGGGACTCATCAATTTATTTTCATAAGAAAGAATCTACCTGTAAGTGAATTCTGTATTGATGGAAACAAGATATGTTTTTTTTTATCTGTTTTATTTTTGTAAGAGGCCACCCAACTGCTGCTTTGCCTTTTGCCAAAAAGCAATACAGAAGCCGCACTATAACAATGTCATCTTCTTGGTTTACAAACAGAGAATTTGGCTGGACAACAACAATACTAGGTTGAAATCTCCCCAAAAAATTAAACAGAAGCAATCACTATGTGTACTGATATATATGGGAGATCGCGAGACTCTGGAAGATTGCTTTGTTGGCACATGCTGAGATTTCCAAAATTCAATGTGTTTTTTTTTCCACTGATAGATCTCTTGACGCTTGTCTAGTTCAATCCCCTAAGAATACTGGGGAAATTCCTTTAGCTCAGACACACTTGTTTCATGACAAAAACATTTATCTTCTGACTTAAAGATTAGCAGGTTAACTTACAAATCAAGAAACATGAGCTTTTATATTAATAAGTACATTGTGTCCTGTCTAGTTAGAAGGCGTGGGATAAACACTGATGCTCCATTGCCTCTCCTGCATCCTTGTAAGTGCAAGAAAAAAGAAGAAAACGACAAGCTAACAATGGTTTGAGTGGCAAAGGTCTAATTTAAGTGACTGCAAATAAATAACACTAACAAAAGCACCGTACAGAGCACACAAAAATGACTGGAAAGGGAGACAACACATTTTTAAGAGAATAGAAGCATGGAATTTGGTGAGTTGTTCACACCTAGCATGTAATTATCTTGGTAGGGAAAATCAGACCATATGCACTATACCAAAAACAAAAAACGATGTTAAGTACAATAATGTTTGGATATTGTGGGACAATAACCACATCTCACTTCATGTACTGGAAAATACATAGACTATTCTTTAATCGATTATACATTAATAGAAGTTATTGGGGGTGGAGCCTGACACTCGAACAGCTTGGACACAATTTTCATGAGCTCCTGCAGTCTGGCGATTAATCCATTAATAATCGTGGTTTTGGTAAACCATCTGGGTGTCAGACTTCCTACCTTATCTCCCCACCGGAGCTGTTTACCAGCACATGCCTTTCTTATATACCCAATGTTCAGGGGCCTACCTTGCCATTCTGCCTGCTAAGGCCTTCACTCTTGATTTGGCACCTACCCTGGAGGCTCTGGGCCCATCCCAGTTGCCTGCCACAAGCCAACTAAGCAGCACTGACACAATGGCCCATCGTTCCCAGAAACCACAAGCCAGATGGAATAAAGATATCCATGACTTATTACAACGCACCACATCCCAGAGAGTATCAATTACTCCAGACCCAGAGGCCTGCTCTACATGCTCCAACTTACCACCGGAGACACCACCAGAACCCACATCACCATTGTCAATCCCCACTGAACCTCGCTAGCAAAGAGGATATTCACAATATAATGTTGGAGATGAGGCAAATGTTCGCACCTGATGTGGATTTAGTGCGGTTCAGACGGTGCAAAACCCTTTCAGGACTTAACAAGGAGCACATTGCAATGGAGACGGTCCTTCAGCCTGGTAACTAGCCGGCTGCATACTGCCAGTGTGGAATATGACGTTGGTCAAAAACAGCATCATGGTGAAACTTATCTTCCTGACGGAAGTCGCTCCATTTCGGCAATCACTGGGACTTTTCCCACAGCCTTCAGCTACAGCAGAACACTCTACTTTACATATGTGGGTTCCTGTAAGGACTGTCCCATTCACACCACATAACGGTGAGAGGCTGGGGGCAGCCACATGAAATGCTTTCCGACAACATGACTGACTAAGTTTTATTATTTTAAACTGTTTTAAATAGTATTGCATTTATTGTTCTCTCTTTTTCTTTGTTTTACTCATATAACTGATGCACTTTTCCCCTGTCAGGCACATTCAGACCATAACATGGGTCCTCTTGCTACAGATAATACACTACTTTATACTTCAAGAATAATTTAGCTCCTAAACGTTCCTGTCTATTATCTTGTGTTCACACTCAAGCTCAATTTATCAGCTATAGTCCCATAGTGTCTAATATTGGTACTACTCTGCTGCAGCATCAAGCATCATAGCCACTCTAGACATAACTTGTTTCTATAATTCTATATTAATTTATAAAAATGTGCAGTGTTTTCGTATGCCATACAGCTGTTTTTCTATGTCTCCTGGAAAGCCTGCACCAGCTGTTGTGTCAATGCAAGCATATCTGTATAATCTATGCACAACTAAAATAAAGAAATGAAAAAAAAAACAGAAGTTACTGAATAGTAAATCCCTTTATCACAGCAACATTTTTAACAAGAAACAGGGCTTGCAAATAGGCAATTAGAGTGGCTAAACGTGAAAATGAAAGATTAATAGCTAAAAAGAGCATAATCAACCTCAAATTTTTTTTAAAGTACTTCAATTATAAAAAAATAATACAATTAAAAAAATTTTAGGAAACAGAGATGGGTGTGTTAGTTAATGAAGACCAGGAACAGACATTTTAAATATTTTTTTCCTCAGTATATGTTAAGGAGGATTCTATGGCAAGAGATATGCAAATGATTGCCGCAAAAACAAAAAAATTGTCATTGGATGACTCAAGACAAAGTGTTACAGCAGCTAAAGAAAGCTAATGTAAATAAAGCTCAGGGGCCTGATTGTTCTCACCCATGAGTGTGGAAATAAGTGAACCTCTGTATTTAATCTGTCAAGTTTTTTCGTTTCAGGAATTGTACCAGAGGATTGGAGGAAGGCAGATGTGGTTCATATATTGAAGAAGTAGAAAATATAGATCAGGGTGTTGCAGTGAATGAGATCTACTTGGATTTTGCCAAGGCATTTGATATGGTTCCTCACAATAGGTTAGTGTTTAAACTAAAATAAATTGGTCTAGAGGGAACTTCTTGTTCTTGAATAGAACATTGACTTAATGATAGAGTAGAGGGAGAGTTTTATTGGCCTTCTCACTATTATTAGGGTGATGGAGACGTTTTTTTTTTTAAATTGTGGTGGAGGGCTGGCTAGGGGATTGGAGACTGTGGTGGACATTTGGTCACAACTGTTATCAATTTTAGGGTCCCCAACTTCCACCCATAGGGGGGATCATTTAGTAATTCTCATTTTATTATTTAGAATCCCCACCTGCTCACCATGCAGAGGGCTGGGGGGGTCGGGGGGGGGGGGCGGCACTAATTCCCCCTGTTAATTGAAATAAGAGTCCCCACCTGCAGAGTTGTAACTAGAAACCACAAGGCCCAGGCTGCCCCATGTGTCTTGTTCTGCCCCCCAGCCCCTCCATGTGTCTCATTTCCTCATCCCAAAGTACCTCCATGCGTCTAATTTCCCCCCAAAGCCCCTTCATGTGTCTCATATCCTGCTCCTAAAGTCACTCCATGTGTTTTAAATCCCCCCCAAGCCCCTCCATGTGTCTCAATTTCTCCTCCTAGTCCCTCAATGTGTCTCATTCCCAGGCCTTCCATGTATCCAATTCCCTCCTTCCCCCAACCCCTCCATGTGTCCATTTCC
Organism: Pelobates fuscus; assembly: GCF_036172605.1. Lineage (NCBI taxonomy): Eukaryota > Metazoa > Chordata > Amphibia > Anura > Pelobatidae > Pelobates > Pelobates fuscus. Next base: position 93,112,913 of record NC_086325.1, on the reverse strand, counting down.
ATACCGCCAGCCACTTCCGGTGTCCCATTCCCTCACATCCCCTCCATGTGTATCATTCTCTCTCTCCCCAGCCCCTCTATCTGTCCTGTTTAGCAGATATGCCCCCACTCAGAGCATGACAAGTGGGGGCATAGGTGAGACATGTAACTTTCCTTTTACTAATATGTAGTTTTTAACTATTTGCCTGCTGGCTGTTAGTGCCACCAATGGCAAAAATACCTAAGAAGTTTGCCTTGAAGTGGCAGGTGGGCATTCCCTCTAATGGCTTTTGTAGTAACTAAATAACCTCCATATGTTTAAATATACATAGGGATTTGGGAAAGAGCGCAGGAAACTTTTTTCTTTGGTTTTTACTGTATGTATTGGGGCTGATGTGTACTATAGTCATTGCTGCTGCCCAAGAGTAGTGGGAGTTTGAGCGCAGGACTTGTGTTTTTGTATTTGTAACTACATTGTCTCTGTATTTCTTCTCCGCCTGACTTTCTTAGACTCAGGTCGGAGTCTGAGAGTCAATACTGACAGCCGTCACCAGTGATGACTGCAGGAAATTGGCTGTATGTATGGGATGTGGGATCCCCAATAGACCATAATGCTGTACTCTCGCTCATGTGCAAGAATACAGCAGTGACGTCAGCTCCTGGAGATGAAGGGGAGCAGAGCAAGAAAGATGGCAGCGCCTGCAAAGGACAAGTTCAGGTAACTAATCTAACCTTTATCTGCCCTTCGCGGCCACAGGTCCACCAGCTGCGATGTCACCAGGAGTTGAAGAGGGGCAGCACAAGAAAGATGGCGGCAATTGCAGAGGACAGGTTCAGGTAAGTAATCTCGCCTTTACCTACGCATGTAGCCATCAGTCCACCAGCTTCTTTAACCATGAATCCTGAAGAATGTGGTCATTGAGTGTTTTGATGACTTTAGGAAAAGTCCATGTAGCAGCTTAGTTTTTGTTTTTTGGACAGAATCACTAAAATAGTGCTTTTCTAGAATAGTTTTTAATGGGGGTTTCTTTTTTTTTTTTTTTTTATTATGACAGTTGCAGGAGAAAAAGTATGGTGCCGGGAGGTAGGGATGTGCATGGGCAAAAAATTTTGTTTGGTTCGGTTCTGAAATTCGGGTAAGTAAAAAAAATTGTCTGCTTCGGCCATTTGGAACAACGGCATTCGGTTCGGTTCAGCACTTCCGAACTACCAAACTTCGGCAATTCGGCACTTCGGCCAGTCGTAAGCATCTGAATGTCCGAATTGCATGAAACGAATAGCCCAGTCTGGGCCCTGGGAGCCCTATAGATGTGTAAGTGGTTGTGGTGGCAGTGCCTGGACTGCCACCACAACCATTTACACATCTATAGGGCTACCAGTGTCCGGACTGCCACCACATCCACTTACACATCTATAGGGCTCCCAGTGCCCGGACTGCTTTCACAACCACTTACACATCTATAGAGCCTGGACTGCCTCCACAACCACTTACACATCTATAGTGCTCCCAGTGCCAGGAATTAGCTTATTGGTCAATATTGCTGTCATCATTCATGTAATTTTCCCTCCCTCTCTCTTGTTTTTCCACTTTTCAGAAATCCAAAGCACTTTGGCATTTCGGACCAATGTCATTCGGTTCGGTTCAGCACTTCCGAACTACCAAACTTCGGCAATTCGGCACTTCGGCCAGTCGTAAGCATCTGAATGTCCGAATTGCATGAAACGAATAGCCCAGTCTGGGCCCTGGGAGCCCTATAGATGTGTAAGTGGTTGTGGTGGCAGTGCCTGGACTGCCACCACAACCATTTACACATCTATAGGGCTACCAGTGCCCGGACTGCCACCACATCCACTTACACATCTATAGGGCTCCCAGTGCCCGGACTGCTTTCACTACCACTTACACATCTATAGGGCCTGGACTGCCTCCACAACCACTTACACATCTATAGGGCTCCCAGTGCCCGGACTGCCACCAGAACCACTTACACATCTATAGTGCTCCCAGTGCCAGGAATTAGCTTATTGGTCAATATTCCTGTCATCATTCATGTTATTTTCCCTCCCTCTCTCTTGTTTTTCCACTTTTCAGAAATCCAAAGCACTTTGGCATTTTGGACCAATGTCATTCGGTTCGGTTCGGCACTTCGGAACTACTGAACTTCAGCACTTCAGCACTTCGGACATTCGTAAGCATCCGTATGTCCGAATTGCAGGAAATTCATCAGAATGAACATTCGGTATCAAACGAATTGCACATGTATGCCGGGAGGGAAAGCTTTTAACAGTTTAGTTGATATGCTTTCATGAAGATGTGAGTTTTCAATGAATTTTTTAAAGGAAAGAAGACTGAATGAGAGAAGGGAAGGGAGTTCCATAGGACCAGTGCATCTCTAGATAATTTGTAATTTTGACCATTATGAACTTTTCTACTTTCGCCTTTCACATACTTTATTAAATTCCTTTTTTTCCTCTAGTGCCCCAAGAGTACCAGACAAAGATAAACTTATGCAATCAATCCTAACAATATTAGTAGCATTCACCTTCCTTGATGTACTTGTTCTACTTTTCAATTAGCTAATTAATAAGAAGTAGCAAGAATCGTAAATAATTGGAAATCCAGCACCAAACTTAGTTCTTACTTCCATTTCCCACTAATCCAGGAGCTCATAAGTAACTCATTAACTTCCCACCTGCGGAAACATGCTAAGCAAAGTGGGTAACCAGCTTCCTTTGTCATCCATCAATGGTTCTCCACTTTAAGCACCAACTATTTACATAATGAGTGAAGTCAGTGCTTTGGGGTAATTCTCAGTTTAATGTAAACACAGAGTACACTGTTTAATCACAGGCCAAGTACAGTCACGAGAGGACTGCTATATAAGCCTAGTACGTCTTTCATCTCAGAAAGACATGCTCAGATATGAGTTGTGTGTCAGTGAAGGAAAATCCTTTTTACACACTTTCTGCTTAAGAGTACAGTCCAGGAGCCATGACCACTTCATTGATTTAAAGTGGTCATTGTGCCTAGACTCTGTATATGTATCATTTCATAGCAAAATGCAGCACACACAGAGTTTAACCCCTTTGTTGTCGGAGTTGTAACTCCAGCAACAAGGATTTTGGATTGAATAATGGTGTTCTGTGTTCATAGTGTGTACAGCATGCTGACAACAGGCATCCAATGGCAGCATGCACACTCGGCCACTGTGCCGGCCATGTCCTCCCCTCAGCCTGTTCTCACTTAGATCGGTCACCCTCCATCAAGGGGGAGTGATGTCAGCAGAGGAGAATTAGGCTGAATATATTACTCACCACTGGAAGGGAGTTTTAGCTAACGAGGGCCAAGTGTTACATACTTCCCAACGTTCCTGATTCTGGCAAATTCAGGATTCCATCCTGCTATCCTGGGCTAGTTAAATGATAAAAGGGACCTCTTCAATTATCATTAGGCACACTTGCCCTGAGTAAATTCAGTGTAATCTTTAAAAGTAAAAGTATTTATAAGCTGTTCTGAGGGAAGTGAGACAGAACATCTATCAGGTACTTTTTGTGCAGACCAGCCATTTTATTCCAGGTAAATTTAAGTTATTTTCACAGGTCATTTATGCAAGTATTTATTTAGGAGGGGTGTCCAAAATACATAGATATAGTAAAGCTAAGGGAATAAAAATAAAATATATCATAGCAGCAACCATTTAAACCACTTTTTAGAACAAAACACCTTAATAAATATCTTGCAAAGTGTTGATAGAAACTCACTGCATTAAGAATAGCTTGGCGCAATTACAAGATTGCAAGGGAAGATAGTCATACAGAGGTTTTTACAAGAAACCGGCCACTGGGGATTATTTTAATTATAGTTGTTTTTAAAATAATAGCAACAGCCAATTACTAATCGCATGACTTCAGGATACTGTATGTCGTTCATGATTTCAAATAATACCTACTTTTACACAGTAATGTCTACAACATAGCATATTTAAGCATAATAAAAATCTTAAAAAATAAAAATTTCCACCCTGTAATCATGTATTTTCAGATCTCAGTTTTTTAATTTAACCTTTGCATTCAGTTTATTTGTGAGAAAAGTAGGTCACAGACAGATTACTTGGGAAATCTGTGTATTTTTCCAAAGGGAGTGCCAGAATGGATAAAATGTTTTGTTTTTGTTGAGATATGAAAGAACACTATGACAGTTCTGTTTCCTTTTTCTGTGCAGGTATTTATTTCTACCATAAGCTGCAATCGGTGAGATTTTTGAAACGTCACTTCTTATAGGATACTAGCTGCATTCCACTGAGAAACACATTAGATTCTCTGCAGTGTGTAGGAAGACAAAGTATTTGTTACAATAGCAGAGGTTAAGTGATTAACATACATTTATATTTATATTTATACATGGGTTCATGCATTGCCAATATCAGTCTCCTGGAGATCTCACTCTTCTTTTTGCCAGTGAGATCAGTTTTGTACTTGGGAAGCAAGGACTGGTAGTCAGGGACGTTTTAGCCGCGAGGCAAACAAGGCATTTGCCTTGGGCGGCATTTTCCAGGGGGCGGCAAAAAAAGCCGCCCCCAAATGCCCAGAGCAAATGTCTTGTTAGCCTTGCGGCTAACCGACATGCCGGTTGTGCTGCTGGGCGGGCAGGCGGGCGGCGCTGGCGAGGGAGCACTTTCCCCTGAGCTGTCTGCTCAGCTCCCTCGCGCGCCGTCCACAGTGAGCCTGGGAGCCTGAATATGACATCATATTCCAGCTCCCGGTATCACTCTGCAGGCAACGCGCAAGGGAGCTGTGCAGACAGCTCAGGGGAAAGTGCTCCCTCGCCAGCGCCGCTCACGCGCCCGCCCAGCAGCCAGCCCCAGGGAGAGGGAGAACCCCCCCCAGCATTCCTAAAGGTAAGGAGGCTGGGGGGTTAAATTAAAAAAAAATGTGAGTGTTAATGTGATTGAGTGTGTTTGTCTGCTAGTGTGTGTGTGTGTGTGTCTGTTAGTGTGTGTGTGTCTGTTAGTGTGTGTCTGTCTATTAGTTTGTGTCTGTTAGTGTGTCTGTCTATTAGTGTGTCTGTTAGTGTGTGTGTGTGTGTGTGTGTGTTAGGGTGTGTGTGTCTGTTAGTGTGTGTCTGTCTATTAGTGTGTGTGTGTCAGAGTGTGTCTGTTAGTGTATGTCTGTCTGTTAGTGTGTGTGTCTGTTAGTGTGTGTCTGTTAGTGTATGTCTGTCTGTTAGTGTGTGTGTGTGTCTGTTAGTGTGTGTGTGTGTGTGTCTGTCTGTCTGTTAGTGTGTGTGTGTCTGTTAGTGTGCATCTGTTAGTGTGTGTGTGTGTGTGTGTGTGTTTGTTAGTGTGTGTGTCTGTTAGTGAGTGTGTTTGCCTGTTAGTGAGTGTGTGTTTGTCTGTTAGTGAGTGAGTGTGTGTCTGTTAGTGAGTGAGTGTCTGTTAGTGAATATGTGTTTCTGTCAGTGAATGTGTGTGTGTATTTCGAATGTGGGGCAGGGGGAAGGGTTGGATGGGGGGGGCGCGCGCTGGGGGCGGGGGGGGCACCTGAGTTTTGTCCTGCCTAGGGCAGTACAAAACCAGGATACACCACTGCTGGTAGTCAGAGCTCAACACAACTCACCCTACTCAGTAATACGTGATCAAACCAGTAGATAATCCAGGTTAAAATTAACATAAATACCTTAATTTCTTCCATCATATATGAGATGTATGAACCTGGGACAGATTTCCCTGGACTTTGTTCCATGTCAATTGTTGTTATCAGTTCTGACATTTTTGTTCATTACGTTTTTCTTGCATTCAATGCTACTTGCGTCCTGTTCATTGACCTATTCAGTTTTACTGCAGGAGATTTGTAATAATTCTCCCCCTTCGCCTGAAACAAACAAACAGCATGGGCAATTTCCAAAAGTGCCGGCTACAGGTTGGAGATATTGCCATCCACATTGTTTCTTGCAAATCTCATCTGGATGCTTGCAAGGGAACTGGCAACTGTGGTCAGTGGCTTAGGTAATACAGTTTATGAAAATGCACATATACATTAGGTATGACCACAACAGGACTGTGAAGAAATGACTCTATTATCCGGTATTTCGGCATGTTTCTTGCTTTTTCTGTTTATTTTCAATCGGCAGATGGGACTGCCGAACAAAGACCACCCCTGGCTCACTTAACTTTAAAGCCGGCATCACTTTCACCCTCTACGTGTGCGGTCAGCGTTCGTACTGCCGAACGCCACGTGGCAGAGAAAAACGCGGCCATCTTTTTTCGTCAAACAAAGGCAGCGGGACTTGGTCGTCGAGTGTCTGGAACTAAAATCGGACACTCGACTTCCCGAACACCGGTCTCAATCATACGAACGCTGGAACTATAGATACCGATTAGCTAGAAGAGCGCTATTCGGTACAAATGTGCACACAAATGAGGGGAACAATCGCTGCTAGGAGCCAGGGGAATCCATTCGGTACTTTTATTCGTTTTCCCCCTTTTTCTAAAGTGACCGGCAAAACCACACGAACCTCTGGAACTATTTTGGGCAGCCCACCCACGGTGAACCGGTCACAAAGGACTTCCATGGTTTTTGCGAACCCCTGAACCGATCTGGGTGAAATTTGGATATGTTGGTCACCCAGATCGTGGGGATACCCCATGTATAAAGGGGTGTTCCAGAAATTGGGGAAAACAGTGATTTTTCAGCCTGGAGATAATTAGGTTGTTACTGTATCAGACCTGATTATCTCCAGGACTAGGGGAGGGAACTATCTGTTTGTGTTGGGTGTGTTTTATATTTTTACTGTACAGGATTGGATAAATGTTACTCCTCTCTGTGGGATGTCCCCTTGCATGGGGACCTGCATAAAAAGCCATGTATGTGAATAAAGCTTAGTTCTACTTGTATCCTGATCCTGGACTCTGACTGTTATTTGGAATTCGTATGCTTCACCAAGGGAATTATCTGGTGAAGCTGTTTGTATTTCGTATGGATTTCGTTTCCTGTAACTACCGAACAGAGGTCTCTCCACATTAGACTCTGGCATTTCGGGAGGAAACTACCGAAAGAGGTTTGGCTAGACTTGGTTTCCTTACAATGACCAACAACTGACACTGCAACAAAACACATATCTTATAGTTTGCAAATAGTACTCTTTAGCACACTTCACTTTTGGACAGAGAAGTATACATAGTTTTGTAGGTTCTTTTGAACCAGAATGTCTTATTTAAGATTTCACTGTCTCTTTTGACTTGGATTAACCATACTTTATTTTGTTAGAATTCAGCTTGTGACATTGACCTTGCTTATATTTTACTAGCCTCCAATGATGGAATTAACAATGTCTGACCATGTGTTCAAAAATCAGTCCTCTCCTCCTGACAGTTTAATGGAATAATTGTTGGCAGGTTATTAAGCACAGCAGTCTTCTTCTTGCCAAGATGATTGGGAGTTTGTAACGGACCGTTTCACTTACAAGAGGGTAAAACCCAGTTTAGGCGATAATCCCCTTTACAGATGCACAGGCAGCTACTGCAAACACCATTCTCCCGACTGGAGACACACGAACACTGAATCCGAGAAACCTTTTAAATTCTCCCAAGCATATGAATGCTGTAGACCATTGAATAGGAACCATACGAATAGGCTTGTACTCCTAGCAGTCAACTGGAACAGCATGCAATAAATCCTTCCCCCCAATAATGAGACGACACATCACTTTGAGGGTAAAACAGGAACTCTGGACTGGCTCATCCAGCCTGGCTTTTATTTCCAACTCACACATACAGGCCACACCCAGGGGGAGGCATAAAAGAACCAATGACATAGATGTTACCTCCCACACATCCCCTCCCCTTAGTGTGACACATAATCCCATTATGCATACAGTGTAAAATATACTTTTACACAACTTTCATAACTTTTAAAACCATACATCACATTCACATAAAAATACATATCCACAATCAATCCATTCAGGGGAACAACATATTAAAAAATTGCATGAATCCGACCAGGGGTTCAAAAGTTACTAAAAGTATATTTTGTTCCTTTCTGGCTGGCAGAAAAACATCCCCACAATGCACCCTGGTTTCCTCCCTTCTGCCCTGGAGTTAATTGGAGAAGTAATCCAATTATCCAGGACTAGAGGCAGACTCCATTAACCACATGGTTGCAAAACGACATAAAACACTTTAAAATACATAAAGTCACATTTACACATAACACACAGACATTTCACCTATCCCCAGATAGCTGGGATCTGCACGCACAAAACTACCGAATAGCGCGCAGATCCTACTCACACAGTACAATTGCCATGGAGCTAAAGTCTTTCCCATAGTCTTTCATTATATGAATAGGCTCCATGGTATGGCTATCTGGGGTATCACATTCCCATAAAGTCTGGTCCATAGTCCAAAGGCAAGAGGCGGGCAATCAGCCCCCTCCAAGGACACGTGGCGAGGTCGGTTTCGCCACAGAGTTGCATTATGCATACTACTGTATACGAATCTGGGATGTTAGAACATTTTAAAAATGTGTTAAATACAACAGGCTACTTCCAAGTGGGTTTGTTGGTCAGAGTTCAAGATAAGTTGTCATGGCGGAACATCAAGCATATTTTCAAACATTTTGTTTTGTGTTCAACATAAAGATTTATAAATATGTGATATGCAATTAAAGAGAGAGATTGCAAAGACAACAGGTGTGTGTGGAACCCTATCCGATATCTGATCCCATCTCGAGTTTCTGGAAATTGACACCCTTTTTGAAACTGCTTGCATTCAGGCTCTTGAGTCACACCTGGTTCACCTTCTGTCAGAGACAAGCAGAGTTAAATTAAAAGAACAACTGATTACATATGAAACATTAGTGTGTATTAAGGCACACACATTGATATGTAGACATCTATTCAATCTGTAATATGTGAAGACTGCTCAACTTCTTAAATAAAAGACATATTCATAGATATCTCTAATTTGTTTTGATGATGTCAAATTGAGTCAGTCATACGCAATAGGTGTGATTGCAAAGTTAGCTTCAGGTAGGAATGAACATTTTATCTATAAATTGTGTGAGTTAAATCAACAGTAAATTCATAGAGAAAAAAATGTGTACTTAACTTAAGCTTGATTCTGAACCAACCAATATTCCTCTATTGATGCAAGTAGACGACGATGTATTTTTCAGTTTTATTTGAAAATATAATAGTCTTACAAGTAAAAAGCAAGCAAACAAATAAACATACTGCTGTCGTTTATATGATTGCTCCCATTTATTTCTGTATCATTACATTTTATTCAGTCACATAAAGAACAATGTTCTCATATTCTTTCTGCAATATTGAGGCCAAATGCCTTCCTGTCTGATATGTCAAAAGAAGTATTTTTCAAAATGTATTGCCACTAATATTGTTTTATTTTCACTCATATGCTCAAATAGTGTTGGTACGCATTTGTTTTCATTTTCAGTGCGATTACATTATTTAGATAAAGTTAAGGCATTGTTGAATATCACCGCTTTCTCTTGCTGTGCCATTTTAAATATCCATAAAGTACCCAACACAATCAAGAAAACACATTTGGTATAGGATAGAAATAGCTAACGTGTTATAACATGGGTCAAAATAGATTATAAAAAATGAAATAGAAAGCAAACAAAATACAATAAACATTAAGGATGTAAAGCTTTATTGCAGGTATATCAAATTTTGGCCGCTCAAATGTTGTTGAACTACAACTCTGTACCATGATTCTCTGTATATTTATTGCATTTAAAAAATTCTAGGAGTTGTAGGACATCAACAAAAGGGGAGGCAGAGTTTGAGATCCCTGTTTTACAGCATCTGCAGTGATTATCGTCCTGACTTGGTAGCTGCTCACCTAAACAGCATGATTAAATGATTTTTAATGCAGCTGATAGAAATTGGTGATTGGTTTTGGGCCAAACTAAAAAAATTTCAAATTCTGCATTTTGGAAAAATCGAAATTCCATATTCTGAGTTGCCATATGCCAGAATCGCAGAGAAGCCAACTAAGGCAAGCCTGAGCATGCATGTTTTCATACTTAATTCAGACTGCCATTCCTAGCCCGATTAAGAATTGCTGAAGAAAGGAGATGAGATTGGGGCAGTGGAAAGGATATTTGATGTGTGAAATAACATGAGCGGGGCAGGTGGAAAACCAAAATCATGGTTAATACTAGACTTGGACATTTGTTTCGGTACAATATGAAATTCAGCTGAATTGAGGCCACAAGGTTGATCGAAACAAAATTATGATTTCCAAGCTGCCACGCTCCAGAATCTTTGGAGAGCCAACTTGCACAAGCACGGACATGTTCAGTTTGGTTCTTGATTCAGAGTTTTTGAAACAAAAAAAGAAAGATGGAGTAGAGGAAAGGATGTGTTTTTTGGTGGGGGCAAATAGGCAGCTTAGTTTGCGATGAGAAATAAGAGATCTGTCCAGTCATGTGGGCTGTAACCAGGGCCGTCTTTCCCCATGGGCATGCTGGGCAGTTGCCCGGGGGCCCCACAGGCATGGGGGCCCCACCACGCTGCCCAGCATGACTGGTCGACAGGGGAGTTCCTTTAAACTCCCCTGCTGGACCACGGAGAGACGGCCCTGTTTTTTTGCCACTGGCCCTCCCCGGCTGGTGGGGAGATCAAAGATCTCCCTCACCGGACCAAAGCCTCTTCGTTAGGGGGCGGAAGGACCCGGAGGAAGGCGGAGGTACCTAGGAGGAGATTGCTCCTACCGCGAGTAGGCTGTGTGGAGCGTTGCCGTGCATTTCCATGGCAACGCTCCAAAGTGCTCAGCTCGGGAGGAGTGAAGATAGCCTGCAGCCAGAGGAGCTGCAGTCTATATATCTACTACTTACCACCGGACCACCAGGGCTGGCAGTGTCCCCCCTCCTTCACCAAAGGTAAGAAGAACGGTTGGGGGAGGATATGAAGATTTCATTAATAATGCATATTTATTATTTTTAAAAAACAACAACCAGAAAACCTTTGCTCCATGCACCACCCTCACACTCTGCAACACACACACACACACACACACACACACAGCACTCACATACAGCACCTCTCACACACACCACTTACCCCTCATGTACAGCACCTCACACATACCACTTACCCCTCACATACAGCACCTTTCACACACACACATACCACTTACCCCTCATGTATAGCACCTCTCACACACACAGCACCCTCATACACATACAGCACCTCTCACACACACAGCACCTCTCATATACACACACAGCTCCTTTCACACACACAGAACCCTTCACACACACAGCACCCTTCACACACACACAGCAACCCTCACACACAGCACCTTTCACACACACAGAACCCTTCATACACACAGCACCCCTCACACACACACACAACCCCTCTCACACACGCAGCACCCCTCACACACACAGAACCCATCACACAGAACGCCTCTCTCACACACACACAGCACCTTTCACACACACAGAACCCTTCACACACACACAGCACCCCTCACACATGCACACAACCCCTCTCACACACGCAGCAACCCTCACACACACACACACACACACCACTTACCTCTCACATACAGCACCTCTCACACACACCACTTACCCCTCGTGTACAGCACCTCACACACACCACTTACCCCTCATGTATAGCACCTCTCACACATACAGCACCCTCATACACATACAGCACCTCTCACACACACAGCACCTCTCATATACACAGACAGCACCTTTCACACACAACACTTCTCTCACACGCAGCACCCCTCCACACAAACACATACACTGCACCCCTCACTGTAGTATGTGTGTATTCAACAGTCTGTGTGTGTGTATATTCAGCAGTCTGTATGTATTTAGCAGTCTGTCTGTGTTTGTGTATTCAGCAGCCTGTGTGTATTCAGCAGTCTCTGTGTGTGTGTGTGTGTGTGTGTGCTTATATGTGTGTATTCAGCAGAATGTGTATGTATTTAGCAGTCTGTCTGTGTGTAGAGATGTCCTGAATAGTTCGCTGGCGAATAGTTCCTGGCGAACATAGCTTGTTCGCGTCTGCCACGGTGGGCGAACATATGCGATGTTCGGTCCGCCCCCTATTCGTCATCATTGAGTAAACTTTGACCCTGTACCTCACTGTCAGCAGACACATTCCAGCCAATCAGCAGCAGACCCTACCTCCCAGACCCTCCCACCTCCTGGACAGCATCCATTTTAGATTCATTCGGAAGCTGCATTCTTAGTGAGAGGAGGGACAGTGTAGCTGCTGCTGATTAAATAGGGAAATCAATAGCTAGGCTAGTGTATGCAGTGTCCACTACAGTCCTGAAGGACTCATCTAATCTCTGCTGTAAGGACAGCACCCCAAAAAGCCCTTTTTAGGGCTAGAACATCAGTCTGCTTTTTTTTTCTGTGTAATCTAATTGCAGTTGCCTGCCTGCCAGCGTGTGTGCCAGGCTCACAGCGTATACTGTGCCCACTTGCCCAGTGCCACCACTCATATCTGGTGTCACAATAGCTTGCATTTAAAAATAAATAAATCATTTTTTGACTGTGAAATAAAAGCAGTTTCCTTCACACGTGTGCGTTTCACGGCCTGCCAGGGCACAGTGTCACACCAGTGCAACTCATATCTGTTGTAACAGTAGTGTACATTTAAAAAAAACCACACTTTTTTGAATGTGAAATAATAGCAGTCAGTTTCCTTCACGCGTGTGCGTTTCAGGGCCTGCCAAGGCACAGTGTCACACCAGTGCAACTCATATCTGGTGTAACAGTTGTGTACATTTAAAAAAAAAAAAACACTTTTTTGACTGTGAAATAATAGCAGTCAGTTTCCTTCACGCGTGTGCGTTTCAGGGCCTGCCAGGGCACAGTGTCCCACCAGTGCAACTCATATCTGGTGTAACAGTAGTGTACATTAAAAAAAAAACTAGAAATTTGACTGTGAAATAATAGCAGTCAGTTTCCTTCACACGTGTGCGTTTCAGGGTCTGCCAGGGCACAGTGTCACACCAGTGCAACTCATATCTGGTGTAACAGTAGTGTACATTTAAAAAAAAAAATTTTTTGACTGTAATAGATTGAATAGCAGTTAGTTGTCTGCAAGCGTGTTTGTCAGGCCTGCAGCGTCTACTCTGCCAACTTCTGCCAGTGCACAGTGCCACTCATATCTGTTATCACAGTAGCTTGCACGCATAGTACCACTAATTGAAAAAAAAATGACAGTCAGAGGCAGGCCACCCCGCAGGGGCCGTCGTGGTCGTGGTGCTGTGATTCCCTTTGGCCCTAGAATATTGCCCAGTGGTTAGAGGCCACGTACCCTGAACTCGAAAAGTTCTGAGGACATAGTTGACTGGCTAACACAGGATACCAAATCTTCTACAGCTTCCGCTCGGAACCTTGACGCACCATCCTCCTCCAGCTTAGCTTCGGGCACCTCTCAAGTTACCACTCGCCCGCCTGCCGCCACCACCAACACTAGCACCACAGCTGCTTCACTTGATCTGTCAGAGGAGTTATTTACACATCAGTTGGAAGAAATGAGTGATGCACAACCATTATTGCCAGAGGATGTAGATAACAGGGATATGTCTCAGTCAGGCAGCATTACACACATGGACATACGGTGTGATGATGATGATGTTGTACCCGCTGCTGCTTCCTTTGCTGAGTTGTCAGATACAAGTGAAGCGGTTGATGATGACGATGAGTCCGTGGATGTAACGTGGGTGCCCGCTAGAAGAGAAGAAGAACAGGGGGAAAGTTCAGATGGGGAGACAGTGAGGAGGAGGAGACGAGTTGGAAGCAGGGGGAGGTCGTCGCAAGGAGCTAGTGGCACAGTCAGACAGCATGCATCGGCACCCGGGGTCAGCCAGATAGCACGCCAATCAACGCATGCTGTTGCCACCACCAGAATGCCGTCATTGCAGAGCTCAGCAGTGTGCAATTTTTTTGTGTGTCTGCCTCTGACAACAGCGATGCCATTTGCAACCTGTGCCAAAAGAAACTGAGTCGTGGGAAATTTGTAGCTATTGGGAAACCGCAGTAGAAGGTACCCGGCCGAAATTTCTTTGCACAAAAGGCAATCCTCAACCTGTACTCGATTGTGCAAAAGGAAGTAATGACATGTCTGGCACACAGTGTTGGGGCAAGGGTCCATCTGACCACTGATACCTGATCTGCCATGCATGGTCAGGGCAGGTATATCACCTACACTGCGCATTGGGTAAACCTGCTGACGGCTGCCAAGCATGGAATGCGTGGCTCTGCAGAGGAGTTGGTGACACCGCCACGACTTGCAGGCAGGCCTGCTGCCACCTCCTCTACTCCTCCTACTCCATCCTCTTCCATAACCTCCTCGGCTGAGTCCTCTTCTGCTGCTGCGTCTTGCTCCACATCAACGGCAACCCCCCCCAGCTCCCCAGGTACTATTCCACATCCCGGATATGGCAGTGTCACGCCGTCTTGGGGTTGACTTGCCTGAAAGCAGAGAGTCACACCGGACCAGCACTCCTGTACGCCATGAACGCACAGGTGAATCAGTTGCTGACTCCGCACCAACTATCGATCGACAAAGTGGTTTGTGACAACGGAAGAAATTTGTTGGCGGCATTAAATTTGGGCAAGTTGACACATGTGCCGTGCATGGCACATGTGTGTAATCTGATCGAACAACGCTTTGTGCATAAGTACCCAGGCTTACAGGATGTCCTGAAGCAGGCCAGGTAGGTGTGTGGCCATTTCAGGCGTTCCTACATGGCCATGGCGCACTTTTCAGATATCCAGCGGCGAAACAACATGCCAGTGAGGCGCTTGATTTGCGACAGCCCGACACGTTGGAATTCAACACTCCTAATGTTTGACCGCCTGCTCCAACAAGAAAAAGCCATTAACGACTATTTGTATGACCGGGGTGCTAGGACAGCCTCTGCAGAGCTGGGAATTTTTTTGCCACGTTACTGGACGCTCATGCGCAATGCCTGTAGGCTCATGCGTCCTTTTGAGGAGGTGACAAACCTAGTAAGTCGCACCGAAGGCACCATCAGCGACATCATACCATTTGTTTTCTTCCTGGAGCGTGCCCTGTGAAGAGTGCTGGATCAGGCCGTAGATGAGCGTGAAGAGGAAGAGTTGTGGTCACCATCACTACCAGAAACAGCCTTATCAGCATTGCTTGCTGGACCTGCGGCAATGCTGGAAGAGGATTGTGAGGAAGAGGAGTCAGAGGAGGAATGTGGCTTTGAGGAGGAGGAGGAAGACCAACCACAACAGGCATCCCAGGGTGCTCGTTGTCACCTATCTGGTACCCGTGGTGTTGTACGTGGCTGGAGGGAAGAACATACCTTCAATGACATCAGTGAGGAGGAGAAACGGGAAATGAGTAGCTCGGCATCCAACCTTGTGCAAATGGGGTCTTTCATGCTGTCATGCCTGTTGAGGGACCCTCGTATAAAAAGGCTGAAGGAGAACGACCTGTACTGGGTGTCCACGCTACTAGACCCCCGGTATAAGCAGAAAGTGCCTGAAATGTTACCGAATTACCGTTGGAGTCGGAAAGGATGCAGCAGTTCCAAAATAAATTAAAAAGTATGCTTTACACAGCGTATAAGGGTGATGTCACAGCACAACGGGAATCTAACAGGGGAAGAGGTGAAAGTAATCCTCCTCCTCCCACGACCACGCTGGTAAGGACAGGACGCTTTACAGACGTGTTGTTGATGGAGGACATGCGGAGCTTTTTAAGTCCTACGCATCGCCACAGCCCTTCGGGGTCCAACCTCAGAGAACGACTCGACCGACAGGTAGCAGACTACCTCGCCTTAACTGCAGATATCGACACTCTGAGGAGCGATGAACCCCTTGACTACTGGGTGTGCAGGCTTGACCTGTGGCCTGAGCTATTCCAATTTGCGATAGAACTTCTGGCCTGCCCCGCTTCAAGTGTCCTGTCAGAAAGGACCTTCAGTGCAGGAGGTATTGTCACTGAGAAGAGAAGTCGCCTAGGTCAAAAATGTCTAGATTACCTCACCTTTATTAAGATGAATGAGGGATGGATCCCGATGGGACAGACAGTGGGCGATACATTCGACTAAAAAAGGCCTGATGAGGGGGACGTAACAGGGATTAAACTGATAAGAATAGTACTACTTAACACACCACTCCTATCTGGTGGCACATTAGATTGCACGCGCAGTGCCCCAAATTTGAAGTAGGAGGACCGACCAAGCATCTTTTTCCATCTCCCGGTTCCTAAAATCGATGCCATATACACTTCCCCTGATAGGGGACGTAACAGGGATTAAACTGATAAGAATAGTACTAGTTAACACACCACTCCTATCTGGTGGCACATTAGATTACATGCGCAGTGCCCCAAATTTGAAGTAGGAGGACCAACCAAGCATCTTTTTCCATCTCCCGGTTCCTAAAATCGATGCCATATACACTTCCCCTGATAGGGGACGTAACAGGGATTAAACTGATAAGAATAGTACTACTTAACACACCACTCCTATCTGGTGGCACATTAGATTACACGCGCAGTGCCCCAAATTTGAAGTAGAAGGACCAACCAAGCATCTTTTTCCATCTCCCGGTTCCTAAAATCGATGCCATATACACGTCCCCTGATAGGGGACATAACAGGGATTAAACTGATAGGAATAGTACTACTTAACACACCACTCCTATCTGGTGGCACATTAGATTACACGCGCAGTGCCCCAAATTTGAAGTAGGAGGACCGACCAAGCATCTTTTTCCATCTCCCGGTTCCTAAAATTGATGCCATATACACGTACCCTGATAGGGGACGTAACAGGGATTAAACTGATAAGAATAGTACTACTTAACACACCACTCCTATCTGGTGGCACATTAGATTACACGCGCAGTGCCCCAAATTTGAAGTAGGAGGACCGACCAAGCATCCTTTTCCATCTCCTGGTTCCTAAAATCGATGCCATATACACTTCCCCTGATAGGGGACGTAACAGGGATTAAACTGATAAGAATAGTACTAGTTAACACACCACTCCTATCTGGTGGCACATTAGATTACATGCGCAGTGCCCCAAATTTGAAGTAGGAGGACCAACCAAGCATCTTTTTCCATCTCCCGGTTCCTAAAATCGATGCCATATACACTTCCCCTGATAGGGGACGTAACAGGGATTAAACTGATAAGAATAGTACTAGTTAACACACCACTCCTATCTCGTGGCACATTAGATTACATGCGCAGTGCCCCAAATTTGAAGTAGGAGGACCAACCAAGCATCTTTTTCCATCTCCCGGTTCCTAAAATCGATGCCATATACACTTCCCCTGATAGGGGACGTAACAGGGATTAAACTGATAAGAATAGTACTACTTAACACACCACTCCTATCTGGTGGCACATTAGATTGCACGCGCAGTGCCCCAAATTTGAAGTAGGAGGACCAACCAAGCATCTTTTTCCATCTCCCGGTTCCTAAAATCGATGCCATATACACGTCCCCTGATAGGGGACGTAACAGGGATTAAACTGATAGGAATAGTACTACTTAACACACCACTCCTATCTGGTGGCACATTAGATTACACGCGCAGTGCCCCAAATTTGGAGTAGGAGGACCGACCAAGCATCTTTTTCCATCTCCCGGTTCCTAAAATTGATGCCATATACACGTACCCTGATAGGGGACGTAACAGGGATTAAACTGATAAGAATAGTACTACTTAACACACCACTCCTATCTGGTGGCACATTAGATTACACGCGCAGTGACCCAAATTTGAAGTAGGAGGACCAACCAAGCATCTTTTTCCATCTCCCGGTTCCTAAAATCGATGCCATATACACTTCCCCTGATAGGGGACGTAACAGGGATTAAACTGATAAGAATAGTACTACTTAACACACCACTCCTATCTGGTGGCACATTAGATTACACGCGCAGTGCCCCAAATTTGAAGTAGAAGGACCAACCAAGCATCTTTTTCCATCTCCCGGTTCCTAAAATCGATGCCATATACACGTCCCCTGATAGGGGACGTAACAGGGATTAAACTGATAGGAATAGTACTACTTAACACACCACTCCTATCTGGTGGCACATTAGATTGCACGCGCAGTGCCCCAAATTTGAAGTAGGAGGACCAACCAAGCATCTTTTTCCATCTCCCGGTTCCTAAAATCGATGCCATATACACGTCCCCTGATAGGGGACGTAACAGGGATTAAACACACCTTATAATAACGCAGAGAGAGGCAATGCAGAGAGAGGAGTCTGAAGAAGAGGAGTCAGAGGAAGGTGGCTTTGAGGAGGTGGAAGACCAAACACAGCAGGCGTCCCAGGGGGCTTGTTGTCACCTTTCGGGGACCCTTGGTGTTGTACGTGGCTGGGTGGATGAAGAGACCTTCAATGACATCAGTGAGGACAAGGAACGGGACATGGATAGCTTGGTATCCAACCTTGTGCAAATGGGGAGTTTGCGGTTGTGCAAATAGACTGTTTGTGGTGCGTTAAACGGGGAGTTTGGTCTGTCACTGTGAAGCGGGCGTAACCCTTACACTACCTGATCGATACAACATCATACCTGATGTTTTAAAGCACGTAATTCCAAACAATTTAGGAATGTTAGGTGATTTATGCCCTTTATGGATTAAAACCAGACTCTGCATCAACTATGTAATTTTCCATGGGAGTTTTGCCATGGATCCCCCTCCGGCATGCCACAGTCCAGGTGTTAGTCCCCTTGAAACAACTTTTCCATCACTATTGTGGCCAGAGTCCCTGTGGGTTTTAAAATTCGCCTGCCTATTGAAGTCGATGGCGGTTCGCCCGTTCGCGAACATTTGGGGAAATTCGCGTTCGCCGTTCGCGAACGGAAAATTTTATGTTCGCGACATCTCTATCTGTGTGTACTCAGTATTCTGTGTGTGTACTCAGCAGTCCATATGTGTACTCAGCAGTCTGTATGTGCATGTGTTCAACAGTGTGTATGTGTGTGTATGTATTTTATGTTTCTATTTGTAGGAGGTACTAATAAATATAAGCGTAATTTTATTAATAAGTCAAATTTTTATTCCTGTTAATAGTTGTGTAGGTAGGGCCCCAGTGCACTGCTTTGCCCGGGGCCCGTAATGCTATTAATATGGCACTTGCTGTGTCTCCAGTCAAATCAAGAGGTGGAAAACAAACAGTGATTGATGGTTAGGGGACCACCAGTAAGTGTTGATTTTATTTACAGACAATTGACTAATAAAGGGAAAATGGAAGGGCAGTAAACAATCTATACTTGCAAGCAGGAATTTTCTAGACACTTTAACTGCAGCTACCAAAGGAGACAGACCAACAATGATACTGTGGGTTTTACCCTTGCTGTGCCTATGTGGGAGATAACCTGGGTCACTGATTCTAGTGTGAGACTAGGTTTTGCTTACTGTTGTATCTACTTACCTAGCTCCTACAAGGGATGCTTGAAATAACTGTCTTTTTGTTAAGTGTTTGGTGAAAGAAAATATTTTTAAATCTTTTTTTTCTGTGTTTTGTGCAGTGTGTGCTGTGCAAATGTGAGCACTATGCATGATTTCTTAAAGTCAAACACATTTTACAACACATACACCTATTTACCTGAATAATGTTGTGTTAGTTTACACAATACACAATCATGAATAACAAATAATTTATTGGAATAAGAAAAACCATTATCAATATGAAACCATCATCATCAATGTCACATTCTAATCCCAAGGTAAAATTGAGGGTAGGGGTTTAGTTCCCCAATCCATCATTAGCAGTAGTGCAATTGTTTCTGAGAGTTTGAACAGCTCAGTCATCAGGACTGCTGACACCTTCACCACCTATTAGTAGTATTCAGATTCACAATGTGAGATTAGTAGCATGTCCGTAATGTCCAATTTAACACCCAGGATGCAATTGTTTTTTACCCATCCTTCTCATGCTGCAACAGCTTGTGCTGCCATTTCCACTCTCACTGCACAGAAGCAACTAAAGGAGAGTGCAGTTGAGTCTTGTAGAGGTTATCAGAGCTACTATTTAGTGAAGAGTAGAATATGGTAAGTAAGTGGTGTCCCCGATTGTTGGTGGTAGCAGTGATAAATATGGTTAAAATAATTATCTTTCCTGCATCATTGCAGGTTTAGCACTTGTACCACTGACACAAGAGTTGTTCATCTATGAGTATGATGAGCCAGAGGAATTAGAAGTTTTTAGTCTGGAGAGAACAGTAAGCAGAATAATATTTTGTGCACTTGCCTCCTGCACCATGTCCATCATTTCCAAGTTCATCTATATCTGCTTTAGAATCACCTCGTCCAACAGAGACAGTTGTGACATCAGCTGCACCTGCTAACAGTGGTGTAAGTGGCTCACCTACTGTCATGTTATCATCACCAACACCACCACTACCACCATCAATACCACATGCCATCACCATTTCCCTTAGTATTAACCAATTAAGTACATGGTTAATGTTGTGACAGCTTCCACGACCAACAATACAAACCCATCTACATCTTCTTCAGCCACATGGCAAAGGATTGGGGTTAATGTATTGCACCAAAGCAAAGTTTGGGAACACTTTGAGTGCTTCCAAGAAGGCGACTTGTAAAGAGCAAATTGCAGAGTGAGTTAAAAGTCATCTCACTAGTGCAAGCATGAAGCAACATCGGCAAAGATGCCACAAGTCTAAATAAATTATTTATGTAAAAGGTGCTTCCTAAATAATATTCCATTTCAAAATGTAATAAAATGTTATTCAGCTTCTCAAAACGTAATGTGTCTCCTAAAACCATACAAATACAAGCTACATTTTTATGAGAGAGTGGAGTGACTATGCTATCTTATAATTCACATCACTATAAATCACAAAATACCTCTACAAAAAGACTTGTTCAAAAAATACAAAGAATTATCACAAATGAATTATCACTACAGTCAACGTGCGTTAAGTAATGTGCATTATGAATAAAGAAACTATCACACAAGTGTTCTCACTTAAAGGTGCTTTTAAAAAATTGTAATGTCCCGCAAAGTGCAGTATAAATATAAATCCCACACTCCGTGTTACACTATAAACTTACCATGCAAACCATGTTTAAAGGTTCATGACTATTCCCTCCTTTTAATACTTCTCCTTAAGTTCAATCAGGTAAATAGCCTCAACAAGAAGGTAAACAGATATTGTGCAATATTTCTAATACAAGTCATGGAAAAGGTTTAAAATGATTACAGTCACATGTCCAAGACCCCAATAGTACTGTCTCACTTCAACAGATTTGCTGCTTGTTTGCTGGGCAGCACCTCTCCCTCCACGCAGTGGTGTATCTTGGTGTATCTTGGTGTATCAGACAACCCCCCCTGCGCGCGCCACCCCCACCCAACCCTTCCCCCCTGCCCCGCCTTCTAAATACACACACAATTACTGACAGATATGCATACACTAGCTAACAGACACACACACACACACTAACAGACACACAGTCGGACACACACACAGTCAGACACACACACAGTCAGACACACACAGTCAGACACACACACACTAACAGACACACACAGTCGGACACACACACACTAACAGACACATACAGACACACACAGTCGGACACACAGTCAGACACACACACTAACAGGCACACACAGTCAGACACACACACACTAACAGACACACACAGTCAGACACACACTAACAGACACACAGTCGGACACACACACAGTCAGACACACACACAGTCAGACACACACAGTCAGACACACACACACTAACAGACACACACAGTCGGACACACACACTAACAGACACACACAGTTGGACACACAGTCAGACACACACAGTCGGACACACAGTCAGACACACACACACACACTAACAGACACACACAGTCGGACACACAGTCAGACACACTAACCGACACACACACACTAACAGACACACACAGTCAGACACACACACACTAACAGACACACACAGTCAGACACACACTAACAGACGCACAGTCAGACACACACACTAACAGACACACACAGTCACTCACATTAATACTCACTTCTCTTATTTTTTATTTAACCCCCCCAGCCTCCTTACCTTTGGGAATGCTGGGGGGGGGTTCTCCCATTCCCTGGTGGTCCAGTGGCTGCAGGTCGGCACTGGCGGGCGGGCGGCTGGCGAGGGAGTACTTCCTCTGAGCTCTCTGCTCAGCTTCCTCGCGCGCCGCCCGCAGAGTGAGGCTGGGAGGCGGAGCCGGAATATGACGTCAGAGAGCTCAGAGAGCTCAGAGAAAGTGCTCGCTCGCCAGCCGCCAGTGCCGCCCGCCCATCAGCTAACAAGGCATTTGCCCTGGGCATTTGGCGGCGGCTTTTTTTGCCGCCCCCTGGAAAATGCCGCCAATGGCAAATGCCTTGTTTGCCTCGCGGCTAATACGTCCCTGCCTCCACGTATCATAAATTACCATCAAGCAATTTCCACCAAGCGATATCCAGGTATGACATAATCCAGTCTATTTTTAGATAATAGGTTTCCTCAGTCAGTGTCCTTATCTCTACCCATTGGCTTTAAATATATCTCATAATGAGCACTTGGCATTCATCTCAAGCCTTGGTTTACACTGCATTATATAATTATATCTCCTGCTTTCAACATCTCCTTCTCATCCACTGACGTGTTTGTGTAGGAGAAGGCTACTTTCTTGTGCTTCGGCAACGTTTGGAATCACTTTGAGTGCCCCCAAGAAGGCTGACTTGCAAAATGCAAAATGTGCGGCAAGAAAGTGAGTAGGAGAGGTGAAGGGTCATCACACTAGTGTATAAATCAAGTTCTGCAAAGACACCACTAGTCTAAATCACTTAGAGCAGTACTGAGAGCACTGTTAAAGTGAGATTTCAGTGGGAAACGCAAGTCGTATAGCTTGACTGGTGTGTGTATTTGTGTTTAGCATTGTATTAACTATCCACTTACTTCAGATGGAAGGGGTTTTCATCCACACTTTTCCCCACCACAACTCTATTGGTATGTACTTCACTTAGGGAAGAAGCTAAAAGAGAAGATGCTAGGGAAAGCAGCAAGTGTTCTGGTGCTGTATCTGTTTCTGCGCAGTTGTAACATCTTACCACCAGTGCTACCATGTCCACTGAAGCATCACTGAAGATGAAAAATCAGTTTGCAAAGAATTTTTTTTTCTTTAACTGTGTGCTGTGGAAGTGTTGAAGCACTGTGTGCTGTGTGCAGTGTAGTCAAACACAATAATGCTATAGTAGTAGTAAATCTATCAAGCAGCATTCAATTTTCAAAGTAATTGAAATTACTACAATTAAGCGTTAGGGACAACAACAGCAGCTGCAGTATCTTCTCCACTGTTATCACCCTTAGGCACAGCAGGGACAGTGGATGCTGAGGATAGTGCCCAGGGCCGGTGCAAGGATTTTTGCCGCCCTAGGCAAAAGAAAAATTTGCCGCCCCCCCATGTGACATCACAATGCCCCACCCATATGATCTGCCATATGAACTAACGCCAGTGCTGCACACTGTGTTTACATTAAAAAGCCTGCAGTGACAGGCTATAGACACCGGAACCACTTCATTAAGCTGCAGTGGTTCTGGGGACTATAGTGTCCCTTTAATGTGAGGTTAATTAGAGATTAGTGTCACTAATATACTAGATTGCCTACTTACAACCAGATGAAGATGGTGATGGGCACTGGCTGCAGTTTGGCCTGGTGTAGAACCGGATCTCTGGAGGCTGTTTGTAACTGCAGTCACAAAATTCAATGTTCTGGGAGAACAGGAAGCAGCTCCATTTTTTGAGGCCCCTTACACAGCTCAAGGTCTGGGCCCCAGGGCCTGGCGGTGAATATGCCCATAAGGCCCTGTAACGGCTACCCAGGTAGAGAGAGGGTATCAGCCGTTGGAGACGTCCTTTTCCCTGGCAAGTTGCTGTGTCAAAGTAAAGCTGGTATAATCCCATTCACAATATCCAGAGGGAGAGTCAGGTTCAGCTGTAAAAAGAGCAGAGTAATATTCCCAAATAATCCCCTTCCGAGAACGAGACGAGGCTACGTTTTGAAGGGTCAAGAAGAACTGAGGTGCTGGCACACCCAGCCTGGTTTTTATTATGGTTGTGCACATACAGAACACACCCAGGGGGAGGCATAAAATAACCAATCAAATAACAGTACAACCCACACATCCCCTCCCCTCAGATAAGCAATTAACATAATTATTACAGACAGTAAAAATATAGTTTTCCCACATACACTGTAACTTTAAAACCATACATTCAATCTCCATAAAATTACATGTTTAAACTCAGCATACATCAAACATAAACACTTCCAGAAATCTGCCAAATCCCTCCAGAGGATCAAAGGTTAAGTGGAAGTCCTTTATGACCGACCGCAAGCACAATTTCCTGCCCAAAACAGTTCCATAGATTTGGGCTGTGCGGTCGGTCAATTTCATGCAGAAAAACGACCATCTTCGAACGGGACTTAGTCTCTGGAGCTGCAAGTTCAGTATGGAAGAAGGTAAAGGTCAGCGGTGTTTGTGTATTTGCGCATCCGATTTTAGTTCCACAGAATCTTTAGCATACACCGCTGACCGCGTTCGAATGAACAAAGATGGCTGCCGCCACGTGTTCGACTGTCGAATGGCGGCCACCCAGCGGTCGGCAATTAAACTGCAGTAACCTCACAACCTGGGAGGTAAATTGCCTGCACACTTTAACTTCTGGGTGGATTGCCTGTGTGGTACTTGGTTCAGTAAGCCCTATTTACTGAACCAAGAGGGAGAAAGCCAGGAACAAGTTATTTTACAGGTCTGGGGACATAGTCTTAAAGGAGCATTGTTCACCAAAGTTACAAGATGTCCCCAGACGGTTCTTAAAGGGCCATACACACCCAATAAAAGTTAATAAGTTTTCAGGGGCACAATCTTCCAGGGGCCATAGTCATGAGGAAGGAGGCTGGCAAACAGGCTTCTCCACAATCCAGGGAAGAAGGACAATTTATAATTTAAAGGGCCAGTTACAAATAGCAATTTGTAACAGGCCCACCCATAAGTTCACCTATATGTTCCACCCATTAATTTCGCTCACAGGGAGTGAAGTGTGTAGGGGATGTGTTATGTGTTATTGTAGAGGATCTAATGGGTGTGCTTATGGAAGGTTGTGTATAGGCATACCAGTTTGTGTAGGTGATGCAGCGTGTTTGTGTGTAGTGGAAGCAGTGTGTGTTTGTGGTTGTGTGTAAGGGATCCATTGTGTGAATCTGTGTTTGTATGCATAGGGGATGCAAAGTGTGTGTCTGTGTGTGCATTGAGTGTGTGTAAGAAATGCATTGTTTCTGTGTGTATGTAAGAGAAGCAGTGTGTGTGTGTGTGTTTGCATGTGTGTGTAAGGGATGCATTGTGTGTTTCTGTGTATGTATAGGGATGCATTGTGTGTGTGTGCGTGTAGTGTGAAAGAGCTCTCCCTTCTGTCCCTTAGAGCTCTCCCCTGCCCCTTAGTGGTCTCTCCTTTCCCCCCACCCTCCCCTGCGGGTCTCTTCTCACACCCACCCACCCTCCCTGTGTTTTCCTCACCTCACCTTCTCCTCATCTCCTCACCCCCTCTCCTGTGTTCTTCTCACTCGCCCCTCCCTGTGTTCTTCTCACCTCCCCCTCTCCTCACCCCCTCCCTGTGTTCTTCTTACTCCCCCTCCCTGTGTTCTTCTTACTCCCCCCTCCCCTCTTTTTCTTACTCCCTATCCCCCCTTTCTTCTTACTCCCCCCTCCCCCTTTCTTCTTACTCCCCCTCCCCTCTTCTTCTTACTCCCCCCTCCACTTGTCTTCTTCTTTCTCCTCCTCCCCACTTTCTTCTTACTCCCCACTCTCCCCTTCCTTCTTACTCCCCCCTCCCCTCTTCTTCTTACTCTCCCCTCCCCTCTTCTTCTTACTCCCCCACCTTCCCTCTTCTTCTTACCCCCTCCCCTTGTTCTTCTTACCCCCCTCCCCTCGTTCTTCTTACCCCCCCTCAGTTCTTCTTACCCCCCTAGTTCTCCTTCCCCCCTCCCCCAGTTCTCCTTCACTCCCCCCCTCCCCCAGTTCTCCTTCCCCCACCTTCCCCCAGTTCTCCTAACCTCACCTCCCCTTCCTGTAGCGTGGCCGAGCTCCTCTCCCGTCCGCGGTACAGGAGTTTCAGTTTCCTGTACCCGGCCGGACTGTCAGTCCTGTCAGTCCGGCCAGGACCGCGGACCGGAGAGGAGCTCGGCCACGCTACAGGGGAGGTGAGGCAGTGCAGCAGCCGCCTGAGCGCTCTCTATAGAGCGCTCAGGCGGCTACAACATTTAAAGGGCCGGCGATGGGGGCGCAGGGCGCCCCCTCCTATATGGCGCCCTAGGCGGCTGCCTAGTTCGCCTTATAGGAAGCGCGGCCCTGATAGTGCCAGTCATTTACACACTTGAACATATTGTTGGATTACATTCCAGGGCTGTTTTAAAACAGCAGCCTAACACAACCACCCACCTGATTGCCCAGATTTATGGAGTGCTCCTAGTGAACAGCATGCCTTTCTTTCCTTGACGGCACACTGGTGGCAGCCCACAGTGCCTGGGTATGATGGTAGTAGTGGAGGAAGTCCAACCTTACTGTAACCCATACTTGAGTGTTGCAGTCAGTTTGCACCATTTAAGCAACATTATGACAAACTATTGCTTACAAATTTCCCCTCAAGTTCATCTCTACCAACTAACATCCACTTAGGCCATACCCCTAGCAACAGGAATCTAACCTGAGATGATCTAAACTTTGAAGGATATCTTTGTTACTGAAGTTCAGCATAATGACAGTTTGCCAGAGTAACACCTAAAAGCCATAATTGTTGCCAAAATATGGAACATTTGCAAGTATCAATAACATTATGAACTCCAAGATAGAACTCCAGCACTGTTCCATGATAATCTAACACAGCTTTTTTTTTATACCACATGGCTTTTTAGGTAGGAAGTGGTTTATGCAGTTTCTTTGATGTAGTAAAAGTAAGTGCCTGTAATTAAGAACCACTTATATTCCTTGGGTAATCTCTTAATTAGTATCTGCAGGTAAAGGATCATTATTAATGAAATGTGTAAAATGTTTGTTCTGCAAAACCACATCCTATACTGAGAATGGGATAAAGATGCACTAGGCCACAAAGCATTCTGGGAGATCATCCTGATATGTATTCTGTTGTTCATATTGTAATTGTAGTTGTTTTTTTTTTTTTCTTTCTGCAAAATTTAGTTTTTTTTTTTTTTTTTTTTGCAGATGATCTTGAAATCCACATGTTATGCCGATATGGGGTATAAATCCACATTTTATGCCAATGTAGGGTATAAATCTATACAAATAAAACATATTTTTGCATATTTACCCCTTAGTGACACAGTTTCAGTTTGTTTATATTGTACGTAATGAAGCAAGAAATGTTTTTATTTTTGCTATGTGTGTGTTCATATTTAATCGCAATTTCCATTTTTCTTATTTACTGCATCAACACGTTTATTATACCTTTTTTTTTTATAAGGACAAAAAGGGCTTTAATTAGATGTGACATATACATATATAAATTCTTATTTATTATTAAAAAATGTTTTCACAGTCTTGGTAATAATAACGTATTCATAATTGTAGATTATGCTAGCTTTAGTGTACCTATAATCTTAATTTTATTAATGACAGGAGGCGAGTATTTGCTTAAGTCTCTCTTTACTAGAACTCCACAGCAGCACAGAAAAAACAACCAATCAGAAAAAAGTTAGGTACTATAAAACTCCCCTCCCCATGCATCATTTCCTCTTTCAAGCTGCGACAAAACAGAATAAAAGGCAGAGAACATCATGGGGAAGAAACGAAGTCCTAGATACGATGAATATAACGATGTCCACCATCCGAGAGTAACCGTCAAACTAGATAGTGTTGATGGACTGTAAACTGAAACGAGAGAAAAACAGAATCGAACAGGTTGATTATCCAATTAAATGTACTCAGAATAAACATGTAGGTACCCAATGTAGCAACCAAAATTAACCTTAATATGTAGATATCCCAACCCTACTTATGAAAAGAAACACAGACATAATGAACAAGCGACAGGTATCAGAGACAACAAACAGAGTTGCATACGTACCTGATAATCTAAACTATAACATTAAACAAGGGAGGGACAAGAATGGGTGGGAAATACTCGCCTCCTGTCATTAATAAAATTAAGATTATAGGTACACTAAAGCTAGCATAATCTACAATTTTATAACATGACAGGAGGCTTCGTATTTGCTGTTTCAACGCTCAATTCACCAATCCAACGCTGTTTTTGTCGCTGGTATCTATTGCAGGAAATATCAGAGTAATCCTAATTGGACATTCCAAGTTCGATAATTGACAGTAGACGGATAAAAGAAAATGCCAGCCGACGAAGCATCTCAATTACGGAAAAAAGTACTATCCGCTGGTAAATCCATTGTATGTGGTTGCGACTTGTTTCCTAGCAGTCGGTCCATGAGCTGGCAAGCTGAACTATCAGCCACCTTCCTGTAGTTTTAATATCAAAGGTCAAGTTCGGACTTGGGGACGCGAGAAGAAACTGTCACCGTCTCAACTCATGATCTGTAAGGCGGTTCCTCTGATCGTGCCAGGGATATTCGGCGATGCGGTCTTGCAGGTAGATCTCCAATTTCAAGGAATGCGCCCAAGTCCACTACCAAAATCGTATTAGAAACCGAGGAGGAACTTTCGTTCCTTCCTGTCCTACCCGGTGATATGTCTCATCCGAGAATAATTTCATAATGCAGGCAAGAGCGTGGCCAAACTAGCCGTATTCTAAGTGATTCTAAGATTCCAAATGGACTGAGTAAACCTTGGACGCAGTAGAGAAAGACTCCAAAGGACGTCCATTCAGGGTTCCGAACTGAACTTGTGTGGAAGGACGGTGGTCGACTATACTGGGAATAGCGAATCCTGGAAACCTTCAAAGGAAGGGAAAAGCCAACCGGAACGCAGATTTCCATCCAGCAATGCCCTCGTCAAAGAGTGAAAGATGTCTGTAGGAGTCGGGGTACACCAGGTACCTCCGTAAAGTCTCATAGATCCCCTCGACGGTAGTTGAAAAAAAGGGGGTAGCGCGAATCCAAAAACAGACGGCTCCCGTGAGGGATGAATAGAGTATAGACGAAGGGTCCTCCATCTCCGAACCATGTTCACCAGGCATGCGCTCCGATTTTATCCCAAGATCGTAAAGACCGGAGAAGTCAAGACAAACGAGGATTCCTGATTTACCATATGACCCATACGTACGGTTTTACCTTCAGACCGGGCAATAGTCCTTCCTTAATGTTGTTACCCGAGCAAGGCGGTGCCTGTTTGCTCCATGAAGGTCTCCGTATCTCCCGACATCTTGACATGGGGAAAACTTTCTGCTCAGTTTGCTAGTAATGGTCTGGATATCTAAAACAGAAAGCAAACTCTGTATTATATGGTGCCGAATATGCCAAAAACCTGCACTCTCAAAATACCGGAGGACCATCCGTTAGAGTACCATCTCCAGGAGTGTGTGTAAATAAATGGGAGACTCCCCCCGTTATACCTCTGAGTATTTCTTGCGTGTTTTACAGCAGCCCGGATCCAGTAGATCCATCACGGGAGATAGAATAGAGGGATCTAGTCCAAACATGTAATACTTGCATGACCAGGCAGTCCTCTAGGACGAAGCCAGTAGCGTGGATGGCAGCTCTAATTGAATTCCGGAGGGACGCCCCTCTATGTAGTCATCAATGTCTTGCACAGGCACAAGCCTGTGTGATGAACAAATGGCCGGTACTGTAGAGCGTCGAGTGCATGAAAGAGCCGCGCTCTCTACTACTGTGATCGCATACCGTGAGAGCGTCCGGGTGCTAGCCTGAGCGGGCCGCACCCATTAGTAACCAACAGCAGAGTCTACATCCGAGACCGGTTCTCTCTATGAGAATGGGTCCACCAACTTGTACTTTGTATCCAGCCCAGTATCTGGTTGATGACGAGTGAGGGACTGCGCCCTCTAATAACAAATCAGTATCCGGTTCCGTATGAGAGGATTCGCCCACTGCTCCTGAAAATAAATATACTCGGATCGAGGTGATGGAGGGCCGCACCCTCCTGTGGTGCAAACTAGAGTCCCTAGAGATTCAGGGTGACCAAAACCGTAGGGCGCACCAATCACAAATGTCAGCATAAGGCTGAGGGCAATCTGGGAAACAAGGAATGGAAAACTATCAACCGACTATCCGGATCCCGTGCGCGCGCGCGCGGGGTCCTGGTAGGCTGTTGGTAGTCCGAGGAAAGCTGGAGACGTTCTCCGCAATCCACGAGTGCCCGGGAGGTCGGAGGAGACCAAGTCAGGCCTCACGACGACCCGAGCGAATAGGAAAAGGAAGTCATGAAAAAAACAAAACAAAAAAGCAACAATAAACGAAGATAAGAGAAAATACACCCATTCTATCTCGGATAGAATGTAAACAGCAGGCCGGAAGGTAAGAAAAGTAAATCCCACTGGACAGGGCCAGGAGCTAACCTAACGCAGGAAAAAACTACCGAACCTATAGGGACTCCGGGAGGCATATACAGAGTAGATGGTAAAGACAAGGGAAAAACACAGCTTTCTCCTGAAGGAGTCTGAATACCGGTCCCTGCCGGTGCGAAGTTCTCCTTGGAGACGTGCAGTCGCCGGTTTGGAGTAAACCGTGGATGTGTCCGGGGTCTTCATAAGAAACTTTGCCCTTCAGGCATGAGGTTTAGGGCCTTCACCCTTCCCGCCATATTCAGATGGCCGTATACTGGTGTCCTCTCGAACACTATGGCAATGGTGTTTGCCCGGACACCTGCCTATCTCCATGTCACTGGTGTGCACTGGGTTTTCCTCAGTGATATTACCCCAGGCCTGCGGCCAAAAGGGGTTCGGTACCAATAGCGTAGGCCCGTCCTTAGGGCATAGTCTCAGCAGGTCAAACGAATGGACACAGAAAGGTTAGCCAAGCAAATAGTCACAGGCATAGCTGGCCATCCAAGTAGGCACCGACATAGCAGGCTATCCAGTTGGGCACAGACATAGCAGGCCATTTTATTGGGCACAGGTATTGCAGGCCAATCTTATGGGCCAGACCTAGCAGGCCAATCTTATGGGGCCAGACCTAGGAGGCCAATCTTATGGGCACAGACATAGCAGGCCAATCTTATGGGCACAGACATAGCAGGCCAATCTTATGGGCACAGACATAGCAGGCCAATCTTATGGGCACAGACATAGCAGGCCAATCTTATGGGCACAGACATAGCAGGCCAATCTTATGGGCACAGACACAGCAGGCCAATCTTATGGGCACAGACACAGCAGGCCAATCTTATGGGCACAGACATAGCAGGCCAATCTTATGGGCACAGACACAGCAGGCCAATCTTATGGGCACAGACACAGCAGGCCAATCTTATGGGCACAGACACAGCAGGCCAATCTTATGGGCACAGACACAGCAGGCCAATCTTATGGGCACAGACATAGCAGGCCGTTCTTATGGGCACAGACATAGCAGGCCGTTCTTATGGGCACAGACATAGCAGGCCAATCAATGGGGCACAGACATAGCAGGGCATACCCCGGTGTTGTATTCCGACAATAGCAGGGGGTCAATCTGTGTAGAGCCCCCTATATGTGTAATGAAAACCAGGGAACCTAGGGTGAAATAACTCCAATATGCAAACCCCCCTAGGCAGAGGTAATGTGTCTACAGATATACAGGAAACTGTTAGACCTTAATGCTTGTGGCCAAAAATAAGGATATCCTGTTGCAGGAAAACTCAGAAGTACAGGGTGTATTGCCTACAGGCTGATATCCAGCCCTTGAAGAAATATAGAAGTAAAAATATATAATATATATGTTTGATCACATAATTGCTATATGTCTCTATATGGATATGCACCCTGAGCAGGGTGGGAGGTGGTCCTCCCAGACTGCCAGCGAATTAGGTTGGGGTCTGAATACACCCTGCCTATAGATGGGGGAGGAGAAAGCCCCTCCACAGACCTCCGCCAAGAACGGTACTGGCGGGGAAGGAGCTGCGCGTGGGCACACCCCCCGCCCCCCCGCACACACGCGGTCCGCGGGCAGAGGCGGCCGCAGTGAAGCCTCTACGTGGAGGAAACGATCCGACCACCGGGTACTCGCGCTCACTCGCGAGTACCCCTGCGACCGGGTAAAACACACGGGACCCACGGGGGGGGGGGACGGCTGCAGCGAAGCAGCCACGTGGGAAAGAAGATCCGGCCGCCGGGTGGTCGTGCTCACTCGCGAGCATACCGGCAGCTGGAAAAAACACACTGGGCTGGCGGAGATTAACTCCGCGGTCCCAGATCTCGGGGGACAGAGGAGGCAAATGCTTTGGAGGTAGAAGCAGCGATGATCCGAAGTACAGACACCGAAGAAAAATCCCACAAGGCCTATAACCTACTGCATTTACAGGAAAAAAAATCCCATAAGCACAAAACACACTGCATTATAAAAAATAAAATGCCACAAGGCCTATAACCTACTGCATTTACAGGAAAAAATCCTATAAGCACAAAACACACTGCATTATAAAAATAAAATGCCACAAGGCCTATAACCTACTGCATTTACAGGAAAAAATCCCATAAGCACAAAACACACTGCATTATAAAAAATAAAATGCCACAAGGCCTATAACCTACTGCATTTACAGGAAAAAATCCCATAAGCACAAAACACACTGCATTATAAAAAGTAAAATGCCACAAAGCCTATAACCTACTGCATTTACAGGAAAAAATCCCATAAGCACAAAACACACTGCATTATAAAAAAATAAAATGCCACAAGGCCTATAACCTACTGCATTTACAGGAAAAAATCCTATAAGCACAAAACACACTGCATTATAAAAATAAAATGCCACAAGGCCTATAACCTACTGCATTTACAGGAAAAAATCCCATATGCACAAAACACACTGCATTATAAAAAATAAAATGCCACAAGGCCTATAACCTACTGCATTTACAGGAAAAAATCCTATAAGCACAAAACACACTGCATTATAAAAATAAAATGCCACAAGGCCTATAACCTACTGCATTTACAGGAAAAAATCCCATAAGCACAAAACACACTGCATTATAAAAATAAAATGCCACAAGGCCTATAACCTACTGCATTTACAGGAAAAAATCCCATAAGCACAAAACACACTGCATTATAAAAAATAAAATGCCACAAGGATAAAACACTGTATATAAAAATAAAATGCCATAAGGATAAAACATACTGCATTATAAAAATAAAATGCCATAAGGATAAAACCTACTGTATATAAAAATAAAATGCCAGAAGGATAAAACATACTACATTATAAAATAAAATGCCATAAGGATAAAACATACTGCATTATAAACATAGAATGCCATAAGGATAAAAATATTGCATTTACATGAATACAATCCCACATGGATAGAACATACTGCATAATAAGAATAGAATCCCACAAGGATATAACATACTGCATATAAGAATAAAATCCCCTAAGGATTACAACAATACTGCATTTATAAGGCTAAAAGACTGAATATAAGCAATAAAAACCCAAAGCCACCCACTATAAGCAGGAGGCAGTGGTACTCTGACCTGTACTGACTGCAGAGCAGCAAAGAAAGAGGAAATGATGCATGGGGAGGGGAGTTTTATAGTACCTAACTTTTTTCTGATTGGTTGTTTTTTCTGTGCTGCTGTGGAGTTCTAGTAAAGAGAGACTTAAGCAAATACGAAGCCTCCTGTCATGTTATAAAATTAGTACAGCTTAAGAAGAGTCATAAAAAATAAATGCATTTTCATTTAATTTATTTTTTATATTTACAGGTCACAAAATACAGTTTCAATGTGAAATGATTCTAGAATTTTGTATGTATGTCTTTAATATAAATGTCACCCTTTATATTTATTACTGGCATTTACAAAAGTGCCAACATATTCCACAGCGCTGTACAATTGGTAAAACAACACAATATAAACAGACGCATACAAAAGGTATGACAGACGCATACAAAAGATGGCCCTGCCAGTGAGCTTACAATCTAAAGGTAAACTAGGGGAATGAGACAAGAGGTAGCAGAGGAATTTGCAGGTGATGGCAGAGAGAATTTATAGTGTAAAAAATGTGGAGGTAAGGGGTGCGCCCAGGGCTACTAACAGTAGTATACAACAGTAAACAGACCAAATGGTCTAAATAATGGTACAACAAGAAGTAGGCCTATGCAAATAAATAAAATGGTAGATAATAAAAAGTCTCACTAAAACAACAGGATGAAATAGGGGTGTGATCCTCAGGAGTTGATCCGTCCGGATAATAAAATATTCATATAAAAGTCTCACTAATATACCAGGATATGGTAGGAGTACAATCCTCAGGAGTTGATCCGTCCTGATAGTTAAAATATCCGTATATGTGGAGAGACAAAGGGGAGATACGACAGACAGCCGATAGTGTAATAAAGCCAAGATCCAAAGGTAAAATGGATAAAAAGAAGGTAATAAACTCACATTTGTGAGAGCTATAACCAGCTCTGGAGTGAAGGGCGTATATATATTTATAATTTAATCTCCACTATATCCTCTAGCGGGGATTATATATTTATAATATAATCTCCACTATATCCTCTAGAGGGGATTATACCGCTTTACGCCCTAGTGTGACTGCAGTGATTGATAACATGTGAAGGGAATAAGGAGGTGATTGACTGTGGTCGAAAAAGCTGGAGGAGTAATGCTATATAGTTAGAAGGAACCAGGGTGGGAGCTGAATAGAAATGGAGATTCTTAGTTGCAGTGATGGGAGTTAAATTGGGCCTAAGGAAGAGTTGTAAAGTGCTGTGGAATAATTTGGCACTAAATAAATGCCAATAATAAGTTTAATAGCCATGACAGAAAAGACAATTGCCCCACAAAACTAAATATTGATATAACATAGACATGACAGAGTATTTACCTATGACAGGGTAAATGCTTAAATGTTGTACATTGCCATTTAATTGCCAATTTCTATTAAACAATATATATTTTTTGTTTAAGTTTTTTTCATACAAACATAACAAGGGTTTTTAATTTGTATTTTATATGTGATGTGTGCAAATCCTGTAAAACCACAACTTGTTTACAGCTATATCTTCTGAGTACAACGATACAACCATTGTATGCCTTTGCCATATAAGAGACCTGACCGTTTAGGTTTTTACAGTTAGAATTGTAAAATATGGATTTGATGAGTTTATTCAGGTTTTACACTTAGAATTTTACAGTTAGAATTCTAAAATATGGATTTGATGAGTTTATTCAGTTTTTACACTTAGAATTTTAAAAGATACATTTGATGTGCCTATGACTCATTTTTGGCTATTGTAGCAGCATGAATGTTCAAATTAAATGCTTATCATTTGCAAAAGTAGACACCTCAGGGTATGTATATATTGAGTCTTATTGTGCAGCCATTTTTTTCTTGTTTCTTTCAAACTTTATGGTATTTTAATTTTGAGGATTTTTACATGCGGGTTTTTACTGTTTATTTTGTAAACTTGATATGCGTTACTTTAATTAAAAAAATCACTAAATTCTTCTCAACTATATCTCCTGTCTACAGAATTACCCTGTTGTAAAAAGTTGATTTAATAACCTGCCCACTGCATTTTTTTTTATTATAGATGGCTCTGTAGTGTATGTTGGATATTTTAGTATCTCACACATCTAAATTATTCTATAAATGTATACAATTATATATTTTGAACTTTAAACTTTGAGGTGCTATATGTTCACCATTTAAAAAGAATATTTTTTATACACATTGTGTTTTTGCTGCTTATTTTGTTAAATCTAATATATGCAATATCTCCATTAGTCAGCGCTGACCACCATAAACTAATGAATGTAACTCTGTGTATAGGAACATGCACAGAATTGACATTAGCCGGCCGGGCTAATGACACACAAATGATACTCCATCCGTAAAAGGTTTAGAATTTGTATCTATAAATCTGTGTTTCATTTTAACTCTGGACATGCAGACTCCATGGACCATAAACACTGAGGTGGACATGGTACTTGTAGTAACCTTTTAACATCTGTGGTTCAGAAATTATTTGTATGGCTGTAAAGGGAAATTATTCAGGAATTCAGTTTTATGAAAATAATAATACTTATCAATTTGTGTCCATTTCTAGTTATAGTGATATGGAAATTAGAAAAAACATTTATCAATAATAGTTCAGATCAATTAAAAACTAGAAATAATTATATAATAATCATATAAGGAATACATCCATAAACCATAAATGACTGTTAAATTAAAATCTGTAGAACTAAAAATGTATGGATATCAGTATCCACTATATAAAGAACCTGTTCAGGCCATATCAAATCATCTCGTAGTATTGATACATATTAATCACGAGCACACCTTATTTTGTTTATCACTATTTTTGCATTTTTGACAGGAGTGGGGGGGAGACGGTCACAAATGAGAGTTGTTCACATTTTGCTAACTTATAATTGTAATTGAGATATCACCGTATATTGGTTTATTTTGGTTTTATGAAAGACAGGCTATGCCAAACTAACTTAATTGTGTTCTATGTAGAAGTAGCGGAAATATAGATCAGGTTGTTCCAGTAGATGTGATCTACTTTGGTTTTCTAAAGGGATTTGATACAGTTCCACACAAAAGGTTTCTGTTTCTTAGGCAGAATCGCCTAAGCAGAGACTGGACCCCAATATAACAGCATTGATTAACAACACCCAGTACTCACAAGCAACCGAGCTCTGCAGAATCACCTAAGCAGAGACTGGACCCCAATATAACAGCATTGATTAACAACACCCAGTACTCACAAGCAACCGAGCTCTGCAGAATCGCCTAAGCAGAGACTGGACCCCAATATAACAGCATTGATTAACAACACCCAGTACTCACAAGCAACAGAGCTCTGCAGAATCGCCTAAGCAGAGGCTGGGCCCCAATATAACAGCATTGATTAAAAACACCCAGTACTCACAAGCAACCGAGCTCTGCAGAATCACCTAAGCAGAGGCTGGGCCCCAATATAACAGCATTGATTAACAACACCCAGTACTCACAAGCAACCGAGCTCTGCAGAATCACCTAAGCAGAGGCTGGGCCCCAATATAACAGCATTGATTAACAACACCCAGTACTCACAAGCAACCGAGCTCTGCAGAATCGCCTAAGCAGAGACTGGACCCCAATATAACAGCATTGATTAACAACACCCAGTACTCACAAGCAACCGAGCTCTGCAGAATCGCCTAAGCAGAAACTGGGCCCAATATAATAGCATTGATTAACAACACCCAGTACTCACAAGCAACCGAGCTCTGCAGAATCACCTAAGCAGAGGCTGGGCCCCAATATAACAGCATTGATTAACAACACCCAGTACTCACAAGCAACTGAGCTCTGCAGAATCGCCTAAGTAGAGACTGGGCCCAATATAACAGCATTGATTAACAACACCCAGTACTCACAAGCAACCGAGCTCTGCAGAATCGCCTAAGCAGAGGCTGGGCCCCAATATAACAGCATTGATTAACAACACCCAGTACTCACAAGCAACCGAGCTCTGCAGAATCGCCTAAGCAGAGACTGGACCCCAATATAACAGCATTGATTAACAACACCCAGTACTCACAAGCAACTGAGCTCTGCAGAATTGCCTAAGTAGAGACTGGGCCCAATATAACAGCATTGATTAACAACACCCAGTACTCACAAGCAACCGAGCTCTGCAGAATCGCCTAAGCAGAGACTGGGCCCAATATAACAGCATTGATTAACAACACCCAGTACTCACAAGCAACCGAGCTCTGCAGAATCGCCTAAGCAGAGACTGGGCCCAATATAACAGCATTGATTAACAACACCCAGTACTCACAAGCAACCGAGCTCTGCAGAATCACCTAAGCAGAGGTATCATCTCTGGAAGATCTATTCAAGAATGCCTGTACTTCTTTTTATTTCACTTTATTTCTTAATTTAAAATTGTGTTCTATTCCACTTCCCTCCCTATATTCTCACTACTTAATTGATAACTATTATTTCTCCAATCCTGATCTTCTGTTTTGTTTTGTTTTTAAAGTTGTTGTATTTATAGTCTTGCTATTTTATGTTCATTCTTTATGACTTTCTGTTAATTATTTGTTTAGCTAGTGTTACTTCTTTCACTGATAGTCTTGTAAATTTATGTTCACTGTTTATGGCTCTCACCTATCTGATCCTTCATATCTTTTTATCCCAAATGTTATCTTCTCTGTTTTTTCATCTCTAATTACCTCAATATCTCCATTTCTCCCCACCCATAATGGTGAGTTTATTTAATTATTTTTTTTATAACCCCAGACTTTATATTTCAGACTGGGCCCCAATATAACAGCATTGATTAGCAACACCCAGTACTCACAAGCAACCAAGCCCTGCAGAATCGCTTAAGCAGAGGTATCATCTCTGGAAGACTGCCCATCCCACCCCATGGTTATTACCATACTTATAGATCGTGTAGATCAGCTCGTTTTCAAAACACACCAATCAGGTCACTAAATCTCTCCTCACCTGAAATCTCTTGGTTAACAAACTGCATCCTTAACCATGGTTTAAACAATAATAGGTATATGATTATGTATGTGCATATGTATAATCTTTATATCTATATAACAAAACATATTTTCTCTAAATAATGTTCTCCCTTCTATTTTTCACTTTCACACTAACTTCTCTCATAACTAAAATATCCCTAATCCTTCTGCTCACCTGTCACTGGCAACACCATCTTCATTAATTCCACTTTACTACCCTCCCCTCTCTATTCATCCCATACACTCTACATATACCTTTCCAGCCTATCTCCTCCAACTCCGCCCAAATTCTCTATATACATACACTCCTTCAAAACTTTAAAATCCTACTCCCACCTTCACTTCCTTTCTATCATTCTGCTCCTAGCTGCTGGTGAGGTCTCTCGAAACCCCAGTCCCATCTTGGCAAACCCACCATGTACAAACTCAAGGAACCACACCAATCTCATACCCATCTCATGTTACTCTTCCTCTAAATCCTCCTTCAATACTGCCCTCTGGAATGCACGCTATATTTGCAGTATTACAAAATCCACTGCTGTCCATGACCTCTTCATCTCTCATTCCCTAGATTTACTAGCCTTAACAGAAACAAGCCCCCCCCCCCCCCCCCCTGACACTTCTACCCCTGCATCTTTGTCCTTTGGTGGTCTTCAACTTACCCACAACCCAAGATACTCGGAATGTAAAGGTGGTGGTGTAGGGTTTCTCCTCTCACCTCACTGCTCCTTCAAACCTCTACCCACCCCCTCTTCCCTCTCTTTCTCATCATTTGAAATTCATTCAATTTGCCCTTTCAAACCCTTCTCTGCTAACATTGCTGTTATTTATCGCCTCCTGGTTCCTCTCTACTCCTCCTTGACCACGTAGCTGCCTGGCTACCCTACTTCCTCTCTTTTAATATTCCATCCCTAATTCTTGGAGACTTCAATATTCCCATTAATCCACCTTTGACCTCAGCAGCATCTAAACTACTTTCAATTACTTCCTCCCTTGGCCTATCGCAGTGGGCTAATTCTCCCACCCATGTAGCTGGCAATACCCTCAACATCATTTTCTCTGATGAATGCACAGTATCTAATATTTGCAACACTCCATTTCCTCTCTCTGATCACCACCTCTTATCGTTTGCTCTCGAGTACCCCCTCACCCAACAACCTCAGCCTAACCCCCCACAACTCAGAAGGAACGTTAATTCTATTGACCACCAACAGCTGTCCGCTGATATCGATTCACAACTGCTATCGATCACTTCCCTCTCCTGTCCCTCACTGGCCATCTCCACATTTAACACTACCCTCACCTCTGCCTTGAACGCTGCAGCCCCGCTCCATACATGCACCTCGATGAGGACACCCCCCCAACCATGGCATTCTAAATCAAGACGCTACCTGCAAAGAGGCTTCTGTTGTGCTGAACACTCCTGGAGGAAGTCTAGCACCCAGTCAGACTGTCTCCATTATAGATTCATATTGTGTTCATACAGCGCAGCCCTTGCCCTCGCCAAACAGTCATACTTTTCCTCTCTCATTAGTTCATGCTCCAGCAATCCCAGGCATTTCTTTGACGCCTTTAAGTCACTTCTCCGCCCTGCTGTGGCCACCCCCCCAAACTAACCTTACAGTCGATAGCTTTGCATGCTACTTTACCGACAAGATTGAAAAGCTAAGAAAATAATGCTCCCCACCTTGCCGTTCTCTTTCTCAACCACATGTAGATCATGCCTTTCCTACCCTTCAGACTTTCTCCCCGGCTACTGAACAAGAGGTGGCTGTGCTTTTCCTTTTTTCTCGCCCCACCAGTTGCCTACTTGATCCTGTCACCTCTCACTTTATCAGATCTCTCTTCCCTTGTCTTGTGCCTTCCTTAACACACATCTTAAACTGCTCTCACTCTTCTGGCATTGTCCCTGCTGTCCTTAAACATGCCTCTGTAGTACCTATCCTACAAAAACATCTCTTGACCCGTCCTCTCTCTCTATTGTTCCATATCCCTGCTCCTTTTTTCCTCAAAGTTTCTGGAAAGACTTGTTTTTACCCATATGTCTAACTTCCTCAATTCCAACTCTCTCCTTCACCC
The DNA here is from genome assembly GCF_036172605.1 of Pelobates fuscus. NCBI lineage: Eukaryota > Metazoa > Chordata > Amphibia > Anura > Pelobatidae > Pelobates > Pelobates fuscus. The sequence goes on along the minus strand of NC_086325.1, from coordinate 93,072,157 downwards.
TCTTCAATTTGGCTTCCGCCCTCTCCGCTCTACTGAGACTGCTCTTATCAAAGTTACTAATGACCTAATCGCAGCTAAATCCAAAGGCCACTACTCCATACTAATTCTTCTTGACCTCTCTGCTGCCTTTGACAACGTTGATCATGCTCTCCTTCTTCAAACTCTTCAACCACTCAGTCTCTGTGACTCTGTCCTCTCGTCGTTTTCCTCTTATCTCTCCCAACGCTCATTAAGTGTCTCCTTTTCTAATAATACCTCCTCCTCTCGCCCTTTCTCAGGTGAGAGTCCCCCAAGGCTCTCTCCTTAGTCCCCTTCTATTTTCTCTTTATACTGCCTCTCTTGGCAAACTTATTACCTCTTTTGGATTCCACTATCACCTGTACGCTGATGACACCCAGATATATCTCTCCTCCCCAGACCTCTCCCCTGCCATCCTGCAACGTGTCACTGCTTGCCTTTCTTCCATCCCTGACTGAATGTCCTCCCGCTTTCTGAAACTCAATCTCTCTAAAACTGAGCTCCTTGTCTTTCCTCCTCCTAATACTGATTCTACTCTTTCGCTCTCCCTTCAAGTTAGTGGTATTCACATAAGTCCATCCTTGCAAGTGCGCTGTCTTGGCGTCATACTTGATTCTGGCCTCACCTTTGAGCCTCACATCCAGTATGTTGCCAAATCCTGTAGATTCCATCTTAAAAACATAGCCCGCATCCACCCCTTTCTTACGCAAGACTCTACCAAGGAGCTTGTTCATGCTCTAGTAATTTCCCGTATGGATTATTGTAACCCTCTCTTAATGGGTCTTCCCAAAAGACATAATGCCCCGTTCAGTCTTTAATGAATGCTGCCGCTAGACTGATTTTCCTCTCTAGTCGGTCCTCTCCCACCTCACCCCTCTGTCAGTCCTTACATTGGCTTCCTGTATCCTATAGAAGTCAATTCAAAGTGCTAACCCATACCTATAAAGCACTGAACAATTCTATCCCCTCTTTCACAGATCCATAGGTATGCCCCTTCTCAGTCTCTCCACTCTGCCCGTGACCTTCTCCGTTGCTCTCACCCGTAAGGCCAACTCATGCTTGTAGGACTTCTCGCGGGTGGATCCCTTCCTATGGAATAGCCTGCCTCCCGCCATCAGACTCTCCTCTAGTCTTGTATCTTTTAAGAAGTGCCTTAAAACCCATCTCTTTAGGAAAGCTTATGGCCTCCCAGAGTAACCTCTACCTTACATACCTGTCTGTTGATCTCTCCTAAAGGGCAGCACTTTACTCTCTCCTCCAGCTCTGCTTCACTTCCACAGCATTTGATTGCTATTTCCTGTCCTATTGTGTTTTATACTCCACCTCCTATAGACTGCAAGCTCATTTGAGCTTTTGAGTAGGGTCCTCTATCGTTCTTGTAAGTTTTCTTGTAATTGTCCAATTTATAGTTAAATGCCCCCTCTCATAATAGTGTAAAGCGCTGCGGAATCTGTTGGTGCTATAAAAATGGCAATAATAATAATAATATTAAAACTGAAATCAGTAGGTTTTGATGAAAAATGGTGGTTATGGCTACGACATTGGATTAACTATAAAGTGCAGATAGTACTTGTACATGGAACATTTTCAAATTGGACAAAAGTGGTAAGTGGAGAGTAGTGATGTCCCGAACGGTTCGCTGGCGAATAGTTCCTGGCGAACATAGCATGTTCGCGTTCATCGCCACGGGCGAACACATGCGATGTTCGGTCCGCCCCCTATTCTTTATCATTGGGTAAACTTTGACCCTGTACCTCACAGTCAGCAGACACATTCCAGCCAATCAGCAGCACACCCTCCCTAGCAGACCCTCCGACCTACTGGACAGCATCCATTTTAGATTCATTCGGAAGCTGCAACCATTTTATTTTATTTTTTCAATTTATTATTTTTTTTGTCAGTGCATATAAATGTTACAAGCAGATACTCCCCCCAGACACTCTGTATTACTGCAGATACTCCCCCCAGACACTCTGTGTTACTGCAGATACTCCCTCCAGACACTCTGTGTTACTGCAGATACTCCCTCCAGACACCCAGTGTTACCGCAGATACTCCCTCCAGACACTCTGTATTACTGCAGATACTCCCTCCAGACACTCTGTATTACTGCAGATACTCCCTCCAGACACTCTGTATTACTGCAGATACTCCCTACAGACACTCTGTGTTACTGCAGATACTCCATCCAGACACCCTGTGTTACTGCAGATACTCCCCCAGACACCCTGTGTTACTGCAAATACTCCCTCCAGACACTCTGTGTTACTGCAGATACTCCCTTCAGACACCCTGTGTTACTGCAGATACTCCGTGTTACTGCAGATACTCCCTCCAGACACTCTGTATTACTGCAGATACTCCCTACAGACACTCTGTGTTACTGCAGATACTCCATCCAGACACCCTGTGTTACTGCAGATACTCCCCCAGACACCCTGTGTTACTGCAAATACTCCCTCCAGACACTCTGTGTTACTGCAGATACTCCCTTCAGACACCCTGTGTTACTGCAGATACTCCCTCCAGACACTCTGTGTTACTGCAGATACTCCCTCCAGACACCCTGTGTTACTGCAGATACTCCCTCCAGACACCCTGTGTTACTGCAGATACTCCCTCCAGACACTCTGTATTACTGCAGATACTCCCCCCAGACACTGACACAGAGCAGAATAGGGACTGTTCCCCCTACATAGGGTCACTTGACAGATATGGATTGACACCTATCCTAAGGATCCCTGATACACACTGACACAGAGCAGAATAGGGACTGTTCCCCCTACATAGGGTAACTTGGCAGATGTGGATTGACACCAATCCTAAGGATCCCTGATACACACTGACACAGAGCAGAATTGGGACTGTTCCCCCTACATAGGGTCACTTGGCAGATATGGATTGACACCTATCCTAAGGATCCCTGATACACACTGACACAGAGCAGAATAGGGACTGTTCCTCCTACATAGGGTCACTTGGCAGATATGGATTGACACCTATCCTAAGGATCCCTGATACACACTGACACAGAGCAGAATAGGGACTGTTCCTCCTACATAGGGTCACTTGGCAGATATGGATTGACACCTATCCTAAGGATCCCTGATACACACTGACACAGAGCAGAATAGGGACTGTTCCCCCTACATAGGGTAACTTGGCAGATGTGGATTGACACCTATCCTAAGGATCCCTGATACACACTGACACAGAGCAGAATAGGGACTGTTCCCCTTATATAGGGTCACTTGGCAGATATGGATTGACACCTATCCTAAGGATCCCTGATACACACTGACACAGAGCAGAATAGGGACTGTTCCCTCTACGTAGGGTCACTTGGCAGATATGGATTGACACCTATCCTAAGGATCCCTGATACACACTGACACAGGGCAGAATAGGGACTGTTCCCCCTACATAGGGTCACTTGGCAGAGGGACCATGATACACACTGGGGGGGACCAACTGTCTTCCCCCGCCCTCACCCCTGCGTGGTGGGTGGGGGCCATAAAAATAATGAGGGGGGGACCTACTGTCTTTGTCGTTTTACAAAGCGTGGGAAAATTCCAAAGAACTTTCCCACGCTGTGTAAAATGACACAGAGGACTGTGATTGGTGGGCTTGGAATCTAACCAATCAGAGTGCTCTGTGTCATTTTACACAGTGTGGGAAAGTTCTTTGGAATTTTCCCACGCTGTGTAAAAGGACAAAGAGCACTCTGATTGGCTTAAACCAGCCAATCAGAGTGTTCTTAGCCTAATTGCAGGGCGTTGCAAGGCTTTATAAGCCTTCCCCCGCACTGCAGAGCTCAGTCTGCGCGGAGCCCTCCATGGGCGAAGATGGATTATTTTTTTGGCGCTCGTTTTTTTTTTTTTTAATTGCGTCAGTTCTTATGGCTTTTTATTTGGCCTTTTTTGGGGCTGAAAAAAGATTTTTAGAAAAAAGAAGACGTCAAATGGTACAGGTTAGTTATTTTATTCCCCCTTCACTATTTTTTAGGGTGAGGGGGGTAGGTAGGGGGTAACTTTTTTGGGGGTGGGTGACTAGGGGCTTGGGGACCACTAGTCACCTTTGATTGGCTGGCAGCTTGCATAGAACCAGTGGCCCCAGCAGCGATCACACACTCACCGCTTGTCGACAGTAGGAGGGTAAACCCAAATTAGGGCTACTGCAATATCTATTTAGTATGTGGCAGGGCCCAGCAGGATCCCCAAAAACAACAACCATAACCATTTCTATGTATCTAAGTGGTTATGTTGCCTGGAGTCCGTGGGTGCCAGGATCCTCGTCACTACTAAATGGTTTTCTCACCATTTAGCAGAGCAGGTTGGTCCCCAGGAACCCGGCCTCCAATGATGATGCAGAGGAGACAGAACTATGCTTCCATCTCACGCGATACCAGAAATTAGTACAGTGATTGACTGAGAGTGCTCAGTTTACATGCTCAGCCTCTCACTGCCGCTAACTATGTTATGGTGTGAACCTGCATAGAAATTTACAGCATTTAAGTTTATCACAGGTCTCAAACTATGTACGGAGCATATTTAATGTATCCAGTGGTGTATTTTGGATTTGCCCTAGGCTTGAGGAACTCAGGAACCCCTAATTTAAATTTGCCCCACCCCTTCCTGCCAAGGTGACACCTCTTCCTGTTAAAGACTAACACGCATTTTGACTGACAGACACACACTGACACACCCACTCACGGACAAGCACACACTCTCAGATACACTGACATACACACACACTCTCACTGATTTGACAATCTGACACACACACAATCACTCACACGCACTGACACACAAGCACACACACACACACACCCACATTCACTGACGACAGACACTGACATACACATTCACAGATACACAAACATTTACTGACAGACACAAACTCACTAACAGACACACACACGCATTCACGACACACTCAAAGACACACTGAGAAACACACACATTCGCTGACAGACACACAAACACACTCATTCACTAACAAACACACGCATTTTCCCCAAACACTTTTTTTTAATTTTATTTGAATCCACCCAGCTCTCCCAACAGGTGGATTATTCACCTGGGGTCCAGTGGGGCTGCTGGGCGGGCAGGCAGATGAGGTTGCGAGCAGGCATGCAGGAAGGCAGGCGGACTCGCAAAGTAGGCAGTGAGGGAACTGTGATCCTCTTGCTCAGCTCCCTTGCACGCCACTTAGCTTAGTGATGCCGGCATAACTAAACGGCGCCTGCCTGGAAAGCAACTGGCTGTCTGCCCCTTGGGGCCCACAGACGGCCAGCTCTTGGGCCCCCATAAATCAAAGTGAGTGCATAATTTCATCACAGAGCTCCATAGCAATAAAACTCAGTTATGTGGTTCAGATTGCATCAGTGTTCTACTACTTTGTGTGGAATTATGTAAAAAATGTCTGTGTAGTGTGTGGCTGATTGTGATGTATGTGTCGTGGGGGTAGCTATTGTGCGTATGGTTGGCTGAGTGTGATTTGTGTGAGGGTTCTGGCGATGTGGCAGGGCAGCTGAGTGTGGTTTGTGTGTGTGGATGGTGGAGTGTGATGTGACACATTGTTGCTGAGCCTACTGGTCATACTTCATATCTGATCTCTCCTAGTCTTTCACACTGCAGGAATGGCTACAAGAGCTTGCAATATAACTCAAGCTAGCATTTCTGTTTGTATTCTTTACAGAAGTAGGAAATGATAACTTGACTTTGATTTCAAGTTTTTGGGGCCATTCCCTCAAACCTTTACATATATAAACCAGGGCATGCAGGGAATGGTCTGTACAGCTTGCAATCTAACACAAGTTAACATTTATGTGATATAAATGGACTGTCTGATACAGAGTTTTTCATATCACAGTAAAGTTAACTTGAGTTAGATTGCAAACTCCTGGGGACCATCCCTTTATGCCCTGATGAGCATGTATTTGTGACATAAATAGTGTGGCACTGGCACCTGGTAAATTTAGGCAATTTACCTGATAGTATTCAGGGTCAGGGACTGACAGGCAAACAGTGAAGTGGTAGTAGCAGACACAAGGGACAAGGCAATCTGATTTTGTGACACAGTCAGGAGCAGAAGTGACCCCTACGATCACTACTGTTTCTGATTGGCTCACATAAACAAGAAGCCCCACACAGATTTGCTTGGAGTGACCTGTAAATAAGTCATCCAGGCAGAGGATGCTGCTAACAGAGTGGGAGGGCTGGAGGCGGGACTTAAGGTTAAGCTGGAGGCGGGGCTTAAGGTTAGGTAGGAGGCGGGTATGAGGATGCTGCTGACAGAGTGGGAGGGCTGGAGGCAGTGCACACAGTGGCGGATGTCATTGGAGCTGAAGTAAGAAAAGCCTAATAGGCGGAACTCCAGATCGCAAGTTCTTGCGATGCTGGAAGTTCCGCCGCCGCGCAAGTTCCTCTCTGCTTTCCCCCAGTGTACAGCGGGCGGCAGCCTCGCGTGCCGCTCAAATAGCACGCGTGCCAGAGGTTGCCGACCCCTGCACTACAGCATGCTTTAGTGGCTATGAAGATTAGTGTATCCCTTTAACTGTGACTGAGTATATACAGCTACATAAACAGTACATTATATAAGTGCATAGAATTTTACGGACCAATGTGATTATAGCATTAAATGTATTATGCTTGACAAGTTAATGCCCCATTCTTCTCATAAAGTCTCATTCAATGCTTACCCATTATCCACAAAAAATAAAAACAACTTATATAATATGTTTGTAGTTTCAGGTGTATTCATAATGATTTTACCTAGGACTTGCAAAGAACCACTGTAAGAAAGGAAAAGTATCTGCAGATGTACAGATAAAAGCATTTATTCCATTGTTATGACCAAGTGACAAGAGGTGGTTATTAGATGGGATTATGGACTTATGTGCTTCACAGATCCTTCCAGGATGTCTGAGCAATTCCTGAAACCAGCATTCTGATTCCAGATTGTTAGATTTGTTGTTTGGGAAATGTATCTGCTCAGTAATGCTGGAAATGGCAGGTTATGAAAAGAAATATAAAGTTGCTGGGCAAGATCTTCACAGATTGTCTAGGGCAGGCAACCTTCGGCACTCCAGATGTTTTGGACTACACCTCCCATGATGCTTTACCAGCATTATGGGCGTAAGAGCATTAGGGGGGATGTAGTCCAAAACATCTGGAGTGCCGAAGGTTGCCTATCCCTGGTCTAGGGAATGATTTGCTAGACTTAATTGGTGGAGACTAAGTTAAGGTTAAACAAGGACACTGGGCCTGATTTACTAGACTCCAACACCTTTTGGTGTCGGGGGGAAAATTAAAATAAAATGCTATTTACTAACTGGCTTAACTCAATCACAATACCAGAAAAAGGGTGTTCAACTTTAGTGAAAACTATTTACTAGATTGCATTGTTGAATATAATTTTTTGGCATCTGTAGCAGAGCTAATGAGATTGGATGAAGGGTCCCACGTGATGTATGATGGCTGTGTAATCACCTTTTTTTTTTTTTTATAAAGAACTGAATTTATTAAACAATAGTGAAAAACAAATGGGTCCAACACATGACAGAATTAAGGATGTTCTTTTACATAGTATTCATAGTTTGCCTTTAGAACATATTCAAAGTACGCATTGGATCTTAAGCTGGAAAGTTCATCTGACTGAAGCAGAGTTTCGCCTTCTGGTAAGTAGTCTCCAAGGTGTGTACTTTTTTTTAAAAACAGTTGAAGTACTTTTACAAATATGGAGTCTTTTGTGGCATCTATGGGGTCGTCTGTTCCATCTAAAGATGACCAATTGTCTCTCTTTATAGCTTTGCAGAGTATTTCCAGCTTAAGTTCTTTCTTATCCACATATGTCTCCTCATTAATATAGTCCAGCAGATCAAGGGCTTTCTTAAAGTCATATTCATTTGCCTTTCTGTTCTCCTCACTTATGTATAGTTTTATGAGGGCTAGAGCGGAAAGAACAGGCATCACATTTAAGTTCAACTGCTTTTCTTCCAGAAGCTGACTGGGCAGGGTCTCTTGATGTAGAAGGAAAATCTCCTCTTCAGATATTTCTTCAATCTTTTCTTTCAATATGTCTTCAGTCAAATCAGATGCAATCACTGCTAATTTACTCATTCCAAGTAGAGTTCTTTTTTTACAGAAGTACCGAGTTTCTATATTTGCCAATGTCTGCAGTGTCCTGTGAGCCTTTTCAAAGTCTTCAATGTTCACCTCATGTAACCAGCTGAGCTGTTCATGAGCTTGCAAGAAAGAAGCCAACTGCCCATGTTGGGAAATTGGCTGAGATAACAGTTTTCCTCGCTTCCCTTTCTCCAAATACCAGCGAAACAAGAAGTCTGAAAAATTCTGATCAGAGAATTGTGCCATGTACTGCTGCAATCTGGTGTGATTTTCAGTGAGTTCACATATTTGCACTAGGATATCAAATTCACAATACTTCTCAGCAAGGCTAATAGCCCAAGTATACTGCCCCAAAGTCAACAGAGGTGACAAGAGTTCTGATCGCTTCTGTGTATACTCTGCTTCCAGAATGCAATATCTTTCTTGGGCACTTGGCCTGTCCACAGATTTCAGCTGAGTGACATAGTCATCAAAAAGAAAATTTAGCAGTGCAACCAACTGCTCAATAAGGATACTGCGCAGGCTGGTATCTGTTTGAGGATAGACTTTCTTCAGGATGATGCTGTGTTGACGTATTATCGCTGTACGGATACCAGTAGGCCCACTAGAAGCAGTCCATTGAAGGATCTCGGGCTCTTTTTGCAGGTGTTCATTTTTATATAGGGAGGCTTTATTCTGTCGATACTGAAAGGCAGCATGTAGCATATCCTTCATTAAAGTGTTTGTAGTTATAACAACATGTGCCCATTCTACAGTGTCAGGTGATATGTTTTCCAGTTCACATTCTTCTTTGTTTAAAAAGCATTCAAATATCAAATCCATTTGTGACACCTCTCTAAAATACACATCTGCTGCAGTCAGATTTGGAGGAATGGAGCACAACCTTTTGTTCAGAGCAAGATGTATGGCAGCATTCACCAGGGCAGGGAGTCTGGTGTGGTGATTCTTCAGAACAATGATAGCTGATAATTTTTCTGCATGCTCGCAGAGCAAAAGACTAGTAACTATTGAGTTTCCTCTTAATTGACAAGTACTCAAGCGGCTGAAGAGTCCAACCTCATGAAGAAAATCGATAAAGAATGAGTGTGCTTTCATCTTATCTTCCAATTGATGCAAAATGATAAGGGAAGTATTACAAACACCAGCTGTTTCTTCAGGTAAGGAATCAGCCCAGCGGGGATCCGCAGCAGGATAATCATCTATCAAGTCCAAACTAAGCTGCACTACAGCCTCATCCAGTTCACTATCAAATTCCACTCCTGCAACTGGTGGGAACAGATTGTCGGCCATGTTTTGTGCAGTCAGCAAATCCTTCCTGCAATACTGCAAGAAGGCAGCTTTCAATAGTTTTGTTCTATCATTAGATAAAGTATCTGTTCTTGAGGGGGTTTCCATAAATGGGACCTGACTCTTTGGTCTTTCCAAAGATGTAATGGATTCTTCTAGGTCCTCTGGAAGCATGAACATATTTTCTCGAGCTACAATCGCCAACAGTCCACTCTTTCTGGCAAAAAATATTGTTAAACCTGCACACGAACCAGCTCCCAAGAGGTTATCACCTTGTGTTTCAAATGGAATTTTTTCCTGAGGCAAACATCCTCTTCCAGGAGCTGTTGAGCAGGCAAACACGGCTTCTCTTGTGCAGAGACAAGCAGCTTGGCTGTTGACATTTGGAATCACAAGATGGCAAAAAAGCATATCTTTTGACTGAAATGGAGGGTTGAAACGAGTGACTTCTACAACTACCTCATCAGACACATGGTAACCTTCATCCTTTACCGTAACCAGTGTATAATATATAAGACATGGACTCTCTCTGCTATGCCAAGCAGCAGCCAAGATGACTAATCCATCCATGTTTTGACTTAAATCCAGATACTCAATGTTTATTTCATCACTCACAGCTTTGTGGTTGCTTCCAGAACCCCATATCGCATTGGAAATGTTTTCTTTAAGAATCTTGCCCATTTCCCAACATAACACATGATACTCTGAAGTTTCATCCATTTCCCATTTGTTTATGCTAGAATCAGAGAGGGTGTACAAGCAGTCCCCTTTATCCCAGAGCACACTGCGAAGAGTAGATTCAATTGCAGGAGACCGCATGCCAAACAAAGTGGAAACTCTGCGACCTATACCAGACAACATTCCCTGCCCTTGCTGCAGAACCCGCTGGGTAATCTTTCCGGAAGCATCTGGAAACAACCTTACCAGCTGATTTTTAGAAGATGCTAGGACATAACTACAAGCCTTGACAGAGGTCACAAACTCACAGAGCGAGTCCCCAAAGTCTGTATGGGTTTCTGTGTAGAAACTTTCATGCATAAGGTTAGGCCAAAAGCGGATAGAGCCTTCACGGGTAGCCATCAATACTGCTACGGTCTGTGCATGAGCTCCATCCGTTATGTGAATATTGATGTCGACTAGATCTGCAGTGCACTTGTAGTCACTAGCAGGGAGCTGCAGCTCTTTACACAGCATTAGCTTGGTAGAAGAAGTTTGACTAATTTTCCAGATTATCAAGCGATCACTGTAAGCCAGCCAGGCCCATCCGTCTTCATGGATCTTAACAGTGAGGCGTTCATCTGCATCAGCGCTGGTCAAGACTTCCATCACCTTAATAGGGAGAGGCGAGCCATACAGCTGCACATTATAATTCACAGTCTCACTGGCAGATGGGTGAAGTACCACTCTGGGAGCTGTTGCGCGGGATCCGCTGCTCGGGACTCTGCGCCCCACGGGAGACAATACCGTGGAGGGCGAAGAAGTCGCAGTGACCCCAGACCCCACGCTTTTCCTGACACTCGATACTCGGGTGTTGTGCTGCCGGCGAGCCGTTACTGCTGCCTGAGTGCGTGGAGACGGAAACATCGTGAATCTGCCAGGACAACGTGATAAATCGAAAAGAAACTGCTCCCGCTTCAGAATGTTGAAAGTGTAAGCGTTCTCCGGTGCGTAATATCCGGGGAATGGCGCGCTAACTGTGACGTGTGAGGCATGCCATAGACGTAGGATACGTAGACGCCGCATTGCGTGCCGAGCGGTGTTTTTGATAGCACACCGACACCCCGGACCCGGCGCCACCCCCCCCAAACCACCGAAGCTTCCCAACACTTGGAAACTCCATCTGCCAAAAGGCAAGCTAAGCACCCGGGGCACCCACAGTCCCCAACACCCCCACACACACACACACACAGCGCCAACACCCCCATCCCAGCACACACACACACAGTGTGCAGGCGTATTGGCACCAACACCGTGTGCGCCGGGATAGGGGTACTTGCAGGGGTAGGGGCACTAAGGACCACAAGTCCCCCACCCACCCCCTGCGAGATGGACCCTCCAGTGCCCCTCAACAGCTCGAGCAGAGCATCACCTTTTTAATACCACAGTGCAGAGAAGCAGAAAGTGTTGAAATCTTCGGAGGTGCTGAAAAGTAAAACAAATATAAAAAGTATCTGCTGGATCTGTGAGACTCAGCATGTAATAGGAAAGAGATAACTGATAGAGAGACAATCAGCCTTCACATATGTGTTTAAAAATTATAGGGGGAAAATGTCGAATTTGTTAGATCCCACAGTCAATCAGGAGATGCATGTTAAATGTTCTTCCTCCACCCCGTGATGGCCTATGGCCCTGTGATGAACAAGATCCTTCCAAACTCTGTGAGTGTAATTGCAGTATCTCTTCCGTAGCCCCTGCTATATGCTACTTGGTTGCAGCTGGCATGACCATGTGCTTTGCAATGGCAGAATGACAGGAGGGGTAGTAATTGTTAGGCAAGGTGACGTGGAGGGTGCGTGTCTCTCTCTCCCACATATAAAGTCTCTTCAAATCCTTGCTCATCGCTTAGACATCGTATGCTCACTATGTAAGTGCATCTAGCTGCTACTGTGCTGTTGTGGTATCTGTTACTTTCACTTGACTAGCGTTACTCTTTGCTTCCTGGACCAACCCATCCTGCAGAATCTGACCTCAACTTTGTTATACCCTTGTCTGTACCTTCTCTTAGCTGAAACCCTTCTTTTGTCATTTACTGCATCCTGGGCTCCTCCTGTTGACAAACCCTAACACTAGTCCAAAGCTCAAAGGGTACCTCACCACCACTCATTTCCACCTCCAAGACATCATCACTACTGAATGATCTCCTGGTCATTTAATGCTTTTCACATAGCTGCATTGGACATAGGGTGCCAAGCTGTATCTGCTATGCTTCTCTTTTACAACCATTGAACCTGATTCTTCTCTATGAGAAGTACTACCTTCCACTTTTGTGGTGAGGCACCTTTACATACCACTATTTGTATTATGTCATATATTGTATATATATAATGTATTAAAAAAAATAAAATATGGTGAAAAGTTGAAAAAAAAAACTGTTTTTGGACTTTAACTTGAAAAATCTTTTACTTAACTACAAAAGCTAATGAAAAAAACTGCTAAATAGATTCAAAATTTTGTCCCGAGTTTAAAAACACCCAGTGTTTACATGCTTTATTGCTTTTTTTTTGCAAGTTATAGGCCTATAAATACAAGTAGGAAATTGCTGTTTCAATATATATATATATTTTAAATGTATCAATAGTGACATTGTAACACCGTTATCTGTCATAAATCACCGAAACATACCTAACATGTACATATTTTTCTAAAGTAGACAACCCAGGGTATTCAAAATGGGGTATGTCCAGTCTTTTTTAGTAGCCACCTAGTCACAAACACTGGCCAAAGTTAGCATTTATATTTGTTTGTGTGTTAAAAAACGTGTGTCAACAAACGCTAACTTTGGCCGGTGTTTGTGACTAAGTGGCTACTAAAAAAGGCTGAACATACCCCATTTGCAATACCTTGGGTTGTCTTCTTTTGCAAATGGTATGCCATCATGGGGCTAATTCTCATTCCTTGGCTACCATACGCTCTCAAAGGCAACCTAACCAATCTGACAAATTTCAATAAAAAAAAAAAAAAAAAAGTAAAATCAAGCCTTATATTTGACCCTGTAACTTTCACAAACACTATAAAACCTCTACATGTGGGGTACTGTTATACTCAGGAGACTTCGCTGAACACAAATATTAGTGTATCAGAACAGTAAAATGTATCACAGCAATAATATCCTCAGTGAAAGTGCTGTTTGTGTGTGAAAAATGCAAAAAACTTCACTTTCACTGACAATATCATCGCTGTGATATGTTTTACTGTTTTTAAACACTAATATTTGTGTTCAGCGAAGTCTCCCGAGTAAAACAGTACCCCCATGTACAGGTTTTAGGGTGTCATAGAATGTTACAGGGTTAAACACAGTGCTAGCAAATTAAATTATCTGGACTTTCGGCCTGGGTTGGCAGGCAGGTCCCTCAAATTGCAATCATTAAAATTACTTAATTAGGTAAAAATATTACATAAATACGCACGTAGAATTTTAATATATATACATATTTATATATTTGACGTCTACGTGTATATTTATGAAATTATTTATGTAATTATGTATATGGACATATGTATATTTCGTATTATTTGTATTTATTTATTTATACATAGATATATATATCATTACATTCTAAGTGTATTTTTATATAAATATATATATCAATATCAAAATACTGTTGGAATAAAATTGCATATATATAATTTTTTTTAATTATTAAAAATTAGTTTTACTTTTTGTTATTTATTTTATTAACATATTTGTATTTTATAATAATATATATATACCATATATATAGTAATTATATATATATTGTATATATTTGTGTGAAATTTAAATATAAGTGTATTTTTATATTGATATACATATATATAAATATAAAAATACACTTAGTATGACATTATATATATATATATGATACATATACATATATTATATATAGATATAATACATGTATATATATCATATATATATATATATACACATATTATTTTTTTACACTGATTGCTTTATTTTGTAACTTTATTTTTTATTTTCCACTTGCAGGGAGACTGCCTGTCAGCACAGACAGCCCCCCTGCAGGCAGACACATGGACACCTATTGCGGTCATGTGATCGAGTGATCACGTGGCCGTGGGGTCTTGATCTGCCGAGGGGAGACTGCCCGGGCAGACAGGCAGTCCCCCTGGACCGGGAGGAGCGCTAATCGCCGCCGGGGGACCGACGGCGATCAGGTAGGTAGCCCCAGACCGTTATGACGGTTCAGGACCGTCATCGGTCTCCAAGGGGATTTTTCAGATGACGGTCCTGAACCGTCATCGATCCTTAAGGGGTTAAGTAATATATTGATAAATATTATTGGGAATGATTCTGATCAAACTTGACTACTTAATTTAAGGTATAGATACCTTTATTGCTGAAATGATAATGCCAAAAGTGTTGCTGAAAATCTTTGGAAAGAAGTGATTGTGGTTATGTCAACATCAATAATGCCTAACTGGCAGCCATGAACATGTTTAGAATTATAACATGATAAACTGTGATCAGGTCAAAGATTGATAAAAGAAAATTCTTAGTAGATTACAGAAGATGGCAATGATAAAATCTGTAGAAATGTACTTTGTACTTTTGTACATTGAATAAGGCATGTGAACAACTGCAGGATCACTAAAAATCCAATCATGTGGAAAATCAGACAACAATCATACACAATATCTCCGGTTACTTGTTAACCTTTATATGGGTTGACAGAAAGCATTCCACATCTTCATGGTCTCAGTTCCCTCTCAATGAGATGCTGTAGTTTTTTATTCTGCGTCTCATATCTCCATCTATATGTGCTTTATCGATCTAATGCATCTCATTTGAGAGGGAACCGAGATCATGTTTTTAGAATACTGCAAGAGAGAATTGTTCATTAATGATTGTATTGTATGATTCACATGTAAGGAGAAGTAAGGAGACTCTGTTTTGTATCTAACACTGAATGTCAAAGATAACGTGTTCAACAAATTCATTTCTCCATACAATGTGTAATCATCCTAAACATTCCACAGTTACGTAATGATATAGATTTAAAACAGACTCAAGTCGCTCAAGTTCAATCCATAATACATGTTTCTACTGTTAATCCAAAAGAAGGTTAAAAGGAATTAGAAGTGATTTCTAACTATTCTGCAACACAAGGAAAAACATATATCACTTGGATTATTAATGTGCTATGACACATATTATCAACTATTATATGCTTAAATATTCTGTTTTTCCAAAAAATATTCTGTTTTTCCAAAAAAAGCATGTAGACCTTTAACAAAATCTACAGAAAATGATAAAGCCACATATTTTAGTAGATCATTATTTATGACTCTTACTGCAAATACCACTTTTCTTTGCTTTCAACAACATTTCTTAATTGATTTCTTATTTTCTTATGTCCAGTCCTGTTGATGAGAGCTGGTGACAAGGTTAGAAGAGAGCTTTATACATATAGATATAGTGCTATTGTACCAGCTTCATAGCGTCTTTAGTTTTTGAAACTTTTCTTTTAACTAAACTCTACCATTCTGCGTATTAATTATGTAACCCACCTATTCATTTTATTTAATCCTATAGCATATTTTTTGCCCCATTTGGCATAATATGTTATATGTTGGGTCATACCATTGTTTATATAAAGGCAAATTATATCTCATGATCAGAATTAATATCTTTTTTATGTATGACAGTACAATACTGTTTTTTGGAACTGTTGCCTTGTTGCCTATTGGTTTATAATTATTTACATGTACCACAGTCCCTAACTTGTCTCAATTTAGCGTATAGGTTGCTTATGGATTCTCAATCAAAAAATCCATTAAGGAACTGTTCTGATTTAAATCCTTTTTGGCTAAGGCTAAGAAAATAAAGTCATAATGATTTGATGAGCTTTTGATTTGATTTAACATTTTTTTATGAACTTTTCAAATATTTTTTTTCCCAAAAAATGTAAATAGCAAAAAGTATAAAATATATAAAAAATATCAAAATATTACAAAACTAAAACATTTTACATAATATTAAATAATTTAAACGTTCAGCAAACCTGTTAATAATGTATACTTTTTCTATCAAGCTATGTTTTTGCTAGCACTTCAATACACAGCACATTTTCAAGTATCTGTTTAAATGTGTTTTGATCCCTAAACAAACTGTTGCTGCCTCTACAGAAATAACATCCTTAATACAGAAATAGCTCTCATCAACATTAAACTTTAGTGGAATAAGTGAATTCAGCATCTCCATAACAGTTGATCATCAACCTATATACATATTAGGGAGACTTGTAGATCAGTCCTCTATCTATCAGTATCTGCAAACGCTGTAAAGGTGATGCAAGGTATAATAATAGGAAATAAAATATAAGATGTAGGTAATGATGCATAGTAATTGTATAGACAAAATAGAAAAGCCAAGGATAAAACAAGTATGGGTATTGGTATAGTCAGAAGTATAAGCCAGATCTAGGAAAGACTGCAGAATGACGTATACTAAGAGAAGACACAATTACTTTTTGCTTGGAATATGGCACACAGAGTAAAACGAGCTTGAAAGAAGGACAGCTGCAATTGATTTATTAGTCTTTAGTGTTTATTACAAATTTTAAAATACTTCAGTGAAAGTCCCAAAAATGGTGAAATCAGAAGACTCTGCTCAAACACCTCTTATTGTCATCATACACCTTTTGCCCTCCACTTTTCTATTCTCTTATTCTTACTATATTTATTAACTATATTGTTCTGAAATTATGTTGTATTAATATTGTAACGGATCACCTGGCACCCCGACTGGGTACCTCCGTTGATGGATGCTCCTAGAGCAGTGATGGCGAACCTATGGCACGCGTGCCACAGGTGGCACGCCGGGCCCTTTCTGTGGGCACGCGGCCACAGGTCCGCCATCACTGCAGAGTAGGCACCTGCCTGCCCGAAACGGCAGGCGCCTACTCTGCTTCCGGTTCGGGAGGCAGGGGAGGGATCTGTGATGCTGATCCCCTGTCCTCCCGCGCGATGCTGTGTGGAGCGTTGCCGAGCGTTACCATGGCAACGCTCCACACAGCATCGCGCGGGAGGACAGGGGATCAGCATCACAGATCCCTCCCCTGCCTCCCGAACCGGAAGCACTGCCTGCCACCACCGGACCACCAGGGATGGCTGTGTGTCCCCCCCCCCACTTCATTAAAGGTAAGAAGGAGGGAGGGGGGAATACTGACACACAGGGGGGTACCCTTACCCCCCACAGCACCCCCCCAGAAGTACCCTTACCCCCCACAGCACCCCCCCAGAAGTACCCTTACCCCCCACAGCACCCCCCCACCCCTCCAGAAGTACCCTTACCCCCCAGCACCACCCCTCCAGAAGTACCCTTACCCCCCAGCACCACCCCTATCTCCCCAGCACCACCCCTACCCCCCCAGCAGCACCCTACCCCCAGAAGTACCCTTACCCCCCACAGCACCACCCCTATCTCACCCGCACCACCCCTACCCCTCACAGCACCCCCCCAGCAGCACCCTACCCCCCCAGAAGTACCCTTACCCCCCACAGCACCACCCCTATCTCCCCAGCACCACCCCTACCCCCCAAAGCACCACCCCACCCCCCCAGCAGCACCCTACCCCCCCCAGAAGTACCCTTACCCCCACAGCACCACCACTATCTCCCCAGCACCACCCTACCCCCCCAGAAGTACCCCTACCACCCCAGCAGTACCCCTCCTCCCCCACAACAGTACCCCTACCCCCCCAGCACCCCTACCCCCATCAGCAGTACCCCTACCACCCCCAGCAGCACCCTACCCCCCCAGAAGTACCCTTACCCCCCAGCACCACCCGTACCCCCCCCAGCACCACCCCACCCCCCAGCACCACCCTACCCCCCCAGAAGTACCCCTACCACCCCAGCAGTACCCCTACCATCCCAGCAGTACCCCTACCATCCCAGCAGTACCCCTGCCCCCCAGCACCCCTACCCCCCCTCAGCAGTACCCCTACCCCCCTCAGCAGTACCCCTACCCCCCCTCAGCAGTACCCCTACCACCATCAGAAGTACCCCTACCACCCCCAGCAGTACTCCTACCCCCCCACACACAGTACCCCTACCCCCCACACAGTACCCCTACCCCTCAGCAGTACCCCTACTTCCCAGCAGTACCCCTACCCCCCACACACAGCACCCCTACCCCCCCACAGCAACCCTACCCCCTACAGCACCCCTACCCCCCACACACAGTATCCCTATCCCCCACAGCAGTACCCATACCCCGCCAGCAGTATCCCTACCCCCCAGCAGTACCCCTACCTCCCACACAGCACAGCACCCGTCTCACACACATATACAGCACCCCTACCCCACGCACAGCACCCGTCTCACACCCACACAGCACAGCACCCGTCTCACACACACATACAGCACCCCTACCCCATGCACAGCACCCCCCCCTCACACACACACACAGCACCCCCCTCACACACACACACAGCACCCCCTCACACAGCACCCCCCACACACACACACACAGCACCCCCCCAAACACACACACAGCACCCCCCCCAAACACACACACACAGAACCCCCCAAACACACACACACAGCACCCCCCCAAACACACACACAGCACCCCCCCAAACACACACACACAGCACCCCCCCAAACACACAGCACCCTCCCCAAACACACAGCACCCCCCCAAACACACACACAGCACCCCCCCACACACACACAGCACACCCCCCCACACACACACAGCACTTACACACCACACAGCACCCCCCAAACACACAGCACGCACAGCACCCCCCTCACACACACACACAGCACCCCCTCACACACAACACCCCTCACACACTTACACAGCACCCCTCATACACTTACACAGCACCCCTCATACACTTACACAGCACCCCTCATACACACACACAGCACCCCTCATACACACACACAGCACCCCTCACATACACACACAGCACCCCTCACATACACACACAGCACCCCTCACATACAACACCCCCCCCACACACACACGCACCCCCCCCCCCCCCCACACACACACACGCACCCCCCCCACATGCAATTGCCGTGTTGGCACTTTAAGGAAAAAAAAGTTGGCATGTATTGCGGTTTGGGCACTCGGGCTCAAAAAGGTTCGCCATCACTGTCCTAGAGGATCCGCTTCTTGAGGATTCCAAGCACTCTAGCCGTTATATGCAGAGCATAGCAATCCCTTGTAGCAGATTCCCCCAATAAGAGACAGGACTAAAACAAGGAGTGTACATAGTATAGGACCTCTGAAAAGTATAAGCATGCATATGGACTCAGTACTTGGTTTGGGCCCCTTTTGCAGCAATTACTGCCTCAATGAGGCATGGCATGGAAGCTATCAGCCTGTGGCACTGCTTAAGTGTTATGGAAGACCAGGATGCTTCAATAGCGGCCTTCAGCTCTTCTGCATTGTTCGGTCTCATGTCTCTCATCTTTCTCTTGGCAATGCCCCATACATTCTCTATGGGGTTCAGGTCAGGCGAGTTTGCTGGCCAATCAAGCACAGTAATCCAACATTGAACCAGGCTTTGGTGCTTTTGGCAGTGTGGGCAGGTGCCAATTCCTGCTGGAAAATGAAGTCAGCATCCCTATAAGGCTCGTCTGCGGAAGGAAGCATGAAGTGCTCCAAAATCTCCTGGTAGATGGCTGCATTGACCCTGGACTTAGTGAAGCACAGTGGACCAACACCAGCCCACGACATGGCTCCCCAAATCAACACAGACTGTGGAAACTTCACACTGGACTTCAAGCATCTTGCAGTGTGTGCCTCTCCATTCTTTCTCCAGACTCTGGGTCCTTGGTTTCCAAATAAGATGCAAAAGTTGCTCTCATCAGAAGAGAGGACTTTGGACCACTGAGCAACAGGCCTGCTTATTCTTTAGCCCAGGTAAAATGCTTTTGACATTGTTTGTTATTCAGGAGCGGCTTGACAAGAGGAATACGACATCTGAAGTCCATGTCCAGGATCCGTCTGTGTGTGGTGGCTCTTGATGCACTGACTCCAGCCTCAGTCTACTCCTTGTGAAAGTCCCCAACACATTTGAATGGCCTTTTCCTGACAATCCTCTTCAGGCTGCGGTCACCCCTGCTGCTTGTGCACCTTTTTCTTTCACACTTTTCCTTTCCACATAACTTTCTATTAATGTGCTTTGATACAGCACTTTTTGAACATTCAATTTCCTTTGCAATTACCTTTTGAGGCTTTCCCTCCTTATGGAGGGTGTCAATTATGGTTTTCTGCACAACTGTCAGGTCAGCAGTCTTCCCCATGATTGTGATTCCTACTGAACCATACTGAGAGACCATTTAAAGGCTCAGAAACCCTTTACAGGTGTTATGGCTTACTTTGCTGATTAGAGTGGGACACTGTGAGCCTAGAATATTGCACCTTTTCATAATATTCTAATTTACTGAGATTGTGGATTTGGGTTTTTCATGAGCTGTAAGCCATAATCATCGCACTTATGACAAATCACGGCTTGAACTATTTTGCTTTGCATCGCATGTAATGCGTCTATCTCATATATTAGTTTCCCTTTTTACATTGTATTACTGAAATAAATGAACTTTTGCACGATATTCTAATTTTTCGAGTATCACCTGTACTTGCTTTTACTGTATAGCTCAAACTTTATTGTATGTCTTCAGTCTTTGTCCCTAACAACAAATATAAAGGCAGTATGCCTGGAGTTGTGGGAGGTGTTTTTGTCAATCTCTATCTACCCTCTCCCAGCTACCTACTGATGTTCTGCTGATGTTTCGAACCTAACCCATCTCTAACTGATTATACTCTTTCAATAGGTGGGCCCTCTTTTTCAGGCCTACCCATTCGTTGGTTTTGGCACCTGGTATACCTCAAACGTTATTATCGGTCTTTGCCCCCGACGACCACAAATCTCTCTCTCTCTATAGATAGATATATAGATAGATAGATGTATATTCGCCCAGAGCACAGTTTTATATATATATATTTATACACTGCCTAGCCCCCAAAAAAATCGCCACCAAAAAAAAAAAAGGTCACACACTCTAATATTTTGTGGACCGCCTTTAGCTTTGATTACGGCATGCATTCACTGTGGCATTGTTTTGATAAGCTTCTGCAAAATCACAAGATTTATTTCCATCCAGTGTTGCATTAATGTTTCCTCTTGTATTGATGATGGAAGAGTCGGACCACTGTGCAAAGCCTTCTCCAGCACATCCCAAAGATTCTCATTGGGGTTATGGTCTGGACTCTGTGGTGGCCAAGCCATGTGTGAAAATTATGTCTCATGCTTCCTGAACCACTCTTTCACAATTTGAGCACGATAAATCCTGACAATCCATTTTGGAATATGCCCGTGCCATCAGGGAAGAAAAAATCCATTGATGGAATACCTGGTCATTCAGTATATTCAGGTAGTCAGCTGACCTCATTCTTTGGGCACATAATGTTGCTGCACCTGGACCTGACCAACTGCAGCAACCCCAGATCAGGGCTCGAGTCCGGGCAGGAATGCATGGGAACAGCGTTCCTGCACTTTTTCCAAAGCAGGAACGCCGTTCCCGTTACCAGTCCTGCAGGACCTGCCCTGCTACCTGCATACAGGGGCCACCACACGCTGTGTTCCCTCTCCAGCTCTAACTCTCGCGAGACCCGCGGCTGTCAGTGCGTTGCCACGGGTTACCATGGCAACGCTCCGCACAGGTGAGTCTCACGAGAGTTAGACCTGGAGAGGAAACACAGCGTATGGTGGCCCCTGTATGCAGCGGCTGCCTCCCTCCACTGGACCACCAGGCGATCTCCCCCTCCCTGACAAGGTAAGAAGCTGGGAGGGGGGAATAAAATAAAGTAAAAAAAAACCTTTAAAATAAAGTTTAAAAAAAAAAGAATGCTTCCCCCCTATCATCCAACACACACACACACAATCCAACACACACACACACACACACCATCCAACACACACACACACCATCCAACACACACAAACACACACACACACACAATCCAACACACACACAATCCAACACACACACACAAGATCCAACCCACACACACGCCATCCAGCACACACACACACACACACACCATCCATCCAGCACACACACACTCCATCCAGCACACACACATACACCATCCAGCACACACACACACCATCCAGCACACACACACCATCCAACACACACACACACACACACCATCCAGCACACACACAACATCCAACCCACACACACACCATCCAGCACACACACACACACACCATCCAGCACACACACAACATCCAACCCACACACACACCATCCAGCACACACACACACACACCATCCAGCACACACACCATCCAACACACACACGCCATCCAGCACACACACACACGCCATCCAGAACACACACACACACACACCATCCAGCACACACACACACCATCCAACACACACACACCATCCAGCGCACGCACACACATCATCCAGCACTCACCATCCAGCACACACACACTGCATCCAGCACACACACTGCATTCTTTATACATAATCTGCACTTACTACAAACACACTACATTTATTATACACACTGCAATCACTACAAACACACTACATTCATTATACACACTCTGCATTCACTACAAACACACTACATTTATTATACACACTGCACTCACTACAAACACACTACATTCATTATAAACACTCTGCACTCACTACAAACACCACATTCATTATACACACTCTGCACTCACTACAGACACCACATTCATTATACACACTCTGCACTCACTACAGACACACTACATTCATTATACACACTCTGCACTCACTACAAACACACTACATTCATTATACACACTCTGCACTCACTACAAACACACTACACTACACTCACTACAGACACCACATTCATTATACACACTCTGCACTCACTACAGACACACTACATTCATTATACACACTCTGCACTCACTACAAACACACTACATTCATTATACACACTCTGCACTCACTACAAACACACTACATTCATTATACACACTGCACTCACTACAGACACCACATTCATTATACTACAAACTACAAACACACTACATTCATTATACACACTCTGCATTCACTACAAACACACTACATTTATTATACACACTGCACTCACTACAAACACACTACATTCATTATAAACACTCTGCACTCACTACAAACACCACATTCATTATACACACTCTGCACTCACTACAGACACCACATTCATTATACACACTCTGCACTCACTACAGACACACTACATTCATTATACACACTCTGCACTCACTACAAACACACTACATTCATTATACACACTCTGCACTCACTACAAACACACTACATTCATTATACACACTGCACTCACTACAGACACCACATTCATTATACACTCTCTGCACTCACTACAGACACACTACATTCATTATACACACTCTGCACTCACTACAAACACACTACATTAATTATACACACTGCACTCACTACAAACACACTACATTCATTATACACACTCTGCACTCACTACAAACACACATAGGAGTGATTTTTTTTTGTTTTTTAGGGGGGGGCATCTTGGGTGAGTTTCCACACTTTTTTCCCCAGGACTTGACCCCTGCCCCAGATCATAGCACTGCCCCCACAGGCTTGTACAGTAGGCACTAGGCATGATGAGTGCATCTCTTCATCTGCCTCTCTGACCACATTTCTTCCTCAAAGACGATGGTTCCCCACTATCCTTCTAGTTTTTAATAATGCTAATATATTTTCCACGACAACTGTGTCTTTCGAAATGGTTGTTTAAGAAATGAGACGCTACCCATTGGATCAGTTGGGGTTTAATAGCTTGTTAGTGCATTTAAATAGTGCAAATGGAGTGTCTATACGATATAATCACACTTAATATAATAAATGTGCAAAATTGCAAGTGAAACGGTGATAGAAAGTTCAAATGGTAACTTACTATCTATTAACAGGAAAAAATGTCTCAGAAAAAATGGCATTCAGTTGTTCCCAATAAGAGATATGATATATAAAAGAGAAAAAAACATAGCATAATACTGTATGAGGAATATAAAATAAACAGAAAAAGAGAATGAAAACTCACAAAGGAGGAGCAGTAAGAGTCTGCTCTAACTTCTCCAGCACGTATTCCACAATATGGAACTTAGATGTTGATAGACAGCAGGACGCCAGCTGAATAAAAACAAACTTTATTTTTTTTACAAACAAAAAGGGCTTCCTTTACCACATAGAAGGTCAGTGTCCCATTCAAAGCTGTAACAAGGTACACGCCAAAATTTTCGCGGTCTCTGCAGCTTTCGGCACTATCTCAAAACACTTCCGGGTTCGGAGCTCCGTGCGATCACGTGATAACGTGATGACGTCGTGTAAAAACGTGATGACGCGTTTCGCCTGATCGGCTTCCTCAGATCACGTTCTGATGTGGCTGGTCCTGACTTTTAAAGCCCATATTGTGGGCGTGGAGATACTGAATGAATAATTAAAGTCTGATACAAACGGGGTAGATCCCCTAAATGTCTATTTGGAGAAGTCCCATACATTGTGCCAAATACATGGAAATATAACATAAGGTGGTACTACTATCACCCCAATTAGTACAATATTACAGTATTACATGAAAGAATGTACAATATGACAAAAAACAATACCAACAGTAAAAACCTATATCAGCAGAGGATAAAAAACCTGGGCATATTATATGACTTTTAATCATCCAAGAAAAGAAAAGCCTGACACGTTTTTAAGTGTAAATAAAAAAGGGTTTTATTCATGCGGAAAATGTGCAGGGTGCAAGTGTAGTAAAAATAATACTGTAAAGGGTATTAGTAAATTTAACACAAAATACACAACAGAAGAGTATACTATCAAAGATTTTATTACTTGTTTTACTAAAAATATCATATACCTTTTAATATGCCCATGTGTACTGCAATATGTGGGCAGAACCATTCGCCCCCTACACAAGAGAATTTATGAACACGTGAATAATATCCGCAAAGGTATAGACCATCATAGTGTGTCTGCCCATTTTAAAAAATATCATAACAAAGACCCTAGTGGCCTTACATTTCTAGGAATTCAAATTGTTAAAAAATCATGGCGAGGAGGTAATTTTATTCAACATATAGGGAAAGAAGAGATGAAGTGGGTTCACACATTAGATACTCTTGAACCTAAAGGTCTTAATATTGAATTTGATTTGTATAATTTTATTTTATGAATATTATATTTTAGATTTTTTTAATCTGATATTAATTATTTTCTCCCTTCTTTTTTCCTTTTTAGTAGTAGGTGCATTTTTAGCTATATTTATATATTGTAGTGCAATATCCCCTTTCCTTTTTTTAAGTAGATTGGTTCTTTTAAATATATATAATATGCCCAGGTTTTCTATCCTCTGCTGATATAGGGTTTTACTGTTGGTATTGTTTTTTGTCATATTGTACATTCTTTCATGTAATATTGCATATAATATGCCCAGGTTTTTTATCCTCTGCTGATATAGGTTTTTACTGTTGGTATTGTTTTTTGTCATATTGTACATTCTTTCATGTAATACTGTAATATTGTACTAATTGGGGTGATAGTAGTACCACCTTATGTTATATTTCCATGTATTTGGCACAATGTATGGGACTTCTCCAAATAGACATTTAGGGGATCTACCCCGTTTGTATCAGACTTTAATTATTCATTCAGTATCTCCACGCCCACAATATGGGCTTTAAAAGTCAGGACCAGCCACATCAGAACGTGATCTGAGGAAGCCGATCAGGCGAAACGCGTCATCACGTTTTTACACGACGTCATCACGTTATCACGTGATCGCACGGAGCTCCGAACCCGGAAGTGTTTTGAAATAGTGCCGAAAGCTGCAGAGACCGCGAAAATGTTGGCGTGTACCTTGTTACAGCTTTGAATGGGACACTGACCTTCTATGTGGTAAAGGAAGCCCTTTTTGTTTGTGAAAAAAATAAAGTTCGTTTTTATTCAGCTGGCGTCCTGCTGTCTATCAACATCTAAGTTCCATATTGTGGAATACGTGCTGGAGAAGTTAGAGCAGACTCTTACTGCTCCTCCTTTGTGAGTTTTCATTCTCTTTTTCTGTTTATTTTATATTCCTCATACAGTATTATGCTATGTTTTTTTCTCTTTTATATATCATATCTCTTATTGGGAACAACTGAATGCCATTTTTTCTGAGACAATTTTTCCTGTTAATAGATAGTAAGTTACCATTTGAACTTTCTATCACCTTTTCACTTGCAATTTTGCACATTGATTATATTAAGTGTGATTATATCGTATAGACACTCCATTTGCACTATTTAAATGCACTAATTTGCACAAAAAGTTTTTTAAAGGTAAAGCGCACCTTTTTTATCTTATATTCTTTGTACGGTGTTTTCTTGAGCTTATGCACTTTTAGGTGCCGCTCTACCTTTATTTTTAATATTTGCACTATATATTTCTACTTTTAGCGCCTATATTGCTTGTTTATTCTTTATTTTAATAGCTTGTTGCCAGCTGAAAGATAATCACCCACGCAGTAACTATCCAATAGGAGGCTCTTACCTATTTGCTTAGTAAAATCCAGGTGGCGACTTTGTTTTTGGCCAAGCAGTGTATATATATATATATATACATATGTATATATAATGGTAAACAAAAATCTGCACACCAGTCAAGCCATAAGACTTGCTTTTCCCACAGAAATCACAAAGTTGCAGTGATGTTACTACTGCAAAGGATTCTGGGTGTGTATATGCAAATTAGTTCAACAAAGAATCACATTTTTGCCTCATTCCATTTTAAACATGGATTCCTTTGATCCTTAACAGCAAGCCAGTAACCAACCTCGTGCTGATGATTTGCATTAACAATGAACAATCTTTTCCTGAGTTGTTGTATACAGCAAACACAGACTCAAAGGAATTCATGTTTAAAATGGAATTACACAAATATTTGATTCTTTGTTAAACTAATTTGCATATGCCCACCCAGACTCCTTTGCGGTAGTAACATCACTGCAAATTTGTGATTTCTGTGGGAAAAGCAAGTATTATGGCTTGAATGGTGTGCAGATTTTTGTTTAAAGGGAAACTCCAGTGCCAGGAAAACAATCCATTTTCCTGGCACTGGAGGTACCCTCTCCCTCCCACCCACCAATCCCCGGTTACTGAAGGGGTTAAAACCCCTTCAGTAACTTACCTGAGGCAGCGGCGATGTCCCTCATCGCTGTCTCCTCCGCGCCGCTCCTCCTTCTGATTCTGTCGGCCGGTGGGCGAGACTGATCCCGCCCACCGGCCGAGGAGACCTAATGCGCATGCGTGGCAATGCCGCACATGCGCATTAGCACTCCCCATAGGAAAGCATTGAAAAAGATTTTCAATGCTTTCCTATGGGGAAATGAGCGACGCTTGAGGTCCTCACACAGTGTGAGGACGTCTAGTGACGCTCTAGCAAAGAAAATCTTTGCTAGAAATCAGGAAGTTCCCTCTAGTGGCTGTCTAGTAGACAGCCACTAGAGGAGGAGTTAGCCCTGCAATGTAATTATTGCAGTTTATAAAAAACTGCAATAATTACAGTTGCAGGGTTAGGAGTAGTGGGAGTTGGCACCCAGACCACTCCAATGGACAGAAGTGGTCTGGGTGCCTGGAGTGTCCCTTTAACATTGTATTGACTATCCACAGACTTCAGGTGAAAGTGGTTTTCAATCACAATTTGTTCCCCACCATAATATTTTTGGTTTTCGCGTCGCTAGTACTGACAAGCCTCAACAGCAAGCCAGTAACCAACCTCATGCTGATGATTTGTATTGACAATGAAACAGCTTTCCAGTTGTGTTTCAAAGCTGTTGTCTACAGCAAACACAGACTCAAAGAAATCCATGTTTAAGATGGAAATGAGGCAAAAATTGTGTTTTAATGGAACAAACAAAACTTTAGTTACATCTGTAATATAATCGACGTTTCGACCCCTACAGGTCTTTTTCAAGATTCCTTATCTGTAGGGGTCGAAACGTCGATTATATTACAGATGTAACAAGTTTTTTTGTTCCATTAAACTACAATTTTTTTTCACAAGACCTGTGAGTGCAGCCCTGATATTATTTAGTTATATGCTTTAACACGGGTAAAGCACCTAGGCAATTATTACCTATATTTATTCAGCTACCAGGAGAGTGCCAAGCTGCATTTGTTTTTTCATATATATATATATATAAATCTCCACGAAGAAAGGCACACGCTGGGCTTTTTGAAGAAAATTATTCGTCTTTATTAATACCACACGGGTTACAGCAAATCAACGTTTCAGTCCATCATAGGACTTTCATCAGGATCCTAAGGTCCTATGCTGGACTGAACCGTCGATTTGCTGTAACCCATGTATTATCATGGGCGTAGGAACCCCAAAAAATCTGGGGGGGATAGCATTTTTACTCGCCGGGTATATTCTTATTCCGTAAACTAGGAGTTGTTTATCCCATTGTACAGCACTACGGAATTTGCAGTCGCTATATAAATGATTAAATAATAACATTAAAGGGTCACTACAGGGAAGGGGTTTTACTTACCCGGATACAGTGCCGGGATCCTCCTGATTAGAACCACCCCTACCCTTCCCATGAATATTAGAACCACCCCTACCCCTTCCATGCACAAAAGAAACCCCACCTACCCCTTCCACGCATATTAACCCCCTACCCCTTCCATGCATATTAGTACCCCCTAACCACTTCCATGCATATTAGTACCCCCTAACCCCTTCCATGCATATTAGAACCCACCCTACCTCTTCCATTCATATTAGTACTCCCCTAACCCCTTCCAATAGTTTTTCTACCTCCCCCATCCTCCCATCCATATTAGTAGCCCCCTTAAACCCTTCCAATTATTTTTCTACCTACCCCTCTCCCCCTATCCTTATTAGTAGCCCCCCTAACCCTTTCCAATTATTTTTCTGCCATGTTAACTAACGCCAGTGCTGGAGTGCCGTCGTGTTTACATTAAAAGGCCTGCAGGGACAGGCTATAGACACCAGAACCACTACATTAAGCTGCAGTGCTTCTGGGGACTATAGTGTTTCTTTAATGTGAGGTAAATTAGAGATTAGTGCCACGAATAATATGCTAGATTGCCTACTTACAACCAGATGAGGATGATGATGGGCTCTAGCTGCAGTCTGGCTCCACTGGTCTGGTGTAGAACAGGCTCTCTGGAGGCTGTTTGTAACTGTGGTCCCAAAAATCAATGTTCTGTGAGAACAGGAAGCAGCTCCATTTTTTGGGGGCCCTTTACACAGCTCAAGGTCTGGGTCCCATGGTCCACCTTCACGTTCCACCAATGAGTTTGTTCACAGGGGGTGGAGTGTGTAGGGGATGTCCTGATATGTGTGTAAGGAATGCATTGTGTGAATCTGTGTTTGTATGTGTAAGGGCTGCAAGGTGTGATTCTGTGTATGTACGGGATGCAGTGTGTGCGTCTGTAAGGGGTGCATTGAGTGTGTGTACGGGGTGCATTGAATGTGTGTAAGGAATGCATTGTGTGTTTCTGTGTGTGTAAGGATTGCATGATTGTGTGATTGTGTGTGTGTGTGCACGGGGTGCATTGAGTGTGTGTAAGGATGAATTGTGTGTTTCTGTGTGTGTAAGGGTGGCATGATTGTGTGATTGTGTGTGTGTGTGATGGATGTCAATCTCTCTCCCTCGTCACTCTCTTTCTCCCCCTCCCTCCCTTGTCACTCTCTCTCCCCCTCCCTTGACACTCTTTCTCCCCCTCTCCCCCCTCCCTGTTTCTTTCCCCCTCCCTCCCTGTTTCTTTCCCCCCCTCCCTGTTTCTTTCCCCCCCTCCCTCCCTGTTTCTTTCTCCCCCGTTTCTTTCTCCCCTCTCCCTGTTTCTTTCTCCCCCCGTTTCTTTCTCCCCTCTCCCTGTTTCTTTCTCCCCCCCGTTTCTTTCTCCCCCCCTCCTGTTTCTTTCTCCCCCCCTCCCTGTTTCTTTCTCCCCCCTCCCTGTTTCTTTCTCCCCCCTCCCTGTTTCTTTCTCCCCCCCTCCCTGTTTCTTTCTCCCCCCCTCCCTGTTTCTTTCTCCTCCCCCTCCCTGTTTCTTTATCCCCCCTCCCTCCCTGTTTCTTTATCCCCCCTCCCTGTTTCTTTATCCCCCCCTCCCTCCCTGTTTCTTTATCCCCCTCCCTGTTTCTTTATCCCCCTCCCTGTTTCTTTATCCCCCCTCCCTCCCTGTTTCTTTATCCCCCCTCCCTCCCTGTTTCTTTATCCCCCCCTCCCTCCCTGTTTCTTTATCCCCCCTCCCTCCCTGTTTCTTTATCCCCCTCCCTCCCTGTTTCTTTATCCCCCTCCCTCCCTGTTTCTTTATCCCCCCTCCCCTCCCTGTTTATTTATCCCCCCCTCCCTCCCTGTTTCTTTATCCCCCCCCTCCCTGTTTCTTTATCCCCCCTCCCTTCCTGTTTCTTTATCCCCCCCTCCCTTCCTGTTTCTTTATCCCCCCCTCCCTCCCTGTTTCTTTATCCCCCCTCCCACCCTGTTTCTTTATCCCACCTCCCTGTTTCATTATCCCCCCTCCCTGTTTCGTTATCCCCCCCTCCCTCCCTGTTTCTTTATCCCCCCTCCCTCCCTGTTTCTTTATCCCCCCTCCCTCCCTGTTTCTTTATCCCCCCCCTGTTTCTTTCTTCCCCCCTCCCCTACCTGTGTTGTAGCGTGGCCGAGCTCTGTACTGTCCGCGGGTACAGGGAGCTTTTGTTTCCTGTATCCGGCGGACTAACA
This sequence comes from Pelobates fuscus, assembly GCF_036172605.1. Lineage (NCBI taxonomy): Eukaryota > Metazoa > Chordata > Amphibia > Anura > Pelobatidae > Pelobates > Pelobates fuscus. The sequence continues at coordinate 93,041,209 of NC_086325.1, read as the reverse complement.
GGAAGTGCACACTCAGTGTGCACTTCCTGTTAGTCCGGCCGGGTACAGGAGACAGATGCTCCCTGTACCGGCGGACTATACAGGGCTCGGCCACGCTACATTGAGGGAGTGACAGGAGGGAGCGCTGAGCGCTTCCCTCCTGTCAGCAACCCTCTCCTCTGGCTGCGCCCGGGCGGTGCGCCCTCATGGACGCACCAGCCCGGGCAGAGCTGCAGCCGCCTGAGGCTCTCTGCAGAGCGCTCGGGCGGCTGCAGCAAAAGGGGGGCCGGCGGAGCTGGGGGGGATTTCCCCATACCTGTCCCCCCCGCATGATTTGCTGGGGGGGATGCGTCCCCCCCATCCCCCCCGGTTCCTACGCCCATGTGTATTATGAATAAAGACGAATAATTTTCTTCAAAAAGCCCAGCGTGTACCTTTCTTCGTGGAGATTTATGTTGATTTGGCTGAAAGAGCGCCGTGGCACTTATACTACAAATGTGAGTGCAGGATCGTGGATTATTTATATATATAAATATATATATATGCAATCCAGAGCACTCTTAATCACTTGTGAATTATCTATCCTCTGTGACATTCACATAGGCTAATAGGACCATAATAATAATACCATGCAATGAAAATGAAAGCTAGGTCTGAAATCTCATTGTTAATTAATATTTGTTATGCTTTTAGAATACTAAATTCTTTAATTGCAGATTTATTTCAATACCGTTATCTTCTTCTCACAGCTCTCTTTATCTCAGTCTGATTGAAATTATAATACATTCATGAATAGCAATGTACATGTGGACGTTTGTTTGTTGTTGTACTTCATTTTTTTGTTTTTTTAGAAAAATCAAGGTGCGTTAATTTTGCTGATAGTACGGTTGCATTCTGGTTTACATTGGCTGTCCGCCCAATGTGTGACAATAACCAGTAATCAAATGTTGGTTTAATATGTCTCCTAGACTGGTATACATGGCTGAATTGTAATAAGTAAAACATTTAGTGGTAGTATGTACTAAGCACACTGAAAGCTTTGCAGTAAGTGTTTGTATTTTCTTTAACATTTTCTACAGGGACCCAAGCTATGATCAGGATTAGCCCCACATGCCATTCATTAATTGTCACATAATATACATTCATATTAAATTATTCAACGTGCCCTTACTAGTCACTTTCCAATGTCTTGGGGTCTAAACTATACGCTTCTGTTATAGCAAACAATTTTGTGTAGCTGGATATGGTTTGAGAATAAAATTCTCAGATTTTGAGCAAAATAGTATAGTGGAAGGCACTACTCTACTGGAAAGGAAGGGCTTCCACTAAAAAGCCCAAAATGCAAGATAAGAAGTAGGTATTAGATGTGTTCTAATAAGTATCCAGGATTAGTTGTGGTAGGTGTAATATATCTTTACATTTAAAACAACGTTTGTGAGTTAAAATAAAAAGGAATACAACTTAAGCAATATTGGTTAGTGTAAATAAGAATTATCACTATAACATGCAGTATGAAAGTCCAAAATGTATAAAATTCAATGTAGCAGTCTTATATAGTGGTTGTACAATGTTAGCCTGTATCAGGTAACTTCAGCTATTGAACCAGTTGGGGTTAGTCTCTTGATCAGGCTATTGAATATAGTACTACTAGTGATGTCTTCTCCGATTTAAAATAAATCACTAATATGTACACAGTGTAGAGTTGATAGTCTATAAGATCATATATGATGATTCTGAGTGTTGAGTTCACCGTTCTCCAGTCCTGCGTTCCACTACAACTCGGTAATTCTGTGATTTGCAGTAGATGCTGGAAAATGTCCTTACGCGTTTCGTGAGTTACCACTCACTTCATCAGAGGCTATCCTTTTTTTTTTTTTTTAAACTCACAAAAGTTTTAAATTTAAATATATATTACACCTACCACAACTACTCCCAGATACTTATTAGAACACATCTAATACCTACTTCTAATTTTGTGTAGCTGACTTGGGTCTAAGAAATGCTGTGGAAAGAGCATATCCTCAAACACTTCTCAACACACACAGAGACAGGGTATGGAATTTAGAGATGAACATTACATTAACTCCATCCACAGGCAGAGATAAGTACCTTAACACTTTAAGTAGCAAAGACATAGTGTCAATCAATTACATATCTGTCACGTCCTGCTCTGTTTTGTGGAGATGTCTGGCCTTGGCTTCTGGTATCCAGTACTCTTGTTACAATTCTTGTTTAGTTTTTCTTGGTTTTTGATTTTCTATTCTATGTCAGGCTTTCTTTATGCTGGGATTTCTGGGTTCATTCCTATAGTTCGTCCCTGGATTTCCCAGTCTCCAGGTTTCCTTTAAATGTTTGTTTTATTTGCCACACCCGTTTGTTTCCATCTTTCATTATGTTTCAGTGTTCCTGCAGGCAGCTGCTCACTGCTTCTGTCCTTTCTTGCAGGTAAGTGCTATATATGTGTTCTGAATCTGTGGTTGTTTTAGCATACATTAGGCAGTGTAGGACCTGCCAGATATGGGGTACATTGGCGTTGTTGGCAGGCTTATGCAATGTATGATCATATAGTGTGACTAAATCCCCATGATTTCCATATGTAGTACTTAGTTATTTCTCCTCTTGTTTTGCCTATGTTATCTTGTCTTGTTTTAGTTTGTATACCCAGTCCATGTACAGTCCTGTCCAGTCTTGCCCGTGTTATGTTCATGTTTTCCTCATGTCTTGTGTATATGTTCTGGGTTTAGCTTACTATCCATCTCTTGTTCTGGGTTATCCTAGTTTTGTCTTGTTTCCTTGTTTAGTGCCTATCTCTAGTCTGCCTTGTTTCTAGTACTGGATACAATCTTGCTGCAGAGCCTCCCTATTTAGCTCCTGGGAGGTCTGCTTAATTTCCAAGCTCCTAGTTCCTGGTATCCGTTGAAGCTGATTCGGGGTCTTGGTATGTGGCTGCACAAGCGCTGGTGCTCAACACCAGGGGGCGTGCAGTTACCCTGCACCAGACCCTGCTAATCCACCTCCACGCTGTGACTCCTACTTTGAACATCAGGCCTACTGGGTCATGGTCCTTGCTCCGCCGCCCGGACTGTGTCTGGGTCCCGGGCACCGGACCGCCACCCTGACAATATCCAGGTGGTAGATGGTTCCCTTTGACAAGGGGGCAATAGACAATGTCTATTGCAACAGAGAGAATATGGATAAGTATTTTGGAGTCCCAGAATTCTTTGGAATTCAACAAGGAATTTGACCTCAAGTACTTCCTAATATGTGACATTTTGAGTGCGGTTTTATTGGTTTTGGCTTTAAGAAATGTTATGCACCTCATACATCCACTGAAAATAGCAACAAGCAAGATTTTGGATCTTAATCCAACTGTTAAAACATAAAATGGGCTCCAGTGCAACTACTAAGATATTACAAATTGTTCTTGGAGGGGATTATTACAACACGCACCTTCCATGTAATAATTGGCCCTAGTTACAAGCAGGTCTTCACTTCAAGCACATTGACGCTATGTATTGCTATCCTATTTCGAAGCACAGAAAATGTTAGTAAAGTGAGATGAACTCTGTTTGCATTTGCTTATTAGGAGTACATCTTTGAAAAACGTATTTGTGTTTTTTTTTTCTGGTGCAAAGTGTTGTGAGTAGGTTATCAAGATATATACATTGAGCTCTTGTCGCAGCCAGACATGTACAATGTAGCCCATGGATCAGCGCAGCTAAGAGGAATAGGCCTTGACAGAGCCAGGAGGTAGGCATAGCAGCCACAGGAAGTTAGTGACAGCTTGCATGCTGGGTAGGGCGGAGCCATAAGGGGAGTATTTACACCAGCCATTATATGAAGTGGCCATTTTAACTGAACCTAAGCTTACCTGTCAGTTGTCCCTCCCACCCTCCCTGTATTTGGTTAGGTTAGTTGATTTCCCGTTTTTTCACAGCGGCGGGGAATGGCCTGGTTAAATCGGAGGGTAGATGGAGGAGAAAGTGGGCATCCTGAGGTTTAGTGTGGATTGGGCAGTGTTGCACGTGGTTGGTAGGTTCGAGCCCGTCGGTGGCTCCGAACCTGGGGGTGTGGTGGTGTCTTGGTACACCCTACACTGGAACTGGTGGGTAGCGGTGTTTTGGTACACCCCTACAATTTAACCTGGTGGAAATGTGGTCATATTGAGCGGCCAGTTTCTGTATTAACATGTTATTTAGATTGTTATCTATTGTTATTATTGTGGGGTAATTGCAAGGGTTATGTTATGTATATGGGGGGATGTTAACTTTAATAAGATTTGTTGGCAATGACCCCATTTGTTATTCCTCAATTATTTTATTAATAATTTAATAAAGCTGTGGACTAATTATTTCCATCAGTATAACCTGTATCCGTGTTTTAATGGGGGTTTGTGTAAGGTTAGCGCATATGCCGGCAAATCCGACTGTGCGCCTTTCATGCGTTTGAAATACTTCTATCTCAACCTAGACCCTGTTAAATATCTATTAGCTTGTCTGTTTTTTTAGGATTCTGTATTTAGCAGCTGGTAGATATTTTTAACCAACTGTAATACTACTTTAAAGGTAGCAATAAAGGGGAAATCTAAAGAACATAACTGTTACAGCTCATTGTAGTGGATGGGGGTAAAGCGTCTTCTGCATTGCACCAAACCATTTTCAAGTGGTTTGAGAAAAAAAAAAACAAGGCTCTCCAAGTGAGTCCGGTGCTCTAACCCATCATTGCTGTCCAAACATGTATGACAAAGACAGAAATAAACATTACACAAGCCACAACAGAAGAACGTGGCTGTAGTTAGTAGGAGAGACCCATTTTTTGTTAAGCTGCCAAAACATGGTTGAACACAGTAACCAATAGAGAATATAACTATATATATATATATATAAAAGCATTTTATTTTTTTATAATGGTAGCACTAAAAGCTTGTTTGCAGTGGATATTTGTTTTTGTTACAAAATGAAAACCTCACAAAACGATGTAAATTATTGTATGTTAATAAAATGCATATAACTAACAGAACAATGCGAGCATTGCAGGCGTGTACTTGTACACTGCGTGTACCCACTATACACTGAGAACAACGCTGGGTTATTTCCTAGCTTTCAAAACAATTGATAGCTTTAATTTAGCAGTTAAAACCATATTTGTTGTGCTGTATTCCTCTCGCACAACTGAATTATGCATTTAATTATATCTAAATTAGTCACAATTTTGTATTCAGTACAATGAATATATTTTTTAATGCTAGAGACCTTGTTTTCAGTTATTTCACATGAAGTTATTGCTAGAAGTCAGACTTTAGCAGCGATACAGATAACAGTGGCATATTCTCATGGGAAAATCTCTGCCAGGAAATGCTACGAGTTTACAGTGTATCACAAAGTGTGATTGTACTGTTTCCTGGAGGGCAACTTTTGTTCATTTATAAGTATAGAATCTCTAGTTTTAAGAACTGTTTAATCTCTTTTTATTTATATTACCAAGAAAGTATTTAGCAGTAAAGTGCTGTCACAGTGTCAGTGTTCTGTAAGCGTTAGATATGCAGAGTGGTTTTTGGGAGACTATTTAATCTAAAGATAATGCAAGGGTTTATGGCTTCGTAGGTTAAACTCTCAAGTGCACAACATTAACTCGCAATTGCATTGAATATTTATTTTCAGCTGATCCCTGACTTCACTCGTATAAAAACACAGAGACACAATCAGACATGGAGGTGTTAAAGGAACACTCCAACCCCCTTAACAACTCAAGCTTAATTTAAGTTGTTATGGTGGCAGTAGTGTCTGGGTGCCTTCTAACCTTCAGGGGTTAAATAGTTTGGCTATAGATTAACCCAGAAGTTGATACTCTGGTGCACAACACCTCTGCCTCCTGGCTTCTGTTCGTCTCTACAGAATAGTATGAGGTAGGGTAAGCCAGGCGACCATTGATAGACAAAGAAAAAGTACAGAATATTAATGGCCACTTGGCTCAAACTTCCTCATACTCCACAGCTGAGAGGAATGAAATCCAGGAGGCAAAAGTGGCAGATGACGTGACAGAATGAAGAAGGTAGATGTGCACAAGATGAAAGGAGAAGCAGAGGATCAAAAGGGGCAAAACCGGATATAAGATAAGGCAGATAGAATTGGGTCTGTTGAAGACAGTAGTGAAATGAAATAAGGGAGGTGAAAAATGTGAAATACAAAATAGAAGAGATCATGGAGAGGAAAGCAGAAGTGTGATAAGTCAGCAATGAAGAAAGGGAAAACGAATATGGGATAGAGAATTAAAGATTGCTGGAGAAAGGAGATGAGATTGGGGTAGGTGAAAGGATATTAGAGGAGTAAGATATGATGAGTGGGCCAGGTGGGAAACCAAGATAATGGTTATTACTAGATTATAAGGATTTGTTTCAGGCCGAAATGTAATTCATCCAAATTCAGGCCAATTAGCTGATCAGCCAAAATTCTAATTTTCGACCACCATGATCCAGGATCTCTTAAGAAGACACATAGAGGGGCTGGGAGATTAATGAGATATATGGAGCGGCTGGGGAGTTAAGGAGACATATGGAGAGGGTGAGGGGTTAAGGAGGGACTGGGGGGTTAATGAAACACAATGAGACACATGGGGGTTAAGGAGGGGCTAGGGGGTTAAAGAGACACCTGGAAGGGCTGGGGTGGGTAATTAGCTACATGGAGGTGCTGGGTGTTAGCACATGGGATGGGCTGGGGGTTAAGGAGACACATGGGGTGGGCTGGGGGGTTAAGGAGACACATGGCGGGGCTGAGGGTGTTAAGGCGACACAGGGAGGGGCCGGGGGTTAAGGAGACACATGGAGGAGCTGGTGGATTAATGAGACACATGGAGGTGCCGGGATTTAAGGAGGAACTGAAGGTTAAGGAGACACATGGAGGGGCTCAGGGGTTAAGGAGACACATGGAGGGGCTGGGGATTAATTAAACATATGGAGGTGCTGGAGGTGTTAAAGAGACACAGGGAAAGACTGGGGGATTAATTAAAAACATGGAGGCGCTGGCAGGGGAGAGGCATACAGATGGCTGGGGGTGAGGAACAGAAAGAGCTGAGGGAGGAGACATACAGAAGGCTGAGGGGAGAAGAGACACACAGAGGGGCTGAGGAGGAGAAAGATACCCACTAAGGTGCTGGGGGCAAGAGAGACACAGAGAGTGGCTGAAGGTCAGAAAGAGACACACAGAGGGGCTGGGAGAAGAAAGAGACACGCAAAGTGGCTGGTCTTGCCTAGGGCACAAAATATTCTTGCACCTGACCTGAATAAGACCCCCATATTACAATAAGGAAAGTTTAAAATCTTCCTATGCCACCACCTGCTATGCTGCAGATATCCCTGTCCACACCTGTGGGGTGAGAATATTTATTTAACATAAACATGGGGACATCCTTACGTCCCTCTTGACCCGATCTGTGGTCAGCAAGAGAGTGTTAATATAATATTCAGGTGGGGATCCTAGTGTCCTTCACATGGGCAGTGAGAGGGAACTCTGATTAATTAAACAATGTCCATCTTCCCAACTAAGTCTCAATTCTCTCAAATCGTGGCTGTGAGAGAGCTCTGATTGGTTGGTTTACTAGCCAACTAATCAGAGCTCGCTTAATATTATTACATAGCATGGGACATTTTTTATATAGTATCTATATTAAGTCTTCCTAGAGCCCAGAGCTTAGTCTGATGAAAACCCTCCAAAGATTAATTAATTTTATTGCCGTAAGTTTTTTGGGGGGGTTTTCTGGATGTTTTTTTGATTTTTACAATTCAGGATTTTATTTTATTTTAATTCATTGCATCAGGGTTTTTTTTGTGGGTTTTTTTTTGGGGGGGGGGGAGAGGGCTGACGATAAGGAGCATTGAAAGAAAGAAGACTTCTGATGGGTAAGTATGATTTTAAAACAATGAGTAAGTATTAGTTTTATTGACCTAACTTTTTTGGTATTAGTGTAGGGTTATTCCTTTATAATAATAGTATTGGGGACCCAAGCCGATCGGGGGTAGGGGAGGATGGACATGCTACTATTTGGAGGGGTGGATTTAAAAGTGAAGTTTTTCTGAGTTACTTTGCTTGTTTTATGATTATATTTACAGACTTGACTGTATTGTTTGTAGAATGCAGACTTTTATTTTTAACTTCTGTCTCTTGGGTGACATTATTTTGCTGTTCAATTATTTTTTTTATATATATGTGGTTAGTAGTTTCATTTTTTTTTCTTCATACTGTAGCATGATAAAGTATGGAAGGGAAATGCTTTGGCTTACTAAATGCCTGACTCACTATTTTTTATAGAAATGCACAGTGATTCCAAGTTCTCAATTATATAATGTCCCAAAATAGATGTTCATTCTTTATTTTCTTGATGAATCAGGAAAATATATAATTATACAGCTGGCTGGTAGTGTATATTGGCTGATTGACACCTAACTCCAGCTCTCACACCTGTCTGAGCTGTCATGACGGTTCAACTTAACAGAAAAGAACTCTTAAAGGAACAGGTCAAGCGTTATAACCACTAAGCTGCTCTGTCTAGGTTACAGTGACTGGAGTATCCTGGCACACTCCCAATGTAAGTATTTCAATCATTTTCTAATGGTTTGACTTCTTACCTGGTGTCCATTGCGTGGCCTGCCTCCATGATAACTCAGCTCTGAGTTAAGCCCAGTGTTTGCAGGGTGCGGTTCTGACACTTTCAACCAATGAGCCAAAGAGGGTGAGGATATACACTTTTATGTTTTAAATACTTTGGAGTACTGGTGGTCTGTTTTTGTTGATGTCCATCAAAAAATTATTTAAAATCACACTTATTTGGAGAAGCCTATCACCCCACCCCTGAACTTCTCATCCCATACAACCTACCTCTGCTGTCTCCCGTCTACTCATCTCCCTCCTGCCAAACAAACTTTCCACCCCTTTTGTTATACTAAGATCATTTGATTCCATCACTTCCCTCTGTGTATTTGTTCATCATACTTTTAGATGATAAAAGACTAAGATAGCAAAAAAACAAGGCGCAAGAGAGTACGAGAATGGTTAACAGCTCAAATAGCCTGCCTTTCAGTGGGTCCCCAATCAGATCTCAAGCAGGTTTTAGCTTGTCTGGTGCCATTACAAAAATAACCAGGCCATTTGCATATCAGACTGATCCCACCTAAAAAGGACTAAACAGCTCCACAATGCCTGCTGACTCTCTCTGCACAAGAGATACAGCAAGCCTAGACGATTGCTTCAACCTCGTTAGGCATCGCCAGTGATGTATAGCCGATATCCCTCAAGGCACCATGGGCAAGGGATCCACATCTGGATTACCTTTTAAACTTGGGAAGAGAAAAAAACAAGGTACAAGAGAGTACTGAGAATGGACAACAGCTCAAATAACCTGCCATGCGGTGGGTCCCGGTGCAGCTCTCGAGATCTTCTAGTCTAAAAACTAAAATAACTTTTAAAGTAAACAACTATGCAATAAGAGAATCTAAAAAAATGGTCTTTCTTTCAGAAGGTGTGTAGGGAGCCTGTGTGAGTCACAGAAAGAGGGGTGTTGCTCTGGCCGCATAGATAAAGTGATTTAACTACAAAATTATTATTTTGTAATTCTTTTTTTATTCACAGCCCTTGAACATGAGGTCGGACAGGTAAATAACATATGAGATTTCAAACAAGACATCCATTAGTGTCAACATGAAGACATACAATATATCTCAAAGTGACGTAGCCCAGGAGCTGTGGGTTTTGTTATTTTATGTTTGCTAGGGATCGAGTCGGGTATAGATCCTCGCATATCGGCCGTTAATGTTCTAAATGAGTGCTAGTGATGGTGCTAGGTAAGTGCGATTGGGACCTTCTGTTGTGTCGTTGATCATTGGATGTGTTAGGCCAAGGATACAATATTAAAATATATCTGGTAGGACTAAATCTAAGGGAGGCTCCAGCATTAACCTTGTAGTGGCTTTGCTTTGCAATGTAGTCTGTTGTCATGTTCTGTGTCAGTGCAGGCCATCTAGTGAGTGAAGGGCAACCTGCTTTACTGTGGACTTATAGAATGCACCTCCTGTACCTCTGCGTGGTTTGTGTGGGTTCTATTCCATACTGGGGAGTGGGAAGGGGAATGCAGGCTCTCAGGGCTAGATTCTGTTAAGAAACATAATCTGGTGGGTTGGGTACCCTAGATTATAGGTAAGGGTTTTGATCCAGAGAAAATGGAAAAATAAAAAGGGTAACATTATAAATGCACTACGTTGACCTGAGTCCCCATTAGCCAGAAAGTTGGCAGCAGCAGGTGAGTTCCTTAGGTCGAGTGCTGATGGCTGCAAAAAGCACCCTGGTGGGTCTTGGTGTTGACAGTTAGTGGCGAAGAGTTCTCTAGCTGCATGATCAGGATCATGATATAAAAAAAAAATTGCCATCTGTAGCGGAATGCAGTATTATAGTCCATGATCTCCGCTGGTATCACCGGTAAATCCACAGTCAGCATTAGAAAGCAAGGCAATATCCCCAATTCTCCCAATAACCAGACGAAACACAGTTTGGGAGTCAACTAACTGGCTTTATTCACAAGCTGCATATTTATACAGTTCCCCATGCAAGGGGTTTTCTTACAGGGGTTCCAGGGGTTTTATCCCAGCATGCAATATAATTCTCCCAACAGGCCTTGCTGTACCAGAGGGATACTCCCACTAAAATGGACGATTAAGTGGATTATCTCCTCGTGCAGCAAAACCGACAATTTACATTAAAATACAGTTTTTGAGTTTTATTCGGTATTTTGACTTGACCGAACGTTCGGTAGATAGCTGGGATCTGAGCGCATCTTTTGAGAGAATACCGCTCAGCTCCCAGCTGAAATAACCGAACGCCGCATCAATTAAAGTTATATATGGAAGTTCCCCTCAATCTGTCGATTGTACTTAGGGGAACGTTCCTACCGAACACCGGGCTCCCGAACGGCCTGGAAGGGCAGCGGTGTTCGTATCGTCGAGTAGCCGTTTTCAGTTCCAGGCGCTCGACGACCAAACACCGCTGAAGAATGGCGAATCCAAGATGGCCGACCGCCGCATGGTCGGTAGTCGAATGACGGCCACCTGGGAGAGCCTCTAATTACCGATTGCAACATTGTTGCAATCGGTTAACAAGCGCCACACGCCTCTAAGTGTGTGGTCTATCAGGGGAGCCCGGATTCGTTTGACGAACAGCCTGGATAGTCGCTGTTCGTCGAACGAAGTGTTCTGCATGCTGGTAGCTTACGGCTGCCAGCATGCGAACCACCATAGTACAGTATACACACAGCAGAATATACACAGCACACAATACAGCCTACAGACAACCTTTCTACATTATAGTCCAGAAGTGGCTAGGTTTGCCACAATGCTCCCCAGAACCAAGCCGGCATACACAGTCTGATCCCAACGGATCGGCTTGGGGATGTCCGGGAGAGTACTCACAGATCACTTTTCAAGTTCAGTTTGTCTGGATAACCCATTGGCGTTACCGTTTTGTTTCCCTGGGCGGTAATGTATGGTAAAGTCGAAGGGCTGCAATGCCAAACTCCAGCGCAGCAGCCTGGCATTGTCCCCAGCCACACGGTTCAGCCACACCAACGGGTTGTGATCTGTGAGTAAGGAAAAAGGTTGTCCATACAAATACGGCTGTAACTTTTTGAGGGCCCACACCACGGCCAGGCATTCTTTTTCAATGGCGGCGTAGCTCACTTCACGGGGCAACAACTTTCGGCTCAAGTAAGCTACGGGATGTTCTCCGCCATCTGCTCCCACTTGGCTCAGCACTGCTCCCAATCCAAACATGGAAGCGTCTGTGTGGACAAGAAATCTTTTAGTTGGATCAGGAGCAGTAAGTACAGGAGCATTGGTTAAAGCAGTCTTGAGTTGTTGAAATGCCTGCTCACACTCTGGGGCCCAGACAACCTGTCGGGGGAGGTTCTTGCGGGTCAAGTCAGTCAGGGGTTTGGCCAGGTCACTGTAGTTGGGTACGAACTTTCTATAATACCCCGCAGTACCTAGAAAAGCACGAAGTGTTCTGCATGCTGGTAGCTTACGGCTGCCAGCATGCGAACCACCATAGTACAGTATACACACAGCAGAATATACACAGCACACAATACAGCCTACAGACAACCTTTCTACATTATAGTCCAGAAGTGGCTAGGTTTGCCACACCATCTTCGCACCTCTGTCACTGTTAGTCCCTTCTAGTCGGAACATTGGAGTGGGAGGAGAGTCCGGTGGATCCCGTGTTGATGGGCCCTGATGCCTTCATCTGGTGAGTGGTGTTGTAGAAGACAATCAAAAATAAAAAGTAATAATAATAAATAAAAAATAAGAGAGATCAAAGTTTACCGGTGCCGGACTTGTAAGGATGTGAGTTCCCTTTAGTAGGAGATGGCAAGGAGGTTCCCTGATTCAGGTGGTGACAGCCGCGTACGCGGTAGGCCTTGTGGTCTTAGGTACAAATGGTATGGCCGTCGCTGACTTCCAGTGGTGTCCAGTTGGAGCTGGCTCAGTCTGGCAGGGGAGTGGTAAGGAGTCCGTGGGCAGGTTGAGTGTTTGCATCAGTGCAGCAGCTCCCTGCAAGTCTGAGATGGAGTGGACGGTGTCGTCTTTCAAGATCTGCAGTGCTTGTGGTGAGTGCCAGCGGTAGCTGATGTTGTGTTGTTTGAGCAGCACTGTAACAGGCTGTAGTGTCCTCCTCCATTGGAGAGTGTCGCCCGACAGGTCCGCATAGAAAGACAGGGTCATGTTCTCGAAGTTGAGTGGGGTGTTTCCCCTGAGAGCAGCCTAGACAGCTATTTTGTCTGCTGAGTTGCGGTATTTCACCACAAGGTCTCTGGGGGCTGATACCATTGCCCTCCGTGGTGTCGGTACCCTGAAGACTGCATCTATAGGGGCATTTCTGGCTTGTGTGCTCATTAGTCTGCGCATTAGGTGTGGGAGTTCCGCTGCTGGGATGTCCTCAGGGACCCCTCTGACCTTCAGATTATTGTGACGTCGGTGGTCCTCCATCATTGCAAAGTGCTGCTCGTGTTTGGCCTGCTGCAGCTTCAGCATCTTTATCTCAGCCTGGAGCTCCGATATGGCTTGTGTATTTTTGTCTGTAGAGGTCTCCACTACCCCTATGCGCCTGACCAGGCCTGTAAGGTCGGTGCGTAGTTGGGCCACATCTGCTTGTATTATTTTCTGTAGGTCTCCCAACATAACCTTAAATGCTGCAGCGGTCCCCAGACCTGCTTCACCGGTCATGGGAATGGCTTGCGGTAAGTTCGGGGGTAACCCTCTTACAGTGCTCTCATGCAGGGTGAAGTCCTCCGAGGATTCTGAGTAGTCCTCTAGGTTGGCGGCCATATTGGATCCGCAGGCCCCATGAACTTGGCCTGGGTTTCTTCGCTTTCTGCTTTTTCATTTTTCATACATAGGTATGTGTCTGGGGGTTGTTTTTCTCTGCACCAAGATTGTGATATTTGGCTGTATTTGCTATTATAGCAACGGAGCTCGCCACCATGCGTCCGCCTGGTTCAAATGTTAGGCTCCGCCCCCCACAAAATTATTATTAATACTGATATTTATAAAGCGCTAACAAATTCCGCAGAGCTGTACAATGGGTGGACTAGCAGACAAGTATTTGTAACCTTACAAGTTGGATGCACAGGAACAGTAAATGAGCTTACATTCTAAATGGCAGAGCATTAAGCAGTTAGACTGCAGGAGCATGATCTGTACTCCAAAACTGCTTGGTTATGTTATATTTGCTTTGGTGATCAGAGTATCCCTTTCAATGTAAAAGGACAAACATTTTGTGATATCACAGATTAATATAGAAATTTAAAGTGTCAGGTGGCAGAATTGCAGTGCAATAAATGACAATAGGTGCATCCAACAAAAGAGTAACATGATACAATATTCGGAGATTATTGCCATAATGTAAGAATAACAAAATAATAGACTTGTGCACAGTGAGAAAATTTGGCTTAGCTGAACCATTCCCAAAAACAGAGAATGATCAGGACAACCTAGTTTTTGCCAGGATGTCGGTTCAGCTTGGCAGAATTTTGGAACCAAGATTCCAATTCAGGAACTTATTAAGGAGAGCAAAAAAAGGGCAACCAAATGAGCCAATCAATGTGCTGCAAAATATATACATAATATCAAATAGTGATCAGCTACAATATTAAAACCACCTGCCTAATAGTGATGTACCGAACGGTTCGCTGGCGAATAGTTCCTGGCGAACATAGCGTGTTCGCGTTCGCCATGGCGGGCGAACATATGCGCGGTTCAATCCGCCCCCTATTCGTCATCATTGAGTAAACTTTGACCCTGTGCCTCACAGTCAGCAGACACATTCCAGCCAATCAGCAGCAGACCCTCCCTTCCAGACCCTCCCACCTCCTGTACAGCATCCATTTTAGATTCATTCTGAAGCTGCATTCTTATTGAGAGGAGGGAAAGTGTAGCTGCTGCTGATTTGATAGGGAAATGGATAGCTAGGCTAGTGTATTCAGTGTCCACTATAGTCCTGAAGGACTCATCTGATCTCTGCTGTAAGGACAGCACCCCAAAAAGCCTTTTTTAGGGCTAGAACACCAGTCTGCTTTTTTTCCTGTGTAATCTAATTGCAGTTGCCTGCCTGCCAGCTTCTGTGTCAGGCTCACAGTGGATACTGTGCCCACTTGCCCAGTGCCACCACTCATATCTGGTGTCACAATAGCTTGCATTTAAAAACAATTTTTTTTTCCATTGTAATAGATTGAATAGCAGTTAGTTGTCTGCAAGCGTCTGTGTGTCAGGCCTACAGCATGTACTCTGCCAAGCTCTGCCAGTGCACAGTGCCACTCATATCTGGTGTCACAATAGCTTGCATTTAAAAACAAAAAAAGTTTTTTCACTGTTATAGATTGAATAGCAGTTAGTTGTCTTCAAGCGTGTGTGTCAGGCCTACAGCATCTACTCTGCCAACCTCTGCCAGTGCACAGTGACACTCATATCTGGTGTCACAATAGCGTGCATTTAAAAACAAAAACATTTTTTTCACTGTAATAGATTGAATAGCAGTTAGTTGTCTGCAAGCGTCTGTGTGTCAGGCCAACAGCGTGTACTCTGCCATCCTCTGCCAGTGCACAGTGCAACTCATATCTGGTGTCACAATAGCGTGCATTTAAAAACAAAAAAAAGTTTTTGACTGTAATGTAATAGCAGTCAGTGTCCTTCAAGCGGGTGTCAGGCCTACAGCGTGTACTCTACCAACCTCTGCCAGTGCACAGTGCCACTCATATCTGGTGTCACAATAGCTTGCATTTAAAAACAAATGTTTTTTGACTGCAATATTATAGCAGTCAGTGTCCTTCAAGCGGGTGTCAGGCCTACACTCATATCTAGTGTCACAATAGCGTGCATATAAAAACAAAAAAAGTTTTTGACTGTAATCTAATAGCAGTCAGTGTCCTTCAAGCAGGTCTCAGGCCTACAGCGTGTACTCTGCCAACCTCTGTCAGTGCACAGTGCCACTCATATCTGGTGTCACAATAGCGTGCATTTAAAAACAAAAAAAGTTTTTTACTGTAATCTAATAGCAGTCAGTGTCCTTCAAGCGGGTGTCAGGCCTACAGCGTGTACTCTGCCAACCTCTGTCAGTGCACAGTGCCACTCATATCTGGTGTCACAATAGCTTGCATTTAAAAACAAAAAAAGTTTTTGACTGTAATGTAATAGCAGTCAGTGTCCTTCAAGCGGGTGTCAGGCCTACAGCGTGTACTCTGCCAACCTCTGCCAGTGCACAGTGCCACTCATATCTGGTGTCACAATAGCTTGCATTTAAAAACAAAGTTTTTTGACTGCAATATTATAGCAGTCAGTGTCCTTCAAGCGGGTGTCAGGCCTACAGCGTGTACTCTGCCAGTGCACAGTGCCACTCATATCTGGTGTCACAATAGCTTGCATTTAAAAACCCAAAAACTTGTTTTACTGTTATAGATTGAATAGCAGTTAGTTGTCTGCAAGCGGGTGTCAGGCCTACAGCGTGTACTCTGCCAACCTCTGCCAGTGCACAGTGCCACTCATATCTGATGTCACAATAGCTTGCATTTAAAAACAAAAAAGTTTTTGATTGTAATATAATAGCAGTCAGTGTCCTTCGTAAGTGTGTGTCAGGCCTACAGCGTGTACTCTGCCAACCTCTGCCAGTGCACAGTGCCACTCTTATCTGGTGTCGCAATAGATTGCATTTAAAAACAAAAAAGTTTTTCCACTGTTATAGATTAAATAGCAGTTAGTTGTCTTCAAGCGGGTGTCAGGCCTACAGCGTCTACTCTGCCAACCTATGCCAGTGCACAGTGCCACTCATATCTGGTGTCACAATAGCTTGCATTTAAAAACAAAAAAGTTTTTGACTGTAATATAATAGCAGTCAGTGTCCTTCATAAGTGTGTGTCAGGCCTACAGCGTGTACTCTGCCAACCTCTGCCAGTGCACAGTGCCACTCAAATCTGGTGTCACAATAGCGTGCATTGAAAAACAAAAAAGTTTTTGACTGTAATCTAATAGCAGTCAGTGTCCTTCATAAGTGTGTGTCAGGCCTACAGCGTGTACTCTGCCAACCTCTGCCACTGCACAGTGCCACTCATATCTGGTGTCACAATAGCGTGCATTTGAAAACCTAAAAACCTTTTTCACTGTTATAGATTGAATAGCAGTTAGTTGTCTTCAAGCGGGTGTGTCAGGCCTACAGCGTGTACTCTGCCAACCTCTGCCAGTGCACATTGCCACTCATATCTGGTGTCACAATAGCGTGCATTTAAAAACAAAAAATTTGTTTTTCACTGTTATAGATTGAATAGCAGTTAGTTGTCTTCAAGCGGGTGTGTCAGGCCTTCAGCGTGTATTCTGCCAACTTCTTCCACTGCACAGTGCCACTCATATCTGGTCTCACAGTAGCTTGCACGCATAGTACCACTAATCCAAAAAAAATGACAGGCAGAGGCAGGCCACCCCGCAGGGGCCGTCGTGGTCGTGGTGCTGTGATTCCCTTTTGCCCTAGAATAATGCCCAGTTTTCAGAGGCCACGTACCCTGAACTTGAAAAGTTCTGAGGACACAGTTGACTGGCTAACACAGGACACCCAATCTTCTACAGCTTCTGCTCGAAACCTTGACGCACCATCCTCCTCCAGCTTAGCTTCGGGCACCTCTCAAGATACCACTCACCCGCCTGCCGCCACCACCAACACTAGCACCACAGCCGCTTCACTTTATCTGTCAGAGGAGTTATTTACACATCCGTTTGAAGAAATGAGTGATGCGCAACCATTATTGCCAGAGGATGTAGATAACAGGGATATGTCTCAGTCAGGCAGCAGTACACACATGGACGTACGGTGTGATGATGATGATGTTGTACCCGCTGCTGCTTCCTTTGCTGAGTTGTCAGATACAAGAGAGAGGAGGAGGAGACGAGTTGGAAGCAGGGGGAGGTCGTCGCAAGGAGCTAGTGGCACAGTCAGACAGCATGCATCGGAACCGGGGGTCAGCCCGACAGCACGCCAATCAACGCATGCTGTGTACACCACCAGAATGACGTCATTGCAGAGCTCAGCAGTGTGGCATTTTTTTTGTATGTCTGCCTCTGACAACAGCGATGCCATTTGCAACCTGTGCCAAAAGAAACTGAGTCGTGGGAAGTCCAACACCCACCTAGGTACAACTGCTTTGCGTAGGCACATGATCGCACATCACAAACGCCTATGGGATCAACACATGAGTACAAGCAGCACACAAACTCAAAGCCGCCATCCTCCTCCTGGTCCAGCATCTTCAGCCACATCAACCATTGCTGTCCTCCTTGCCCCCTCTCAACCATCCGTCACTCCGTCTCTCGCCTTGAGCAGTTCCCGCTCATCTGCCCACAGTCAGGTGTCTGTCAAGGACATGTTTGAGCGTAAGAAGCCAATGTCAGAAAGTCATCCCCTTGCCCGGCGTCTGACAGCTGGCTTGTCTGAACTATTAGCCCGCCATTTTTTACCATACAAGCTGGTGGAGTCTGAGGCGTTCAAAAAATTTGTAGCTATTGGGACACCGCAGTGGAAGGTACCCGGACGAAATTTCTTTTCACAAAAGGCAATCCCCAACCTGTACTCGATTGTGCAAAAGGAAGTAATGGCATGTCTGGCACACAGTGTTGGGGCAAGGGTCCATCTGACCACTGATACCTGGTCTGCAAACCATGGTCAGGGCAGGTATATCACCTACACTGTGCATTGGGTAAACCTGCTGACGGCTGCCAAGCATGGCACGCCACGACTTGCAGGCAGGCCTGCTGCCACCTCCTCTACTCCTCATACTCCATCCTCTTCCATAACCTCCTCGGCTGAGTCCCCTTCTGCTGCTGCGTCTTGCTCCACATCAACAGCACCCCCCCAGCTCCCCAGGTACTATTCCACATCCCGGATACGGCAGTGTCACGGGTTTGACTTGCTTGAAAGCAGAGAGTCACACCGGACAAGCACTCCTGTCCGCCCTGAACGCACAGGTGGAAAAGTGGCTGACTCCGCAGCAACTGGAGATCGGCAAAGTGGTTTGTGACAACGGAACAAATTTGTTGGCAACATTGAAGTTGGGCAAGTTGACACATGGGCCGTGCATGGTACATGTGTGTAATCTGATCGTACAACGCTTTGTGCATAAGTACACAGGCTTACAGGACGTCCTGAAGCAGGCCAGGAAGGTGTGTTGCCATTTCAGGCGTTCCTACACGGCTATGGCGCACTTTGCAGATATCCAGCGGTGAAACAACATGCCAGTGAGGCGCTTGATTTGCGACAGCCCGACGCGTTGGAATTCAACACTCCTAATGTTCGACCGCCTGCTCCAACAAGAAAAAGACGTTAATTAATATTTGTATGACCGGGG
Source organism: Pelobates fuscus (assembly GCF_036172605.1). Taxonomy (NCBI): domain Eukaryota; kingdom Metazoa; phylum Chordata; class Amphibia; order Anura; family Pelobatidae; genus Pelobates; species Pelobates fuscus. Next base: position 93,022,312 of record NC_086325.1, on the reverse strand, counting down.
TGCTAGGACAGCCTCTGGGGAGCTGGGAATTTTTTTGCCACGTTACTGGACGCTCATGCGCAATGCCTGTAGGCTCATGCGTCCTTTTGAGGAGGTGACAAACCTAGTCAGTCGCAACGAAGGCACCATCAGCGACATCATACCATTTGTTTTCTTCCTGGAGCGTGCCCTGCGAAGAGTGCTGGATCAGGCCGTAGATGAGCGTGAAGAGGAAGAGGAAGAGTTGTAGTCACCATCATCACCAGAAACAGCCTTATCAGCATCGCTTGCTGGACCTGCGGCAACACTGGAAGAGGATTGTGAGGAAGAGGAGTCAGAGGAGGAATGTGGCTTTGAGGAGGAGGAGGAAGACCAACCACAACAGGCATCCCAGGGTGCTCGTTGTCACCTATCTGTTACCCGTGGTGTTGTACGTGGCTGGGGGGAAGAACATACCTTCATTGAGATCACTGAGGAGGAGGAACGGGAAATTAGTAGCTCGGCATCCAACCTTGTGCAAATGGGGTCTTTCATGCTGTCGTGCCTGTTGAGGGACCCTCGTATAAAAAGGCTGAAGGAGAACTACTGAAATGTGGCTGAAATGTTACCAAATTACAACAAGTCGGAAAGGATGCAACATTTGCAAAATAAATTAAAAAGTATGCTTTACACAGCGTATAAGGGTGATGTCACAGCACAACGGGAATCTAACAGGGGAAGAGGTGAAAGTAATCCTCCTCCTCCCACGACCACGCCGGCTAGGACAGGATGCTTTACAGACGTGTTGTTGATGGAGGACATGCAGAGCTTTTTAAGTCCTATGCATCGCCACAGCCCTTCGGGATCCACCCTCAGAGAACGACTTGACCGACAGGTAGCAGACTACCTCGCCTTAACTGCAGATATCGACACTCTGAGGAGCGATGAACCCCTTCACTACTGGGTGTGCAGGCTTGACCTGTGGCCTGAGCTATCCCAATTTGCGATAGAACTTCTGGCCTGCCAGGCTTCAAGTGTCCTGTCAGAAAGGACCTTCAGTGCAGCAGGAGGTATTGTCACTGAGAAGAGAAGTCGCCTAGGTCAAAAAAGTCTAGATTACCTCACCTTTATTAAGATGAATGAGGGATGGATCCCGAAGGGACTGACAGTGGGCGATACATTCGACTAAAAAAGGCCTGATGAGATGAGCTGCCTTGGGCTAAAAATGGTCCACACACTGCTGTATTTTAGCTCTGAATGCCGGTTGACTTGCGTTTATTATCCGCCACCAACTAGGGTTCAAGCCGCAATGTTTTAGGGCACTTTCTGCCTGGGAAACAAACATCAATTTTTCTGGCCGCTGCTACAGCAGCGGCTGCAACAATACCTAATTTTTCAGGCATGTGTACATGCCTAATTTTTCGGGCCTCTGGCCACATAACAGGGCTTAAACTGATAGGAATAGTACTACTTAACACACCACTCCTATCTGGTGGCACATTAGATTGCACGCGCAGTGCCCCAAATTTGAAGTAGGAGGACCGACCAAGCATCTTTTTCCATCTCTCAGTTCCTAAAATCGATGCCATATACACGTCCCCTGATAGGGCGCCAACTCGTTATTCTCTTGGGCGCCAACTCGTTATTCTCTTGGGCGCCAACTCGTTATTCTCTTTTTCACTTCACTAGGGACACTTAACTGCACTATGGGCACTTAGACCCACTCTTTGTCTTGCACAGTGTTATTCCTAGCCAGCATCTGTGATGGAAAATCAGGCAGTCATCTAAATGTTTAGATTGAGCTTTAGCTTAGAACACCTTTGAAGGTGTTTAAGGAGATTAGGGCTAGTTTAGAGGATTCTTCTTAGACCTCTCTGAATCTTTATAGCCCTTCTACCTATCCAGCATTTCTGGAAACTAGCTAAGAGAAAGGGTGTCTGTGTGTCTGTGATACATTTAACTTTATAACACCTTATTGACACTTTTTTATGACCGCATCACTCCGGTCTCCATACTCTCTGCCTATACCCATCTATTTAGAGGGAATTTCCTTGCCCCTGGCCATATTATATAATAGGTAATAGTATTACCATTATTACACAATTAGCCACTATAGGGGAATGAGTATAGTATCCCTTTGTTATTTATAAATGATACAATAAAGACTTTTGTCCATTACTCAATTTACTTTAACAAAGGGTACTAACCACGGTATTAGGAAGCATTACTCTGCTTTACCTTTCTCCCTCTATTATACACCTATGCTCACTAGGATTTGTAGGTATTAGTGATGTCGCGGACATAAAATGTTCGGTTCGCGAACGGCGACCGCGAATTTCGGCAAATGTTCGCGAACCCGCGAAACGGGCGAACCGCCATAGACTTCAATAGGCAGGCGAATTTTAAAACCCACAAGTTGTTTCAAGGGGACTAACACCTGGACTGTGCCATGGAAACTCCGATCAGCGGCTGCATCTTGCAGCCGCTTAGTAGATAACTCCCTAATTCCCACGGTATCAGGGAGTTATCTACTAAAAGGCTGAAAGACCTAAATTGGTATTTCAGCCACATTTACTAATACTAAGTAAAGATTATTTAGTATTAGTAAATTCTGCCCCTACTCGCTATAGCGCGAGTAGGGGCATGTCAAGTAAGCAGTGAGCAGCCAGTGGCTGTAACCAATCAGAGAGTTATGAGTCAAATTACACAGCATGGGAAAATTCCAAAGAACTTTACGACGCTGTGTAAATTGACTCAGGGGTGGGGGCTGGGGGTAGGACTATTCTGCTCTCTGTCAGTGTGTATCAGGGTCTCTGAGGACTGGTGTCAATACATATCTGCCAAGTGACCCTATGTAGGGGGAACAGTCCCTATTCTGCTCTGTGTCAGTGTGTATCAGGGTCCCTGAGGACAGGTGTCAATCCATATCTGCCAAGTGACCCTATGTAGGGGGAACAGTCCCTATTCTGCTCTGTGTCAGTGTGTATCAGGGTCTCTGAGGACAGGTGTCAATACATATCTGCCAAGTGACCCTATGTAGGGGGAACAGTCCCTATTCTGCTCTGTGTCAGTGTGTATCAGGGTCCCTGAGGACAGGTGTCAATCCATATCTGCCAAGTGACCCTATGTAGGGGGAACAGTCCCTATTCTGCTCTGTGTCAGTGTGTATCAGGGTCTCTGAGGACTGGTGTCAATACATATCTGCCAAGTGACCCTATGTAGGGGGAACAGTCCCTATTCTGCTCTGTGTCAGTGTGTATCAGGGTCCCTGAGGACAGGTGTCAATCCATATCTGCCAAGTGACCCTATGTAGGGGGAACAGTCCCTATTCTGCTCTGTGTCAGTGTGTATCAGGGTCCCTGAGGACAGGTGTCAATCCATATCTGCCAAGTGACCCTATGTAGGGGGAACAGTCCCTATTCTGCTCTGTGTCAGTGTGTATCAGGGTCTCTGAGGACAGGTGTCAATCCATATGTCAAGGTGTCAATATGTCATATGTCAGGTGTCAATCCATATCCATTGTGATTTAGGAATGTTAGGTGATTCATGCCCTTTATAGATTAAATCCAGACTCTGCATCAACTGTGTAATTTTCCATGGGAGTTCCCCCTCCGGCATGCCACAGTCCAGGTGTTAGTCCCCTTGAAACAACTTTTCCATCACTATTGTGGCCAGAAAGAGTCCCTGTGGGTTTTAAAATTCGCCTGCCCATTGAAGTCTATGGCGGTTCGCCCGGTTCGCCGGTTCGCGAACATTTGCGGAAGTTCGCGTTCGCTGTTCGCGAACCGAAAATTTTATGTTCGCGACATCACTACTGCCTAATATCGTTTCGGTCCAACTCGTGCTGCCAATACAGCTCTGATGTGTGGAGGCATGTGTCACGGCAAGGGTGCATAATTCATTGTTGCACTATAAAATATTGCGATTTAAGGTCATTTGTGTAGTGCATATATGAATTGGCCACCTGGTAAAGGTGGTATTGTCAATTTCAAAAGGGGTGAATTTGATTGTATCAAAGCCCAACAGAGCTACTCTTTAAGGTGTGGGAAGTCACACATAAGTTGCCTGGAAGTCTGGTTTCAATGTAAACTAACAGACTTCGACCACATGGCCTGAAACTCTTAATTGATAGTTTATTTCTTTGATATGTTAATGGTCATTAGCCTTCAATAAAACCCTTGTGTTCCCGAATGAGACAAGCACTATCTTCTAGTCAAGCCTAAACATGATTTGCGTAACTTAAGCCATTTGGGAAGAAATTGTGATGTCTGCTATATCAGGTCACAAGTAAGAAGTGTGACATATCTATGGAATGGGGAAATGGTAACAAATTCATATATGTAATTATTATTTCTGTGGCAAGTACAAAAGATGAGATAGAACCAAATGTTTTCATTTGGATTAATGTTGGTCTGGAACAGGGGGTTGTCACTTATTGTTTCTATAGGTACGCCTTATCTTCACCTGTGAGCCAGGCTTGGTAATCCACAGGGTATATATCCAATGACATTGAAATCTGTATTGTACTTGCTTGGGGCCAAAATCTAATTTTGATTGAGTCAATATCTTCCTTGCCAGAGACTCCCTGGGCAGAAGTTTTACTTCTGTTATTTTATCCTTTTTGTTTTTTATCTGTTGTTGGTGTAACTAATTTGATTGTCATCTATATTTTTGTTTGCAATGTGACTAGTTTTTGCTCATAATAAATATTCCTTTATTTCTGTTAAGTTCTGCCTTTGTCTGGTAAAGAATCACGTTACCTGAAGAGACAAATTAGTGTTTTGTAAGTGCATAGATATGGTGCTAAAGTTGTATTTGGTGGGTTTTTACTATAATTAAGTTACCTGGGGGGTCAAGGCACCCCATTTACAGATTGTCTTGGTGGTGGCAGTGTTAAAATAGTAATAGTTATTATATTTTTATTGTTTAGTGTGGGTGGCATTTAGGGGGATTTTTATTATTATTTCCAGTCTAGTGCAGACAAATAGTGAACTTTCACCACCACAACTACGTCACGCACACTCTTGGAGTAGGGTGCGTTCGTGACAGCATGGACTCCACAAGAATTCTGAACATATCCTGTGGTATCTGGCACAAAGACATTCAAAGCAGATCCTTAAAGTCCTGCATGTGAGATGGGGCCTCCATGGATTGAATTTATTGTTCAAGCACATTCCACAGATGCTCAATCAGATTGAACTCTTTGTCATGCTCCTCAAACAATTTCTGAGCGGTTTCTGCAATGTGTAAGCGTGCATTATCCTGCTGAAAGAAGCCACTGCCATCAAGGAACACCATTGCCATGAAGGGATGTATGTGGCCTGCAAAAATCTCTAGATAGATGGTACTTGTCAAAGTAACATCCACATGAATGCCAGGACCTGAGGTTTCCTGGCAGAACATTGCCCAGAGCATAACACTGCCTCCGCCACCCTGCCTTTTCCCCCATAGTGCATCCTGCTACCATCTCTTTCCTAGGTAAATGACGCACACACTTGGCAATCCATCTGATCTAAAACATGATTCATCAGACCAGGCAACTTTTTTCCATTGCTCCATGGTCAAATTCTGATGCTGATGTCCCCATTGAAGGCTCTTTCAGCAGTGGACAGGGGTCATCATGGGCATGCTGACAAGTCAGCCACTACGCAGCCCCATTCGCAGCTAAGTGCAATGCACTGCGGGTTCTGATACCTTTCTATCATGGCCACCATTTAGGGTATTCAGCAATTTGAGCTACAGTAGCTCTTCTGTGTGATTGGACCAGGCAGGCTATCCTTTACTCCCATGTGCTTCAATGAGCCTTGGGCGCCCATGATGCTGACACCGGTTCACTGGTTATATTAGTGGTACAAACCACTGTATACAGGGAACACCCCACAAGTCTTTTTTTTTTTCTTTTTTTTTTTTTAAGTTCGCTGACTCAGTCATCTAGCCATCACTATTTGGCCCTTGTCAAAGTCGTTCGGATCTTTTTAATTTGTTCTGCTTCCAACACATGAAAATTGAGAACTAACTGTTCACTTGCTGCCTGATATATCTCACCTCTTAAAAGGTGCCATTTGAACCACATAATCAATGTTATTCACTTCACCTGTCAGTGGTTTTAATGTTGAGGCTGATCATTTAATTTACAGTACTCTAATAGGAGCATATATCTCCCCATTGGATTCACAGATCAAGTGAGAAAAAGTAAACAATAGAGGAAAAGACAGGAGGAGCAGTATAAATATACATAGATTTTTTGTTACTGTTCCTCCTTTTTTCCCTTTACTGGTCACTCCTCAGGGTTACGTGCTATTTAACTAAAGTGAGTATTTAAAGTAAATTTAAAATTTAAGGCTAAAGCAGCCAAACTGGGAGCATAGGTGGCTAAGAGGATATATTTCCATTGAGGCTATATTGACCATAAATTTGTTATTCCCTTTACATTTACCTTGAATTATTGCTGTAGTGAATTACCCTGTTGGTGACTATCCCCAATGCATCAATCATTTTGTTTTTTGGCACCATGGACAGAATTTAGAACCACAAACTGAAATGGGCATGTTCGGTCATTTTATGTCTCGATTGGTTATTGATTTGGATACATCTCGACTCACAGTTTTGGAATTTAGCCAGATTTCACCTGGTTCACCTGGACAAAGACCTCTTAGCAGGTTGAAACGTTGCTGCTCTTTTTTCTGTTCCATTAAACCTGCCTGCGGCTTAAACACCTTGAGTGCCTGGAGATTTTCTTTTTGCTTGCCTGATCATTGTGGAATTGCTGGTCCTGCTCCAGTGCAGGACCAGGCATCTGCTCGGATTGAGTGTGACTCCTATCTTCGCTTATGGATTTCACCTGGTTGACAAAAATTTGCGGGAATTTTATTTTAGTCAAAAACAAATCTTCAAGTCTACAGAAATATGTGTATCAACTTTTTGGAAAAACCTTTTTAAATGTCTCTACTTAATTTATGTATGACATAATTAATGGGAAACAAAGTTAAAAGGACACTACAGGCACTTTATTCAAGTGGTCTGGGGGCAGCATCCCTGTTCCCTTTAGCCCTGCAATGTAAAACATTGCAGTTTCAGAGAATCTGCATCTAATGGCTGTCTACCATACAGCCTCTAAAGGTGCATGTTGAGGACATTCAACGTCTTCAAATCCCCTATAGGAAAGCACTGATTCACTGCTTACCTATGGGAAAGGGCTAATGCGAGTGAGGCGCTTACTGTGCCTGTTCATTAGGTTCTCCCTCGGCGCTGACGTCAGAGAAGGTGAAAAAAGGTAAGTAAGAACTTTTTTTTAACCCTCTAACAGCCATGGGGAGGCTAAGGATCCAAGGGTCCATGTAAATATACATACAATCTAATACATATGCAACTAATTGTACTGTAGTGTGATGATGGCTATAAATAGTAGGAGAAGCAAAATTAATTTATTTTGTCCTGCCTCTAGTGGCAATACAGGATAAAACACCAGTCCTGTGATAGTTTAGGATTCAAAACAAAGGCTACCAGGTTTATTCACCAAAGTGAGAATTAAAACTGAATTCAGACAAATCAGGGTTAAAATATCCAAACTGGAAAAACAAGTCTTTAAGTCACCTATGCTTTCACTTTGGCTACTCTGGCCTCAAGTTTGAAATTTATTATATATTCACTTTGAAAATTCATTTTTAGTAAATAACCCTGTTTTTTCACTTTCTTTCAACTTGCCTTTGCGCGCTTTATGTCTCCATTGCACAATTTGTTTTTTTCAATCCGTACCTTTAAGCAGCCGTAGCATGCCATTAAAAACTACATTTTAAACATTGTCATTCCATTGCTCTTGGACATTACATTCCGTATCATTAAATATGTTGGATGCTTAAACTGGCATTAGTTTCTCAGTGTGTGTGTGTGAAATCATTTAGAGATGGCTTAATCTCAGGCTAACCACAAAACAATGTGATACCTTGATGCACACAGACATCAATATTGATTTGTTTCAGGTGTTCAACGAGGCAATAGGAATTTTAGTTCAATACAAACCAGTGGCAAAAACATAAAAAATGAGAAATGTACGGCTGGAGTATAACTGGATCATGTACAAAGTAGCATTGTGTTGTTGATCCAGGAAAATGACATTAACCCGTGTCCTGCTACTATGCGATTCAATGATACATTGTGCAACTTACTGAAGATTTTTGTGAAAGATGTGAGGACTGTAATGCACTATGTCATTGAGGTGATTCTTTATTGTGATGTACGGATGAGGAGAACAGAAAGGAGCATTCATTGCTGAAATTTTATTCTTTCAGCTGTACAGGTCACCACCTCCAATGCTTAGTCCTGGTTTGCAACCAACGGCTTCTCACAAAAAATGCACTCACTTGAAACAAAAGACTAAATGAATTCAGTGCAAGACTGGATTATTCTCCAGGCAACATAAGCATCTGCCTGAGGAGTCTACATGTGCAGTGAAGCTGCTAGCCTGTGTTTAACACATGCAAGAGACAGGTTCAGACAGACCAGTTTTATAATTGACGATCTGAAAATTTGTACCCTGTTTAAGCCATCAAGATGGCACAGTTTGATTGACAACTCAAAGTTTACAATAAGTTACTGTATTATAACAATAACCCACAAGAGGCTTGGTGGACTACTGATGGAATACAATGCTCATCGACTTCATGTAAAGGGACACTCCACTGTCTAAATACAAAGTAAATAAATATTACAGCTTGGTAGATATATCCCAAACTTGTATGCATATAATTATGCATTTTTTCAATGGGTGTATATCTTAAAACAGCTTGCAAAACCTGCAGATCTCTTGTCTGCAGCCTTTGCAAGTCCTCCTCTTCTAACCCCGCTCGGACTTTCTGTGGCTGTCCAATCACAGACTTCCCAATGCAGCTCAATGAGAAGTCTATGCAAGGCAGTTGCTCTGGGCTATTGCTGTCTCCTGAGTTTAGCGCAACTAAGCTAAACAAACCAGGAAGTAACAAGACCTGTTGTCTGCTTGAAAGCCAGAGGGTGTAACCATTTAAATTCATAAACGTGTCATTTTCTATTGAAATCCGCAGTTTTTTGCAAAATGAAAAGTACACACTCTTCACACATAAAGCTTTTCAGCAAGCTAACGTGCTTTAGGGGTCTGGAGTGTCCCTTTAAGGATCTTTCTAACCATTATGTGGTTAGACAACTACAGAGCTCTTCATCAAACTGTAAATTGTTGCAAAATGACAAGCAAATTGCAAATACGCAGTTCTATTTGAAAAACATTCTCCATTGCAGCTTTTTTCTCAGCTCAGTTAGGATGACATAAAATGTACATTTCCCCTGCCACTTCCCATAAATTTCCAGTTTAGTATATAATCCCTGATGGGACATTTTGTTCTCAATCTAGAACAAAATGATGCTACTTTCACTTGTTAGCAGTATTCAATTCCTATACTCCTTGATAGTCAAAACCTCAGCAAAAACCTGTCAGAAGGCTTATGGGAACCATTGTTTATTGATGGCCCAAGGTCCACTATCCACCCAAGTCCTAGACTAACCAAGGCTTATATTCCTCCAGTATGATGGCTCTCTAGAGCATTAGATGGACTAAGGTATTGCACCATCAAAAGAAGGAGAGTTGCTACTTTGCTGATATCACTGTATTGTGGCACGTGTAGTAATGTAGGTGCATGCATTTTATTTCAGCAGGCATCCTAGCTTCTTCCACCAGTTCTAAAAAGTTCCTATTGCTACTTTTATCGACACTGCTTAAATCATAAATCCTCTCTGTGAGTTCCAAACTCTTTCGAGAGAACCAACAATCCCTTTATATTCCCACTGTTCCTGTAATATAATTTTTAATGTCATCAGTCTTCTGACTAGACCAACAGGATCCCAATGTGCCCTCTCTTCCTGCCCATTTGCCAAATCTGTCATTTTCTGCTGAGAATCTGAAATATCCCATTTTCCCAGGCCCACAGGGGGCCGTTTAATTTCCTTGTTATTAGTAGTATTAAGTTCCCTCTGAGCTTCTGGAGATTTTGGTATAAAGGAAAAGGTTAGTGGTCCTAATTGTTTTAAAATGGAGACACCTCCAGGGCCTGAGCAGAAAGAGGGCTGGTTAGGGGGGAGGTAATTTGAATTGAGGATTAGGCCTCAGCTGAGTACTTATTTTAGGACAAAAAAGACATTAAGAAGCTACTGCGTATGTGTAAGCTCTAGTGGGATAGTATACAGTGCCTCTTGTTCTGTGCTAAACTGAGTTAATGGGGTTAATAGGAAAATTCATCAAAGTGCAGCACAAGCAAAGTTGAAGAGGAAACAACGTAATCCTAACAGTCTGAGCACATACCGACACAGACAATCACTTAGATTCATAATGTAAGCAAGGTCGAAGGTTTTTTTGGTCCGCGCTCTTTATGGCTATATTTGAAACAGGACATTGTTAAGATTTGCCATTGTTAAAAATTGCAAGATACAGAAAATCTGTTTTTCAATTTTGAGAAATTGAAAAAAGTTCCAAAAGCCACAAGCTACAAAGCTTTTAACATTCGTGCTAAGTCGCACAGAGCATTGAAAATGGACCACATCATTGCTAAAGCTGCAACTATATTGCATTGGGTTTATTCAATACGAAAATTAATTGCAATAATTCAGGAACCAAATTGCAAAGATGTATACGTAGATCAAAATAACAGATCTAGTTCATACTGAAGTCTTTTTCTAAGCTGTCCATGACCTATATTGTACATTTCACTTGTCGGTGAACTATTTTGTCTGTAAACCCCTGGGAATTAAATAAATTGGAGAAAATCAAATTGTTTTTAGCATGAATCCTTAAATATTAATTTTCTAAAAAATAATTTTCCTAGAAAGGAAGCGCTGTCCAAAATTGATTCTGGTTTCACTATATATATTATTATTATGATAATTTATCTTATTTTTTTTTTTTTACTTGGTTTAATAGAGAAGTGGGTAAATATAAAGCTCTACTCAACAGTTAAATAACATGCTTTTAAAAATATGACTTTATGAGATTATTCTTCAATCAGTTACAAAATAACATGCGCTGGAAGAGGTCACAAGCAAACAGGATTTAGAAAGGAAAAAATAAAAACTGATAGATAATAGCGCATGATTTGAAGTAAACCAGTACCTGTGGTTTGCCTAACAAAGCATTCTATCCATGTGTTGGAGTTCATTGTATCATTTACACAAAAGAGTAATCTGGCGTAACATTCTTTACTGCCATTAAATGCTAGATAAAAGGACTATGCACTTGTGGTTTATCATCATACTCCAATGATCATGGAAGACAGATCAATAAGAAGGAGTTAAAAATGTTTGTAAAAGAACAATAAATACATTAAACTATTCCACTCTATAAAGCAAGATTTCTCTTTACTTTCATTCTTGTTTAGATAACATCAATAAATTCCATAGCAGTACATCATCAAACAAAAAATCGATCACTTGGGTTCAGGTTGGATCCAGAGACTGAATTTAAAAAGTTTTGTTTCAGATTTTAGTTTAGAAAATGGACACAGACCGCAGGGGCATGATCTATACAACAAAACATCTTCAGTAAGCTAAAGTGGCTTTGGTGACTATAGTGTCCCTTTAAAAATATAACTTTCATTATTTAAAAATAAAAATTTGCTTAATGTAGTTGTTCTGAGTATATTCATTACCTTCAAGCATTTTCCTGCAAATACTGCCTTTTCAGAGAAAAGGCAGTGTTTACATTGCTCCTTCACCTCCACACCTCCAGTGGCCACTCTTCAGATGGCTACTAGAGGTGTTCCCTGGGGCAGTGCTACACAATCTGCAGCACTGCTGTTCAGTGTCTCCACACTCATGCAGACGCTGAACTTTCCTCATAGAGATGCATTGAGCCAATGTATCTCTATGAGAAGGTGCTGATTGTCCAAGCTCACTCGGTGCTGGGAATAAGGTAAGTTTTATTATTTTTGGGGGGAGTTAAAGGGGGGCAAGCCACATAAGTAGTGGTTTTAACACTATAGGGTCATGAATACATATTTGTGTTCCTGACCCTGTAGAGTCCCTTTAATTGTATTAGTTATTGTATTATAGCAGTCCTTGTGTAACTAATAACTAATTATTATTGCTTTATTTTTTTAGTTTACTAACAGCACCTTTTTCAACTGCCTAGACCAGGCTTTCCCAAACTTCCGGCCCTTCAGATGTTGCTGAACTACAACTCTATGAATAAAATAGATAGGCTGAGAATCATGGGAGTTGTTGTTCAGCAACATCTGGAAGGCCGGAGTTTGGGGAAGCCTGGTCTATACTCTAGATCAAGCATGTCAAACTCACGGCCCATGCATGCTGCCCACAATGAATATCTTTGCTTCCCCGGCGAGCCGTGAGTATATGCTTACTGTTAAGGCAGAGTATGCCCCTACTCTCTCCATATTGCAGGTGCCTGCTCTGCTAAAATTTACCAAGCAGGGTGGAGAGGAAGCAGGAAACTGGCAAGAGCGAGCGCAGTCTGTTCTTCCTGCTCCTCACTGCCCGCGCGCGCCCTCTGTGGTGATGCCAGGTGCCGGAATATGACATAATTCCGGCCCTGCATCACTAAATTGCGAGCATGAGGAAGCAGTGAGGAGCAGGAAGGGAGATCTCCAGAGAGAAGATCCCCACTGGACCCCAGGATGAGGCCCCACACCAGCTCCCAAAGGTAGGGAGCAATCAGCAATAAATAAAATGATTTGCATGTGCAAGTATGTGTAAATGTGTGTGTCTGTCGGTCAGTGAGTTTGTCTTTCGGTGAGTAAGTTTGTGTGTGTCTGTCAGTGATTGTGTGTGCGTCTGTCAGTGAGTATGTGTGTGTCTGTCTGTCTGTGAGTGTGTGTGTGTGTCAGTGAGTGTGTGTGTGTGTGTCTGTCAGTGAGTGTGTGTCTGTCAGTGTTGCGATGGCCCGCGACTGGACAGTGGAGGACCTGGAGGTGCACTGAGACACGCAATGCAACGTCACATTCCGGCGTGACGTCAACGTGCTCCACCTTCACAGGGTTTCAAGGAGTAGCTGGAAGATCCACTTTGGCACAGGGTGCAGGCAGCGCCATTGGGGGTATACCAGAGGCCGGATTCCGGAGTTGCATGCTGGCAGCGGCAATGTGAGTGGAGTCTGCTTGTTGGCTAATATTGTTTTTTTTGTTTTTTTTAACAGGGGCAGAGGTTTAGTAGAGGGGTGTGCTGGGATTTAGTAGAGGGGTAAGACTGGGATTTAGTATAGTGGGGACTGGGATTTAGTAATGGGGGACAGGGATTTAGTAGAGGGGGGGCTGGGGTTTAGTAGAGAGGGGATGTTTTTTTTTACATTGTACTTTTCAAAATAAACCTACATTTCTATAAAAATTTAAGTTTTCGTTTTCTTTGCGGCCCACACTTTAACCTTGTTTATTTGCCCCTTGCTAGCCTTTGAATTTGACACGCTTGGTCTAGATTATATAATAATTGGTGCAATAGATTTATACAACACTGCAGAATTTGTTGGCACTATATAAATAATAATCATAATCATAATATTGTAATTCTTAAATTGTGCATTGATTTTCTAAAGATGATAGTCTATGTCTCATTAGTTTTAATTATGATTACGTTTAGAGACTAACTGATCCTTGTTTCTTTTTTAAATAAAGTGTTATATACCAATATTGCTTTCATTCTTCAGAAATTTCAATTATTTGTCATTATTGTCCACAAGATTATACCTGTTTATCAAAACAGAGATAGATACACAGAATCATGCATACAACACAGGTACAGTCATGCACCTGACTTCTCAGAGAATAGCATTTGCCCTTGTGCTCCCTGGATCCGCCACTGCTTGGGTTGTGAACTTGTGATGTGTCATGAAGACAATATAAGTGGCCCCCAAAGCATGCCTTTTCTGCAGGTTTTCTAGTTAGAGCGTGATGTCAGCTCTATAATGGCAACAAAGGAATTATTGGCATTATCAAGGATCTTCCATTGGCAATGTATCACGCGCAGCTATCCAAAAAGAACACACTGTTAGTCATGAGTCACAAATGTGTTTTGTGGGAAGGGATTTTAGGAGACAAAAAAATTCTTCATCTACAACTTTGGTAAAGATATCAGTGACGGTAGATACATATTAGCAGTGATCTCTGTTAACCCTTCACACAACAGCTAGGTGGCAGTGGTTAAAAATATTACCAAACCCCCAAATATTGAATGGTACATTCTTGGTGTGAGCATTGATTTATTCGACAAAACATGTTATTTGATTTTAATGCACACTGTGAATTAATGCACAAAGTTAAAGTGGCACTATTATATATATATATATATATATATATATATATATATATATATATATATATATATATATATATATATATATATATACATACATACACACACCTTCTTTTCCTGACAATAAGACGAGGTCTTATATTCATTTTCCCCCTGAAAAAACGCACTAGGGCTTATTTTCAGGGGATGTCTTATTTGGGGGAAAAACCGTAGCAATCATGTGATAGAAAGCAGGTCTACTTTTGGGGCTATTCTCTTGAACATAGATCAGTTCACTAGGGCATGGAATCCAGCGAATCTATGTTCGAACAAACTTACACGAACATAGATTAGCTTACACACAAATGGAATCCCGCGAATCTATGTTTGGGAAAAATTCCACGAATTCCACGCAAGAGCATATTTTTGGGCGATGTCTTATTTTCAGGGAAACTGGATATATCATTTTTTTGTTGTTGTACTTTTCCTTATGCCCTCTGTATACTAATAATCATACTTTCCCCATGCCATCTGCTTTTGTTAATATTTGTTATCTTTTCCTCTTTAGGCCTGAGCTCAATACGTGGTGCCTCCTTTTTATTCTCCCTTGCCTTTGATGTCTAGTGTTGACCTTTTTGTGGGATTCTTATAATTGACTTGTGCGTATATTTGACTGACATCTAAATCGAGAATTATTATATACATCAAAGATATGATGTTCAAAAATCCTAATTAGCTTGTAACCACACTTATAGCTTTCTTTAACAGAGATGTATTTCAGTCATATACAAGGGGGTGAAACTGTTAATTACTTTATTCTTTAAGCTAATACACATTATAAATATGAGTAGAGTGATCAAAGGAATTCATGGGTAGAATCACAAAATAAAACTTGTAGGTATTAGATGTTACTGATAATAACAGAAATTGCAGTCCAGGTGGCGTGGTTTACTGAAACACAGGAAAGGCAACCACCCTCAGAACTTTGGGGAGGACCACAACATGGGGCAGACAGGTACAACCAGGATACACATGTGTCTAGCTTCTGGCACAACAAGTAGAGGTTTAATTAACTATCTTATAATCTCTTCCAAATCAGCGTGCCTCATTTTACTGGCAGGTACGAACTCTAAAACTATCGTCTAGAGTTGATTGCTTGGGCCATAAAAGTTATTCCTGAACTGACCTTTGAAGTAGCCTGTTCAGTGACTAAACTAAACTAAAGATCTAACTAAAGATGATCTATTTTCTTCTTTGTTTCTCTCTTCTCCGAGTCCCCTTGTCTTCTGTGTTCTAGCACTGTTCAAATGAATAATACTGTTTTGACCTTGGATCATTCTGTTGACATCATAGCTATTCATTCCATATAAATAACTTTGAATAAAATATTGTATTGCAAAAACAAAACAGATAGCTAACTAGATAATCACCTGAACTAAAGCAAACAGACCAAAAAGGAAAAGATTCCACCTATAGTTAAACAAAGACAAAAAGTGAATTTGGGATACGCTAGGAACAAGCATTTTGCAGGAATGGTGCTGTGTTAGAGACCAAAATGTATACATAATACAGATACATAAAAATAGTTTTACATTTTATAAGGTCACCTAAAGGAACACTATAGGGTCAGGAACACAAACATGTATTCCTGACCCTATAGTGTTTAACCCACCATTTAGATGGCTTGCCCCCCCCTTAGCCTCCTTAGATAAGGTGAAAACTCACCTTATTTTGAGCGCCGCGCTGGTCTGCAGACGCTGACCCCGTCCCAGTCCGCCTCATCAGAATTGCAGATTTTTACCCAATCTAATGCAATATTTAATTTGTCTCCCACATTGGAATTCCTGTAGGACCCACCTATATTGGCGTATTGTAAAGTAGTGATGGTCACAAAGAATTTAGGTAGGTCAGATTAAGTACACAAGAGAAAATTTTGATAATGATCTGACCAGACATGAGCTGAGATACAAAAACTAAAAAACAAGATATTGGAAGAATGGTGTTAGTATAAATTGGTCTTGTCTCACAAAAATGGCATATTTTTAAAGAGGGTTTGTTACAGGCAGTATGGACTGGAAGCCCATAGAATGCCCCAGAATTGAACTAGACTTTCCCTAACCAAATACTCTAACTTGCAAGGCTATCCATGAGAACCTCGGAAAATGTGACTGTATGCAGAACATATATGCCCAAATGACCGTAGCTTAGTTTGCTAAACTGTATATAATTTCTCTTCACATTAAAGGAC
The DNA here is from genome assembly GCF_036172605.1 of Pelobates fuscus. NCBI lineage: Eukaryota > Metazoa > Chordata > Amphibia > Anura > Pelobatidae > Pelobates > Pelobates fuscus. Next base: position 93,005,853 of record NC_086325.1, on the reverse strand, counting down.
CACTATAGTGCCAGGAAAACATACTCGTTTTCCTGGCACTATAGTGCCCTGAGGATGCCCCCACCCTCAGGGACCCCCTCCCGCCGGGCTCTGGAGAGAGGAAGAGGTTAAACACTTACCTTTCTCCAGCGCCGGGCGGGGAGCTTTCCTTCTTCTCTCCTCCTTCCTCGCGACTTCATTGTCTGAATGCGCATGCGCGGCAGGAGCCGCGCGCGCATTCAGCCGGTCTCATAGGAAAGCATTTACAATGCTTTCCTATGGATGCTGGCATCTTCTCACTGTGATTTTCACAGTGAGAAGCACGCAAGCGCCTCTAGCGGCTGTCAACGAGACAGCCACTAGAGGCTCTGGAGGCTGGATTAACCCTTAGTATAAACATAGCAGTTTCTTTGAAACTGCTATGTTTATAAAAAAAAAAAAAGGGTTGATCCTAGAGGGACCAGGCACCCAGACCACTTAATTAAGCTGAAGTGGTCTGGGTGCCTATAGTGATCCTTTAGCGGGGGTACCTAAGAGATGATTAAGGTATTGCATCCATTTCATCTCACTTTCCAGGCAATGAAAATGTTAATGTTCACAGGCAGATAAAGTGGAAAATAGGTTGTTTTTTTTTTTCGTTCCAAGCAACAATTCTGCTAATTTATTCCTTTCTACTTATATGACAAGTGCATTATGCAAATAACATGCAAACAGGATCCCAATCACCAGCAAACGCGTCTCGTGTGACAGGAAAACACAGCACAACACGCAGAGCAATTTCATCTATATTTTTAAGTATTTGTCAGCGGGCTGCACATTTAGTGAAGGAGGATGGCCTGTTCAGGTTGTGATCCTAACAATTCACAATAAATGTGGTGGTTCTTGCAGGAAAATGGGATCACTGGTCCATAGACAAAAAGCAGTATACATAAAAAATGAGATCTCATTCCAAGCACAACAGAGAAAGAAAGATAGACTGCAAAGCAGCACTCATTAGAAGCATTCATTTGGCGCCAAAGCTGTGATCTCTCTACATATATTATGGCTGATGTGTGAGCTAACGTTTACTGGGGGTTATTCTACATTGATACATTAGGATTCAAAAGGGTTACAAAAAAAAAACTCGAAGCTGCCACCTACTGGAGAATATTTGCACGGAAACATGTCGTTTTAAAGGAACCTTCTAGTGAATATGTGCCTGCCACTGTTGCTCCATAGGTTGAACTTTACCATATATTGAATCTTCTCAATTAGATTTTTTGAAATGTTACTGCAGCATGACCGGTGTATAGTCGCCATATGGGCAGTCGGATACCAGGACAACCCTCCCACATACCTTCCCCAATAACGCACTGACACTAGTGTATATGGGAAAAATTGTCCACAGCTTTATTAAACAATCTTGAATAATCATAATAACCATATTACTTATAACTTAATAATAACAATAATAATAATAATAATAATCACAGTAATAACTTAACAAATAAACCTGGGTCATTGCCCCCATGCTCCGCCCTCGCATCCGAATCCTTCTGTTAATATAACAAAGGCAATGACCCCCATATAATAACACATATATATAACATATACCAACATTATTCCAACATACCAACTTAAAGTGCCAAACACAATTTAACCATGGCAGGGGTATACCCGGAGACCCCTACCCCACCAGGTTCTGAGCCACCGACAGGACTCAAAACCTACCAACCACCAAGGACCACAGTTTTCCGCTTCTGTTCGTTCATCCTAGGGAGCCTATTCCTTCTCCTTCAGCTCCCTATCCCGCTGCTGTGAAAAAAAACCCACTAGGAACAACCTAAAGGGAGGGTGGGTGGGACATACTCGGTCAGGTAGGAGATTAAAAGTGAATTAACACAAAATGGCTGCCTATTTAAATATCCCATCCCCTTTACCCATAACCCCATACTTCCTTTCATCCTCCTATGCCCGCCTCCTAACTCCTGTCAAGGCCCTTGTCCGCTTAGCTGCGCTTTGGCTACCTGGGGCTACAGGTCAATTGCAAATGCATATTCTCCATCACTGTGCTCATCACCTGTTGTCTAGGAATGGGGCATATGACATTATTTTCCATTGTAATATTGACTGTGTTCTTAACTCTAGCTTGTAAGCTCATTGAGCAGGGCCCTCAACCTCTCTGTCCATGTGAGTCCACTTGTCTGGTTACAATTATGTGTCTGTTAGTCCACCCATTGTACAGCATTACAGAATTTGCTGGTACTATATAAATAATAAAATAATAATAATACATTACTAGCTAGCACCAGGGCCGCCCATCAGGGTGTGACACTGGATGCAGTGTGTGTGTATTTTTAAGCTGTAAAAAAATTATATTTCTCCCTCCCCGCCTCTTACCTGTAGCCAGGGATGGGGGACACTGTAGTGTGTGGTTGTGTAGTGGATGCAGTTTGTGTGTTTATGTGGTGGATGATGTATTTGGTTGTGTAGTGGATGATGTGTATTTGTGTAGTGGATGATGTATGTGGTTGTGTAGTGGATGATGTGTATTTGTGTAGTGAATGATGTGTGTGGTTGTGTAGTGGATGATGTATGTTGTTGTCTAGTGGATGATGTGTATTTGAGTAGTGGATGATGTGTGTGGTTGTGTAGTGGATGATGTGTATTTGTGTAGTGGATGCATTTTGTATGTTTGATGTATGTGTGTGGTGGATGTGTGACATATGCTGCTGGGGGGTATTTTTTAGCAGTTGAATTTTTATATATATATTTTTTTACATTTATTTTCCCCTCCCTGCCTTTTACCTGTAGCCAGGGAGGGGGACAGTGGATTCCCTGGTGGGCCAGCATAGAGGGGGCCAGCAGACATCTTCCCCCTCCTGCAGCCAGTGCTCTTTATCTTTAACGAGCCCAGCGTGCATTGCGTGCCGCGGAGCATTGTCACGGCAACCCGCGGCAACGCTTTACTGCTGTGGCTTGCGAGTCCCGGAGGGGGAAGGTCAGTGTGTCCTGGGCCCTGGCCCTGGTTGGAAGCCAGCAGGGCCCGCAGAGGCATATATACATAGCGGTACTCGCTATATATATATGCAGATTGAAGGGCTGCGGGCCCTGGCACGCAGAGGATAACCTGTGCAGTCCGGCCCCCTGGCAGCAGGCCGCCCTCCCAGCCAGGCCCTCGGTCCATGTCCGAAGTGCCCGACCAGTCAGTCCACCCCTGCACAGATACATACTAACAGACACACATACTGAAACAGACATACACGCATATAGGCATACATAGTGACACACACATACTGAGACATACACACATATACAGACATACATAGTGACATATAGACACATACTAACATACATACAGACACACATGCATGAGGACATACACATACATACACCGACATACATACACACATACATACACACAGACATACATTCATTCATACTGGCATACATACATATATACATACATACAGACATACTGACAGACATACATTCATACAGACAGACATACAGATACTGACATGCATACACACATACACACACAGACATACATTCATAATGGCATACATTCATATGGGCATACATGCATATATACAGACATACTGACAGACATACATACTGACATACATGCATACTGACATCCATACACACAGACATACGTTCATAATGTCATGCAGACATATATTCATACTGACATAAATACACACACACACATTCTGACATACATACATATATAAAGAGACTGACACAGACATATACATACATATTGAAATACATACAGATACATACACACAGACAGGCATGCACACATACACATACTGACTTACACACACAGACATACATATTGACATACATACATGCTGACATACATACTGACAGACACGCATACATACATATACACATACATACATACAGACACACACACACATACAGACACACTGACATACATACACACATACATACTGACATACATACTGACATACATACATAACGACACATACATACTGACATACTGACACACATACATAGATACATAGATACAGTCTGACACACACACATGCATAGCTACATACTGACATACAAACATACATACTGACAAACATACATACATAGATACATACTGACATACACACTTACATACTGACATACATACATACTGACATACACACATACATACTGACATACATAAATACATACATAGATACATACTGACATACACACATACATACTGATATACATAGATACATACTGACATACACAAATACAGCTAATTTTGCTGCGATTTTTTTAAAGGGGCTCGGTCGCGCTATTGCACGGCCGCAGCGCTGATCGGGCCCCTGAAGATATAGGGCCCGTCGGGTGGCAACAAAGTGCATGGGCCACCCGATAGGCCCCAACAGCGTGCGGGCCCCGGTGCAACTGCACCGGCGGCACTTCTGCCACTACACCTGATACATATTTGTGGTATAAAACAGGCCTCCTGGGCGCCTGTCCTCCTTCTCGTCCTAACCACCACTTGGACTCACCTTATTACCATGCCAACCACTAGCCGGCCTTTGGCTCAGTGGGCACGTCAGTTTGTCCAACCATTTACCAGAGGTTAAGGGAGGGATCAGCCTCAACCTTCCTTCTTTCCACCTGTACTCTTGCTCCAGCCTGGATTGGCAAGGACCTTACCCGCCAGCTGTGACAAGAAAAAAGAGTTAGCATCAAATAGCAAACATCAACAAGGGAGGGTGGGAAGCTGTTACCAAGCCATTATTCTAAGATGGCTTTAGTAAGAAAGCCAAATGCACGCCTATATATATAGTCCAGACCCTTTTTCCTCTCTTTTACCACTCCCCCCATATTACACCTACACTTCTCCACACCCACATATGCCTCTTATGCAGCTAGCTTTCAGACTGCCTCCTCAGGGTCTCAGCATGCATCCACTACACAAACACACACAACACATTCACTATACACACACACCATCCACCACACAAACTGAATTCACTCCAGAAACATACTCAGCATCCACTACACAAACACACACACTGCATTAAAAATACACACAGCATCCACTATACAAACACACAAGCTACATTCACTTCATACACTCTTAAGTCACTATACACACTGCATCTAGTATACATAAACACACACTAAGCAGTAACTATACACACTACATCTTATACACAAACACACACTACATCCACAACACAAACACACAATCTGCATTCACTATAAACACACTATATTCACTACACAAATACACACTCTACCTTCACTATACACATACACTACATCCACTATACAAACACACCCTCGGCATTTACTATATACACACTACATCTACCAGTGGTGTACTTATCCAGGGAGCTGTGTTTTCTCTGCTCCCTTGCACGCTGTTTGCTGATGCCATAGCATGATGTCATATTCTGGCTCCCGGCATCAGTAGACAGCCTGCGAGGGAGCAGAGCAGAGAGAACACAGCTCCCTCGCCGCATCTGACAGGAACTCTGCCGCCCACCGCACTGAAGCCCCACTGGATCCCAGAGACAGATCCATGCCAGTTCTCCAGGTAGGGAGGCTGGGTGAACATTTAATATTAATAATTTGTGTGTGTCTGTAAGTGTATGTGTGTGTCTGAATGTGTAGGTGAGTGTATGTAAGTGTATGTGTGTGTATGTAGGTGTATGTGTGTGTCTGAATGTGTGTGTGTCTGTAAGTTTGTGTGTCTGAGTGTGTGTGTGTATGTGTTTGTCTGTGAGTGTGCGTGCCTCAGTGTATGTGTGTGTGTCTGAAAGTGTATATGTCTATAAGTGTATGTGTGTCTCAGTGTGTGTCTGTGAGTGTGTATGTGTGAGTGTTTGTGTCTGTAAGTGTATGTGAGTCTGTGTGTATATGTCTGAGTGTGTGTACAGGGAGTGCAGAATTATTAGGCGAGTTGTATTTTTGAGGATTAATTGTATTATTGAACAACAACCATGTTCTCAATGAACCCAAAAAACTCATTAATATCAAAGCTGAATATTTTTGGAAGTAGTTTTTAGTTTGTTTTTAGTTATAGCTATTTTAGGGGGATATCTGTTTGTGCAGGTGACTATTACTGTGCATAATTATTAGGCAACTTAACAAAAAACAAATATATACCCATTTCAATTATTTATTTTTACCAGTGAAACCAATATAACATCTCAACATTCACAAATATACATTTCTTACATTCAAAAACATAACAAAAACAAATCAGTGACCAAGGTGGCCACCTTTCTTTGCAAGGACACTCAAAAGCCTGCCATCCATGGATTCTGTCAGTGTTTTGATCTGTTCACCATCAACATTGCGTGCAGCAGCAACCACAGCCTCCCAGACACTGTTCAGAGAGGTGTACTGTTTTCCCTCCTTGTAAATCTCACATTTGATGATGGACCACGGGTTCTCAATGGGGTTCAGATCAGGTGAACAAGGAGGCCATGTCATTAGATTTTCTTCTTTTATACCCTTTCTTGCCAGCCACGCTGTGGAGTACTTGGACGCGTGTGATGGAGCATTGTCCTGCATGAAAATCATGTTTTTCTTGAAGGATGCAGACTTCTTCCTGTACCACTGCTTGAAGAAGGTGTCTTCCAGAAACTGGGAGTTGAGCTTGACTCCATCCTCAACCCGAAAAGGCCCCACAAGCTCATCTTTGATGATACCAGCCCAAACCAGTACTCCACCTCCACCTTGCTGGCGTCTGAGTCGGACTGGAGCTCTCTACCCTTTACCAATCCATCCATCTGGCCCATCAAGACTCACTCTCATTTCATCAGTCCATAAAACCTTAGAAAAATCAGTCTTGAGATATTTCTTGGCCCAGTCTTGACGTTTCAGCTTGTGTGTCTTGTTCAGTGGTGGTTGTCTTTCAGCCTTTCTTACCTTGGCCATGTCTCTGAGTATTGCACACCTTGTGCTTTTGGGCACTCCAGTGATGTTGCAGCTCTGAAATATGGCCAAACTGGTGGCAAGTGGCATCTTGGCAGCTGCACCCTTGACTTTTCTCAGTTCATGGGCAGTTATTTTGCGCCTTGGTTTCTCCACACGCTTCTTGCGACCCTGTTGACTATTTTGAATGAAACGCTTGATTGTTCGATGATCACGCTTCAGAAGCTTTGCAATTTTAAGAGTGCTGCATCCCTCTGCAAGATATCTCACTATTTTTGACTTTTCTGAGCCTGTCAAGTCCTTCTTTTGACCCATTTTGCCAAAGGAAAGGAAGTTGCCTAATAATTATGCACACCTGATATAGGGTGTTGATGTCATTAGACCACACCCCTTCTCATTACAGAGATGCACATCACCTAATATGCTTAATTGGTAGTAGGCTTTCGAGCCTATACAGCTTGGAGTAAGACAACATGCATAAAGAGGATGATGTGGTCAAAATACTCATTTGCCTAATAATTCTGCACACAGTGTATATGAGTGTATGTGTGTGTGTCTGTATGTATGTATGTTGGCATGTATGGGTCTCTGTGTGTATGTGTTTGTGTGTCTGTATGAGGTAGATGTAAGGCCCGAGGGCTATTTTCACACCGGGGCCTCGTACTTTCTAGTTACGCCTCTGACATTCACTACACAAACGCACTCTGCATGCACTCTGCACACACTACATCCTTACACAAACACACACGCTGCATTCACTATACACACACTACATCCCTACACAAACACACACTACATCCCTACACAAACATACACTCTGAATTTAATATACACACTACTTCCAGTATACAAAGATACAGTCTATCCACTACACAAACACACTCTGTATCTAATACACACAAACATACACTCTGCATCCACTATAAACAACGCATCCACAGCACACACTTTACTCAAGCACTTTGCATCCACTCCACACATTCTACACCCATTCTCACATGCCAAATTCAGTACACACACAGTTCATCATTGTGGGTGACCTTAGGATGGTGCCTGTGGGGGGTCTTGGGGGCAGACCATGTAGACAGACTCGGGGGTGGGCCATGTGAGCAGGCACCAAAGCGGTCTCAGGGGTGGGCCCTGGGGCTGCGTTAGGGGCCAAAACATTTCTGATGGCAGCCCTGGCTAGCACACCCCCTTTTCAGTGAATATCAGCCCTGTAGCTAATGCACCCACTTTGTTAATGGCTAGCATGACAGTGTATACTCCAAAGAAATTAGACATTTCCAGGATTGATTTCAGAGGTTAGCAGACTCACATCAGAATAATGTTGGAGCTACAACTCTTACTGCATATCTAAAATGCTGTATTCTCAAAAAGTATAGTTTTACTTTTTTTTAATTAGAAATACAGATTATTATGATGGGGGGAGGGGGGAAGCATTGATTTTTGCCTGCCCAACCAGCTGACAGACAACCAAGACAGGTCAAAACCTAGATTATTTCATAGTGGTGCACGAAGAGTGGGGGGGGGGGGAGGGGGGGAGAGGAGCTGAACCTAAAGCAAAATGAAAATGTTAACAACAAAAGCAAGCAGTGCACAAGCTAAGAGAGCCACATCTGTGGCATCCAGCACAGAGGACAGTAGAAAACAAACAGCTTATAACACTAAAATCTCCAGCACCCCAATCTGTGCAGGATATCGTGGGGATGACCTAACATGGCTGCCGTAGTCTTGGCACCAATCATAAAGGAATGTGCAGTAATATGACAAGAAGAAAGACCAGCCTTCCCCACTGCCAAGCGCAAAACCCTATTATATTCTTCATAACAAGATAGGATGGAGTTTCTCATAGACAAGAAGAGTCAAAAAGCCACACAGGGCAAATCAAATGATCAGTGGATGCAGGAAGGGACAACCAGACAACCGTGATTCCTGATCAGTCTTGGAATGGGATACGAACAACACAGCTTGGTAGGACACGGACACTTGTAAAGCTGCCGATATCAGCTGAGGAGGGAGCCACAAGTTCCCCAACCCTAAGGGAGCAGTGAAAATACAGAGCAAAAGCTGCTTTGAAAAGGTAAACTTCAAAGGCAAAGGAACAAATTGAAGGTAATGCTAGTAACAGGGAGAGTAAGTGGGAGGAAGTGATGGGCTTTGGAGATTTAGGCATGTGGGACTCTGACCTGCGCCAACCCTTCTGAACTTGCCTGAAAATAAAAAAATCTGGAAGGATCAGGCTTACCTGTAAACCTCATGAAAATTGACTGAGCCATGAGCCTGTTCCCCACCATAACACAACCGCCTAAGAGGATTTCATTGTAGAAGCCCCAATACCCAGTCAGAAACTGACTCCCCCGCCCCACATACGAACTCCAGAACTCAGGGGCTAGTGAAGCTCTCACCAAGGAGAGGAGGAGCTCCCATCATCTATAAGCTACCAGAGAAAAAGAGGACAATCAATGCCTTGAGGCGATGCTAAAGGGGCAAAAGACCTGAAAAGTTCAAACTGAAAATGCGACAAAGCATCTGCCAGTGTGTTATTAACACCAGGTACATTAGGGATGTGCATGGGCAAAAAAATTTGGTTTCGGAAATTCGGATAACTAAAAGAATTTTCTGCTTCGGCAATTCGGACCAATGGCATTCGGTTCACTTTGGCACTTCTGAACTCCTAAACGTCGTCACTTCGGAACTTCTGCGCTTCGGACATTCGTAAGCATCCGAATGGCATGAAATTAGTACGAATGTACAGTCGGAATTAAACAAATTGCACATGTCTACTTTATATATCCTATATAATAATTGGCTAAGGATGTTTGTCTGATGCAGTCATGCGCAGTAGAGACTGCACGAGACTGCATGGCACAAACATCCCATGCCAGACGGCGAGGGAGGAAAGTACTTACTGTGCTTTTCGCAGCACAGCTCCCTCACACGTCCTTCGGGGTCCTCTGGCAGCCGCGATGTAATACGTACAGGATATGACGTCATTGCACAAAAGTAATTAGCTTATTGGTCAAGATTCCTGTCATCATTCACGTAATTGTCCCTCCCTATCTCTGGTTTTGCCACTTTTCAGAAATCCGAATAACTTCGGTACTTCGTAACTTTGGCACTTCTGAACTACCAAATGTTGTCACTTCGGGACTTCAGCACTTCAGACATTCGTAAGCATACGGATGTTTGAATGGCATGAAATTCGTACTAATGTACATTCGGAACAAAACGAATCGCACATGTCTAAGGTACATGACAAGCCGTAAACTGAATATTATGCTGCAGGCAAAGGGGAACTAGCAGCCACACAAGCTTAACTACAAGAGTAGAAGAGGCCGAAAGATGATAGATCACATGAAATTCAGACTGGTTATATGACCAAAAGATAACAGAGGAGTTGCACAAATATGAAGACTACAACTCCAACACCACTATAATGGGAAACATCTCCAGCAAAGCCATGTTCCTTGTCAGACCTTTGGAATGTCAAGAGGATGACCATGGAACACAACAGTGTTCCATTTCCCTTCCAGATAAGCCCCATATCTAGAAGTCCATATGCGTAAGTGAACAAATGCCTGTTGACTGGTTGGAGACAAGGCCGTCAGAAATAAACTCCAATAAATCCCCATGCAATACATACGCAGACTTGGAAATCTTCTAACATGTCCTCAGACAATCAGATCCAAGTCTTGCCAGAGGTGCCAAAGTGCAACCACCAAGGAGCGGCTCTTGGTGCAGGTTAAAATCCTGCCTTATGATGATAACCTTGCAGGCAAAACTAAGGAGGCCCAGCAATAACCGCAAAGCTCGCAGAGACAAGGTACAAGCCACAACAGTCCTACAAACCAAAAGCAACATAGCGTTAACCTTGTCACGTAGGAGCCTACAGAGCATGAGGGAATGTTTCTATTTCTAGGCCCAGGAAAGATAGAAATCGAGAACGCCCCTCAGACTTATCCTCAGCTAAGGGAACTCTAAACTCAGCCATAACCCACCTAATGACTGTCAACAAAAAAGCAAAACGACAATGAGACAGAAGGAAATCATCTAAATAGTGCACCAGCGATGCACTGCCTGCTGCCATTGCAACAACCCAGTGCATAAACGAACTGTAAGCTTCAAAGAATGCACATGATACAGAGCAACCCATATCTAGGCACTAACTGATGTAATAAGAGCCCTCAAATTTGAATCAAGCCATCTATTTGTGTCCACCCCAATGGAATTTGTGTTTTTGAGAGATGAGGAAAGGCGACAAGAACTTGCACATGTGACAAAAGAAGCAAGCTCTCCATTCACGCAGCTTGTCGTGAAACATCTGACACTCATGCCTCTACCCGTCTAGTATAGCAAAAGGATTGAGAATGATGAGAAAAAGAAGAACCCCCTTGATGGCAAAATCCTACCAGGCCCAAAGTGCGACCAAATATGCATATTTTGGACGCCAAAGGACAGGGATAGATCACTTGCTACACGCAAACAAAATTCTGAATCATACTCTCTCCATGCCATCTCTCTAAAATGGTGATAGATCTAATCTATCATCTCTGTGTAGTTTAGAATGGAGATGCGTGCTTCTCCCAAAAATAGGAAGCCAAAACCCGAAAGCATTGCTGCCAATCCTTAAATGATTCCAAATGACTATGACACTTAGGGCAAGGACCACCATCTGCTCTCTTCTGAAGCTGGTAGATCAAAGTTATGTCAAAGATGGAGACATATTTATACTTCCTAATTTTTTGCCTTAGCTTTTAAATGGGCATGTAAAGTGTGCATGGAATAAGGCCATGAATCCCCTTGCATTGCAGCCTTGTGTTGCAAGGTTGAAGGGTCCATGGATGATGTAGGGGAGGACTTAGGAACTTGAGGCATTGAAGAAACTCCCACAGCGCTCGAGCCTGCACTAGCAACAGCTTCTTCAGCATGCGAAACATCAGCTTACATACCTTAGTGGATAGCTTTAGTGATGTCTCATGAAAGGTAGCGTAGAGTGTGGATCATGAAAAAGTGGGAGGCAAAAACTCACTGCCAAACTTGGAGGACTGTAATTCCAGATCATGCTGAGTGGGAGACTCCACCAGCAGCTGAACTGGAACACTTGGTGACACCAGTGTGGTCACCTGATTCAATGGAAGAAGAGAATCATTCAAGACAGCTGAGGCAGGACATACCGTGGAGCCAGCAAATGTGTCGGCACTGACATGCTGCATATCTCCCCTAAAGAAGCCCCACCCATGAGCAGGCACAGCAAATGTGCCAGAACAAACATTAGTCAAAGCAGACACAGGGGCAAACACAGATGATCTTTCATTTTTCACCCAGCATATCATGGAAACTTACATAGGGCCTCCTATACAATGCCATACAATGATACAGACAAAATTGGGACAGACAAAGCCCTAACAAAAGATGTTCTGGCTACTTTCTGAGGCAGAGGATGAGTATGCTACCCAAGATGCCCTTTGACCCTCTTTACTGCTCTGTGTGGCATGTTGGGTCTACCCAGGAGCAGCAGGTGGGCGGCAAGAGTCCTCAGAAGTACCCCGACAGCCTGACGCACTGAGAGATGAGGATGGGGAAGGTCCTTGGCCTCATGGCTAGACCAAGAAACTGCCACTGGTGCCAAGGAGCCAGACATTTGATGGAAGTATGAAGACAGAAAGTAAAGTGGCGCCACAGGGTAAATGGAAGGCCCCTCACCTGAATTAACAATGTATCTATTCCACTGCTGGCCAAGGAGATTCCCCCTAATTCTGCTTCATGCCCAAAGGGGGCCCTACACACCCACTTTAGTAAATAATTATTTAAATGTTTATTTCATGGCCACTATTCTAAGTCAGAATACTGGTATCACATTTTGTGTAACTGCTGGCTGACCTCTGCTGCAAATCAGATTTTACAGCAAGGACTGTTAGTAAACACTTGCAATCAAAGATAATTGAGCAGATTTTCAATAATCAACAAATTCAGAATAAGAACCATATAATAGGACACATAAAAAAAAGCAGCCACATGATACATAGAGAATTAAGAGAAGAATTGTACTACAGAAAAGAAAATGCTGTTAAAGATTCAATATAGCGGGATAGACATGTTTGAAAACAACTGTCTGCTTCTGATTGATCACTAATTTCATCAGTCTCTATGCAACAGAGATGGAGTGTGTGAAGTGTGGCTCTGTGTTATATGCAGCAATCATCATGGAATAAATATTCCCAATGGAGGAGACTGGTAGAAACAATGGGGTATTTATGGATGCTATATAAACACAGACAAGTGTAAAAAGACATGCTCCACATGTGAGTGTGAGGCCCACCATACATCAGTTCAACACAAGCTGTTTTGAAGTCGTGAACTGATGTCAGATTCAGAATTACTATCCTTTTACTGCAGCCACACTGTAGAATATATTGAACTTTTACGAATGATATCACAGCCATGATAGGACAATTATATAGGAAAGAAGCTATATTATTATTATTTTGGAATTTAGATAGTGCCATCAAATTCCGTAGCGCTGTACAAAGGGTGGACTAACAGACATTTAATTGTAACCAGACAAGTGGACGTACAGGAACAGAGGGGTTGAGGGCCCTGCTTAACGAGCTTACATTCTAAAGGGAGTGGGGTATAGTGACACATAGGGTAAAAGTAGGGGTATGATGTAGGTTGTTAGAAAAGTATTCACTGAGGGCTTAGTAGGTCATTTTTAACAGTTGCAGGAGAGGAGTCATTGGGGACAGGGGAATCTGCTAACAGTTTAATTGATATGCTTTCCTGAAGAAGTGAGTTTTCAATGATTTATTGAAGGAGTGGAGACTGGGTGAAAGTCTAACGGAGAAGGGAAGGGAGTTCCACAGGAAAGGTGCAGGCCTGGAGAAGTCTTGAAGGCGAGCATCAGATGTGGGAGTACGGACAGAGGATAGACGTAGGTCTTCGGCAGAGCGCAGGGACGTCGACGGGACATACTTGTGTATTAGGGAAGATAGTTCTTGCTCTAGAGATGATTTTCTGTATTTTGATTCAATATTCTTCCAGCCAGAAACATTAGATAATGACATCAAGATGGTTTGAAAAATATATTTTCTAAGTTAAAGGAACACACCAAGCATCATGACCACTACAGCATGCTGTAATGGTTATAGTGCCAGGAGTGTCATTTATAGTGCTAGGATAAGCATTTAAACCAACACTCTCAGCCAATAAGCCAGGCCTCTACTGGAAGGCTTAGCTCAGGGGAGAGAACAGAAGCTTCTTGCAGGAGCTCTCAGCACAAGGAAAGGTGGTAACTGGCACCCACTGGACCCCAGGTATATTGTCAATCCATCCACAAATGGTTTAACTACTTACTCTAGGGAGGCACCAGGTCAGTCCTGGCACCATAGCCACTACAGTGGGATGTAGTAGTTATGGTGCTTTTAGTGTTCCTTTAAGAATAGTTTGACAGATTACCTGAGTTCCCCTTTGCCCCTGCAGCTGCAGCCATTTTTGCTCCTGCAGTTGCAGTCATGCTTCAAGATTCTGCTAAAAGGAGAGTCCTGTTAGCTCCACTGAGTTAAACATGGCCTAGCAGGGCCAATATGATTAGCAGAGAGTGTCAGCTGAGCACTCTCAGCCAACAAGCATGGCCCTATATTCCCTTGCAGGGAAACCAGATGCAGCACGGTGGCCTAGAGCACACAGGTAAATTGTTGACCCATGCCTAAACAGTTTGACACATTTTTATGAGAGAGCACCAGGGTACTCCTGGCACCTGGAGTTTTCCTTTAAATGCACCCATTGAGGTATATCCAAGAGCAATTATTGCCTACGGGGGCAATATCCAATTTTTTTAATGGGAAGGGGAGTTGATCACCCAGAAACCCAAGCGTCAATTCAGATCTTAAAACATTAGTGGTTTTTAATTGCTTGCTAAAAATAAACAACATTATAAGGCCCACAACAATTTTATGTTGCTGGTTTTAATAAACTGGTAGATTAATTTCAGGCTGAACTGCCATTCGGGCACATTTAGGCGGATCATGCAAAATTCCAGTTTCCAAGACATCACTCACATAAACCCAAGCATGTTTGTTTACATTCGGGATTTGGAGTGCCATTCCTGTTACCAAAAAAGGGCAATGAAAATGAAGCTGTTTTTTTTTTTTTGGTGGGGGCAAATAGGCAGCGTAGTTTGGACAAGACTATTGATGTTTAAGAGAAGGCCATTAATTGTTGATTTTATTCACAGATTAAGAAACAACCAATAGCGGATTAGGAAAATAATCTAGACATCCAAGTAGGATTTTTTTCTAGACATGTTGACTGCAGTTACTGAGGGAGGGAGACAAGCTGTGACACAGTGTGTCTTGCCCTTGCTGTGGGATATAGCCTGGATCAGGGATAGGCAACCTTCGGCACCCCAGATGTTGTGGACTACAACTCCCTTGATGCTTTGCCAGCATTATGGCTGTAAGAGCATTATGGGAGATGTAGTCCAAAAAAAATCTGGAGTGCCGAAGGTTGCCTACCCCTGGCCTGGGTCATTTTTTTCTTGCGTGAGACTAGGTTTAGCTTGCTGCTTTATCTAGCTATTTAGTTACTGCTAAGGGGACTTAAAACGGCTATAGTTGGAGATTGCCATTTTGTCATTGATCATAGTGTGAGACTAGGTTACCAATATACTGTTTAATTTTTCTGTTAACCATTTGGAGAAAGAAAATTATTGTTATGCATTGTCACTTAACAACTACTTGGAATCATCAATTTACAGGTTGATGGTTTTGGTTTTTACTTTTGGCTATGTGTTTGGACAAAGAAAAATATATATATTTTTCCCTTTTACTTTCAGATTTTATTGTTGTTTTTGCAAAGAGAAAACCACAAGGGTTATAGAAAGCAAGAACGGGACATTGTGTATTTTAATAAACACATTGATACCAAAAAATAATATGCTCACACTAGCATCTCAGACTTTGGTCACCTTATAATTGTTGCAGTAGAAGGAATGGAATAATCCCCTCAATTTTCAGAAAGACCCCCATAAAAAGAATGAAAAAATAAATAAAAAGCAACCTAAAATAAGGTAAAAGAGGACTGCAGATACGATCTCTCACACACACACCAATTTTGTATTTATTTTTCTGAGTGTGTGCTGTGTTTCTTAAAGTCAAACACAATTAAGTTACAGTAGTAAATTCAACAAACACCAATCAATTTTGCAGCAAAACCACCTATTTGACTCAATATAGTTGTGTTAGCTTGCACATTACATAATCATTCATATTCCTAATTTATTGTAATAAGAACAAACCCACTATTATCAATGTCCAAGATGAAACTGAAGGAGGGTGAGGTAGAGGAAGAGGTCCTTTTTTTCCAATCCACCATCAGCCGTAGTGCCATACGTTTTGAAAGTTTGAACACTCCGGCAATAAGGACTGCTGACACCTTCGCCACTGCTGCCTCTACCATCAACACCGCCGCTATCACCACTATTAGTAGTATTCAGCCTCAGGATAGTCAGCAGCATCTTTGTTACATCAAATTCAACACGCAAGAGGCTATTGTTTTCTTGTCCTTGTCATGCTGCAACAACTTGTGCTCCTGCTTCCACTGGCACAGGGACTTCTTCTACAACAGCTAGTTCAAGTGTTATTTCTTTATTTTAGCACCACTAAAAGCAACTAATTGAGAGTAGTGATGTCGCGAACACAAAATTTTTGGTTCGCGAACGGCGGACGCGAACTTTCGCAAACGTTCGCGAACCGGCGAACCGGGCGAACCGCCATAGACTTCAATGGGCAGGCGAATTTTAAAACCCACAGGGACTCTTTCTGGCCACAATAGTGATGGAAAAGTTGTTTCAAGGGGACTAACACCTGGACTGTGGCATGCCGGAGGGGGATCCATGGCAAAACTCCCATGGAAAATTACACAGTTGATGCAGAGTATGGTTTTAATCCATAAAGGGCATAAATCACCTAACATTCCTAAATCACAATGAATATGGATTGACACCTGACATATGACATATTGACACCTTGACATATGGATTGACACCTGTCCTCAGAGACCCTGATACACACTGACACAGAGCAGAATAGGGACTGTTCCCCCTACATGGGGTCACTTGGCAGATATGGATTGACACCTATCCTAAGGATCCCTGATACACACTGACACAGAGCAGAATAGGGACTGTTTCCCCTACATAGGGTCACTTGGCAGATATCGATTGACACCTATCCTAAGGATCCCTGATACACACTGACACAGAACAGAATAGGGACTGTTCCCCCTACATAGGGTCACTTGGCAGATATGGATTGACACTTGTCCTCAGGGACCCTGATACACACTGGGGGGGACCTACTGTCCTCCCCCCGCCCCCACCCCTGCGTGGTGGGTGGGGGCCATAAAAATAATGAGGGGGGACCTACTGTCCTCCCCCCGGCCCCCACCCCTGCACGGTGGGTGGGGGCCATAAATCACAATGGGGGGAGGACCTACTGTCCTCCCTCCGCCCACACCCCCACCCCGGCGTGGTGGGTGGGGGCCTAAAAATAATGAGGGGGGGGACCTACTGTCCTCCCCCCTGGCCCCCACCCCTGTGCGGTGGGTTTGGGCCATAAAAATAATGAGGGGGGACCTACTGTCCTCCACCCGCCCCCACCCCTGCACGGTGGGTGGGGGCCATAAAAATAATATGGGGGGCCTACAGTCCTCCCCCCGGCCCCCACCCCTGCACGGTGGGTGGGGGCCCTAAATAAAAATCCCCCCCCCAATCAAAGGTGACTAGGGGTCCCCAAGCCCCTAGTCACCCACCCCCCCACCCCCAAAAAAGTTTCCCCCTACCTACCCCCCTCACCCTAAAAAATAGTGAAGGGGGAATAAAATAACTAAACTGTAAAGAAAAATTCAACTTACCATTTGACGTCTTCTTTTTTCTAAAATCTTATTTTTTCAGCCCCAAAAAAGGCCAAATAAAAAGCCATAAGAACTGACGCAATTTAAAAAAAAAAAAAAACGAGCGCAAAAAAATAATAATCCATCTTCACCCATGGAGGGCTCCGCGCAGACTGAGCTCTGCAGGGCGGAGGAAGGCTTATAAAGCCTTGCCACGCCCTGCAATTAGGCTAAGAACACTCTGAGCACTGTGATTGGTGGGCTTGGAATCTAACCAATCAGAGTGCTCTGTGTCATTTTACACAGCGTGGGAAAGTTATTTGGAATTTTCCCACGCTGTGTAAAATGACAAAGAGCACTCTGATTGGCTTAAACCAGCCAATCAGAGTGTTCTTAGCCTAATTGCAGGGCGTGGCAAGGCTTTATAAGCCTTCCCCCGCCCTGCAGAGCTCAGTCTGCGCGGAGCCCTCCATGGGTGAAGATGGATTATTTTTTTATTTTTTTTTATTTTTTTAAATTGCGTCGGTTCTTATGGCTTTTTATTTGGCCTTTTTTGGGGCAGAAAAAAGAAGATTTTAGAAAAAAGAAGACGTCAAATGGTAAGTTGAATTTTTCTTTACAGGTTAATTATTTTATTCCCCCTTCACTATTTTTTAGGGTGAGGGGGGTAGGTAGGGGGTAACTTTTTTGGAGGTGGGTGACTAGGGGCTTGGGGACCCCTAGTCACCTTTGATTCGGGGAGGGGAATTTTTATTTAGGGCCCCACCCACCACACCTACCCACCACTTATTGTTTTTTTTAGTGCTCCCAAACACCGCTCAGAGGTGGGGGCCAGGGGGGAGGACAGTTGGTCCCCCCCTCATTATTTTTATGGCCCCCACCCACCGTGCAGGGGTGGGGGCCGGGGGGAGGACAGTAGGTCCCCCCCTCATTATTTTTATGGCCCCCTCCCACTGCGCAGGGGTGGGGGCGGGGGAGGACAGTAGGTCCTCCCCCATTGTGATTTATGGCCCCCACCCACCGCGCAGGGTCGGGAGCCGGGGGGGAGGATAGTAGGTCCCCCCTCATTATTTTTATGGCCCCCACCCCCCGCTTAGGGGTGGGGGGAGGACAGTAGGTCCCCCCTCATTATTTTTATGGCCCCCACCCACCACGCAGGGGTGGGGGCAGGGGGAGGACAGTAGGTCCTCCCCCCATTGTGATTTATGGCCCCCACCCACCGCGCAGGGGTGGGGGCCGGGGGGAGGACAGTAGGTCCCCCCTTATTATTTTTATGGCCCCCACCCACCACGCAGGGGTGGGGGCGGAGGGAGGACAGTAGGTCCTCCCTCCATTGTGATTTATGGCCCCCACCCACCGCGCATGGGTGGGGGCCAGGGGGAAGACAGTAGGTCCCCCCTTCATTATTTTATGGCACCCACCCACCGCGCAGGGGTGGGGGCGGAGGGAGGACAGTAGGTCCTCCCCCATTGTGATTTATGGGTGGGTGGGGGCCGGGGGGAGGACAGTAGGTACCCCTCATTATTTTTATGGCCCCCACCCACCGCGCAGAGGTGGGGGCAGGGGGAGGACAGTAGGTCCTCCCCCATTGTGATTTTTGGCCCCCACCCACCGTGCAGGGGTAGGGGCCGGGGAGAGGACAGTAGGTCCCCCCTCATTATTTTTATGGCCCCCACCCACCACGCAGGGGTGGGGGTGGGGGGAGGACAGTAGGTCCCCCCCAGTGTGTATCAGGGTCCCTGAGGACACGTGTCAATCCATATCTGCCAAGTGACCCTATGTAGGGGGAACAGTCCCTATTCTGCTCTGTGTCAGTGTGTATCAGGGATCCTTAGGATAAGTGTCAATCCATATCTGCCAAGTGACCCTATGTAGGGGGAACAGTCCCTATTCTGCTCTGTGTCAGTGTGTATCAGGGATCCTTAGGATAGGTGTCAATCTATATCTGCCAAGTGACCCTATGTAGGGGGAACAGTCCCTATTCTGCTCTGTGTCAGTGTGTATCAGGGATCCTTAGGATAGGTGTCAATCCATATCTGCCAAGTGACCCTATGTAGGAGGAACAGTCCCTATTCTCCTCTGTGTCAGTGTGTATCAGGGATCCTTAGGATAGGTGTCAATCCATATCTGCCAAGTGACCCTATGTAGGGGGAACAGTCCCTATTCTGCTCTGTGTCAGTGTGTATCAGGGATCCTTAGGATAGGTGTCAATCCATATCTGCCAAGTGACCCTATGTAGGAGGAACAGTCCCTATTCTGCTCTGTGTCAGTGTGTATCAGGGATCCTTAGGATAGGTGTCAATCCATATCTGCCAAGTGAACCTATGCAGGGGGAACAGTCCCTGGAGGGAGTATCTGCAGTAACACAGAGTGTCTGGAGGGAGTATCTGCAGTAACACATAGTGTCTGGGGGGAGTCTCTGCAGTAATACAGAGTTTCTGGGGGGAGTATCTGCTTGTAACATTTATATGCACTAAAAAATAAATAATAATAATAAATTGAAAAAATAAACTAAAATGGTTGCAGCTTCCAAATGAATCTAAAATGGATGCTGTCCAGTAGGTGGGAGGGTCTGCTAGGGAGGGTGTGCTGCTGATTGGCTGTAATGTGTCTGCAGACTGTGAGGTACAGGGTCAAAGTTTACTCAATGATAAAGAATAGGGGGCGGACCGAACATCGCATGTGTTTGCCCGCGGTGGCAAACGCGAACATGATATGTTCGTCAGGAACTATTCGCCAGCGAACCGTTCGGGACATCACTAATTATGAGCAGTCAACTTTTTGAGGTCATCAGAGGCACTCTTTAGTGATGACTTAGTGCAGAGTCCCAAAATAATTTCCCCAATGGTAGGTGGTGGTGATAATTCTCTATCCCTACCAGTGCAGACAGAGCACCTTTACTCTTGGTCCAAGAGCTACTTGACTATGATGAGCCACGAGAGTGTGGAGAGGAAAAGTAGCAACCCATTTTTTTTTTATCCAGCAGATAGTATGCCCTTGCCTCCTGCATCTTGTCCACTATCTCCAAGTTCATCAGTATCTGCTTTAGAATAACCTCATCCAACGGAGACACTTGTGCCTGCTACCATCAGCACCACCAATACCACCACCATCAACATCACCAGTACTAGCAACATCAACATTTCCATTAATCAACCAAGTGCTACTGTACAGGCTTGTGTTGTGACAGGTTCCAGTGCCAACAATGCAAATCCAACTGAACCTTTTTCAATCACAAAGCAAAAGGTGGGGGCTAATGTATTACGTCAAAGTAAAGTTTGGGATTCTTTGAGTGCCTCCTAGAAGGCTGTCTTCAAAGTGAAAATTGTGTAGCAAGGAAGTGAGTAAGGGGGCAAGTTAAGTGTCATTTCACAAGTGATGGTACAAAGCAACATCTGCAAAGACACCCCAAGTCTCTATCACGGAGGGAAGTAGCAAAGCAAGAAAATACTATGGTAGACAGCAAGTCCACTGGTACTGCATCTGATTCTGCACAGTTGTCGCAACCTACCATATGTGCTACCTTTTCCTCTACTATTACCACCCTTAGGCAGAGCAGGGTGGATATTGCCAGCAGTCGACAGAGGCAGGTTGGTCACAAATAGTAGTACCTCTCATCATCCAGCCACACAATGAGGCAATCAAGGCTAAAGGTAATAAATGGCATAATTTAGACCTGAGGCTTTTCAGGGACAAACTTGAGGTTTCCGGCTAAACTGTCTTCCCAATACCGAAAAGCACCATGAAATAAATTCTGTGGTGCCATCATCATTATATGGTGCATGAGGAACTGAATTATTTGTATTGTTTTGCAGTTTTACTTTACTCCTCAAAGTAAAGAATACTGTTGACCTCAGTTTGTGGGCCCTGGTCCATCCACACTGGCTACACAGGTCATAGCAGAGCAGTAGAGCAGTGAAAAAAGGGCTCCACATTTGTGATCTAGTCCCCACAGATCTCCCACACGTGCCGCATGAGTCAGATGGAAAGACACTAAATAAAGAAATGTAAAGAGAGAAGAAAGATTGTCAGAGAGAACTAGAAAGGCAAAACAAATGGTAAGAGACTGCAGGAAAATATGAGAGATGTGGGGAAAGCAAACTCAGTTTTTGTTTAGGGCTGTAAAAATGTTTGTCACCGCCCTGGTAGGGGTAGTTAAGTTTTGTTGTTGGTGTTTTTTTTTTCTCAGAAAAACACTCTAGACAGTCTAAAGTGCCAAATTCCCCTTTAAGCAATTACATGATACATTCTATTAATTCTTTCAAACACAACTGAACTTTATTGTTAAGCAAGTAATTGTGTGAAGGTTCAACACAGAAAGTATTAAATGATTATCTGATTAATTTTCTTTGATGTGAGCTGCCACCCTGCTTAGCACCACCATGCTGAATCCAGAGTAATAAATATTGTGTGGTACCACAAGTCAGTAATCTACTGTACACTTCAAGTGTGACTCAATGTTTTTTTTAGAAAAATTCAACTCTTACTAGCTGTGATGAGCATGTGCGGATCTAGCTTTAGTTCATGAGAACAAAAAGAACAGAACAACATAGTAAAATGAAAATAACACTATAGGGTCAGTAATACCCTGTGTATTCCTGACTATATAGTGTTAAAAACCTATTTTAGGCTCCCAGACCCCCCTACTTGCTCCCCTTAAAAATAATTAAAACTTACATTTATACCAGTGTCGCGTGCTTCATCTGGCGCTGGCTTGGCCCACTCTCTGCCTCCTTTGCGGAGTTCATCAAAACTGAAAATCTCAGCTAATTCAATATATATAGTCTGTGGATATTGTGTCTGAGATTAAAAAGCCAAAGCATACAATAAGGATTAAAGTTGTAGCAAGTCGAATGAGGTAGGGCCTGAAAAGAGGGCCCACCTATTAGAGTGTGTGTATTATATAAATAAATAAATAAAATGGGAGAGGTAGGAGGGTTTCCAAAACATAGGACGAACATTAGGGGGAGGGAATAGGGATATATATATATATATATATATATATATATATATATATATATATACAGGCAACCCCTTTCAGGCATTCTGATTTACATTTGGAAGAAAAGTCCTCCCAAGAGTATAACACTTCATGTTGATGAAATTGTGATGGTGACTTTAGTGGGAAAGAAATTCACTGGTTCGTTGGTATGTTTTCCTGAATATAGTTCTTAAAGGGATACTATAGACACTGTAGCTGGTTCTTCTCATTCAAGTGGTTATAGTGTCTAGAGACCCTTGGTGTGATCCTTCATTTTGGCTTTCAAGTGTTTAATAATGTTTTAATGCTAAACTATAGCAATCAGCATTTCATAACCTCCGTGTTGCTCGGGCTAATAAGGAAGCATTGGCCTGAGCAGTAATGGACAGCTGTGAATGGCTGAGAGTGTCAGCTGATCACGTTCAGCCTGTCACAAAGCCAATTGCTATTATGAATTGGTATGGCTAGAAGGAAGTGTGTATGGGGTCCAACTGAGGGTGGCCAGGCACACTTAGTTTTTAAAATAGTTTAACACTAAAAGGAGGACAATGTCAGGGGAGTGCAGGCACTATATTTAATGTGATGAAATGGCTACACCGTCCTGGAGGGACTGGTAAACATAGAATCATGGAATGTGAGAGTAGATAAGAACCATTCGGCCCATCTAGTCTGCCCAAATTTTAAAAATACTTTTATTAGACCCTGGCCTTATATTAAGTCTAGGATAGCCTTATGTGTATTCCATGCATGCTTAAACTCCCTCACTGCGTTAACCTCTACCACTTCAACTGTAAGGCTATTCCATGTGTACACTCTCAGTAAAGTAATATTTCCTGATATTATTTTTAAACCTTTGCTCCTCTGATTTAAGGCTGTGTCCTCTTGTTGTGGTAGTTCTCCTTCTTTTTAATATAGTCTCCTCCTTTACTGTGTTGATTCCCTTTATGTATTTAAACGTTTCTATCATATCCCCAGTCTCGGCTTTTCTCTATACATGTTAAGATCCTTTAACCTTTCCTGGTAAGTTGTATCCTGAAATCCATGAACCAGTTTAGTAGCCCTTCTCTGAACTCTCTCCTAAAGTATCAATATCCTTCTGAAGATACGGTCTCTAGTACTTAATGAGAGGTCAGACAAACACAAACGATGACATTGAAGCCCAGCAACATTTTAAAATGTAAAACTTTTTCACAGAAAATGACCGCACCATAAACTTGAACTACCCCACTTACCAAGCCAACCTACAACCCAATTTTCCTATCCATCACCCGCAGCCGTGACCAAACAACTACCACCAACTTCAAATAAACTAGAGAGGATGGGACAGCAACAAGTAGGTGAGAATTGTAAAGTTAAGATTGCTTATCACCTAAAATATCCACTATTTATATGGACCATAACCCCCTATCACCAAAACTCCAATCCCAAACCACCTTTATCCATATGCCTGCCTACTAGCTATGTCAAGGAGACACTTTACCTAGCTTTGCTTTTCCGTGGGCATCATTTCCTGCTGCTCTATTACATTGTCTGCCTACCTTTAAGTCATCAGAAATAATCACCCCTAAATCCCTTTCCTCAGATGTTGAGGTTAGGACTCTGTCAAATATTCTGTACTCTGCCCTTGGGTTTTTACACCCAAGATGCCTTCTCTTGCACTTATCCACATTAAATGTCAGCTGCCACAACTCTGACCATTTTTCTAGTCTACCTAAATAATTTGCCATTTGGCTTATCCCTCCTGGAACATCAACCCTGTTACATATCTTAGTATCATCAGCAAAAAGACACACCTTACCATCAAGACCTTCTGCAATATCACTAATGAAAATATTAAAGAGAATGGTGAGTAATAGAAAGTAATACGGAACATTGAATGACATTCTATACCTTTGAAAAGTGTTGCACTGGGTGGAGTGTGGAAATGAACAGACGACAAATATTGGTAATTGGCAGACAGACCAGGATAAGATATTGCTAATTAGTGGCAATATATAAACCATGGTTGTGAAGAGCTTGTTAGGGTGACTCAAGGATTTAAAATAAAATCCTAAATATAAAATTCATTGTCAGCATTTACAGGAATAGGATGTAAGAAAAATGAGTGGTAAAGAATAATCCCTGGAGCAGCATCCATTACAGAAGGTAAGAAGGTAATCATCATGCAACAGAGATAAAGAGTGGATTGCAGCAATCAAGAAGAGAGAGATAACCAGAAAGTGAACAAATCACTTGCAGAAAACCAAGGACAGAATGACAGTGACCAGGGTTACAAATCGTGATATAAAGTTCCACCGTATCAAACAGAGCAGAAAGGGCAAGAAACAATTTCCTGTGGGTTTAACAGCAATTAAGTTATTGGTCACTAAGGTTTTAGTACTGTGTGCCTAGAAGAGAAACAAGATTAAAGAGTTAAGCATAGATTTAAGTTACAAGAAATGATTCTGTTTTGAAGTCATTAAAGAAGCTTAAAGGAAAAATGAAGTAGGAAGACAGGGCAGCAATAAGAGGGATCTGGGTCAAATGGGGACAGTTTTATAACAGGAGTGACAATTGCTTGTATGAAAGTAGTAAGGAAGACGCCAGCTAAGAGAGACGCTATTTATTGCGCAAGGTAAAAGCAGACCTCCAAACATGCAAAAATGCATTTCATGGAGGTGGCTTTACCAACTCCTGCGCCGCCCACTCCCCCCTCTCTCCACACACACACACCAAACATGTATGAACACCTTGACACACAGATACACACACTGGCACAAACACTCAGATACACACTTTGACTTACAGATACACACTGTCACATACACACACTCAGATACATACTGACACACACACACAAACACTCAGATACACACTGACATACAGATACATGCACTGACACACAGATACACACACTGACACTCAGATACACACACACACAGATACACACTGACATACAGATACACACTGGCACAGATACACTCACAGACACATGTCATACTTTATACATTAGCAGCTACCCTCTTTGTATCCAAGAGGCTAGTTTGCTTGGGGTCATGGTAATGGTGACTAAGGCTGATGGGAGTGTGCATGCAACAGCAGCTCACTCCAGACTCTCTTCTGCCTCCATGCTGCTTGTACCGCCGCTGCCTACAGCCTCCTCCTCCCTCCATTCCTCCTGCATGGCTCTCTGCAAAGCAGGGAGGAAGTAATCTGCTGTCACTTCATCCCTGCCGGCCGATACTACATGGGCCCAGTCGGCTCTTAAAGTGCCATGGCTCCTTACCGGCCCCTGTTTAGCGAGTATTATCAGGGGTGCCCATATCCTATACAATATCCTGGAAATCACACACACACACACACAATCTGGCATACATTGTGTGTGGTTGTGATTTCTGGGATATTGCATATGATTTGTGGATATCAGGGAGCCGCATTGACAATGCGGGAGACTCCCAGAACCTCTGGGAGAGTTGTGATATCAGTATAAGAGTGGAGGATAGAGAATTAAGTCTGTTATAGTTCACTCATAAAAAAATGGTGTTTCACACACGATGAAATACACTAGAATAATGGTTAGCAGGTAGATATACCATTCAATTTGTGGTACCAATAAAGGAGCAAACTAAGAAACTTAAAGGGGAACCTTCACTTCCCAGGATTTCACTCCATTTAATAAAACATTAAAAATAACCTATAACTTGTGTTAATCTTTTTTCAGGAAAAAGGAGAGTGGTTACAAAGTTGCCCATTTCGACCAGAATGTGTCTTTATGCGGGCAGTGTGTGTGTCTGTGTATCTGTATATGTGTCAGTGTATGTATTTGTGGGTCAGTGTCTGTGTTTGTACATTCGCATGTGTGCCAGTGTGTATTTCTGAGTGTATGTGGATTTGTCTTTGTGTCAGTATCTGTGTGTCCGTGAAGCTGCATGTATGTACCTGTGCGTCTGTATATCTGTCTGTGTGTCTATATGTGTGTCCGTGTATCTACATGTATGTATCGTTGTGTGTGTATATCTGTTTGTGCGTCTGTGTGTGTGTGTGTGTGTCTGTATCTACATGTGTGTTCCTGTACGTCTTATGTCTATATGTCAGTATGTGTATGTAACTGAGCACCCTGTACCCGTGGTTGGGTACCTACGCCAAGGACCGTTTCTTAGCTGTAACAGGGGACAAAGCTCAGCACTCCTGCCCACAGTTGCCGTGGCTTGACTGGGGTCTGGAACCGCTTCCTCCTGGAGTGGAATGGGGAATTCGCTCTAGACACCCCCAGGCACTGGACGACACTCAGTCCTGGGAGCTCTAGTCCTTACAAGGACTTTCCCTGTTGAATCCTTCACACTGGAACAGTGATTAAAAAATAACTCTTTCCCCTCCCAGTAACCAGGTGACACATAGTACTGCGAGTACATGCTGGAATACCTTTATTGGCAACCTCAACTGGTCTCATATGCAGGTCCCCATGCAAGGAGCACTCCCCCCTGGACCTGAGAGTAAACCACAGTAGAAACAAATACACAATTACATTGGCTCTCAGATCCAGGACACTCCCATACATAATAAGATAATCCCTCACCTGTGTCTTGGAGATAATTGAGTCAAGTACTGTATTAAACTCAATTATCTCCAGGTACAAAAAAAACACACATTTCCCAAACACACCAAAAGTACCTTAAAAATAAATTAAAACACCCTAAATTTTACATCCCCTGATAGCTGCGATCTGGGTGACCAACATATCCAAAAATCACCCTGATCGGTTCAGAGGTTCTGTGTTTATGCGAAAAAGATGACCGCCACCTCGTGGTTGTCCATAGGAATTGCGGCCACCCAGACGAACACTTAGAACACTGTGGTGGAAATTGCTACAAAGTAGCCTAACAAGGCTTAACAAGCTCCAGGGCGGTCTCTGGTTCGTGCGCTATTCGGTTCCAGAACCATATAGTCCAAATACACGAACAGAGACTTTTACATTACATTTTACAAGGTCTATAGTCTGTGGGCTGGCAAGCAGGCTCCTCCAGGAACTCTTGGCAAACTCACTTGGAAAGGGGAGTTTGTCACAGTGTATATGTTTGTCTGTGCACATGCCTATGAGTCAGTCTGTGTATCAGTGTGTTTCTGCCAGTGGGCACATACATCTCAGCATTCAAATGCCAACACTACACACAACTACACTCCTGCATTCAAACACCAACACTACATGCAAACACACTCCTACATTTAAAGAACACTACACACATATAAACCATTGTTCTCAAATGTCAACAATACATAAAAGCTCACAACACTACACACAATTACACCCCTGCATGCACACACATACTTCATACAAATACATGCTTACATAAAAAAATGCATATACTGCTCAGTGCTAAATAAAACCCTGCATGGATAAGCAAGTAGTAAATCCCCATCTGGCAAAGCGTAGTGGGAGTCGTACGACAGATGAAAAGCTACTGTTTGGCCATCCTTGCAATGGGGGGGTCCCAAAATAATATTGCACCGTTGCCTTCTCTACGCTGGTTCCATCACTTTTGTTACCCATCAACATAAAGTTTGTAAAATACTAGCTCCTTTATGATCCCACAGTAAAATTGTAAAGCACTACAGATTATGTCGGTGCTATATAGATGCTAATATTAATCGTATAAATGCAGCATTTCTGCAAAGGAGCTGAAAATTGCAGCCCCACTTTCCTCCTCCTATAAAGTGTGCAAGTATGAATTATAAACTTTATTCATGCATTCTAACAATCGAGGAAATTGGACGGATGGAGAGCTTAATATCCAGAGTTTAATATCCAGAATATGGATTATTTACAAGGTGTTTGTACATTGGCAAACCACATTCACAGTTTAATAGTTGAGTGTAATTCTATTACTCCGTATATCCATTATGCCAACATACATGTACTCTTTTTTACATTCTGTTGGCATTTTTATGTGGCTCGTTATTACAGTTGCCATTGGGTTCCTTACTAATAACTATAAACTGAATGACAAAGTGATGAAGTGACAAAAAATGTATTTCTGAGTGTATGCTAATATTTCATGACAGGTGTATAGTCGCCATTTGGGCAGTCGGAATCCAGGACAAACCACCCCCATAACCTAACCCAATAACACACAGACACTAAGTATTATGGGGAAATTTGTCCACAGCTTTATTAACCAATAATTATAATAATAATAATAATAATAATAATAATAATAATAATAATAACAATAATAAATTAACATATTAAACATGGGTCATTGCCCCCCATACTCCGCCCCCTGGCATCCTGTTCCTTCGGCTACCATACAAAAGGCAATGACCCCCATATAATAACACCTATACATGTTTATAACATATTTATCACATACACCAACATTCCAAAGTACCAACCAACCATTAACCACGGCAGGGGTATACCCGGATACCCCTGCCCCACCAGGTTCTGAGTCACCTCCAGGACTCGAAACCTCTCAACCACCGATGACCACAATCTGTTATTCCACCTCACGTTCATCCAGGGGAGCCTATTTTCTCTCCTTCGGCTCCCCGTCCCGCCGCTGTGAAAGAAACGGGTTAAAACAAACACATAACAAACAAAGGGAGGGTGGGTGGGACAAACTCAACCGGGTAGAGAGTTAGAATGACTCACCTAAGATGGCTGCTCATTTAAATAGCCCATCCTATTTACCCATAATCCAACCCTTGCTTACTTCCTCCTAAGCCCGCCTCCTAACCCCTGTCAAGGCCTTTTTCCGCTTAGCTGCGCTCTGGCTACATGGGGCTACATGACAGGTGTATAGTCGCCATTTGGGCAGTCGGAATCCAGGACAAACCACCCCCATAACCTAACCCAATAACACACAGACACTAAGTATTATGGGGAAATTTGTCCACAGCTTTATTAACCAATAATTATAATAATAATAATAATAATAATAATAATAATAATAATAATAATAACAATAATAAATTAACATATTAAACATGGGTCATTGCCCCCCATACTCCGCCCCCTGGCATCCTGTTCCTTCGGCTACCATACAAAAGGCAATGACCCCCATATAATAACACCTATACATGTTTATAACATATTTATCACATACACCAACATTCCAAAGTACCAACCAACCATTAACCACGGCAGGGGTATACCCGGATACCCCTGCCCCACCAGGTTCTGAGTCACCTCCAGGACTCGAAACCTCTCAACCACCGATGACCACAATCTGTTATTCCACCTCACGTTCATCCAGGGGAGCCTATTTTCTCTCCTTCGGCTCCCCGTCCCGCCACAAGCTCAGACCTTGACTCCTTAAGCTGTCTGAGCTCCGCCACCCCGAAGAAACAGAGCCATCCGGATACCATCCTGCCAACCCAAGTTGAGCAGGTCCAAACCAACCTCCGAGAGGTGAACACCATCCGAGCGGTAGTATCCTGGCAACCCTTCCTCCAGCTCAGAGTGCCTTACTACCACGCCCCCAACCTTCCGCACAAAGCTTGCCATCAAGCTATTCACCTTCTTCCTGCACCTATCCATAGCTAACGGATCCCGAGCATGCCGCCACCGGCGCCTCGGGACAATCTCCGACCAAACCAACATGACCCCCGGAAGCAGGCCCCTCAACTTATTGATGTCCTGCTTCATCCACTTCACCAGCCGCCGTTGCGGCGTAAGACCCAGGTCATTACCCCCAATATGCAAGACCAGTAAGTCTGGCGCGTATCCCGCCGCCAGCATCCCGAACAGTTTACCACAAACATCCCCCCAGCAGAAACCCCGATACCCAAACCAGCGAACTGCCAACTGGTCCCTCGGAAAACCCAGCTGCTGGCCTTGCGCTCGAGCTGCGGCCCTCCTCTCGGCCCAGAAGACAAACGAATGGCCCACGATCCATGCCTCACGCCCTGGGGGGAAAAACAAATGATGAGGGAAGTCCGACAGAGACCCCCACCCCAGCCCAAACAACACAGAGAACCGTTACAGTACAGCCAGGTACAAGTCGCTCAACCCCAACATATATACAGTTTGTTTGTTTGTTTGTTTTTTTTTTTTTTTTTTTTGCATAAAACGGTCCCCAAACTCATTATTCCAACAGACCCAATCGGACATAGGAACGGAATCTTACTGATTCCCACCTCCCGATCCGTTTCACCACCTCGTCCCCCAATCCCAACCGAGCCGCCTCCGTGGCAGCCCCAATACGAAACGAGTGTGTTCCAAATCGTTCAGAATGAAGCCCTAACTTGCCCAAGCCCAACCGAAAAACTTTCGTGAACTGAAACCGAGAGAGGGAGGATCCGTCGGCATGCACCAACAAGGAACCCCCCATCACTGGCCTCCGTGCCAGGTACTCTGCCGTAGCAGCCAACGGGCACAAAGCCGAGCCCGGCAAGGCCCCCAGTGCCACGTCCCGGCCCACGCCGCGGACATCCGTTTTGGAGCTGCCCAGGTGCACCACCACCTTCCCATCCAAGACACGAACCCCCGAAAATTGCAAGCCCCCTTGCACCATCTTATTGGCGCTCACCAATTCCCCAATTCGGAATGCCCCAAAAAACGCCAAAATAAACGCCACCTTGAACAGATAAGCCTCGAACCCATCGAAACAGATTTCAGGCAACAAACCCACCAAATCCCCCAGTAGTCGAACCGACACCGGGCGCCTGGTATCCGGCGACCTGCGTCCCTTGCGATAGCCCTTCAGGGCCTGCCTGATAATGAAGGTCTTAGTAAAGTCCTCCTTCCCATGCCATCTGAACCAAAACGCCATCGCCGCCATGGACCTGTCCACCATGGCAGGTGACGCCCTTTTTGCCAGCAACTGACAAGTGTACCACAGGAAAGCATCCCGCAGGGCCTCCCCGCTGTCCACGGCCAGCCCGTCCAGCGACCGCTCCCACAGGCCCCAAACCTTACTGTACGAGGCCCAAGTGGCCGGTGCCAGAGAAGCCTTCACAAGTCCTCCAAGCAGGATGTTCCCAGCTGCCAAATCTCGTCCTGGCAAGCCTGCCCGTCCTTCGAAGCCCCCGGCGCCACCAGCCAGAATCGGGACCACTGAAAACGAGACAGAGCATCAGCCACCTCATTCAAATAACCGGGAACATGCCGCGCGCGAAAAACAACATTCCGAGACATACACAGCAATACCAATCGCCTAAGCAGCCTAACCACCGGCCTGGAGGCCGCAGACTGACGATTCACCGCGTGAACCACTGCCATGTTATCCGAGAAAAAGACCACTTTCCGATTACGCAGCCTGTCGCCCCATAGTGCCATCGCAACCACTAACGGGAATAACTCAAGGAAAGCCAAGTTGCGCATAAGAGGGCTCGAACCCCAAGAGTCCGGCCACCTCTCCGCACACCAACAGCCACCAAAGTATGCCCCAAAACCCACACTACCCGAAGCATCCGTGAAAAGCTCAAGCTCGGCCGATGACTGGCCCTCCTGCCTGAACAACACTGTCCCATTAAAATCCCGCAAGAAGGCATCCCAAATGCCCAAATCCTCCTTCATGGCCGCCGACACCCGGATGAAATGGTGCGGAGACCGAACCCCCGCAGTAGCAGCCGACAGGCTGCGACTGAAAACCCTTCCCATCGGATCACCCGACACGCAAAATTGAGCAGCCCAATCAAAGACTGGAGCTGCCGCAGAGTAACCTTGCGCACCCCCGTCACAGCGGCCACCGCCCCTCGAAGCCTGTCCAGCTTATCCCGAGGCAGCCTGCATTCACCCAACCCAGAGTCAATCTCCAGACCCAGGAAACACAGACACGTGGTCGGGCCTTCAGTTTTGTCCGCCGCCAGCGGAACCCCGAAGTGGCCCGCCACCCACTCAACCGTCCGCAGCAGGCGCAGGCATTCCAAGGAATCAGCCGGCCCCACGCACAGAAAATCATCTAAATAATGTACAATAAAACGATTCCCTGCTTCCACCCGTACCACCCATTCGAGAAAAGTGCTAAATTTCTCAAAATAGGAGCACGAGATGGAACAACCCATGGGCAGGCACAAGTCCACGAAGTAGTCCCCCTCGAAGAAACACCCCAGCAGGTGATGACAGTCCCGGTGGACCGGCAGCAGCCGAAACGCGGCCTCAATATCCACCTTCGCCATCAGAGCCCCACGCCCGGCCCGCCGGACCAAATCGACCGCCCGGTCGAAAGACGCATAAGACACCGAGCACAAGTCCTTATGAATACCGTCATTCACCGACTAACCCTTCGGGTACGAGAGATGATGAATGAGCCTAAATTTACCCGGCTCCTTTTTGGGAACCACCCCGAGTGGGGAAATCCGCAGGCCTTCCAGCGGAGGCACTGTGAATGGGCCCGCCATGCGGCCTAGCCCGACTTCCTTGCCCAGCTTCTCCCTAACCACGTCCGGGAAGTCAGCCACAGACTTCAGGTTGCGCAGCCTTCCCGATCCCCCCTCCCGCTCCTGAAACGGAATGAAAAAAACCCCTCTCAAAACCCAGCCGGAGCACTCGTGCTTGAAGCGACAGGTGGTCCCCCACTTGCATTGGCCCTCATTATAGAGCCAACATAAGCCCTTTGGTAAGGCGGCCGACGAGGCGGACTGCCCCCTAGCGCCGGCCGAGTTCTGAAAGGGCTGCGCCTTTTGCGCCATCATTAACTTCATCCAGAGCGGCAGGTCCATTTGGTCCCACCGCATACCCGGGTTAGCCGCCAGCCGCTGCCTAAACTGCTCATCGTACCGCCACCACGCCAACCCTCCGTAAGTCCGATACGCTTCCCAAATACCATCCAAATAACAAAACAGCGAGGAGCATAACCCCGGCGATTTCTCGCCGAGCACGCTAGCCAGCACGCAAAAGGCCCTCAGCCAATTCCCGAAGGATTTCGGAATCTTGCGATACCGCTTCCTCTTCTCCTCCTCCTCCTTCTTCTCGTCCTTCTTATCCTCCTCCTTGAGGTCTATAAAGTCCTCCAAGGGGAGGAGGGAGAAGATCTCACAAAACTCTCCCTTCCATATCTTATCCTTCACTTCCTGCTTCAGATGGACCCCCAACGGGCCCGCAAACGACACATACGCGTGCTGTCTAGCCGCGTCGGGAATGCCCCCTGTCAACTCAGCCCTCTCGCTCCCAATCTCCCCCACGTCCTGCGGCAACACCATATCCCCGCCCGAACTAGGCCCAGTGGAGTTCCCAACCCGCGAGCCCGTAGCCCCAACGCCCTGGGCCCACACCTGACCAATGCCGCTAGTGTCACCCCCCGCCCCCAATGAGTGGAGTAGTGCCTGAAGTGTGGTAATTAATGCGTTAGAGTGTAATGACCCACTGGACTCACCGGCCAAGCCCCCCGAAACCGGGACGGCGGGGGCTGCAGTGCGGATCGCCCGACATCCAGGAAGAGGAACTTCCGCTGCTGTCTCGCCGACCGGGGAGCCCACCCGGTGATCAGCCTGCGAGGAGGCGGAACGGCTCCGAGACCTAGGACAAGGAGAAGAAGTCCTGGGTAGGGTGTAACGGACATCAATACCCCTCCCGTCACGACCCCGGGAGCGCCTGCTCTGTACCGAAGCCTCCCGCTGACCTCTACCACCACGTGGCACCCTGGGACCCCTGGGGCTACGACTCCTCCCGTCTCTACCAGAAGGCCGCCCCTGCCGACCATACCTAGGGGCTGCCGCACATTCCCCTGCCGAGCTGTCCGAGGGGGAGCAGTGCCGACCCGACCTCCCCCGCGCCTCCCGGGACCCCTGCGACCTAACGGGTGATGGACTATAGCTACCACTCTCAGAATCCGGGCCCCCCCGCCCGACCACTACCGAGGATCCCGATCCCCGACCTCCTGCATTCTTCCGACTGACCCCTTCCGTAACCCCTTTTCCTGCGCCTATCCCCCCCGCCCCTTTACCCTTACCCCCCTTCTGACTAGACCCCGACAGCCCGGACCTACCCACCACCCCTACGGGGGACCCGCTGTCCGACCTGGCCACCTCTCGAGACCCCCCCTTGCCCCTGGAACTCACCCCTGTCGATCTGCGCTTACGCTTAGGGGCCCCGGGACCCTCCCCCCTTAGGTCTAAGGCCTGGGCACCCCCCACTGGCCTACTCCCGCCTCTCTTCGTGGCAGAGCTCCCCTTAACAACCTTCCCGCCAAGAGGGCCCCGGCCGGAGCCCCCTGCACTTGCCTGCTGCCTCCCAGGCCGGCCATGCGGTCTCCCGGATCTGGCCTCGTCATCCTCGGTACACTCCGATGGGGGGGAAGCCCGCCCCGACCTCCCCTCCGTGGGTCTTGCAACGCCAGGGGGCCGCCCGGCCACGTCCGACCCGACAGCAGCAGCGCCCCCGTCCACGACATCCTTCTGCCTCCGAGTGCTCGTCCGAGGCTCCGTCCGCACGCGGGGAGGCAAGGCCTCGACCACGCGGCTCCCGGGCCTGCTGCCGGTCGCAACCGGAACCCCACTGCTACCGGGGACAACTTCACCGGGCCCCGTGCCCGGGCTCAGCCTTCTCGGGGGCCTCCGGGCCCTGACCGGTCTCCCGCCATCGCCGTCCCGATCCGCTGCCTCCGCCAGGGCAGGGCCGAGCTGTGCCCGTAGCCAGTCCACACCCTGATGCCGTGCAGCCGACCTGATCCCCTCCAGCAATCGCTCCACGTCGTCCATTGGTCCTGCAGAGGAGACAAAGAAAAATCCAACCGAGCAAAGTCCGCGCACACCGAGGTGAACACAAACTCAACCGGGTAGAGAGTTAGAATGACTCACCTAAGATGGCTGCTCAATTAAATAGCCCATCCTATTTACCCATAATCCAACCCTTGCTTACTTCCTCCTAAGCCCGCCTCCTAACCCCTGTCAAGGCCTTTTTCCGCTTAGCTGCGCTCTGGCTACATGGGGCTACAAACTCTGTCTAAATTGTTCCAGGAAACAGGAGAGCATATAATCTCTAAAACATTTATTTCCACAGTATTTCTATAAATTACGAATACAAGAAAAGTTAAAGTTTTAAGAAATTATTAATAATACAATTATAATTGTTGGCTATATTGTAATAGTGTGTGACAGTCAATACAAGGGGAAGATTTACCAAGGTAAAATAAGTGCTATACTGAGTGCAAAATGCCATGTTAAGAGATGTTCTATTGGGTTTCCATGGCAATAACTCTTTATTTGACACTATGCCTCGAAAAAAGCAAGTTTTGTCTTTATAAATCTTCCTGCAAATGCTTTAACCCCTTAAGGACCAAACTTCTTGAATAAAGGGGAATCATGACATGTCACACATGTCATGTGTCCTTAAGGGGTTAAGGACACTAATATTGTGTTACTTGTTATTCCAATTTATATTCTCATTTATGTTATTTTTCTTAAATATTTTACAAGAAAAACAAGCCTATATGTTGGATAATTGGGTAAGAATTTGGGCTGTTGTTGAATCTACATGTCTCGATAGATGCATAAATACACACAATAAAGGAATGTTAAAACTCTACAACCTTTGTCATTATTTACATCGGCCCCCGGGAAGGTATAGTGGACAGGCCTGTGCAAGCATGGAGTATTT
The DNA here is from genome assembly GCF_036172605.1 of Pelobates fuscus. Classification (NCBI taxonomy): domain Eukaryota; kingdom Metazoa; phylum Chordata; class Amphibia; order Anura; family Pelobatidae; genus Pelobates; species Pelobates fuscus. The sequence continues at coordinate 92,969,593 of NC_086325.1, read as the reverse complement.
CTATTATGCTACATTCATTTTATGTATTTTCTCGTGGACAAAATGAGGAAAATATATTACAACATCAGCCAGGTTATCAAAGGGTAGTGGAGACACCTGTCATTAGTACATTTGGCTTCTGCAAAATAACCTTGTGGTTAATACAATTGCTTTTCAGATAGGAGGTGCCAATCATAGTATTGCCGTCAGCACCATCAGGCCTTGGGGAAGAAATTCCATCTCAGTGCTCTTGAATTTAGGTGAGGCAGGGATTCATTGAATTTTGATACTTTATTGAGAGTGTGTATAATTACGAAGCCAACCATTCTCCCTTTTTGAAAAACTGTCCTCAAGGTTAAAGTCAACTATTTTATTCACCGTGTGCCACTTACATTAGCGTTCTGGATGGTTCCAGGAGAATTATGAATTACATTTTTTTTTATAAAAATCTTAAAAGTATGATTCATTTCGCATCCCTTTATATTTTTGTTGATTAACTTTTTTTTACACTTTTAAAAATATTATTATTCTACATTACCATGCAATGCAACAGATGCACGTGCTTGCTCTATTGCCACTGGATAATAATTTTAATTAAAAATAATAAACTGGAACAATGAGGGAAAAAGGGGAAATTGTCCCATAGGTCAGTATGTGTGTATTAATAGTAGCACTTCACCAAATTAAGGAAAATGATAACATAAAATATTCAGGAATTTTTGCTTTTCTGTTTTCCTGATTTATTTAGTATCCATTATGTACTTCAGGGTTCTTGTCCCCAGATTATAAATGTGGGAAAAATATATCAAAGGCAAAACAAATAGATGAATATTGGTGCGATAAAACTAACAAAATTGTGTCATTATCTCCATGTCATGTGTAGTGTGAATGCACAGCACTCTCACACCACAAGCAACTCAACATCCTCCAGGGCAGCAGTCACAAGGAAAATTGTTTCAAAAGAGACGCAAATGTGGTTTTCAAGTCACATTTGGTAGAAGGAAAAAAAAATTAGGCTGAGATCAAAGCAGCACCGCAGTGAAGCAGAACTAATGTGTAATGTCAAGTAGGTCAGGCTCGGCTTCCTTGGTTATTAGTAACACTTTGCAACCAACAGGCAGCTGTTCTTCTGTGTATTTACAGAGGAACATTTCTATTTAAGACTCAGAAAACAGAATTAACGTCAGCAGGGTGAGGAGACATGATGTATGGCCAACCCTTAGTGGGCAACAGTACCCCTCCCATCCCACATGGTAACATGTTCAGGACCACTTTAGTCCCCCAAGAGGATTTATAGTTTTGGTTTTGTTTTCAAATTCTTTTTCCTCTTGAGCACTTTATTACTAATAATTACACAGGATAGAGGAGAAAGGGGGAAAAAGGTGAAACAAAGAGACTGGGATGCGAACAGGGAAAGAAAGGGTAAATGACTATCGGGGCAGGATTTGAAACCGACCCATGAAGCTCCAGTCAGTAATGGTGCGGGACAAGAGGACATACTCTCAGCAGCATTGGAGCAGGCTGCTGCTCATTGTAGTCATACCGGCTCCCATTAGACTGTGCTCCCTTGAACTCTAGCTGTTGCCCAATAATTTGTAAAGACTCTTCAGGGACAGAAAAATCTCCATTCAGCCATGATTATCTTGGCTGCCTTCCAGCACCAAGCTTCGCTCTCTGTGCCAAGCGAACCGAGGGCATCATTCCTATTAACCCCTTTCCATCCCCCTAGAGACTCCACGAATACAAGATAGGTTCAAATTTGCTTTGCGATGCACTGCAGCCATTATGACATTGCTCAGAGGAGCTGTTAGAGAGAACATATTAATGTGCATTAATTGCCGGTATTTCCCAAGACTTGAAGAACTAATAATGCCTTGGAAATTAAAAACTCATCAAGGAGAGAGAATCTATGAATAGTAAACAATTTTATCTGTGATACCGTGAAGATTGGGGGTTTTGATGAAACGTGATTTATGGGGCTTCAGGAAATTATGTAGAAACCAGGATAATTTTCCTCCCAAATATTTTATGACTACATCGCCTCTCGAAATTCCTTCCATTCCTTAAAGTCTTCAAGTAGTTTAGATTTTTGGGATATAGTACAAATTGTAAATTTGTCCTTTAAAAGGAAAGATGATGTTAGAAATAAGTCTTTAACCCCTTAGTTACCAGACAGTTTTTCTATTTTCTTACCAGGGCTTTTTTTACATTTCTGTGGGGTTTGTGTTTAGCTGTAATTTTCCTCTTACTCATTTACTCTACCCACACATATTATATACCATTTGTCTCGCCATTAAATGGTCTTTCTAAAGATACCATTATTTTCATCATATCATATAATTTACTATAAAAAAATAATTATATAATATGATGAATTTTTGTTTAAAAAAAACACACTTTTTCTAACTTTGACCCCCAAAATCTGTTACGCATCTACAACCGCCAAAAGACACCCGTGATAAATAGTTTCTAAATTTTGTCATGAGTTTAGAAATACCCAATGTTAACATATTCTTAGCTTTTTTTGGAAAGTTATATGGCAATAAATACAAGTAGCTTGCTATTTCCAAACCATTTGTTTTCAAAATTAACGCAAGTTACATTGTAACACAGAAATCTGTCTGGAATCCCCGAATAACCCTTCACATGTATATATTTTTTAAAAAGAAGACAACCTAAGGTATTAAACTTGGGGTATTTTGACTCTTTTCATGCAACCATTTTACCACCAATCTATGCCAATTAAAAAAAAAATAGATTTTTTTTGACACACATAGCAATTTAAGAATACATGTACGGAGAACTTTAAGGGTTTCTGCCAAATAACATCTCCTGAGTACAGTGATACCACCCATGTATAGGTGTGTTAGGTTCTCTGGGGGCTAAAAGATCTTATTTGGAGGGTGCGCATTCCAGTTTTCCAACTTTTCACAGATGGTCATCATGCACCCATGTCCTATTTGGGAAATTTTTAAAGCCGGCCAATGTAATTTACCCCCATATAACCATATATTTTTGAGAAGTAGACACCCTAGGGTATTTTAAATGGTGGCATTTTAACACTTGTGTTCAGCAACATCTCCCGAGTACAACAGTGCCCCCAATGTACTGGTTTTATGTTTTTTGCAAACTTACAGGGGTCAAATGTAGGGCTTTCCCATTTTCCATGTTTGCACATTGAAATTTGCCAGATTGTATTGCTGGGCCTATGTTGCCTTTGAGACCGTATAGCAGCCCAGGAATGAAAATTAACACCATCATGGAATACCATTTGTAAAACTAGACATTCAAAATGGGGTATGTCCAGTCTTTTGTAGTAGCCACTTCATCACAAACGCTGGCCAAATTTAGTGTTTTTATTTGGTTTTTATAAATGGGGTTTTTCCAATATATATATATATATATATTATATATATATATAATATTATATATATATAATAAGTTTCTATGCATTTGTGTGTATATATATATATATATATATATATATATATAAATATATATATATATATATACACACACATATAATATAATATGTGTGTGTATATATATATATATATATATATATATATACACACACATACACTGACACATACATATTATATTAGTGTGTGTGTTTTTGTTTGTTTGTGTGTGTGTGTGCGTGCGTGCGTGCATATATATATATATATATATATATATATATATATATATATATATACACACATACACACACTTTTATTTCCAATATATGAATAATATATTATAATGAAAGCATTTTATAATATATTATACATATATAATGCATATATATGATTTCATTATAAGTGTATTTTGAGATATATGTGTATATATTTCCCCAAACATAGATTTGAGGGATTCCCTGCTCTCTTGCGTTTGTCTATGTTCTGGGAAGTTTCCCCGAACATAGACATGTGCACCAGAGCAGGGAATCCCCATGACGGCTCAAACTTTCCCTCACTGTGTAAAATGACACAGAGCAATCTTATTGGTTGGATATAAAGCCAACCAATCAGAGTGCTGTGACAGGTAAATGTAGAGACTTACCTGTCAGTCTCTTCATTTACCTGTCAGAGCACTCTGATTGGTTGGCTTAAACCACCCAATCAAAGTGCTCTGAGCCTAATTGCAGGGCGGGGCAAGGCTTTATAAGCCTTCCCACACCCTGCGGAGCTCAGTCTGCATGGTGCCCTCCATGGGTGAAGAGGAATTACTTTTTCAGTGTCTGGGTGCAGCAGGTAATATGTTTTTTTATAAACAATATATAATACGTTTTTTTATTTGGCCTTTTTTGGGGCTGAAAAAATAAGATTTTAGAAAAAAAGAAGACATTAAATGGTAAGTTGTATTTCTTTTTTTACAGGTACTTAGTTATTGTTCCCCCCTCAGTAGTGTTAGGGTGAGGGGGGGTAGGTAGGGGTTTGGGGACCCCTAGTCTCCTGGGGCCGGGGTAAAATTTTTATTTAGGGCCCCCACCCGCCGCTCAGGGGTGGGGGCCAGGGGGGAGGACAATAGGTCCCCCCATATTGGTATTTAAAGCCCTCACCTGCTGCTCAGGGGTGGGGGTGTGGGGGAGGACAATAGGTTCCCCCCATTATTCTAATTTAGGGCCCACACCCGCCCCTCCGGGCACAGGTGGGGGCTCGGGAGTGGGGATACTAGGGGTTTTGTTTTTGATTTTTTTTTAACAGTGAGCAGCCTCAGGCTGCTCACTGTTTACTAGACATGCCCCTACTCGCAGTATAGCAAGTAGAGGCAGAATTTACTAATATTAAGTAATCTTTACGTAGTATTAGTATATTTGACTGAGAGACCAATTTAGGTCTTTCAGCCTTTTGGTAGATAGCTCCCTAATACCGTGGGAATTAGGGAGTTATCTATTAAGCGGCTGCAAGAGAACATATCCGAAGTTCCGAAGTGCTGAAGTTCCGAAGTCCCGAAGTGCTTAAGTTCCGAGGTGCCGAAGTGCCGAAGTCCCGAATTTCGTAATGCCGAACCAAACCGAATATTTTACCCATGTACATACCTATTTATAGCAGAACTGTCACTTCTCTTGAGTGACAATTCCTGATTTTCTCATCACAGTAAATATTACTGAAGCTTTCACTGAGGCATAAAAAAAAAAACCTAGACATGCACAAAGGAAAATTTCAGTGCGGCCAAATCAATTAAGTCCACCATAAAAAATGTAATTTGGTTGACCAAATTTTTCGATGCGGTGGTCGTCCGAATATCATTCATGCAAGCAATTCAGACAAACCGTAAGGGCTCAAAAAATTATTATTTCACTCTAGTATGTGTGTGTGTCTGTGTACAATCGTGGTAACTTTTACATTTTTGGTTATGTATTTTATTCAGGCTGAACCATGGTTTATTTCTTTATTTATTTGATGAATTTCTTTATTTATTCACTTGATTTAGTGGCTGTCCCAACTATCAATTATCTCTTTTTTTGGCATCACATACTGAATCCCAAAGTACCAAACCTATTCGGCCACTGCCAGTGTTGTTTTTTTTGTGACCTTTTGTCTATAAGACTCGGAAAGGCTATTTACGTTCTTTCAAATTAGAACTCATATTCAGGTGAGTGGTCAATATTGGGAAGAGAGAAAAGTAACTGAGAATGTTCCATATGTGTGCACAAGTGCACATGTGTGACACATTGGGGAATTGAAAGACACTTTTAGCATTTGAAATACACAGGAAAATACATTAAAGAACCTTGGGGATCTTGGAGAGGCACAATGGTGGCCTGAGCTAAACACTTTGGGGAGCCAAGAGATCAAAAGAGTACATACAGAGTTGTGAGAGGCGTGGAGACACAATGGCAAGCTGGATGATATATTGGGGGCTAGAAAAAAGTGGGCTGATCAATGGCCGCTGAAGCAATTTCTGCTCTTCCCTAGAATATATTTATCTTATTTCTTCTTCAGGACTATATATATATTATCTATCTCTTCTTCAGGACTAATCATATGCTTCATTTCAAGAGAGGCATCCCTGTGCTTCAAACGGGATCTAATTTTCATTGTATTTGATCGTATAATGTATTTTGTCAATCAAGCATATGCCAATTGATCATTTATGGGGACTTACTTTGCTCAAATAAGGTTTTTTTGGGTTTCCCCAATAGATTTTTGTTATGAGGTTTATGTAATTTCTTCAAAGGTTTGAAGGTAGCTCTATGCCTGGGGTAAACCTACTAATTATAAGTATAAAGACATGGCTCTCCACGGGTATTATTTTTACTATACATTTGGAGACAATCAATATGGCAGCCATGTAGTGTGAAGCATGCCGCTGTGCAAGAGCATCTACAATATGGACATCAAGTCCATCTTACATAAATTATTTAGCTTTGCGTTATGTTTGACCATTATATAGTGCTTTGAAATCTTAATGCTCTCTCTATATTTATAAATCTCTCTCTCTCTCTCTCTCTCTCTCTCTCTATATATATATATATATATATATATATATATATAATAAGGTTATCACTCCTTGTTTGTAAAGTCTGATCTTAAAGAAAATAAATGTCTGAACATCAGTAGTGAACCAATCTGTATCAATGTATATTGGAGGAGACCAGCCTATACATCATAGGACATTAGAGACAATTTTATATGGTTACGCACGACAGATGACCAACTTTGTATGTGTTGATCTTGCAGCTCTGGGCTAAAAATCCTTTTGACTGTAATAAGGATTATCACCCACAAGCCTGAAAGGGCTGCTTCATAATATATTACATAACATCCTAGGGGCCATATAACTTTTTCTTCAAGGCTTAAAGCTGCATGAATATGAAGCCGCTGGCCCAGGTTCACACCGTGTTGGTATTTGGGCTTCCACTTTGGAGACCAATATTGTAACCACAACTTTTTTCCTTCTCCCAATTGACTGAAAAGAAATTTAAGCCCCTCTGGGTTGCCAAGACCTACCCAAACAGAACATATATTTTGCTTCATTGCTATTGTTCATACAAAGCGAGGCATGTCAACACTATTTTGCTGTCCAATGTCCTTTCCTTGCAAATTCCCCCCGGTGCTAACCCCTGTTTTCCCAGATGGGCTTTTCAAGCTTTTCTGTTTCATTAGCAGAGCTTCATCTTGAGCCATAAAACTCAGGAACTTTCCCCAACCATAAAACAGGTGTTGACAGAATTATTTGCTGGGCGCCAAACCAGTAGCTGGTTTCAGAGGTAGGTGGGCCATCAGCAATGAAAACTAATTACAGCTGCTCCTTGTGACGGCTCCTCGTGTGTCCTTATGACCACACGAGGAAGGGAGAACAGCAAGAGAACATTAACATGTCTCCTTAACTTGTAGTTACCTTTTCACTGTGCCTGTTTGTTTGTATAATCTGATTTAATATCTGGCTTCTGCACATTAATCTCGTCCAACACAAACTCGGTTATTGGCAGGAAATGTTAGAGGAGACCTCACCTGCTAAGTGCTAGCTCATTCCATGGGGCAGACTGAGATATCTCAGCTGGAATAGAGTGAGTTATTACACTGCTTGTACATTGCAGAGATTTCCAAAAATGTTATTTTAATGTTAATTAATAGGTTGTGAAAGCTAACATGACTCTTTGTTAAGTAAATGAGGGGTACAGTTGTACCTTTGCATGCTGTGCACATTTTACGCATTGTATTCTTAGTATACAAGGGCATTGTGTGGGGAAGGGTGATGGGCACTGGAGCTCAGGAACGATTTTGGCACCATTCATATTTAACCCCGAGTCTCCTGTAATACTGAGAGGTAAAACAACCACCCCCATTATATAATTTGTGACAGTGAATTATAAGAAAACCATGCAAGACAGAGGAACAGGGGGTGGGTGATATTGCTGTGTATGCATAATTTTTATATATTTAGGTTCATTAAATAATACTCTAAATTTAATCAAAGTTGTTGTCACATAATGTGACTTATAGAACACATCATGCTTCACAGTTAAACATTGGATATTGTATAGGGCTGGTTTAAGGAGGGACTTAAAGGGACACTATAGGCACCCAGACCATTTCATCTCATTGACGTGGTCTTGGTGCAGTGCCCCTGTCTGTTATAAACTGTAATGTAAAACATTGCAGTGTTTTAGAAACTGTAATGATTACATTGCAGGGTTACCTCCACCTCTAGTGGCTGTCTTCCAAACAGCCACTAGAGGAGCTTCCTGCTCCCTAATGGAGTATTACTCCATTAAATGACAATATGACATTGGATGTTCTCACGTTCTTTGCATGAGGACATCTAACATTTTCAAATACCCCATGGGATGCTAAAATGTGAGTGCTGCACATGCGCGCCAGGTCCTATCATTGCAGTGACATTGAGGGAGAAGGAGACTTTGCCATTGCCAAGGGAGACTCGGCGCTGGAAAGTGTTAAGAGGAAAAAAGGGTTTTTAACCCTTTAATCGTTGGATGGTATGGGGGGCCGGTGACGGAGCTCCCTGTATCCCTGGCTGGGTACCTTTTGCCAAGGACCGCTTCCTAGCTGGAACAGGGAGCAATTCATAAATTCTATGGAAGTCATTTATTTGACCGACCGCAGGCATGGTCCCATGCCCAAAACAGTTCCAGAGAATCAGGGCTTGCGGTTGGTCTAGTTCGGTAGTTTGAAAATGAACAAACTACTGAACAGAGTCAATAGTCTTACCCTGGAGCTTGTTCCCTTAATCCAGACGAATGATCTCACCGAACAGTGCCCTTCTAAGTTAAATAGAATCGAACTCAGGCGATGATGGAGGACCAGCGGTGTCCGGGAGTTTCTGTATCCGATTTTAGTTCCAGGAGATTCATGCCCAAACACCTCTGCCTGCATTCATGTGAACAAGATGGCCGCCATCTCGTGGTTGTCTATAGGAATTGCGGCCACCCAGACGAACAATTAGGACACTGCGGTGAGAAATGTTCCAAGTTGTTCATAGGTGTTAACAAGCTCCAGGGTGGTCTCTGGTTTGTGCGGTTGTTCGGTAAACTAACCATATAATCCCAATTGCACGAACAGAGACTTTTACAGGGTCCATAGTCTGTGGGCAGGAGACTGGCAAGCAGGCTCCTCCAGGAGCTCATGGCAAACTCAGGTAAAAAGGGGAGTTTGTCACAGGGCCTATTGAGTTAGGGACAGGTTTGTATTCATAATGCTATAGTGTTCCTTTAAAAGTCATTATATGCAGGAGGGGCCATAAAATCTATCCTTGGGCTTACGCTCCTGGCCTTTTTGCCACATAGCAAAGCCCCTGTTGAATGTGCATTGAATATTACAAACTAATGACATGTATAACATGTCTCTCATTTAGATCTAGAACATACATCACTGTGCTTGCAATTTGATGTGTAATGCGCACTGTCCATACACTGATGATTTTGTGCTTTTTCATGTGCTCTTTGGATGTTTATTACAGTGCTTGTACTGTTAAAGATGTTCCACTGTTCCTACACTGACAAACCTTGCTCTAGTCCACCCAGCTGTTTGTCTAATTTTGGGACCTATGTATTGCAGTTTTGTATCTCTGTTTCCCCAGGACTTTTCTGTTTCCCCCAGCAAAATCCATTATTGTGGTTATTCAATGTTTACACGTCTGATTTATCCCCAAATCTTTACATTCTTTTGCATGCCAATTTGTGTACACATCCTCATGCGTCTTCCTCTGGCTCGTCCCTTTCTGTGTATATCCACGCTTTGTCCCCTTGTCTCCCTTTTTCCCAGAGGGATGAGCACAGCACAGCAGCCTTCCAGTGACCCTGGGACCTGCGGGTGTTGCAAAAATCTTTATTTGGCGCTGGGGATTAGGTGAGATGGCTCCCAGAGCTGGCGGCAGGATCAGGAGGCTGTGCACAGAAATGACACTGATTCAATGTGATGGGGTCAGACTGGTCACAGTGAGCAAAGGCGGGAGTGACACAGGAAGGGTGGGAGTGACGTGAAAGGCACAGGCAGGCGAAGAAGGAGAAATAAAGTACAGAAATAGAATGAAGGGAAAAAAAGAAGAAATACATCAGAAAAACAAAACAAAACATTAAAACATATATGAAGAATAAACTGCTCAACACTAAAACCTGAACTAATGTGGTGTATTAAGCTATCCACATTTAACTGACAACTCTAGAAACCACAGAACTTGCAATCACTTAGACATGTACATTATTACATAAAAATATATATATACATATATATAATTTACCTCTAGAAGGGTCATTCACTAAAGTGTGGATTGTTGTGATTTCACATGTATTCAAAATGAGTGCTAGAACTTTTTAGCTGCAGTTGCAGCTGGTGAAGTTTTAAAGAGACAATACAGTCACCATAACAGCTACAGCTTAATGTAATTGTTCTGGTGTATACAGCCAGTCCCTGTAGACAGAAGCATAACTAGAAACCATGGGGCCCCATTGCGAAAATACATCTACCTCCTACCCCACACATTCCACCCCCCACCCCCACACATACATACAGGCACACACACATATACTCATATACACACACTCAGACATATACACATGTACACTCACAGGCACACACACACACTCAGACACATACACTTACAGATAGACACACTCACAGACACAAACACACATACACTCAGACACAACCACTTACAGACACACACATACACACACTGAGACACACATACACTTACAGACACACATACACTCACAGACACACACACACTCACAAACGCACTCAGAAACACATACACTTACAGACACATACACATTCAGACACACACATACACATGTAGACACACACATACACTTACAGACATACTCTCACAGACACATACACTTACAGACACATACACACACATACACACACTGAGACACACATACACTTACAGACACACACACTCACAGACACACACACTCAGGGCTGTCTTTAATATTGATTGGACCCGGGGCAAGCATTTGCTTGGGCCCCTTGGACCCCGCCATCTTAAAGGGGTTACTGTGCTAGGGTGGTGTGAATGAGACAAAGTTGGGCAGTGAGTGTGACAGACTTGGGGGCATTAAATTGACACGGTGGTGTGGTATGGTTGATGGGTGAGTGTTACAGGGCTGGGGTGAATGTGGCATGGTTAGAGGAGGAAGTGTGACACGATTAGGGATTGATCATGTGACAGGGTGTGTACAGCATGATTGGGGGTATGAGTGTGACAGAGTTGGAGGGGTTAATGTGATTGGGTGAGTGTGGCAGGGTGAAAGGGGGTGAGTGTGACAGAGTGATGGAGGATGAGTGTGAAAGCATGGAAGGGTATTTGTGACAGTGCGAGAGAAGGTGAGTGTGACAGCATTGGGGGAGTTAAAGGATCACTATAATGTCAGGAAAACAAAGCGGTTTTCCTGACACTATAGTGCCCTGAGGGTGCCCCCACACTCAGGGTCCCCTTCCCGTGGCACTGAAGGGGTTAAAACCCCTTCAGTTACTTACCTTAATCCAGCGCCGGGCTCCCTCTGCACTGGTGACCTCTCCTCCCCCGCCGACGTCAGCTCCCATGTCCGACATCAGCGGAGCCAAATGTGCACGCGCGGCAAGTGCCGCGCGCGCATTCAAAGTGTCCATAGGAAAGCATTTCTCAATGCTTTCCTATGGACGCTCTGCGTAATGGAGGCATAATATGCCTCCAGTGTTGCAGATGCGCCGCTAGTGGCTGTCCGGAAGACACCACTAGAGGCTGGATTAACCCCAAATGTAAACATAGCAGTTTCTCTGAAACTGCTATGTTTGCATCAGAAGGGTTAAAACCTGAGCTGAAGTGGACATTGAGCTGAAGTGGTCTGGGTGACTATAGTGTCCCTTTAATGTGAGTTTTGTTGAGTGAAAGGGGTGGCATTGTGTGGAGGGTGACATGAGTGTATGTGTGCAGTGTTGAACATGCAGGGGTGTATTTGTGTGCAGTGTTGGCACACAAATGTATGCACTGCCACATGCACAGGTATGCACACACACTCAGAAACACACAGATACACAGGAGCAAAAAAACACTGACACATAAATACACATGCAAAAGCAAATATACTGACGCACAGGTACACATACATACAGGTATATAAACACACATGTATACATACATACACAGATACAAAGACATACATATACACACTGACACACAAGTACATACAAACATGGACACATAGGTACATACAAACACAGGTACACATATACTCTGACACACTGACAAACATACACTATGACACACAGATACACATACACCGACATAGAGATACACATACACTGACACACAGATACACATACACTGACATAAAGATACACATACACAGACACACAGATACACAAACACAGACACACAGATACACAAACACAGACACACAGATAAACAAACACAGACACACAGATACACAGACACACAAACACAGACACACAGATACACAGATACACAGATACACAGACACACGGTTACACAAACACACAAACACAGAGATACACAAACACAGACACACAGATACAGACACACGAGTACACAAACACAGACACACAGGTACACATGTACTCTGACACACAATTACATACAAATACACATACACTCTGACACACAAGTACACATGCACTATGACACACAGATACACATACATTCTGACACACAGGTACACATATACTCTGACACACAAATACATACAAACACAGACACATAGGTACACATACACTGTGACACACAGACACACAAACACACATACACTATAACAGACAGATACACATACACTCTGACACACAAACACACATACACTCTGGCACATGGGTACACAAACACACAGGTACACATACACACACAGATATGCACAATCTCACATACACATGTACATATATAAATAGTAATTTATGTTTTCTTACTTTTGCTGCAGTGCACTGGGGTCCAGGGGGAGCTGGCTGACCTAAGGTGATGGGTGTCAGCCTTCTTTAGAATACCTCGTGTCTGCCACCTCCTCCTCTTCCTCCTCCTTCCCACCGGGCTCTCTATTAGCTGGCCGGAAGGAAGTGACCTGTACTCACTCCTCCCAGCAGGCAATGCGATCCCAGCCATGATCCGCAAGGGAGAGGGGCCCGGCTGCGGGGAAACACATTGTTAGGGGCCCGGCCGCGGCCCTCATGATTAAAGGGCCCGTGGGAAATATAATGATAGGAGTCTGGCCGCGGTTTGTCTGGGAAGGGGTCCGGTGAAATATTAAAGGGCCCGCGGGGCTCAAGGGGCAGATGCTTTGGGCCCCCCAGGAATAAATGGGCCCGGGGCAGTTGCCCCTTTTGCCCCGCGTTAAAGACGCCCTGCACACACTCACAGACACACACACTCACAGACACACACACTCAGAAACACATACACTTTCAGACACACACATACCCTTACAGACACATACACATTCAGACACAAACAGACACTTACAGACACATACACATTCAGACACACACATACACACATACACTTACAAACACACACAAATTATTAATTTAAATGTCCACCCAGCCTCCCTACCTAGAGAGCAGTCGTGGATCTGTCCCTGGGGTACAGTGGGGCTTCAGTGCGGCGGGCGGCAGAGTTCCTGTCAGATGCGGCGAGGAAGCTGTGTTCTCTCTGCTCTGCTCCCTCACGGGCTGTCTACTGATGCCGGGAGCAGGAATATGACGTCATTTTCTGGCTCCCGGCATCAGTAGACGGCGCACGAAGAAGCAGAGCAGAGAAAACACAGCTCCCTCTCCACGTCTGACAGGAACTCTGCCGCCGCTTGAGGGGTCCTATGACAGCGGGAACACGGAGGGGGTGGCATCTAGGTGGCCCGTGGTAGCAGGGGTCATGGCTGCGGCCGGGCCCCCTGCAGTGAGGGGCATGGTCACAGCTGCGACCCCTGTGACCGTGGTAGGTACGCCACTGCCTGTAGAGTTTTTAATGTAAACGGTACCTTTTCAGAAAAAGTGCATGTGTTTACATTGCTGCAAAGGAGCACCTCTAGTGGTAGTCACTCAGACAGCTGAGGTACTTCCTCTGTCAGTGCTGCACAGTGTGCAGCACTGATTCAATGCATCTCTATGACAAGATGCTGATTGGCACACTGCTGCGTTTTGCCACGCATGCGCAATACCCTCCCAATAGCTTTCCAACAGGATGAGATCGTAAATTTGATAATCTCAGCCATGAAGGCAGAGCAGGGTGGAGCCAGAATGTCCCTTTGCCCACTAAAGCCCCTAATACCCAACCCACCTACCAAAATCCCCACACCCCACTCCCACTCCCACTACAGCCATTATCCCCCTGGTTCTACCACAGCCCTTATTCCCCCTCCACCCACTACAGCTCCTACTACCCCCTGCATCCACAACAGCCTCTATCCTCCAGGACCCACTATTGCCCCTAATAACCCCTGGTTCCACCTCCACAACTGGATTCCCTATTACACCCTGCACACATTACAGCAGCCCCCCCCCCCCCTGCCCCCCGCACCCTCTACAGCCCCATTGCTTCCTAAAGTCCTTGCACCGGCCCTGACTACAACTCCTACCCTCCCTGCACCCACAAAAGCCTGTATTATCCCCTGCACCTACTGCAGCCCATATTACAATCAGCACATGTTATAGCCCCCCCCCCCCCCCACCCACAGCCACTACAGCCTATATGCCCTCTGCAACTACTACAGGCCATATGAGCTCAGTAACTACAAGAGGACCTATGAGCTCTGTAACTACTAGAGGCCATATGAGCTCTGTAACTACTAGAGGCCCTATGAGCTCTGTAGCTGCTACAGGCCCTATGACCCACTATAGCCCCTGTTACCCCCTGCACCCACTACATTCTCTATAACCCCTTATGGACCCAATTCCTTCTGTATCAACTACAGCTCATATCCCCCTGCAACTACTAAAGCCTCTATTACCCCATGTACCCACTACAGCCCCTATATCCAGTACAGCCCTTATGACCCCTGCACACATTATAGCCAGTATTCCCACTGCACCCACCAAAACCCCAATTATGCCATGCACCAACTATAGCCCCTATTATCCCTCTTACCCACTACAGCCCCTATTATCCCTTGCACCAACTTCAGCCTTTATTACCCCTGCACCCACTACAGCCTCTAACTCTCCCCTGCAACCATTTGAACGCCTATCCATCCCTTGCACCCACTACAACCCCTATACCTCACTTGCACCCACTACCGCTGCTACCATCCCTGCTTCCACTACTAATATGATTTAGTGGTGTAATTTATGATTGCACCCCCCCCCCCCTCCCATGGCATCTTATGTGCCCCCGCCCCCCTGTGTATTGTTTTTAGAGTCACCACTGCTTGTTGCTGCTTGAATCCTTCAGACTCACAATCTGGTTCTCTTCACAGTTTCCTCCAGGTCTTCTTAAAGCTCCACTAAAAGATCCTTGATTGCCTCTTTGCACCAGAGAGAGGACTATTGAATCCGAGAACCTCATTTTCAATTGCCTGCAGAATCTTTCTTCCATTGCCCTTGCACTGCTGTCTCAATGTGTTTTGAGCATATTGTCATAACAGTAATACCTTAGTATGTAATCGTACCATACTGATACACTCTATCTTCAAAACTGCTAAATTCCATTGAAGTATATAAAGTGCAAAGATATAACTAATCAAATCTATGGTAAAATAATGTCACAATTCCTTATAATAAAGAAAATAAAGGATAGTAATAGACAGCGCTTTCTTGCGCATGAACTGGTCATCTCCGAGATGGTTAATAATTAGCAATCGAATATGTACCATTCTCAATTGAGAATGTTGAACGGTAGAGTACAGTCAAACAGTGACTTTTTTTTATAATGCCTTGATTGGGGAGCAACCAATAATTTGCATATTAATACAGTACTAACCTCCATGCTTTAGTTAGAAAGCAAATTACATCAAACGCTAGGGAAAATCTTATAAAAAATTTTAGTACCACAACCCCAGTCCTAGTGGGGAAAACATATTGATACCGGAGAAACTGACGGAAGCCAAGCACAGAGAGATGGACACAGGTTTCTTCAGGAAGGAAGAGATTCTTTATTGGATCACCGATCGGGACTCAGAGGGACTAGCGTCACCAAAATACAGCAAGTTCTGAGCCCCGGACAATAGTGCAGGCTCCTTATATAGGCACATAACTCCTCCCATATTAAGCTCCACCCGCACATTCTCTTAACCAATCAACACAAATGAGAATTAACTTCCTGTTTGACCGCATGGCTTGTCCAGCACAATGGAGGAGGGGAATACTACATCCTGTATTCTTGCACATGCTCCGTACACTACTGATCGTATCTTGCCTCGTGCAACCAACTGATCGATACGTCAGCATATGCACGTACACATGCCACGTGGTAATCTCGGCCTACTAAATTTATTTTTACAGAGATTCCACCACATTCCCCCCTTTGATGCCTCTTGATATTTCATAATTACTTGAGGCATCACTTAACCTTGGTTTGCATACACCGCAAGTTACCTTGAACCAGACCAGACTTATCTTATGATGTGAATCTTCAACACTCATCTTCCTGCATTGGTTCTCCCTGATCTAGAGCCTTATACTTATAAATCGCCATTATCTGTGCAGCAGCCTTCCTCTCTGCTATATTTTCTGTCAGGCTTTGCACAGACCTAACTACTATGGGTATAAGACACGGCAGGAGTAGACACAACATTAAAATCAGTAGGACTCCACCTACCACTGCCTTAAGCCCTCCAAACCACTCATACCAGCTACCAAACCAACTACTTGGATTATACCCTTTCCATACCTGAGTAGGCACATGCGCTAGTTTAACCATATGGCTAGTAAGCTCAGCTATTGCTTGCCCTTCGTCATCTATTTGAAGACAGCAATTGCTCAGGTTAAACTTCCCACATACACCTCCCTCTACTGCCAAAAGGTAATCCAAGGCTAATCTATTTTGGTAGACTGCTGTCCTCATCCTGGTGTTATGCTTCGCTAGAAGATTGAGCGCCTGTGATGTCTCGTTGGTGATAATCTCAACCACCGCCTGTAATCTTATAATTCGGTTGAGCATATAAATAGGGGTTCTGTAACCAAAGGTACCATCCTCAGCCCACGTGGCTGGCCCATAATAATCTATGATACGCTGGGGAGGCCATTCATCATCTTCCCAGGCGCCTATCTCTATGGGCCCCCTTTTCTTCCTATGATTCACATCATACACTTTAACACCTAAAGTCTCACCTGTTTCAATCGGTAACAAGAAGAAGGATGGTTTGAGCATACCCAACACACATGCCCCTTCCCAGTCCTGTGGCAACTCCGAATAGGCTTTCTTACCACAGATCCAGTACAAATTTGCTGGGGCTCTCCAGGTAGATGTGATGGATAGGTCAAACCACACATCCTTTAAATTGGCGTATCTAGCAAACGGGTTAGATGGTTCTGAGACATTTGAAGCCGACCACCAAGTTGTATTCTTTGTATCATCATCATAAGCTTTTTGCCCTAGACAAGTTAATTCTCCTACAGAAGTATTATACATTATTCCTTTCCTTGCTATGCAAACATAACCTATGATGGAGGTCTTTAATCTCCACTCAGATTTACCTCTAACACTCATATGATAATCGGCTTGTGTAGATATTAGTTGGTCAACTGCCTCAGAACCGGACATTACCTCCTTTGCTTCCCAAGGCCATTGGTCTCCCATGTTAGTACCTCCACACACATAGCAGTTGGTAACATTAAGACTACCGGCAATACTTTCGGCTAAATCAATAAACAGGTTTTTAGCATTATGGGGGATCTTATTATCTATACTCATCTCTTCATAAAAGGAATGGTATACTTGATGAGTTTGGGAGGATACCGTATCAGTCTCTATCCCTATAAACAATACTGTCCCAGGATCTAAACCCGTCTCGTATATTTGAAACCCAAACAAATTGCCATATTTGTCTAAGAACTTATCGGGGTTATTTATAAGTATATGGATGGGATTACATTCCATAGACTTACAATATGGGCTAGTCGGCAACTTAGTCACTATCATGTCTTTGTCTACTGTCTGTCCCCAAGTCGCCCACCCCACACAAGACCAATATGGGCAAAAGTTATAGTCTTTATTTGGGCATCTAGGACTCACATATTTATTTTTACTACTGGGACAAATATATTTATCATTAGACCCATACGTCCTCTCCCATCTAAGATCCCCACATACATTCCACGGCTTTCTACCACTCGATATCGCTTTACATGCATCAAATAGCAGAACACCCGAAGAATGTACGGATTCTAACACCGTCTTATTAATTAGGGTCCCCTGAGGATCTCCATTCCTGAGAGTCAACCAAATTGTACGAGGTTGATACTCCGGACTGAAGCACTTAGGTTCTCCTACTCCTAAATGGCACACACTATAGTCTATATTTAGGTATCTACATCTCGATACATCTCCTTTACACTCGTATTGTGAATGCCAAATTAGGGTTTGGGAAATATGGTTACCTGTTCTCGTAGTCTTAATGCATACCTCACAGCTAGGAGTGTCGGTACCTCTACCTTCCTGAATATAAAAACACACATAAATAAACACTATCAAAAACACATCTTTCGCCGTCATCCTCAGTCTTCGTCCGTGCGAAGGCACCTCAGCTTCCAGGATGTAAGGGCTGCAGGGAATGGAGTTCTGCTCGTCTTCACAGGAGTCCCTTCGAGACTTTCCCTGGCTTATACACTATACGTCGGTGGGCGGACAGGCTTTATTATGGCCTTCTCACTCACGCACCAAATCCCAAAAATAATAAAATTTGTAATCCACAATAGTTCCTCGTTACTCCGACTGAGTCGTGCGTTTTAACCGGATCTTGCAGGGATTCTCTGGATCTGCTGTAACTTGCCAAGAATCGACTGCTGCTGGTTTAACCCTGGAGTGATGTATCCACGGAGTCACTTCGGCTACTTTTATCGCTGTAGGGGTAGACAAAAGAACAACATAAGGACCTCTCCACTTGGGCCCTAACGGTACATTATTCCACTCTTTAATCCACACTTGATCTCCTGGATGATAACTATGAACAGGGGGATAAATATTCACAGGTAATCTATCTTGTACCCATTTCTGTACCTCCTCCATAGTCTTACCCAACTCTACAACCTGCTGCCGGGTAATTCCTTCTCCCAACTGACTCAAATCCCCCCTTAAGTTACCAAGTACGGGAGGTGGTCGCCCATACATGATTTCAAAAGGAGAGAGGCCCATCCTTCTGGTAGGGGTACTGCGGATTCGCAATAAAGCTATGGGTAAGAGAACGTTCCACTTAAGTTGGGTTTCCTGACACATTTTAGCCAACTGGTTCTTAATAGTTCTATTCATTCTCTCTACCTTACCAGAACTCTGGGGTCTATATGCTGTATGAAGCCTCCACTTTATACCAAGCATATGAGTCAGTTGTTGTAGGCACTGATGAACAAAAGCTGGACCATTGTCCGATCCTATAGAACAGGGTAGTCCATATCGGGGTATTATTTCTCGTAGCAGGAATCTCACAACTTCTCCTGCTTTCTCTGTACGAGTAGGACATGCTTCTACCCAGCCTGAATAGGTGCACACAATTACCAGCAGGTAACGATGTCCACCCGATTTAGGCATCACTGTAAAGTCAATTTGTAAATCGGACATGGGGAGTCCCCCCATAAACTGGACTCCTGGTGGCTTTACTGGTCCTTGTCTTGCATTATTTTTAGCACACGTTACACATCTTCGTACAATGGCCTGAGTCAAGTTGGACAATCTTGGTATGTAGAAATGTTTTCTGAGAGATTCTTCAGTACTGTCTCTCCCAGAATGTGTCCCGTTATGATAATTTTGGACAATTTCTACCGCTAGTGATGCTGGTATGACTATTCTTCCATCTTCTAGCTGATACCACTTGTTCTCCAAATACTTTCCTGGTTCAGTCTTTAACCACTCCTCTTCTTGAGCTGTATAAACTGGAGTCCATTGGGACAGTGGAGTTGGTATAAGAGCAGCTATATGCCCCACATACTCCTGTCTTCCTGATTCAGCAGCACGCTTGGCTGCACTATCTGCCATCCGATTTCCCTTGGTTACATCACCATCTCCTCTCAGATGCGCTCGACAATGTATGATACCGACTTCTTTCGGCTCCCACACTGCTTCCAATAGTTGTAGGATTTCAGCTGCGTATTTGATTTCTTTGCCTTCTGAATTCAGTAGTCCTCTTTCTTTATACAAAGCTCCGTGGGCATGAGTGGTTAAAAACGCATATTTGGAGTCCGTGTAGATGTTCACTCTTAAACCTTCAGCCAATTGTAACGCTCGTGTCAGTGCTATCAATTCTGCCTTTTGTGCTGATCGCCAGTGGCCGAGCTTCTATCACCTTGTCTATTGTTGTTACTGCATATCCTGCATAGCGGATCCCTTCTTTCACATAACTACTGCCGTCGGTATAATATTGAACATCAGGGTTCTGGATGGGAAAATCACGAAGATCTGGTCTACTTGAGAATACTTCATCCATTACTTCCAAACAATCATGTTGACTTTCAGTAGGTTGTGGCAAAAGGGTAGCTGGATTTAAGGTGTTTACAGTCTCTAAATGCACTCTGGGGTTTTCACACAACATTGCTTGATACTTGGTCATACGGCTGTTACTAAACCAATGATTTCCTTTGTAATCCAACAACGTCTGTACTGCATGTGGGACTCGTACATAAAGTTCTTGACCCAGAGTGAGTTTATCGGCTTCAGCTACTAGCAGGGCGGCTGCAGCTACGGCTCTTAGACAAGGTGGAAGTCCGCTGGCCACTGCATCCAATTGCTTAGACATGTAGGCAACAGGTCTTTGCCATGATCCCAAGTACTGTGTCAATACTCCCACAGCCATTCTTCTTTGCTCATGTACATACAGGTAGAATGGTCGTGTGTGATCAGGTAGACCTAATGCTGGGGCACTCATCAAAGCCTTCTTCACATCTTCAAATGCCGTTTGTTGTTCTTGAGTCCATAAGAAGGGGTCGTGCTCTGTACCTTTGATAGCTGCATACAGAGGTTTTGCCAGTATCGCGTAGCTGGGAATCCATATCCTACAGAAGCCTGCTGCCCCCAAGAATTCTCGCACTTGTCTTCTATTCTTGGGTATTGGTATTTGGCACACAGCTTCTTTTCTCTCTGGCCCCATAATTCTTTGACCTTCAGAGATATGGAATCCCAGATATTTGACAGTTGGCAAACACAACTGAGCCTTCTTTCTAGACACCTTGTATCCTGCCTTCCATAGAATGTGTAGTAGATCGTGCGTTGCTTGCTGACAGATTTCTTTTGTAACTGCTGCTATCAACAAGTCATCTACATACTGTAACAATACACACTCTCCTGGGATGGACTCGAAATCCAGTAGATCTTGACTTAGGGCTGAACCAAATAGGGTAGGTGAATTTTTAAACCCTTGGGGCAGTCTTGTCCAAGTCATTTGGCGTTTTGAGCCCGTTACAGCATTCTCCCATTGGAAAGCGAAAATACATTGACTTTCTGCGGCAATTCGGAGGCAAAAGAAGGCATCTTTGAGGTCTAAGACTGTAAAGTAAGTAGCCCCGCCCGGAATTAAAGCAAGCAGGTTATATGGATTGGGTACAACTGGATGTATACTAACAACCGCATCATTGACTGCTCTCAAGTCCTGCACAGGTCGATACTCATCTGTACCGGGCTTTTGAACAGGCAGCAATGGGGTGTTCCAGGGGGAAGTACAGAATTTTAGGATACCATACCGTATGAACTTATCCAGGTAGGATTGGATGTTCTTCTTAGCCTTCTGCGGGATGTGGTATTGTCTTAGGCTCACTGGATAAACCCCAAGTTTTAGTTCAATTTTTATAGGTGGAATATTGCGGGCCAGTCCTGGTGGGTTGTTCTCTGCCCAAACTCCTGGTATGTTAAATAATGTCTCATCACTCCTAGGGTTTTGGCTAGTCAACGCTGTATAAAGTCGCCACTCTTCTTCCTTTGGTACGGATAATGTCATGATACCTGAAGGTCCATTAAACTTTAAAGATGTTGTTCCATTTGGTAGGAACGTAATCTGCGCTTGTAATTTTGATAGCATATCACGTCCCAGCAATTGGACTGGACATTCAGGCATATAAAGGAATTGATGTTTTACTACGTGGCCTCCCAATGTACAGAGTCGACTTTTAAGAACCGGTTTTTCAGCACTTCTTCCAGTTGCTCCTATCACAGTAATAGTCCTTCCAGATGGAGGAGCAACTAGATTAGTCACCACTGAATGTTCAGCACCAGTGTCGATCATGAACGCACTCCTTTTTCCCCCTATTGATACATCGACCATAGGCTCCGCTCGACCAAGGGGGATGGAGCCCGGTCGGTATCAATAGTCCTCCATGACCGTGTCAGCCAATCCTACAAAGTCCCTACCTTCTCTATCGCGGGACCTTTGCGCTGCTGGAATATACCTGTCTTCCCTAACACTTCCTCTGTTCCCATTATTCCCTCTATTACCATTACTCCCTCCGGGGCCTCCTCTACCTCTCGCTCTGCCTCTAAAGTTTCCGTAGCCTGCCCTGGGTAGGTCTCTCTCGTACTGCTCTCTTTGCGGACATTCGTTCCTCCAATGCCCTTCTTCCTTGCAATACGCGCACTGATTCCTACTCAAAGGCTCCCTATTCCATCTACTATCGCCTCTATCTGGGCCCCGTCTATCTACGCCTTCGATCGCTACCGCTAGCATATCAGCCTTTTTACGCATCTTGCGCTCTTCCTCTTTCTTACTTTCTGTTTCCCTATTCATATAAACCTTATTCGCTACCTCCATTAGTTGGGTGATTGACATACCTGCAAACCCTTCTAACTTTTGTAGCTTGCGCTTAATATCTCCGTAAGCTTGGCTGACAAAGGCGGAGTTCACCATTCGGGAATTATCTGCGTCTTCCGGATTAAAGGGGGTATACAAGCGGTATGCCTCCAATAATCGGTCATAAAAGACACTGGGCGCTTCATCGCTTTTCTGAATCACCTCAACTGTCTTCGACATGTTAATAGCTTTCTTTCCTCCGGCTTTCATGCCAGCAATTATAGCGTCTCTATAGGCTCTGAGTTGAACCATATCAGCACCATTTACATTCCAATCGGGATCGGTGTTGGGATAATGTGTAGCGGCCCATGCTGATGGATTGGCTTGGTTTAAAGTACGGGCTTTATCCTCTAGTGCTTTAATGGCCGCTTGATTAATTCTTGTCCTTTCCTCATTGTTGAATAAAGTCATTAATAACTGCTGGCAATCAGCCCATGTCGGGTTATGTGTCTGTACTATTGAGGTGAACAGATCAGTCATAGCGTGTGGTTTCTCAGTATACGAGGAATTGTGGGTCTTCCAATTTAAGAGATCGGTTGTCGTGAATGGGACATATACAAAGACTGGGTCAGCATGTGCCATTTGGCCTGCGGCATCGATATAGGCTGGCCCAGGATTCAGACGAAGAGGCATCTGATAGTGTTTTAATTGTTGGGCACCGGTCAACTGTCGGGTCTGTATGGGGCTACGTGGAGGGGCGTCAGTCATAGGTTCCAGTCGGGGAGAAATAGGGTATGGGGATGTGGGAGCTTGGTTTTGGGAAAAGGTTGTAAATAAAACACTTCGAGCCGAGCTAGATGAAGCTTGACCGGAAGTCTGAAGTGGCGCCAAATCAGGATATTCGTTTTTAATGGGGGTTGGTTCTGATTCCGGAAGGGGAGATTTAGTACGAGGGGGGGTGGATCCTGTACTGGAGGAGGAAGCGGAAGTGGATGAGGGTAATGAGGGGAGGGTTGCAGGACTTCCTGCATTTGCGTCACTTCCTCTTAACGGAAAGTAAGGGGGCGGCAAAGGGATCTCGGACTCAGGGGGCGTGTCCAAAATGGGCCTAACACCAGTCCTAGTGGACAAACAAGTCCTAGCTACCGTGAGGCGACACTGCTCCTCGTGGCATGTCTGGAGCCATTTTGGCGAGTCATTTACGGCCTGTCTCCAACAATCAATATAAGGAAACTGGCCGTAAAGTTCAGGCCTACCCGATACAGCCACGTGTACGCGCTGTACCAGAGTTGGATCCAAACTGCCACGTGGCGGCCATGCCGCAACCAAAGTAGGCCACTCCCTAGTACACAAAGTGACCAAACGTACAGGAGACATTTTAACCCCAAAATCACAAGTTTTGAATCCCTTTTTAAAATTCTTCACCATACAACCTAAGGGATCCGGGATCGTTGACTGCGACGCACCCATACTTAACAATGGAACGTCGTCGACAACGAATACTATACACGCGTACTATTCAACAGTCACACCCGTTTCCTCTGGCAACAGCACCACGTGGTACAGTTACCAAGTGAAACGTACACAATAACACAATAAACACTCAGGGAATTCCCGTACACACACAGCTGTTACACCAGTCACTAAATAATCAATATTATGCCCTTTGGCGTAACTATACAGTCACCCACGCTATAATTCTCTATATACGAATTACCCGTCTATAACACACCCCAGTAACATCGTCTTTTACAAATAGCGGTTACAGTACGGTTAGCATAGGTCAAAGCACAAGTTAAGGTCACAATACAATTATTAGTGGTTATGGTGTTAAACATGCAATGGACGACAATGATTAGTACTTATATACAGTGTCAGTAAATATACAGGGTTATGGTACCGTGCACTATAATACAGCAACACACTATTAACACTCTCGCTAGACGGCTGAGCTCGCGCTATCTAACAAGATATACACTTTACTAAACAATCTTTAACACATTTACAATTCCCAACTAAACTATTGGCCAGTACCTTGAATGGACTACCTAAAACTATATACACCCGTTTTGGTTAGCCACACTGCCCAATCACCACATATAGCGAGCTAGAGAACCGAATTTACACAGGCGCCTCTTAGTCGCACTATCAAAAGTCTAGTGGGTTCCAAATTTACACGCCTTCCCACTTAGCCCAGATAGGTTGAGAGCTAGCGAACCGAATTTACACAGGCGCCGCTTAGTCTCCCGGTCCCTCCGACCTAGCGAACGTAATATACACCCTAGAACGCTAGTCTAGACAAGACACCGGTGTCCGGCTAGGGCTATTTACACCACGACCCCGCCTGACTAACAAAATCAAACGGTCTGACTAAAGAGCGTTCGATCGAGCGGTGCGCCTTCGCTCCTTCCCTCCGACAGAGGGGGCAGATACACAGATTCAAACCCCTTTGGGCCTACCGCACAATCGGTATACCCCTAGTGGGTCCTGCCGTCTAAAACAGCAGTTGTCTTACCTCCTCGTTCCTGAACCTGAGTTCACACTCATCGACGGGGACACCCCAGCACTTCTCACGTAGAGGCCGATGATCTCCTGGACAACAGACCAGTGGCGCCGAGACGCAGGGAGGTCCACGCAGAAGTTCAGGGGTGCAGCCGTAGAGAACGTGGGCAAAGATAGACCGTCTCACGCCTCTGCCTCTCAGCTACCGTTGAACGATGAGCTTCCCGGCCAATGCACCAAATGATACCGGAGAAACTGACGGAAGCCAAGCACAGAGAGATGGACACAGGTTTCTTCAGGAAGGAAGAGATTCTTTATTGGATCACCGATCGGGACTCAGAGGGACTAGCGTCACCAAAATACAGCAAGTTCTGAGCCCCGGACAATAGTGCAGGCTCCTTATATAGGCACATAACTCCTCCCATATTAAGCTCCACCCGCACATTCTCTTAACCAATCAACACAAATGAGAATTAACTTCCTGTCCAGCACAATGGAGGAGGGGAATACTACATCCTGTATTCTTGCACATGCTCCGTACACTACTGATCGTATCTTGCCTCGTGCAACCAACTGATCGATACATCAGCATATGCACGTACACATGCCACGTGGTAATCTCGGCCTACTAAATTTATTTTTACCGAGATTCCACCACAATATCCACAGATATGAAGAGGAGAAAAAAAGTTTATGTTGGTGTTTAAAGTATCTGTTCAACTTTCTTTCTTCCCCCGTTCCAGCAGACACATTTTTTTTTTATTTATTTTTTTTATTGTTGTTTATTTTTTGGTTTGGACTCTTTTTCTCATTATATAATTATTTTTGATGCCCTGTTGTTTATGAGGTTTGCCTGTTATTTATATGTCATGTTACGATTTGCTTAACAAATAACGGTGCACTGCTAAGGAACTACCTCGTTTATATATTATGGATGGCAGTAAGCGCGGGCGGCGGACCTTTTGGAGCAAGGTGGTGAAACAGTAGTTAGAAAGTTTACTTGAAATATAGAAATGTGTAAATCCTTCCTTCTTGGTAAAATGTTTTGACATTATTTTTCAAGGGTACCAGTCAAGGAACACATCGGATAGCACGTTGTGCCATAAATCATCCTGATTTGTTTTTTTGCATGATCAAAACAAATATTTTCCTGTTTTCTTTGCAGGAAGTGGTATAACAACTAAAGAAAAGAGTACAGTTGCATATATATTTTTAAGCAAAACTGTCACCCCAGATTTACCAAATGCTATAAAAGTACTAAATATATTTTATCATAAACATAAGTAAAAGTAAGAATGGAGTCCTCAGCACACATAGATATTTACACACAAAATTAAGATCTGCACTCAAACTACTGATGTGTACTATGGTCATTGCGGCTATGGTCATAGTACACATCAGCTCCAATACATGGAATAAAAACAACAACAAAAAAGTTACATGTGCACTATCCTAATTCCATATGCACATTCCTGGTGGTTTCTTAGGATCACTCCAATGTCCATTAAAGTGTAAGCTCACCTGCCATGTCAAGGCAAACCTCTGAGGTGAGCCCTATACTAACAATTCATCTTGTTCTTTTGAGCTAAAAGGAAAAATCTCTAATGAGACAGACAGGGTATTTTTCTAAACCTATACACACTTAATAACCCCTTAATTAGGAACATACAGGGTGGGCGGCAGCACTGTAACATGGGTGTGTGATACAAAAGCAAATATAAACATACAACATTAAGCCATGCACTCAAACTCCCACTACTCGGCAGCAATGACTATAGTGCTCATTAGATTTAATACATAGAATTAAATCCAGTACAAAGTTACCTCGGCACTATTCCAAATCCCTGGGCATAGCGGTCTTTGGTGAAATGGTTGCTTTATTTAGCCATCAAAAAGCAGGCCAGGCAACATTTCGACATGCTTGGTGTCATTGTCAAGCCGTAGTATAGCATTCTTAAATGTACTTATCTAGAGGTATGTGGAACAGAAACCTTATATGCGGCACAAGCACCTAAATACAGTGGTGGATCCTGGGTGGGTAATTGCACACACACTGCCCCTATACACACACTCCCCCCACAAACACACTGCCGCCCCATTCATACACACCACCTTCTATACACACATACACACACACTGGACCCCTCACACACGCACTGCCTCCCATACACACACTGCACCCATAACACACACACACATCATTGCACCACTCACACACAAACACACACACACTCATTGCACCACTCACACACAACTGCACATACCCCCTGCTACAGGCCCTATCACCTACTACTGCCCCTTTCCCGGCAGACCTCCAGTAAGTTGTCAAACTGTTCTTAAATGGTTTGACTGCTTACTCTGGGAGGGCACCACGGCACTCCTGGAACCTTAACCACTACAGAGAGTTGTAGTGGTTATTGTGCCTGGATTGTTTCTTTAAATAATCTACCAGTGCCCCTCCCGAGATTAGGATCTGGACCCGTCTCTGCCTAAATATAGGGGTAATTTAGAGTGCTCCCTACCTTTTTATGACTGGATACATTATCATGAAGTTACATTATATATTTTGTTGCTTTGGAAGCTGTTATTTCATTACTTGCCTGCCACCCATCTCCCCAGTGTCGCCATTGCAGAAGTTCCATGTTACAGTGCTATTACACCAAGCATAGGCGTGCGCACGGGGTGTGCCAGCTGTGCCTGGGCACACCCTAATCCCTGCGGCACGCCTGTGAGTCTGCAGGAACGGCGTTTCCGCTGTTCCTGCAGGCACACTGCTGCCCCCAAAAGCCCTCCTCCTCCCCCCCCATGTCCCCCCTGTAATTGGGGGGGTGCCAAGAGGTGATACACCCCTCCCCTCCCCCCGGGCACTGTCTCCATCTCAGCCGCGGCGAGGGAGCTGTGTCCTCTCTGCTCCCTCTCGCCGCGCGGGCTGTCATCATATTCTGGCATCATATTCTGGCTCCCAGCATCAGCAAACGGCGTGCGGCGAGAGGGAGCAGAGAGGACACAGCTCCCTCGCCGCGGCTGAGATGGAGACAGGCACCCGACCCACTGGATCCCAGGGACAAGTCCACGCCAGCACCCCAGGTAGGGAGGCTGGGTGGACATTTTTTAATTTAAAAAAAATTATTTTGTGTGTGTCTGTGTGTGTGTCTGTAAGTATGTGTGTCTGTGAATGTATGTGTTTGAGTGTCTGTAAGTGTGTGTGTGTCTGAGTATGTGTGTGTCTGTGAATGTATGTGTGTGTCTGTGAGTGTGTGTATACGTGTATATATATATACATGTGTGTGTGTGTCTGTGTATGTGTGTAAGTGTGTGTGTGCACGTTGTGACCTTTATGGGCAAAGCAACACAGTCCTCTAGGGTAACAGGTATAGAACAACAGTCTCTTATGCAAAAATGGTGTGGTTTATTTACAGCATTCACAAAAATCCATGTAGCAATCAATTTGTTCAAAACTGCAGCACAACAGAAAGGAAAATCTACAAACAAAATCCTAGCTCAAATTCGAGCGCTAACTAAACATAAAGTAATGTCCCTTACTAAACCAGGGTAATAAACTACACAAATCAACAAAAATAAACATTGGTTTCACCAACCTTTAGCACCTGCTAATTAAAGCCTCAGCAGTTGCTAATTGGGCAGGTGAATGAGTACAGACTATGGAGGATTCTGGGTCCTAGATACTTATTTATTTATTTATTAAAAATTCTTAAGAAACGCAGTCTTATTACCCATAGGGTCTCGATGCGCATACCAGCAATAAAAAACAGACAAAACAATATCCAGCAAACAACAGCATTATAATCACATGCATTTGGACCAGGTTAAAAATTTTCATGTCATCCCGTACGCCTGAGCAAATAAAGCTGTTTTTAAGGTCCGGCGGAACTTCAGTAGATCATTCTCAAGTCTTAATGTCAGAGGCAGGGAGTTCCAAAATTGCGCTCCCTGAACTTCACTCGTTCTCCCTCCGCACTTTTTCTTTTTAAAATTTGGAATCTTCAATAAGGCTAAATCAGCCGATCTCAAGGATCGACTGGGAGCATAGCGTGTGAATTTATCCTTCAGATAGTCTGGTCCCATACCATGGACTGCCTTAAATACCAAACAACCATTTTTAAACAGAACCCGTTCACGAACGGGCAGCCAATGCAAGGCTCTTAATGATGGAGTGATATGGTCATTGCGGGCCACACCCGTAAGTAGCCTTGCAGCTGCGTTCTGTATCAACTGTAGCTTGTGTATGATGTTCTGAGGCAGTCCAAGGTACAGAGCATTGCAGTAGTCCAATCGGCTACAGATTATGGCGTTGACCACCGAGATTTGATCAGAGGAGGCAATGAATCTAAAAATAGACCTCAGAAGCCTCAGGTGGTAGTGGCAAGAGCTTACCACCTGATTAATCTGGGGCTTCATTGTCAACCTGGAGTCGAAAATGACTCCCAGATCTCTGACCTTGGTGGCAGGACTCGGAGGTGGAGAAAACGAGTCCGGCCATGAGGGAAAGATACTATTCACCTCCTGGTTACTGAAGATGATGCATTCAGTTTTGGAGCCATTAAGTTTTAGATAATTGGCTCCCATCCACGACTGGATATCCTGTAGGCAGGAAGAAAGATTGATTTGATCCTCCTTTTTCTTGGCCAGGCGAAAATACAACTGGGTATCGTCGGCATAGATATGATAGGGAAGCGTGTGGCGGCGGATGATATGGGTCAGTGGCCTCATATAGATGTTAAACAGGATTGGAGATAAGGCCGAACCCTGGGGGACTCCACATGTCAGGGAGATGTTAGAGGAGTAAAATGTCCCCAATTTTACCCTTTGAACCCTGTCATGGAGAAACGAGGTCACCCAAGCCAACGCCCTGTCATCCACACCAGCCACAGTAAATAGCCTCTCTGTCAATCTATCATGATCGATAGTATCGAAGGCCGCCGATAAATCCAGGAGTACCAGGGCAATTTCCTCCCCTCTGTCCAAGGCCCACAGGAGATCGTCGGACAGTTTCTGTCCCTCTGCCAGGTCGAAATCCCGATTGGAAGTCATCCAGAATGTGATTAGACTCCAGGTGAGGCTGAATTTGCCATACCGCCGCTCTCTCGATGATCTTGGCCAAAAAAGGCAAGGTGGAAATAGGTCGATTGTTGCTCAACTCGGAGCGTGGCACAGTTGGTGTCTTCAGCAGAGGGATAACCACAGCCTGCTTCAGAATGCCAGGCACAACTCCGGTGGCAAATGACATACTAACAATGTCTGCAATATAAGGGGCCAGAACATCAGCGGCATCCTTCACCAGCTGAGCAGTGCAGGGATCCAGCGATGAGGACGATGCCCTGAGAGACTTGAGGATGATCAAAATCTCGGGTGTACTAACGGGTTTAAAATTCGAGAACATCGAACCATCATAGGGTGTAAAAGTTTCTGCATCAGGTTCCACCACTATGTTGCTCCTAATTAGATCTATTTTTTGTTTAAAAAAGTGAGAAAGGGATTCGCAAAACTTTTGAGATGTTTCTTCTTGGGGAAGCGAACAGTTAGGATTTGCTAGGAGGTTTGTTGTGCGAAAAAGCTCTGCCGCTGAGTTTTTCGCTTTTGTAATCTTATCTGTGAAATATTGTTTTTTCGTATTTTTAATACTAGATTTATATAATTTTAAAGATTTTAGATATTCCAGTTTAAGGTCGGCATTTGTAATCTTTTCTCCACCGTTTTTCAGCTGCTCGACATCGCCATTTCATCTCTCTGGTCACCTGATTAAACCAGGGAGGGTTTTTATCTACTTGTCTTACTAGACAAGTTTTTTTCATAGGGGCTAGAAGCTCTATTGATTCTTCAATCACTGAATTAAACAGTAAGATTTTCTCTTCTACTGTATGGGAATCATGAAATTTAATGGGGTCCATTTTGCTGGAAAAAGTTGTGCTAAGAAGAGGTCCGGTGACTTTGGAAATATCTCGAGACCATGTGCAGATATTATTTCTTTTTGGGATGTGGGGGATTTTCTTCATTTCAACACCTACTGCCTCAAACTTGATCAAATTATGATCACTCCAGGCCGTGGGTTGAGGAGTAGCAGTCGAGGAAATCAACCCATTGTGAAAAATCCAATCTAGTGTATGTCCGGTTCTATGTGTAGGGCCGGATACTGCTTGATTATACCCTATGGTTTTAGCGTAGAGTATTAAACTCTGGGCATGAGAGTCCGTAGGAGAATCAGCCCATAAGTTAAAGTCTCCCAAAATGATGGAGGAGGTAAACTTGAGACTTATAATAGTTAGCAGTTCAGATATCTCCTCCATAAAGACGGGGGTACTAGTATTGGGCGGATGATAAATAAGAGCTAGACCTGCCATTTCCCTCTCAGTGCGCTGCCATAGACTCTGTCACAACGTATATATACATAAGTGTATATCATTTTTTTTGGGGGGGGGGGGGTGGGAATCTTGGGAGAGTTCCCACCCTTTATTCCCCAGAACTTGACCCCTGCCGGCAGGGGAGATCTCCGTATCTCCCCTGTCGGCTCATGCAGAGACGGCGCTATCTGAGTGCCAGCTCTGCTCTAAGCCTCCATGGGCCGGCGGGGAGATCCAAGATCTACCTCACATACAGCACACTAACAGCACCCTCACAAATACACGACACAAACAGCACCCTCACACACACATCACACAAACAACACCCTCACACACACAGCACCCTCACACAGCACACTAACAGGATCCTCACACACAGCACACAAACACCCTCACACACAAACAGCACCCTCACACACACCACACAAACAGCACCCTCACACACAAACAGCACCCTCACACACAAACCGCACCCTCACACACAAACCGCACCCTCACACACAGCACACTAACAGCACCCTCACCCACATAGCACACTACCAGCACCCTCACACACACATCACAATAACAGCACCCTTACACACACAGCACCCTCACACAGCACACTAACAGCACACACACACACACAAACAGCAGTGTATGTGTGTGTGTGTGTATATATATATATACATACATGCGGCGTGTGTTTGTGCTTTAGGGTGCACACCCTAATGCAATAGGCTGTGCACGCCAAGACACCAAGCCTCCATTGCCACCCCCTATCGGATGTAATTAGCCCTGCTTGGGGGCACTTCTACAAATACTTCTCCAACCAGGGCAATAATCACTGCTGAAATTGACTGACATGCTGGCTTCACTGTCTGCATCTCAGCGTCAGTGCATCCCATACTCCGCCAGAAAGGAACCTTGGCTATTGTCATAACTAAATTGTCATTACCGAAAGCAATATTAATATTATTAAAGGGTATTAGATAAGAATCTCTACTACTCAACAGTAGTACCAACATACTCATTAACTTCCTGATCTCTGCAGATATCAATGAGTAATAGCATATCTGTCACAAACCAGGGACATTCGATGGCAAAGGATCACTAAAGACTAAGTTGAGCACCATGTTTTAGACTTTTTTTTTTATAAAATGCTACCTATGAAGACATAGTCACCTTTGAATTTTGATGCAAACACACAGGATCTGCTCTCATTAGGAGCACTGATTGCTGAATGTATCACCCAATGCCATATTCAGCACAGCCTACTGAGGTAGGTAGTCCATTACTTGGCAGATGTTTTATTCATAAAGAGATAAACAGAGCGTCAGCTAATAGTACTCAGCCAAAAAGTGTTGCCCGTGCATGGCAGCACTCTGCGCTTCCTGAAACTGAAGTTGGGATAGGCGCTGTAGCCTACTTCGGGGTTAAAACGTTCAAAAACGGTTTCGTTCCTTGAGATGAGAATGCACCTGGGGGCCTCCTGGCACCATAACAACAAACATTTAGATTAAGTTGTCTGGATTGTTTCTTTAAGCTAATGGAGGAAATTGCAGTTTCTGCTAGCTGCGTGTCTATCTATGAGGGAGTCTGCACCAGAACTTGTATGGAGTGCGAAAGCTGCGCATGCACTGGTTGCATAAGAACGTCTAACACCTATATAGCCTAGAGTAAATCAATGGTTCAAAAAGTAAATAATGTGATCCGACAAATGTTACCAGACTACGATTCCTATTATTCCATAACTGATAGCAGTTGCCATTTAGGAACTGATGGAGGGTCACATTTGATTGCACCAGCACTTAGCAACTGAAGGATAATTGTTTTGAGAAAAAACAGTTATAGAAAAATGCATTCTGAAGGCCTGTTTGACAGCAAGTGCCAAGATGGTGCATTCTACTTATACATATTACAGACAGTTATTTGCTAAGTGAGGATTAAGATAAAGCGCCATTAAAAGTTTTTCGAAATATCTTCAATAACAAAGGCAGGATGGAAAACAAGAATCAGCTGCTTCAAATAATAATTTTAAAAACCATTTGTCACGTTGAGATAATTAAAGGATTTCAAATCGAGTGGCAGCTGCTGGACGAATTTTCCGGTTTATGTGAAGTTTTGGGAAACTTGAGATGGAAAAAGTGTGAGTGCAGAAAAATGATCACCCTCTATCTATGTCATTGGGTATGTGACAACAGAGCCAGGAGATATAAAAAGTAAAAAAGGATGGAGCACCTCAACTGCCTGGGCCTGCATCTCCATTTTAATGTGCTGCCGTGCTAAATGATAATATTTCTTAAGATGCTGAATGATTATCTTTTGTTATGAGCTGTGAAAATCCAGTACTGTGTATCATTAAAAAAACATGATGCTGACATCTAGCTCTCTAGCCTTTGCAGAACTATACGTTACATGACGCTTTGGCACTCCATAGATTATCATGGGCAAGTACAAAGAATCCTTTGCCAGACGGAATTTACCATGTGCCCATCCTTCAAATCAAAAAAAGCAGCCAATGAAAAGACATGTTCATTTTGATTTGTGATTCAGAATTCAGTTCAAAGAGCTTCTAATCTGGGCACAGATGCTTTTAATCTAGGAAACAAAAATCAAAACTATCTACCGTCAGCGCTAGCAGATAAATAACCCTCATGAGTGTTAGGGTTAATTACGTGGTGCTTGGCCAACATTTGCTAGCCAGCTGCCACATTAAGAAAGTAAAACATTCATAAATAAGTAAAAAGCCTATAGGGGTCATTAAGACCACATATTACTATAAGTGAGGTGTAAAATCTCCCCAAGCTTTTTTGAAAGTGAATGATAATTTCCAGTACCCTTTGCCAGTAAGCTAGCCAGCTGCCATGTTAAATAGCCAACGGCTGCCCAATTGCTAGTTTTAGGTATTTAGTAGATATACCACACCTGTCACATGGCAGATGGGGGCATAGGATGGTTTTAAACCTCCCTTACAGTAATATGGTATGGGGTCTTATTTACTCCCATAGGGTTTTTATTTATTCATTTATATTTTTAACTATTTAATGTGGCAGATGGCTAACATACACTGGCCAGACACCACATATTTAACAGTTGCATAGCTTTCTTGCTCTGTCAGTGGGCAAATAATACTAATATTACCATTCACTTGAAAAAAAGAAATGGAAGAGATAAATGACGAATGTGTGTCTTACCTGCATTTGCTACGGAGTTTTAGTAAAAAAGTGCTTTGTGATTATCCAATGTGAGAGCGCTGATTTTAATCTGGATCCAGGTGATTGTTGCTGATTCACTCCAAGTTCCGAATTGTAACTGTATTTGGCTTTAGTAAATATGAGAATTGCCATTGCAGTCGGAATTCAGTCAATCTCACCAGATATTGTGCAAACAGAAAAAATACAGTATATTGAATAACCCCGACTGACACACCATACACACACACACGCCATAGATTGCATATTTTAAGCCACCCTCCTTTCCATACCTTTTGGGTGCAGGAGGGTGACTTCCCTGGGATCCGGCAGTAGCAAGTGCTAACCAAGACTGATGGGAGTCTGTGGCTTGTACAGGCTATCCTGCCCTCTCTCTCTGCCTTCTCACCCTCCTTACATGCATATCTGTGATCTGGGAGGAAGTTACTTGTAGTCACTTCCTCCCAG
Source organism: Pelobates fuscus (assembly GCF_036172605.1). Taxonomy (NCBI): domain Eukaryota; kingdom Metazoa; phylum Chordata; class Amphibia; order Anura; family Pelobatidae; genus Pelobates; species Pelobates fuscus. The sequence continues at coordinate 92,934,320 of NC_086325.1, read as the reverse complement.
CACTGTTATCAAACTGCCAATCTGACAGGGATCCTGTCATGCTGTTAAAGGACCACTATAGGCACCCAGACCACTTCACCTTAATGAAGTGGTCTGGGTGCCTGGTCCACCTTTTTTCTATAAACATAGCAGTTTCAGAGAAACTGCTATGTTTATATTTGGGTTAATCCAGCCTCTAGTGGCTGTCTCATTGACACCCACCCTCAGGGCACTATAGTGCCAGGAAAACAAGTATGTTTTCCTGGCACTATAGTGGTCCTTTAAAGGGCCACCGTTTCTGACTGGGCTCCATTTCAGACATTTCAGACATGTCACCCGATAGGCCTCCAAGTTTGTAGGTCCTGGTATGTCTCCAAGTGCTGCACCGTGGGTAGTTCTGCCACTGCTGCAGGAAATAAAGCAATGTGTTTATTGAGAAACTTCCTATGGTGGCCCTCTCATGAATGTAATTAATTTCCTTCTAGCAGTAGATGAAGTCTACAGAATAAAACATATCATGCACAGCCGTAGAGCAAAGTATAACAGAAGAGCAAGTAATACATGTTCAGCAAAATATGGTGGATCTGTCAACAGGACATGTGAAAATCATGATACATTGGCTTTTTTTGATTGTTTTGTTTAGCTTTTTTTGCATAATCCTTTTCTGGATATATTTTTTCACCTTTCCAATTTAAAAAAAAAAAAAAAATCACATTAGGTACCTCAACTGTGGAAACTAAATCATAGCCACCAAAACATGGAGAAGCTGATGAATGAAAACAAACCCTTTCAGCAATGGTAAGTGTGCTTAAAGAACCGCACCACACACATTAAGCATTTCAGTGTGTCCTTTTTTTTTCATTTTGAAAACAGTGCTGATTTCAATAGAAATTAGCACTTTCATAAATTAGCCGTGTTACACCCTCTGGCAAAATTAAATGTAAAAGCATAAAAGAGCTACACACTAAAGCATTTCACCTTATTGACAGGCTTTTACAAAGTGCTTTATAAAAGCCTGTCAGTAAAATGAAATATGGTAGTGTGTTACTCTTTTATGCTTTTACATTTTATCTTCAATCTTTATTATACGTTTATAAGTGTTATACCTAATTTTGTTTTAAATATGTTTTTATTTCATGTGTAATCATAGCATATATATCACGTTAAGCCATTTTGGTGCCTGCGTAGAGGCACTGCGTATCGTACATCTGGCATGAATTTGTACATGTTTAGCCATCGGGTGCGACCATTGCAATAGTATATTGTTCCCAGTATCCAGGTGGCTATTGCCGACAAGTGTGCTGATATTGGCGTTGCCACCTGTTCATATTTGCGTTGAGTAGTGAGAGCGTTTTTGTGGCTCAATGATTACACGTATGTGTGATCATGTCGGTGTAGTGTTGATGTATTTGTGTAGTTCAATACGTATGGTTTATTGGTTTATTGGTTTATGAATGTGTCTTACCAGGCGGGGCTGGCTCTGTCTTGGTGATGGTAGTGTATGCGTGTCTGGGTAGTGTCATAGTAGTTGAAGGGCTGTGCAGCCACGTATGCTGCATGTGTATTCTGTGGTTCTTCTCCCGTTTGGTGGGGTTTTGGGTGTCTCGGTCTGAAGCATCTGTCGCGAATCTTGGTGTTCTGGTGTGTAGCTTATGGGGTTGTGCACTTATCTGAATGGTATGTTATGTAGTCAGTAGGTGTCTTGTTTATGTCCGCACGTCTGTGTGCATGTGTGTCGCATGTGTATTCGTGTGAAGAACGCTTCAGGAACTTGGGTGGGACGGAAGAAAGAGAGAGAGAGAAAAAAGGGGGGGGGGAGGGCAGAGGGGGAGGTGGCTTGGGGGCAGGTGGATATCTTTGCCATTCGGTCATTCTTTATCTCCCGTCCCCGTTCCGGGTAACCCCGCTCCGCTGGTGCCCCAGGTGGTCGCCTTTCACACGTTTTATACCTAATTTTGGACCTTCCTGATTTCCTTGGTGGGGATTATACCACCTATACAATACAGATTAAGTAAAACATATTTTGCACTCCACTTGTGAGTGCATGTCCTTTTATTACTTTTACCTGTTTTTACAGTGAACACTAGATTTTTATTTCTGTTTTATTTATATATCTCAGGTGAGAATCTATGTAAACCAATACAGTGGGAACTCCTGTATACCCAAGTGTGTCAACTACCCCATTACATGCGTATCACTGAGAGTCAATAGTGAGCTCAGAAAATTATGAGTGTACATCACATAAATTCTTTATCTTCTGGTGTATTGAAATTGGATTTGAGAACACTCCTAAGATGCTGTTTCCCTACCTCTTTTCTCTACCATTATTAATCTACAACCAGAAAGAAGAGACTCCAGCTTGTGTTTTTCAAGCTGCCTACCTCATACTATAAACAATATAAGATTGAAGGCATTTAACCGGGCATAAGAGAGGTTTGTCAGGAAAGGATGGGTATGTCACTCTCTTTGTTGAAGTTTTCGTTCTCCGGGATATATCGAAAGTGACCGCATCTGGAATATAGGAACGTGCGGTGACGTCTAAGGCCCTGACGTCAGAGACCCTTTTGCAGGATACGAGACAAAGGAGCATAACCAGTTTTGCCAACAATTGTTTCAGAGATAATGTTGCGTTATCTGGCCAAGAGTCGAGGAAGTTGAGGATAATGGAGACGTCCCATAGCCCTGAATAGCGTGGCAGCGGGGGTCGTGCAAATCTGATGCCGTGTAGGAGTCGGCATACCAGTAGGTGGCGTCCTATCGGTGTTCCATTGATGCCTTGGTGTGTGGCAGAAATGGCTGATCTGTAGAGGTTCACCGTGCGGTATGCTTTGCCGCTTTCAAATAACGAGGTTAAGAATTGAAGGATCGAAGTCAGAGGAGCCGATATGGGATCCAAGTCCCGTTCCATGCCCCAATCGCGCCATTTGCTCCAAGCAATTATATAAGCTGGTCTCGTGCCGGGTGCCCATGCGCTCTCGAGAAGTTGGAGAGTTGATTCCAAAACTCCCTCGATTGAGTAGGGCTCCCTGAAACCAGCCACGCTGTGAGGTGTAGTAAACCTTGTTGAATCAGGGGATGGGGGGACCCCTGAAGCAGATAGTCGAAGTGTGGCAGGGTGCGGGGTATGTCTATCGCCATCTCCAAGAGGGAAGGAAACCATGGTGCCACGATCACTACAGTTCCCGTCTGTTGCCGTAGTTGCAGTAGGCAGCGGGGAATCAATGCAAAGGGAGGAAACGCGTAGTTCTTTGTGGAGGACCAGTCTTGGGTAAAGGCATCTGTTGCCAGTGCTGCTGGGTCCGGTTTCCAACTGAAAAATCTGGGAAGTTGTTTGTTCAAATGGGAAGCGAACAAGTCCTTGTCCAGAGGGCCCCACAGGGACTGGATGTCTTGGAAGACTCTGGGTTCCAGGGGCCAATCGCTGGAATCCATGAGGTGTCTTGAGCACCAGTTCGCCGTTGTGTTGTAAAGGCCTGGGATGTACTCTGCTGTGACCGAGATGCCTTGTACCAGGCAAAACTGCCCAAAGTCCCGTGCCAAATTCGCCAGGACCTTCGATTTCGTGCCTCCCAAGTGATTTAAATAACGGACTGCCGATATATTGTCCATTTTCAAAAGGATGGCACATCGGGTTTGAGTCGGAGAAAAACTGCGGATTGCAAAGGAACCGGCCAGGAGCTCCAGGCAATTGATGTGAAGTGATGATTCCACTTCGGACCATCTGCCACCTGTAGACACATTGCCACAGTATGCACCCCAACCGTGCAAGCTCGCATCGCATTCTATTATTATGTCTGGTGCGGTGCCGAAAATGGCTCTGCGATTCCAGGCTTCCATATGGGAGAGCCACCATTTGAGTTCTGTTTTTGCCTCTGTGTTCAGAGCGATCATGTCCATGTATGAGGTCCCGTCTCTCAAATGGGAGGCTTGTCGGCGCTGTAGCGCTCGATAATGTAGAAGGTAGATGGCCTGTATGGAGGCCGCCAAGAGGCCAATCACTCTCGACAATTGTTTTAGGGAGATCAGGGAGGTCGTCAGAGTCCGTCTGATCTTCTTCTTTAGGTTGGTTAATTTCGTCGCCGGTAAGTGTAGGGTCCACTAAGAGACCCCAAAACTCTATGTGCTGTGTGGGAGTTAGGATGGATTGTTTCCAATTGATGAGGAAACCTAAATTCTGTAAAAGAGTCTGATTCCATGTCAGATGGGTCTCGGTAATTTGGGTGGACTGAACCATGATGAGGATGTCGTCTAAGTAGATTATGAGACGAACCCCTTCATAGTAGAGCCATCACGGGCTTCATGAGTTTGGTGAAGCACCATGGGGCTGAGGATAGTCCTTCCTTGCCATATGAATTGTAGGAAGTCTTGGTGGTGTTGTGCGATTGGAATTGTGAGATAGGCGTCCTGTAGGTCCAACTTAACCATCCAGTCCGACAGTTGGAGGAGATCTCTGAGGCAGTGTATGCCTTCCATTTTGAAATTTGTTGTAGGCAACATAAGTGTTGAGTTGTTTCAAGTTGATCACTGGGCGGGCGCCGCCGCCTTTCTTGGCAACTAAGAATAGGTTGCTCACATAGCCTGGGGTAGTCATAGGGATCTCTAAGATGGCTTGTTTGTGTGCCAATTCCAAAACCTCCTCGGACACAAGGGAGGCGTCTTGTTGGGAAAACAGCATTTCCCGTGGTGGGGAGAGTTGTACTGGAAGGGACAGGAACTCTAAGGTATACCCTCTTACCGTGTTCAATACCCAGGCATCTGATGAGATGTGTGACCATGCATGGAAAAAATGTCGGAGTCTGCCCCCCAATGCCCATAGGGAAGAAGGAAATATGAGAGGACTTACCATAAGGTCATCTTCCAGGGCGGGTGCCTCTTGATCCACGAGCAACCCATGGCCGCCCACGTTGTGGGAAGAAGGCCGGGGTGTTGCGGTGCTACGTGAAGGAGGATTTCCAGTGTAGGAGCCTCAGTTCTGTCGGAATGAAACCCTGTTAACACGGCCGGACAGACGGCTCCTGGCTCTTCCGGCCCCACCAAAAACCTTAGGGTGGAAAACTCGATTTGTGCATATTCGATTGCGCCTTGTCTAGGGCAGTAAAAGTATGTACAAAAGAGCCAAGCTCTTTGACAAAATTGTCTCCGAACAGGAGACCATGGGCCTGGGTGCCCTGCTCGGTTATAGCCATGTTCACCAATTTGGGTTCTATTTTCAATAAAATCGCTTTGCGACGTTCTGTAGCCATTGCACAGTTGGCATTGCCAATCAGACAAATCACCCTTTGTATCCAACCACTTATGGCGGTACGATCCAACTCTTGGTAGTTTTTGACCATATCAAATAGTTTGGTTGCTGGGCCCAATATAGCTAATATCTTATCCTGGCAGTTGCGCAGGGAGAAATCTAGGCCACCTGTCTTGCCCAGGAATTGAATGATTTTTGGGTCCACTGCAGGTGTTCTGCAGGCCTCGTCAGGGATATTGGGACGTGGGCATTCTGCCCGCAGCTTATTACGCGTTGCCTTATTTAAAGGGTTGCAAATTCTTGATGCAATGTATTTGGCCACATGGGCCGCAGGGGACCATTCCGCCGACCTTGGATGACGCAGGTCATCGGGGTCGAACAGAGGTTCCCCATAGGGGTCTAAAAGTTTGTTTGCATCGTCTGGGGCCTTAAGCTCCATGTCATACGAATCAGATTGAGGCGTATTGTGCACTCTGGGATCATGGTCTTCGGCCATGTCATCTGACTCGGGATCTGATGGATCCTCCATATCCATTCAGGTCTCTTCTTCAATCTCGCTGAGATCCGACTCAGAGTCTAGTTGGGCTTTTGCCCTTTTCCATAATCTAGCCGATTTTGCCCGGCTAGTGGCTCTTTTGCGCGGTGGTACATTAGGCGCGCCATCTGTGACAGGTGTGTAGCTGTCCATCTGTGAGATTGAAGAGTGTTTAGTTTTTGCCATGGCCTTGCGGCCAGTGTGAGGCTGTGTTGGGGTTATTACAGGCAAAGCCTGGGTAACGGTCGGCTGAGCCGATTTTTGTGCTTCAAGCAGAGCATGTGTAAGAGTTTGTGAAATTGACTCAGACATTAGTTCCATGGCTGACGTGATGGCCTTAGTCATGACATTAGACATAGTGCTGTCAATCAGTAACTGCATATCAGTAGCAGGATAAAATTCAGCGGGGATAGCCGCTGCAGTATCAGATACCCCTGTAGGTGTTTTTGCACTCCCTAGATTGGTGCTATGAGACCCAGAAGGAGTGGGCATATCTTTGACACCAGGCATGTTGTATATAAAAACTGCCAATATCCCAATTTGTTATAGCAATTGCAACCTAATTGGTAAAACAATTGAACCTAAAGTGGAGGGTTGAGTAACCCAGAGGAAAAAAAAAGGGGTAGGACTTTAACCCCTTAAGAACACATGACATATGTGACATGTCATGATTCCCTTTTATTCCAGAAATTTGGTCCTTAAGGGCTTAAAGGTATTACTCACAGAAAACAGCAATATATATAACAGGTATAATCATACACACTAGAGGGGGCAAGGAGCCGTCCGACCGCCACTGCAGTTGAATCCCAACTCCGAGGTCCGGTCGTTGGGGGTGGAGCTGCTTGCCGAGCGCGGGAAACCAATAAAATGGCCGCCCGGATCGGCGGTGAGGAGAGCCCGGGAGGTACGCCGGGTTAAGCAGAGCTCGCGGCAAATATGTAATCAGTTTAAATGTTTACACATTTGCAAACCGCGAGCAGGGAGCCGGCCGCCGACGTGGGTGGTGGCCGTTCCGGTAATGTAAAAAAGGGCGCGAAGCGTCGTGACAGGGTGGGTGCGGCTCCAGCAGAATTAGGGTCTGGGAGTCAGGCTGGGCTGGGGAGACCCAAAGTGGGGAAGTGAAAATAGGAAAATACACATAGGGAATATGAAGCTACACAGGAGCCATCAATAACAATCCGTCGACTACATTTTTGCTCAGGCTTGGCATAAGGCAGCATTTCATGTAACCCGCCCCTGTAACAACTGCAAGTATCTGTGGATGTGCAGTGTTTCAGGCAGAAACACTGGATATACACACTCCTACTACCATGACCACTTCAAAAAGCAGAAATAATTCTCACTTGAGTAAAAATAAAAACTCTGTCTTTCGTTTCCTACTTTTACAAAATTTCCATTTTTTTTTTATATCTGAAGAAGAAAAAAAAGAATTAAGAGAACAAAATGTTGCTTTCCCAGATTTTTTTGTTATAAATATTATCAACAATGGTGGAACTTGCTATGTTATCATGTCAACTTCTACCTTGGCGCCACCTAGTGGTATATGTACCCAGACCTCCTTTCATATTTATGGGGTACCAATCCAGTCTTAAAAAGAAAAAGTTTGGGGAAAATCTAATTTTTAATTCTGGTAGCTAAAAATCACAATTTGTAAATCATTTTTTTTTTTTTTTAAAGTCGCTAGCTAAAGCTCTAGTTGAAATCAACTTAACTATTTCAGTCAAATCTTTTTAGTGGTGCAGCATAGGCTATATATAAAAGTAGGGATTTGTGGGGAAATTAAAGAGAAGTTTGCAAATTTTATGTAAATTTTGTCGAATTGTAAACAAAATACCTCCAACAATACTATTTTTCCAGGATTTTAGGGTTAGCATTTAAAGTTCTCCAGAAATTCATTTTTTTAGTGAATAGCCTTGAAAGTGTTAATGTATGCTACAGCAGTGAAATAAAAAAATAATAATAATAATAATACATTTTAAAGGAACATTTTAAAGGAACACTGCTATTTTAATGGTCACAGAGAGACTATGTGATTGGTGCAGAGTGGCGTCTTGTCACTTTTTCGCCATAGCCTCCCAATGCTTTCCTATGGGAAAGTTTAGGAATAGCCGAGATCATTGATTTTGATGATCTCAGCCAAAGAGGTTGAACTTCCCCAAGGAGATCGGTACGGCAAGAACAAAACGGTAAATACCCTTTTTAACCCAGGCCATGCTGGCCCTGCCACCTAAATGGTGATAAGGGCCTTATAGCGTTAGGAATACGTATTTGTATTCTGTGGCGTTATTATTGTCTTAACATGTAGTCTATATCATCCAAAGTGCTATCTCCTGCCTGATGCCTATCCTTTCCATACACTGAATAAAACATAAAAACGTTACGTTGTTGAACAGCAAAGCATGTGTATTGTAGTTTCAGAGCTGTGTAATAACAATGTATCACGCTATTATTTATGGGATATTACAGTAATATATGGTAATTCTGTCACTGCTCTTTGCGGCTACAGCCCACCAAAGTAGTTAGGATAATTGCTCCAGATGCAGAGAACAAATGTTTTAACATCTCTGTCTTCTCTTCCCAGCCCCTCTCTCTCTCGTGCTCTCTCTTGACAGTGCCTGGAATAAATCAATGTTCTGTAATTTTCCAGCCATAAGTGCAATCTTTGTGGTGAACACAAGAACAGGTGATCAGCAAAATATCAGACAGTGCGAGTCTAAAGCAGGGAGGAGGAGAGGAAGAAAATGAGAAGCAATTATAGAGAAGCCCCTCCAGCGCATGCTGCTCTTGCTCAGCTCCACTTCACGTGTCTACTTCAGGGAGGACTAAGAGGCTTCTCCAGCAGCAGGAGAGCGGAGAGGGCTACATTCTTATACCACACAGCGTACTTTAGGTCATGTAGACAAAAAGGAGATGTGGAGACAACAAAATGACAATACCAAACAGCCTGCTGTAAATGCGCGTATGCCAGCATTGACTTGCCCTGTATTGTCCCCTTGCTGCCGATGCTGGGTTGCTACATTGTATATCCCAGTTGTACATTCATATGTACCCCAGCTGTTCTTTCGGTTTAATGAGAAGCACTTATGATTTTGGTAATTTATTTGTTTACATATTCAGGGATTTATTCACTAAAACAACAAGTAACTGGGACAGGGGGTTAGGGGGGGGAACAGGGGATGGGACGAAGAGGTAAAAACCCAGAGCTGGTGAAAATTCTCATGTAATACGTAATACACAAAGGTTTCACTCACCTGAACATGTATACATTATTATTATTATTATTATTATTGGCCTTTATGTAGTGCCAACTTATTACGCAGCACTTTACAATATTCTAAAGGGTAAAATGTAACCAAATTCTCAATTAAGCAATCTATTACATTTGACAGGAACAATAGGTTGATGAGGTGCCTACTCGAACGAGCTTACAATCCAGAGATACATCTTAAGGATGCTGTAGTTTTGCAGCACTTCCTGTCACTAGTGCTTTATTTGAAGCCCTATTTAAACCCTGAACTACAGAGAGCCCCTAGAGGATGGGTGTGCCATGTAAGTAGATTCATTTAATCACAGCAGTCATTACTTAGGATTCAGTAGGACCTGCATAAAATGGGGTACAAGACATTGTGACAGACTTGTACAATACATGATCAAATTTTGTAACTACACTACCTTTATTTTACACACACTATTATATACTTTATAAGGATTACATACGCTATTTTATTGTGTGTTCCAGCACACTCACTCATTCATTCACTAAACAGCAATTTTAAAGCTCATGTAGGATGTAATATAATATTTTTTTGTTTGTTTTTTTTTCTGTTTTTTTTTCAAAATAACAGGGTTTTAATGTATGATCGTATATTGCATAAGCCTGCCACAATGCCAATGTACCAAGTTTTTAACAGGTCCGGTCCTAGCAATGGCTGCTTGGCCTAATGCCTGCTCTTATGACATTAATCCTGGGACTCTCTGCAGTGCAAGGTTAAATATATATAAAATATAATATTTATTCTGCTACTCTAGGCAAAGTTTATATGTATTCTTACAACGGTTTCCAACAACCTGAATAGCATTTCACTTTGTTAATGTTTACCCCTATGTATGCAACATGTGAATAATATTTAGCAAACCACATGAATGCAGAACATAATATTTTCATGTTAAAATAAAAATTGAAGCAAGGTTGTTAGTCAAAACATACTACCTAGAGCAGGGGTTGACAACCTTCGGCACTCCAGATGTAGTGGGCTACATCTCTCCTGATGCTTTGCCAGTATTATGGTTGTACGAGCATTATGAGAGACTTAGTCCGCAACATCTGAAGTTCTGAAGGCTGTCTACCACTGACCTAGAGCACAGTAGGTGTTTCCATTCTAGGCTATCATTTAACCCCTTTAGACCAAATACATTCTAGGCATGCCGTGATATAGGGGGGTTTGTCTAATGGTGTCCCTAAGAGGTGTACTTGTCTTGTATTAGTATTTTACATAATTATAAAAGAAACAAAATTATCTATATTTTGGTGAACGTATCGATTTTATGAAAACGTAATATAGAACATGCTCCCTCCCCTCTCAAGGAAATTAATTGTTGGCCTAAATCTCTTTGCTGACAGCTGACTGAAAGAGGTGAGCAGGAGAATCCTCCTACCAGCAGTTCTACTGTTATCCATCACAGTAACTACTCTGTATTTGCTGTAGTTGTCATAATTGCCCCTCTACAAACACATCTCGCACTTTGCTGGAAGAGAATAGGAAAAGAGGGACAGGTTTGTCGGACTCACAGGGAAGGCTTGTTCAGATAAGGGAAGTGTTCATAAGCAGGACGAATAATGCCAGAGAGAGGTGGGAGGCAAACAGGCCTAGGAGTAGGGTTTCATGACAGTGATGACACTCTGGAGACGATGAAACTATTCATAAAACAGTTCCTGGAGTAATTAACTATATTTTATGATCAATTAAATTTTTACTGATTTAGGAGTTCTTTTAGTCGAAAGTTAATCTATCATGAAACATTCATTTTAAGGTTATCATTTCTAGGTGAGCAATTTAAGTGCTCCCTTCACCATTCCAAATTAGGTTGACTGTATTTGTTAATGACATTTACTGTATAAGAACTTATAGAGCGTTTCTGTGTTGGGTAGATGAATACTACTCTTAAAATTATACTGATTAGAGCCCTTACATATAAAGAATTCTTTATTAAAAAAAACTATTTGGATATCCTATACCAAACAGTTTCTTTGTAAATTTGACTAACTAAACAGAACTTACTGTGATTTACTTACTGTACATGACTTGCTGTACACGATTACTTTCCCCTTCAATTATTAAACTCACTGTACACCCGTGGCATAGCTAAGTATACTTATATAGCTTGAGGACGATTGCGTCTTATGGCAGCCAGAGGGTGATCATTAAATTATTTTTATTCAGTTGTACGGCAATAAACATCACAGAAATTATGGAGACAGTGTTGCTGTGAATTTATTGCAAATGATCTTCGAGGCAGCTTGGGAACAGGGTTTTCTCTGTACAAGCACCTGCTCTTAAATTAAGCAGGGTTCATAGTGATTGTCAACTACATATACGTATAGTTCATTGCACCCTTTTATTGTTTGCTGTGCATTATCTAGTCACTGACTTAAAGGCACACTGAAGTTATCAAAATTACTATAGCTTAATGAAGCTGTTTTGGTCTATAGATCATACCCCTGCAGTTTCACTGTTTCATTCTCTGCCATTTAGGAGTTAAATCACTTTGTTAATGCAACCGTAGTCACACCTCCCTGCATGTGACTTACGCAGTCTTTCTAAACACTTCCTGTAAAGAGTCATCTAATGTCTACACTTACTTTATTGCAAATTCTGTTTAATTTAGCATTTATTATCTCCTGCTCTGTTAATAGCTTTCTAGACCCTGCAGGAGCCTCCAGTATGTGATTAAAGTTCCAATTACAGAGCAGGAGATAAAAACGTTGAAAGTAAGTTACATCTTATTGAAAATGAAACAATTTTGTTTTCATGCAGGCTGTGTCAGTCACAGCCAGGGGAGGTGTGGCTAGGGCTGCATGGACAGAATAACAAGTGATTGAACTCCTAAATGCCAGTATATTGAGCAGTAAAACTTCAGAGACATGATCTATACACCAAAACTGCTTCATTAACTGAAAGTTGCTTTTGTGACTACAGTGTCCCTTTACATTCTAGATGGATTTTGAATGGCTAAACCACTACGAATCCACTTAAAATTTAAACTGTAAATGACTTGGTTTGCTACTTAAAGTTCTTATTATCTACTTTTTCTAAATATGCAGAATCTTGACTGCATAAATGTATAAGGGCATGTCCCATAACATTTGTGTACGTACTTTGCCATTACCATGATGTGTTATATACTATGAAGCTCATTAATATTATAGTATGATTGAGAATTCAAGTAAAATAATCTCTTAACAACTAATTCTAAAATCTTGAAAATCTTTATGGCTGTGCGATATAGAAATGTCTGGTCTACAGCAGTTGGATTTCCAAATGTTGACTACTTCTACATGTTATTAAAAATGAATCACACGTTATGCCATTTCATCTTTGTATTTGCTCTACGGAAGTACCGAGGTCAGTAAATTCCAATTCATTTTGTTACAAGACACTATGGCCTGAATGGGAGAATATATGGGCGGCAAAGATACAGAAGCTATACACTAATCAAATTATAGATACAGGGCTTGTAATCTCCTGGCAGAAAGGGAAAAGGAGGATCATGGGAGGATTAAAAATTGGAAATACATTTATTTTCTTGGAGCTGAATTTTGACCTTATAATAATGGGATTAAAGAGCTTTCCAAGCGGAAATCAACATTCAGATATTGTATTTAAGAATCCTTCACTTTGTTACATGAATAGCATTAGAGTATGTTGATATCCTTTGCAACTACTGCCACCATGTGGCAATGCTGCAAATCTGCACCCTGTGAACGAAATGAAAAGAATGAATGCCCTTAATAAGGAATTGTGACAAGCAGAACATTAATATTAGTGCCTGCAGGTTTATCCTTGGGGATCGTGCCCTTGAATATATGTTAATGTGATGTTTATTTGTAGGGTTAAATAGGTAGGTTTCTGGAAAAACACTACATAAACTAGAAACTCTGCTTCGTAACAAATCACACAAAAAAAAAATTGATGCGTAATTTTATAACACAAACAGATCATTAGTTTTTTTTTAATACTTTTACCTCTCATTACTAGTATTGACTTTTTTGTAGATGTTTGGCTAACTGGGAAGAAGAGCATGAGACTACAGATTCCTAGAAAGTTAAAAAGATTTCAAAAAATGGAAAAACATACCATGTTCAAACCTAAGAATAAGGCTACAAAAATGAAAAATACATATCAACTTCCCTGCTGGGATTTGGAGCCTAGCTTCGACAGAAAACATGTTGTATTTAGCAGCCACTTGAACGGTCATATTGTTGTTTTAAGCAGAGATTTCTTCTAATATGCATTTTTCTTGGCTGTGCACACATTCTGTAGCCTTAGCATTATATTTGTTTAAAATTGATCAAAACTATAAAAATAATAAAAGATTTTCCAAACACCGGTGTTGCAGTCATTAAATATATAAAATATAAATATAGAATTTCTTACTGCTCCTCCTTTATTGGCTACTTTTTACTTGATCTGCCAATAAAATTAACATTTAGGGACTGTCCCCTAGCCATCAATTATCTTTTTGTCCATCAAGCATCTCATTTTTTTGGCACCATGAGCGTAATTGAGAATCACAAATCAAAACAAACATGCTCGCCCGTTGTGCTTTTCAGTTGGCTATGTATCTCCATGAGTTTTGGAATTAAACTGATCACCTGATCAGCTCAAACTCGGGAAAATTGCAGTGTGGACAGCAACTAATCTCCAAGTATAGTTCTTACCTAATCTTCCTTCATTTCATATGATTTTTACCTAACCTTAATGCATCAAACATTTCAAATGGAATTCGTTTTAGTAGTGTGAATGGACAGGGATGGGACGGCTCTGAGACATTATTGGTGACTTAGTAATAAAATGTTTTGTAACTAAAATGTAATTTAGAATAAGAACAATGTATCTTATTCACACAGATTGATTTCTAAACACACTTAATGTTGTTTAAAGATAATGTGATGAGCATTATTACTGTGGAGCTCTTTTATACACTCAGATTCACCAACAATTTGGAGCTCCTAGAAAAGAGGGACATTAAGATAGAAAAGAGAAAACAGATAGAGTTGGACCCAAAATAGAAACAATTTGGAGGTTGTACGCATTTGCTCATGTAGATTCATGATTTGGAAAGTCAGAAAGTCTGGAAAGCTTTTGACCTGCAATTGGGCTTACCCAGGACAATTGGCTAAAACATTAGATTCACATAGCAAAATGATTCAAATAAATCAGACTTCAAACATATGTAGACATATACGGGGCACTCCTCACTTACCGTCTGGGTTCTGTAATTACGACCCGGTCGTAAAACGAATTGGTCGGTAAGTGAGGTCTATGTTCGAGGAGTTCAGCAGAGTAGGGATTCCCTAAAATCTATGTTCGGGGAACGTTCCCCGAACATAGATTAGAGGGATTCCCTGCTCTGGTGCGAATGTCTACGCTCGGTTAAATTTCCCCGACCATAGACAAACACAGCAGAGCAGGGATTCCCTCAAATCTATGTTTGGGGAACGTTCCTCGAACATAGATTAGATGGATTCCCTGCTCAGGTAATCCCTCTAATCTGTGTTCAGGGGAAATTCTCCAACCATAGACCAGCTCTCTAGTGTGGGGAATCCTTTGAATCCCCACGCTAGAGAGCTGGTCGTAAGTGCGAGCCATGGTAAAACTGGTAGGTTGTCAAGTGAGGACCACCTGTATACATGTATTTCCAAAGATCCTTGCTCTCAGGCTATACAAAAAAATATGCATTGCCAGGTGCTAAATGTCTGGGTCAATCAATACAGAAAAAACAATAGGATGGCCAGCACTTATGGCATTTTCAGGGTTAAAACTTCTTACTTTATTGAAGGATCATTAAAAAAAATGATTTTCATTGATGAAAGTCCTGGAAGTGGACTAAAACGTCAATCCATTTTTTAAATGATTCTTCAATAAAGTATGATATTTTAACCCTGAAAAGACCGTGAGTGTTTGCCATCTTTTTCTTTTTTCTATACTTTTACCAATTTTTTTTTTTTTTTTATCATGGTATTGTACAACTCTGAGAATGTTAGTGGGCTGACCCTTTAGCATAAGCTGATTGATAGCTGAGGTTAGCCAAAAGTCAAACTGCATATAGTCAGTGGTGGGAAGAAGGGGCAATTAAGACAAAAGACAATTAAAATAGACTTGTCATTCATGAAATGTGTGGATGACAAAATCAAGTATGAATAAATATTGGGAATAGATC
Source organism: Pelobates fuscus (assembly GCF_036172605.1). NCBI lineage: Eukaryota > Metazoa > Chordata > Amphibia > Anura > Pelobatidae > Pelobates > Pelobates fuscus. Next base: position 92,919,123 of record NC_086325.1, on the reverse strand, counting down.
GTGAATGGAAACTGTCAAAGTTAATCGTGTTCAGATCAGTTACTTTGTTTCTACTGAAAAAAAAAATCACTTTGAACTTCCAACAATTCACTCTTTAGTAAATAACCTAAATAATAAATGTATAGTTTGAAATGTCTTTACCAAATTGCTTAAGGTGCGTCCATGCACCGAGCCCACACACGGCTAGATCCTTTTCCTTAGCAATACCTTTAAATACATTTGGGAGGGGGAAAAGCTAATTAACATATCCTTTTTTGTTATATCATTTCATTATTTTAAAAACAGAAATAGACTCACTTTAAAAAAAGAGCAGGGGTTAAATCGAGGCCTTTTACTTTCTCTTCAGGGCTGGAATCACTCACATGATTTTGTCAATCATTGTAATAGCTTGCCTGCGCACAAGCAGGGATGACCTCCATATCTGCCCTGCAAAGTAACAAAGTAAATGAGCCTACTTAGCATGTCTAAGAAGCTGCAGAATTCACTTAATTTTTTTCTTTTCTTGTCATTTTGCGGGCATGTAGAAGCTTGTTTCCAGCACTTCAGAGCTAGCTGCAATTTGTGCACACCTACCAACATTTTAAATGGACAACGATGGACACTTTAGTAATTGATTTGTGGATGTGGATGGGGCTGTTCTGAGAAACCTTTAGGTAACCTACTAAAGATGTTTGTAAAAATGTATTGTAGTTTAAAGACGCATTACTGTGAGTATTATTGCTGTGGAGCTCTGTTATAACTCAGACACATCAACAATATGGAGCACCTAGAAAAGAAGGACATAGGGCCCAAAATAGAGACTGTTCCTCCTAAATAGGGAAAGTTGGAAGTATGTTTTTGTGCACTATGAAACTCAGCATTCCCAGAAATACATACAGTCTCAATGTACTACCCTACCTCGCATTCACATTAAAAGCGGCACTTTTAGGCATCTGCTATAATGTGTGATGTCAATGTATGAGAGAGGGATCCACACTATCTTACTTTAACCTGTAATGCATAACTTCCAAGTGTCCCTATTTAGGAGGACAGTCCCTATTTTAGGCCAAAATCCCTCTGCCCCCCTTTCTACCCTAGTGCAGTGGCGTATCCAAAGTCTGATCTCGGGAGGGGCATTTGTAGGTTATTTAAATAACTAATCCATGCACAATAAGAACTACAGCTCTGTGTAGTGGTTATGGTGCCAGGAGTGCCGGGACCCCCTCCCAGAGTAAGTAGTTAAACCGTTTAAGAACAGTTTGACAACTTACCTGGGGTCTGCTGGGATATGGGGCAGTAGCAGTGCATAGGAGCAGTGGTGTGTGTGAGTGATGCAATGTGTGAGGGGAGCAGTGTGTGTGAAAGGTTCAGTGTGTGTGTGTGTGGGGGGTGTAGTGTAATGTCTAGGGTTGTGTGTGTGGGGCAATGTGTGTATGGGGCTGTGTGTGGGGGGGATGTGTGTATGGGGTGGCAGTGTGTGAATGTGTATGGTTTGTGTGGGGACAGTGTGTGTATGGGGGGATAATGTATGTGTGTGTGGGGCAGTGTATGAATATGTATGGTGTGTGTGGGGCAATGTGTATGTGGGGGGACAGTGTGTGAATGTGTATGGTGTGTGTGGGGTTAGTGTGTGTGGGGCAGTGTATGTGTGTGTGGGGCAGTGTGTGAATGTGTATGTGTGTGGGGGCAGTGTGTGTGTATGGGGGCAGTGTGTGTGTATGGGGGCAGTGTGTGTATGTGGGGGAAGTATGTGTGTGGGGGGGCAGTGTGTGTATGTGGGGGGAGTGTGTGTATGGGTGGCAGTGTATGTGTGTGTGGGGGCAGTGTGTGTATGGTGGGGCAGTGTATGTGTGTGTGTGGGCAGTGTGTGTATGGGGGAAGTATATGTGTGTGTGGGGGCAGTGTGTGTGTATGGGTGGGCAGTGTATGTATGGGGGGCGGTGTATGTGTATGTGTGGGGCAGTGTGTGTATGGGGGGGCAATGTGTGTAGGGAGGGCTGTGTATGAATGTGTGGTGAGGAGGGTAGGGGGGCTTTTTTATAATTTTTAAATATTTTTAAATAAATACATTTATTATCAATCCCTGGTGGACCGTGGGGAGTCCCTGGTGGTCGCAGTGGTGAGAGTAAACTCTAGCCCACAGCTCCAGGGCTAGAGTTCACTCTTGCGAGACCCGGAGTGTTGTCGTGGTAACTGCGGCAACGCTCTGTGCTCGCGAGAGTAGGACCCGGAGTAGCTGCAGGCTGAGCTCCCGGGTCCTCTCTCTCCTTCCCCTACCGGCTGCCAGCATGGTGCCTGTGGACCGGGGAGGGAAATCTGATCTCTTCTCTGGTCCGTGAAGGCACATTGCAGGGCTGGCGCTTGTACAGTGCCAGCCCTGCATTAGCCGGCAGGGGAGAGCCTCGGGGGGGGGGGGGGGGTTAATTGCCCTGTTGCCCCCCCCCGGGTCCGCCAGTGTTGTAGTGTCCCTCTTTTTCAGGAGCTACTTATTGTTGGTATGTCTGAGTGTATAAAAGAGCTTTACATCAATAATACTCAGCGCTAATGTGTCTTTAAAACTACAATTAATGTGTTTAGAAACCATCCTGTGTAAATAACATACATTGTTCTTGCTCTAAATTAAATTTTAGTTTTCTAAATTATCAGTATGTTGCCTAAAGTTTCTCAGAACCTCCTGCCCCCGGCCTCACATCCACTCACACCCCTAAAATCAAAGTGTCCCTCATTGTCCACTAGAAATGTTGGGAGGAATGCTTAAAATCCAATGATGGTTTATGGTTGGTATCATAATAATCAGGTCTTCAAAAAATGATGCACTGAGTCTGATTCAATGACGTAAGTGATGCTTGATAATATAATTTAAAGTATTCAATGCTGGCATAATATTATCAAGAACATAATAACACTATAGTCTTAAAAAAAAAAAAATCTCAAAAAGCTATACCCAATCCAAAAGTCAGACCCTCTCATTTATTTACAAAAGTTTTAAAGGGAGTTGTTTAAGCTAAACTAGCACAACATTTAGCGTCATAGTGTCATAAGGATATCAAGGACCAGATGCAGGGTATATTATTGGTTCTTAAGGAGTTAAACAATTGTATTGTTAAAACTACTTAATTTGTAAAACACCAACAAACCAGTAATATGCTAAGGCATACTTAAGGAAACAATGACAGCAAGATAAGAGAAGATTTAAATCTTGATATTGTGTGAAGGATTAATACAATTATCCATCTGTTAGGATTATGGAAACCAATCTATTTGCCATATTTCGTAGGTTAAGCAATATTAACTAATTCCAGGATTATGTTTTCAGTCTCGTGCCTTAACAGTCTCTTTGCCACATGGTTTTCGAGTTCATTGTACTAAAAGCCATTTGTGCGTCCTATCACTATAAGGGGTTAAGTAATTATGTTAAGATTAAATTATTTTAGTACACGAGCCGCAGCACAGGCATATCATGTGGCCTCTAAAAATGGCCACTGCTTTGTCATTTTTTTTTTGTTTTGTAAAAGCAGCTGTGAATTTCTCTGTGAGCAGTTTGACTCTCGGATCAAATTAGCACTATTTTCTGTGGGGAGCAGCGTGTATTGCACATTCCACAGTTTTTCTCTACGGCATCTTGGTGTATATGTGAGAAGCTGCTAAATACAAATATATTGCATTAGGAAGCTTACACCACATGTTGCCGAGAAGACGATAGCTGGCCGAGCGCTTTCACAATGCGTGTTACAGAACAGAGGTGTTCAGCCTTGGTCCTGAGGACCCTGTAGAAGTGCAGCTTTTCAGGATATCCCCGTCCAAGAACATCTGGATCTTTCATTAGCAAAAACCGGGTCATTCAAAATGACTAAGCGAGTGGTTTGCTCAGCAGGAATATCCCAATAACAGGACCACTTGTGGGGTCCTGCGGGCCTGCAGTTAGAAGAAAAGCGATTGAGTGTGCCTGACAAATATTTTCGTTTTCTACAGTCATGAAGTCCTACAAGAACTGCAAAGTAATATGGGTATATTACCCACTAAAATGTGAACTGTGGGGAGGTACCATATTTTAATCCAAACTAGTCAAAATAGGAAAGTAGGAGATTTCTTTAAAAATGTGACAATTACCCCTAAAATGTTTTATTCCCTTGTCAGTGCTCCGCAATAGTCTGTTTAGTAAATAAACCATATAGCACTTGAAGTTGTAATGCAGTATTCTCAGTGAGACAATGAAAGAGGATGCAGCAGTACTTCGGAGATAAAAACTATGGCCTGTCTGATCACTTGTTGAATGAAGTGGAGATAACCCCTGTCAGAGAGCTGTGTAATTAGCTGCAAATCACACTGAAACCCACTATATCCCTCTTTCTAATCCCTTCTTATCTCTGTGAAAAGCCGCCCTTGTCTCTGATTGACGAGCTCGAATACAGGGCTGAGAAATCTCAGCTATCAATTAGCATAATTTAAAAATGCTGATTAGTGTTTTTAGCTGCGATGGGGTCTCATTACCCCACTAATGAAGCTCATCAAGAGAGAACCAGGAATTAAATTAATGTTTTGTCTGAGGTGCTGGGCTCAATATAGGCACTGTGCAAAATAGGAGTGTGTGTTGTGTTTGGTGAACAAAATCTTGAGTCATGATACTGCCTACCTCTCACTCAGCACGATAGCGCTGGAGCTCCCATTACTGCTTGGATGGCTACCACTTACTGGACATTGGCCATGTTGAGCCCAAAGATTGCCACTATAATATTAGCCTTGCACTTGCTGCGCACTGATATACTTGTCAAAACTGAAATTACGGCAGCCTTAATTTGTCTTTCCTTGATGCAGAGCTTTGGTAAAAAGAAAAAAGAAAAAAGAAATGGAATATCTTATTGCATTAGACACTTAAATCAATTTTAGACCATGTCCCTCCTTGAATTCTCTAAGCACTGGATATAATGGCTGCATTGTTTCTTCTTCATTGTATGAACACAGCGCAGTTCCCCATGTCTCGTAATGAACCATCTGACAGGCCTAATCAATTTGGTAATACAAGTAATGTAAGTTATTGATAAATCCAAAGGTCATCTCTCTCCTAAAGTTACCCACTGTGCTTTCAGTTTCTAGGCATCTGCACTGCAGATAAGTAGCAGGAGAAATGTTCTGGTGTATTTGCTAAACAGTGAACCATAAATTCTGATTTGTAAAAGATGTACGTAAGTCAATACATACGTGCTGGGAAGATAATAGAAATGCAATGTTAAAACCAGTGCAAAACAAATTCAATAACGATATGAAAACGTCATCAACTTTGTTATTTATCCGATGACCTACTTTACCTTTAAGATACTTGTTTGAGTCCCTTTCATTAGAGTTTATTCTCCCTATTTTATATATGGCGGGATAGCACCTTTCATGTAATGTGCATCAATTTATCAGAGCTCATGCCCTCAGTAGAGGTAATTGACCAGTACTGTGAGGACCGTGGGACACATAGAGATATACAGGGTGGCCCAAAAGTAGTATACAGTATAGTCTGTTTGCATTTTATTACATTACAGTGGGACCTCGGTTTACAAATTGAATGCGTTCCCCGGGACGTTTCTTATTGCAAAAAATTTGTAAACCGAAAGGCGGTTTCCTACAGGAATGCATTGAAAACCAATTAATCCGTTCTGGAGGTCAGAAAAAAAGTCAAAATGAGCTGGCATGGAAACCAACCCACAATGCAGAACACACAATAAAATGCATGCAAACTATAAAGCTCCGCTCCCTACCTTTCCACAGCTTGAGAAATGCACCAAAAAGTCCCTAAACAACTGCAAACAATTTCCAGAATGGCTCCAAAACTCGATGCAAAAGCCGCTCCAACACCTCCACACTCAATGCCATGTGCTGCCCACAGGCGCCAGCATGCAGGGGGCGGTGCTATAAACCTCCCAGGTGCAATGCATCCTGGGAAAACTTGCTTTGTATTGCGAAAAAAAATTGTAAACCGAGGCATTATTTTCAATGGATATTCATTTGTAAACCGGAAATTATGTTAACCGAGGCGTTTGTAAACCGAGGTCCCACTGTATTTATATTTATGACATTTATATTTGTTTAACACTATTTAATCGTGCTTTAAATGTGTTCCATCAACATTGCAGCATTCCTCTCCAACATGCTTTTCTAACTGCCACACTGATGTATAAATGAATGATATTTAAATGACACTTTGTTGTGTGTCATTGTGTTTGTGTACCCATAATCTGTTGTGATGAATTTCATTGATTCAACTGTATACTTACTTTTGGGCGACCCTGTATATAAAATGCCAATACGAAAAACACTTACAGGTTTTTCAAATTATAAAAAAAGTGTTAATTTAATCTAGATTATGGCCCCACATAGCAAAGAATAACAATTTTTTTTTGTCTGGGTGCCAGGTCCAGCTAGGGTTAACCCATTTTTTTTTTTATAAACATAGCAGTTTCAGAGTAACTGCTATGTTTATAATAGGGTTAATCCTACCTCCAAATCCTCTAGTGGCTGTCTCATTGAAAGCCGCTAGAGGCGCTTGCGTGATTCTCACTGTGAAAATCACAGTGAGAGCACGCAAGTGTCCATAGGAAAGCATTGATAATGCTTTCCTATGAGACCGGCTGAATGCGCGCGCAGCTCTTGCTGCGCGTGCGCATTCAGCCGAATGGGAGGAGAGGAGGAGGATCGGAGGAGAAGAGCTCCCCGCCCGGCGCTGGAGAAAGGTAAGTGTTTAACCCTTCCTCTACCCAGAGCCCGGCAGGAGGGGGACCCTGAGGGTGTGGGCACCCTCAGGGCACTATAGTGCCAGGAAAACAAGTATGTTTTCCTGGCACTATAGTGGTCCTTTTATCATTTTATTGTGATATAGTGATTTTTAGTTTATAGTATGAATAAACATAGAGAGAGCTAACTAATAACTGGGAGAGAGACAGAGAGAGCACAGTGCCAAATACAGTAGACAAGCTGAGGATGTGATGGTCTGAATTGGGTATTATTTGACATAAATTGGAAAAGATGGTCAATTGGCAGGTTAATTTTGAGATGTGATCATTGAAGAGAAGGACATAATTGGCAAGGGTTGATGTAAATGGCAGATGATACTTGTTAATTTACTGAGTGCATCAATTGACAGCTCTCAGCCATTAGACAAAGCATGCCCCAACTATAATTTGCTTTGAAAATGCAGAGGAAGTAATTTCAGCTACACTATATACCATATCAGTTTTTTTTTTTCATATATTATCTTTATTAATATATAATAATCTATTTATTATATATATATTATTTTCATATATTATCAATATATACATATTAAACATGCACAGACATCACGTCAATATCCCCCAGAAGATTTTCTTGGCACATTGAAGAGAGCTAGGCAGGTGTCTGAGTTGACTTTGGGCTATTACGATATTTTCATACAGTTTAATTTGTGCTATGTCTTTGTTTTCACAGAGCAGTTGGGGGGTATCCCTATATCTGTGTCTCTATTACAAGCTTTCAGTCAGAGCTGTGAAAATCAACAGCAAATCCTGTCAAGCAAACACCAGCTTTTCACTTGACACTTGCTACATTTGACTCTTTTTGTCACATGATAAATTCCTCTCTCCCTCATAATATTTTGAACTCCGAACAGACCTTTGACATCAGCCCTTCATTACAGACTGGTGCCTCAATGAAAACATTTTGTAAACAGATACCGGATTGGTTGCAGTTCAGGAAACAGAGAGAAGTTATTAATGGTCCATACTCAGCAGGTGCAGTTACTAGTCGAGTCCCGAGGGATTTGCAAGGATCCTATACAATGAGAAGCATTATTATTCACATTCCTAGTAATGAGAGAGATGGAAAAGCAGCATTAACCCCTCGTGACAGCTAGTCCAGCCACACATTGCTTTTCAGCCTATTACAGCCTCCATCTGTTGCAGACTGTAACACGTTATCGAGTCCGCTAAGAGAAAAAAACACAGCTTGATCACTACTAAACAAAAACCATTTACAGCAATATTAGGTTACAAATATAGAGAAGGACGACAGGCCAATGGCAAGACACATCTTCAAAATTTGCTTCTTCAAAGCATCTACTTTTGTGTCACACAACTTGGAAAATGTGGCATTTGGGCACTTGTACCATGTAGAAATGTTTTCAAATTTCCCCTTTTATTGTAAAGCGCTGCGGAATAAGCTGGCTCTATATAAATACCAATAATAATAATGATAAAATAATAAAAAAGTCTACAGAAATGTACTAGAACACAAACTGAAAAAACATGAATGCAAAACAATTAGTGAGAATAAATGTGTAGACCATTCCTAGCCCAAGACCTGTTTTTCGATGACACGAGAAGTATAGTGATCTGTTTACACAGTAAAAGTAAACATTTCCGTGTCGTTATAATCACACCTAAAATTTGTTACTGACCTTAACATGGTTTAAGTTTGGCAGAGTTTCTTAATAACCCTCAATGATAGAGATTTCCTAAATTAAAAAATATAATAATGTTTTATTGTCTTAACTTTATTTCCCTTTATATATTTGTTGTTTTTCTTTTTAAGTTTCTTTTCCAACGTCTCTTGAATTCCAATCCATATATTGTTTGACTAAATGTTGAAATACTCCAATAAGTATTGTTTAGAAAAAAAAAAATAGTTTGTGATAATATATGTGTAAGTTTGGAAATATCCACTAGTCCACTCACTTGTGATTAATTAAAAGATGTTGGGATGAATTGCCTTACTGTTAACAATGCTCTCTTTTCGTCTGATTCTTATAACTATTGTAGAACATTTCCAAAAAAAGTCAGTATTAATAATCTCAAATGTATAGACCTCTTCGTTCATTGGCCATCTTTTCCCGTCATGCTGCTTTTATCACCAGCAAAAAACAATATTGCAAAATATAATCGCATCCATTGAAGCACTGCTTATTGTAAATGTAATTTCCTAAATTGACCCTTCTCATTCACCTGTCCATTTAGACTTTCCAGAAGAAGGCCAGTTTTGCATAGTTTAAAAGTAACGGGGGGCGTGGCCTAGCAGCGGAGCGGAATGGCTGCCTAATCTCTGAGCTCCTCCGTACTCGCCCTGCAAATCGCTAGAAAGCTGCCCCAAACGCAAATATGGGGAAACACACTAAGGCTGGGGGTACCCCCAAACCAGCGGCCACCCGCCCACCTGCAATCCAGGCATCGGTCAGGCAATACATGACCACACAGCCGGACCCATCTTCCCAGGCCTCCGCTGAGGCCTTCCTGTACTCGGAGGCCTCATCCATGAGCCCGAACTCCCAGGTCGGCGACGCGAGCGGAGAACCCACTGAACACCCGCCGGCAGATTGGATGGCCCTGCTGAGAGCACTGCCTACCAGAGCGGATCTGACCCAAGCCACATCGGCCCTCCATGCCTCGATCCGGGCCGACCTCCAACTGATGAGAGCGGACATGCAGGGTATGGCGGACCGCATGGCGCGGCTGGAAGAGGAACAAGACAACCTCACTGTGGCCCACACAACCACGGAGTCCACGCTTCTCAGCCACACTGCCCACTTACAAGCCATGGCGCGCCATGTAGAAGACCTCGACAACAGGGGCCGCAGAAACAACCTGCGGATCCGAGGCCTACCTGAAGGCGAAGAACCCTCAACCCGGCTCACAGACACACTTACCTCCCTATTCAACGACCTTCTAGGCCGTCCTAAGGACACCCTGATTGACTTTGTCCGTGCACACAGGGCATTAAGACCCAGAGGCCCTGAAGGAGCGCCGCCAAGAGATGTTATATGCTGCTTAACTATCTTCTCCCTCAAGGAAGACATACTACAGGCGGCCCGTAATGCGGGATCCATTACCCACGAGGACCACCCGATCCAGATATTTCCCGATCTCTGCCCGGCCACATTGGGCTACCGCAGGGCCCTGAAACCCCTCACTCGAGCCCTGACGGCTCAGAAGGTGAGATACCGATGGACTTTCCCGACCGGCCTAATTGCTCACACCCCTAATGGTCCCATGCCGGTACGCAACCAACAGGACCTGCAAGATCTCACCATTGAGCTCCAGCTACCACCTTTCAACATGCCTTGGCCGGACCCATTAGACTTCTATGTAGGCCCACCGAGGCCGACACGAGACGACCCACTGCCACAAAGAAGAACTAGATCTAGACAGGAGACGGCGCGGCCAGTCGGCAACACCCGCTGAGTTCTACGGCTCCTAAGAGACTTTGAGACCCACAGTTTGAGGTACCTGCCTACGAACAACAACCCGCTGGGGAGCCTCCCATAAGGTATCTCACAAACCACACTGAACTGCCGATCTCCCTCTCTTGTTTCACTTTTGGGTGGGGGGCTGAAACGGGGGATTTGATGACTCTGCGGCTCACGCTGTGCCTCGACCGCCACTCAGAAAGGGAACATTCTCTTAACCGGCTGCGTTGCCATAGAGGGACTGACATTGCCACACCACCAACCACGAGCCGCAGAGACGGGGAGACTCGGTGCCACCGGCACATTTTGTGACTACTAATAATGGTGATATAGGGTCTTTGTCGGAGGGCCCATCCTCCCCCTCTATTGAAGTGGATGGGTATATACCATGGGGAAGGATAGGCAGGAGGGAAACACAACCACCACACACACGCCTGACGCCAGAGCTCAGGGCCACAACACGACACGCTATCCAACTAGACACGCCATGATGCTCGCACACACGACTCACAAGGCTAGAAACCTGGTCCACACGACATGCATAATCTTTACGATACCCCACTCACAAGATCACAGACAACCTAGGGGCTAGAGTATTTTTTGGGCGGGGCGGGTAGGGGGTAGCCAGAGGGGCCTTCCACGTGGGAGTTTTTCTTTCTTTTTGTTGTCACCGCTGTAGGTGACCCCACGGGGAAACACCTCGTTGTTTTTCTCCTTTTTTATCCTCTCCTCTCCCCTCTCTGAACCGGGACCCCGGAGAGAGACCGGGTATATCCGAGAGGCATTCAGTAACCAGTAGGCCACGTTCCCACCTGGTCGGGGTGTCAGGTAGAAAGGCAAGGGGACTCGACCGAACCGCTAGTACGGACGGGACGACTCCACCTCGGCCTACACCCGAGCCATTATTTTGTATAGTGTTGTTTTATTGTTCATTGTTTACTTATTGTTTACATAGTGTTCATTTTATTTTTCTTTTCTTTTTTGTGTCGTCTCTGTATCTAATCCTAGGCGCTCAAAGTCCGGCTGCGGTGTCGCGTGGGGACTCGGGAAGGGGCCTCATCAAGGACCACCCGTCCAGGTAACACCCTTTCCCTGTACCTCTGACACGCTCCTCCCCTGAACCCACCCACCACCTGAGTGGTACTGCAAACCGTAGGCCCACCATTTATCTGCCCGCACTACCCCTCCCAGAATAGCCCATAGGTACTCCGTCATGCAGAACCCGAAACCGGTAACCAGAGCAGACATCAACATTGTCTCTATTAATGCCAAGGGCCTTAACCAACCTGAGAAACGATCACAGGCGCTCCGCCACTTTCACAGCCAAAGAGCCCACATAGTATTCATACAGGAGACACATTTCAAGGAGGGTCTGACACCTAGAATAACTGACAAACGGTTCGCCCAATGCTATCTCAGCAACAACCCCTTAGGAAAATCCAAAGGCACGGCCATCCTCCTTCATAAATCCCTACATTTCACACCCACAGCAACCATGAAAGATGACTGGGGAAGGTATATATGTGTTAAGGGAACGATAGCTGACCGTACGTACACGCTAGCCAACCTGTATGCTCCTAACACTGCGCAACACCGTTTTCTGACTAAATCACTGAAAGCCATCATGGCCTTCACGGAGGGTTGTCTGATCATGGGAGGAGACCTGAATGTGGCCCTACAACCGAGCCTAGACACCTCTACGGGCACCTCGACGATACCCAGACATGTGTTGACCACTATCAACAAAACCCTTAGAGACCAACGCCTGACCGACTGTTGGAGAGCGACACACCCTGATGACAGAGACTTCACCTTCTACTCCAATCCAAATAAGACGTACTCCAGACTTGACTACTTTTTCCTACAACACTACTACCTGACTGATGTTAAGTCTGTGACGATTGGGACAGCGACATGGTCCGACCACGCACCACTCACCATGACGCTAACGTCTCCCCTCTATAAGCCGACGTGCCGCAACTGGCGACTGAACGAAGCCCTACTTAACGACCTAACAGTAGCCACGGAATCCCGAACCACACTTACTCAATACTTCACTGACAATGTTACCCCAGATGTGACACCCCTCTGTGTGTGGGAGGCCCACAAATGCGTGATACGAGGCTACTTCATAGCCAAAAGCGCAGCCCTGAAAAAAGCAAAGGCTGCCAGACTGGCGACCATAATCACGGAGATACAGGTGGTGGAAGCCAGGCACAAACTTACACGGCTCCAGAGCGATGGTGCCAAGCTACTGACACTACGCAGGGAACTGGCATCCATCATGAATGCCTACCACCAAAGGGCGCACCTGCGCACCAAAGCCTTCTTTCACACACACGCCAACAAATGCGGGACCTTGCTGGCCCGTATGATCGCTAAAAAGAGAGCAGAATCCTACATACCTAAAATTCGTGATAAAGAAGGGCGACTGAAACATCTCCCGGGAGACATGGCGGCGGCAATACGGGAATATTATGCGGAGCTTTATGCCATACACCCCGACAGGGAGCCACCACGCCAAGGTGACGCCTTACCAGAAACTAGACAATACCTACGCACACGCATACATAACCGACTTCCCAGGGAAGCTACGAATGCCCTTGACGAACCGATCACGCCTCGCGAGTTAGCCTGGGCCATAAAAGAGTCGAAATTGGGCAAATGCCCGGGCCCTGACGGTCTCCCCACTAGATACTATAAAAAATTTGCTGACGTGTTATCCCCACATCTCTTGACTGCCCTTAACACCTTACGTGACGGAGCCAGCCTACCCACACAGACTCTAGAGGCCAACATCTCCCTAATCCCAAAGGAAGGTAAGAACCCGGAACTCTGTGCGAGCTACAGACCTATCTCCCTACTAAATTGTGACCTTAAACTCTTCACAAAAATACTAGCCCGCAGACTACAAACCTACCTCCCTGGTCTCATACATAGAGACCAGGCAGGGTTCACGCCCCAGAGAGAAGCAAGAGACAACACCATCAGGACACTAGATCTCATCCACAAGGCACAAGACAGTCGGGAGGGCCTCCTCTTGCTCTCCACAGACGCGGAGAAGGCCTTCGACCGCATAGATTGGGGCTACATGCTGGCGGTATTGGAAGAGATAGGTCTGGGCCCGCACATGATGAGCTGGATACGAGCACTATACTCCAAACCCACAGCAAGGGTATGCGTGAACGGACTGTTCACGAACCCGTTCCCCATCCGGAACGGCACAAGACAGGGATGCCCCTTGTCCCCACTGCTGTTTGTACTGGCACTAGAGCCCTTTCTTAACTCTGTCCGGGACAACCAAGCCATAAAAGGGATACAGATAGGGCAGACGAGACACGTAGTGGCTGCCTTTGCAGATGATCTGCTGTTTTATGTCACTCAGCCTGAAACATCAATGCCAGCAATTATGGCAGAGTTCCAGCTCTACGGCCAATTATCGAATTTCAAAGTTAACCTCGCCAAATCTTCGGTTCTGAATGTCTCGATCCCACCCAATAGAGTTGCAGCCCTGAAGCACACGCTCCCATTCCAATGGTCTGACACTACTATAAGATACTTAGGCACCTCCATACCAAGAGACCTGTCACAAATATACACCACTAATTTCCAACCCCTCCTAACCACAATACGTAGAGACCTGGAGGAATGGACTAAAGTTCGCCTTTCCTGGTTTGGACGCATTGGAGTGTTGAAAATGAACATCCTGCCCAGGCTGCTCTACTTGTTCCAGACACTGCCAATTCACATACCTGAGGCGTACTTCTCAACACTGCGCTCCATGGCACTCAGATTCACATGGCACAATCTGCAGGCAAGGGTCAAACACGACACTCTCACATTACCAAAACGGAAGGGCGGCCTGGCCCTCCCAGACTTCCAGGTTTATTACAAGGCAACCCATCTCCAGAGGGTGATGGAATGGTCCAAATCGGAGGTCCACAAGCTATGGAAGGAAATAGAGTCAGACCAAATATCCAGACCAATAGGGCTCCTACCGTGGCTAGATCACCACCAGGGCAGACAGCTGGCTAACCCACACCCGCTAATTAGAGCAACCTTAATGGTCTGGCACAAAGTGGGGACACCCTCCTCCTTCACCACGCCCATTTCACCACTCTTACCCCTGACGCATAATGACGCCTTCCCACCTGGACTAGACGCAGGCCCGTTCCAACAACTGTTAGGAAACTCACTACCCAGACTCTGCCACGCCACCACCAATGGCACGATACGGACTCTTGAGTCCCTGCTGCCCGAGGGGAGACCAACGTTCATGCTGCAGTTTAGATACAAACAACTATCCGCTTACCTAACAATAGTCACCAAAGACATCCATGCCCACAGGCCGCTCACAGACTTTGAAAGGCTCTGCCATGACCCAAACCCACTGGCCAGGGGACTGTCCACACTCTACAGCCTCCTCATGGACGCAAAGAGACTTCCCCCACCGAGCTTCATGAGTAAATGGGAAACCGACCTGGGAATTACACTCTCGCCAGCCCAATGGGAAAAGGTCTGTACCCTGTCCCTTCACTGTTCAACATCAAGCGGCATACAAGAAACGGCCTATAAGGTACTGTCTCGCTGGTACCGCACGCCACTGGCCACCCATTCCTACGACCCAACCGCCACCAACAACTGTTGGAGATGTGAGAAAGCCCTAGGCACTCTCTTCCATATCTGGTGGACGTGCCCCCTGATACGACCCTACTGGGCAGCGATCCACACGATCATCACCAAATTTTCTGATACTCCCCCCCACTTAGACCCAGCAGCCTTTCTCCTGCACCACACCTCCACCCGTAGCTCAGCTTACAAAAAATCCCTAACGATCAGGATCTTAAATACAGCCAAGAGTCTCATTCCCTTATACTGGAAACAAAAGACCCCACCACCTGTGTCGACCTGGTTTAAGCGCATGGAAGAGCTAAGGGCACTAGAGGAACTCACCTCACACGCAGAGGGGAGGGAACAGTCGTATATGACGACCTGGACACACTGGATACTGACCACGACGAAACCTGACTTCCAGACGCTTATCACAGACTGAGTAGACATCAGAAGGGACATGACCCGAGACGATAGGTAGGGGTGACAAGGAAGGACCGACAAGACAGCGCACGTCATACATAAAGCTACCACTGACAGACGTTAACTCGACAATTCTGACCCTGACGGAGACGAAGGACCACATAAACCTAAAGGGAAGGGAGGACGCTTTCTCAAACGCTGAGGGATCCCCCCCCCCCCATTTTTTATCCCCCCCCCCCCCCCCCCCTCTCCCCCCCTTCCCCCCCCCCCCCCCTTCCCGGGTGGACTTGCGGGCCGCGCAGCCGGACCAGGATACAGCAGACCACAGGTATGCCATTAAATGCTCGACTACACATGTTCCGACCTGGAAACCTGCGCGTTTCTCTGCATTACTTTACCGACACCTCAGAATCGCTAACAATGTGCCTTATTACCTGTATCTGTCAGTTGTTGGAAACCTGCGTGTTTCACTGAACCACACTTGAGACGTTTACCTTTATTGTTATTTGCAAATTTATTCTTGAAAATCTGAATAAAATTTAATTCACAAAAAAAAAAAAAAAAGTAGCAGCCCACCCGAGGCTTGTCCACTGGTGGCATATTGACGTATCTTCCAGTTGACCATGATCATGGAAATAATACAGCCCTTTTCTTCTAAAACAGTCATGGAAAAAGGGAAGTAGAAAGCAGAGCCTGTCATGAAGCTATGTCCTGTCCTCAGGCTACACCTTTTGCAGGGGTGAAGGGTTACCTTTGAATAGACAACTGTTTAACATTTGCCTGGGCGGGAGCTTCCGAAGTGAGTTCTGGCACATATTAGATTAGTAGTTCTTCTTCAGTATTAGAAGGGAAATAAGAAATATCCTGAGCAGAAAACATTAACATTTAAGGATAGGATAAACAATCCAGTCCAACTCCTTGGAATTCTTATCCTATTATGCGTATCCACAGCAGCTGGAATGTCAATCCATATTTCATTCAAGCTTTAGGCTTAATCATTGGAAAAAATATCACCTCATTTTTATTTTCTTATAATTTTCTTTCCCTATAAATAAATTGTTGTTTTTCCATGACACACGATTGGTTTGCTAGGAAAACAGTATTAGCACTTCATTTTCTCAAAGTATCAGTATAAAATAAAGCAATCTTCTGCTTATGCTTTTACCATTCTCACATTGCATTTTGGACTTGATGTAGTTTCATTTCTTTGTCTGTTACCTGCTCAGCTGAACTTTACTGGAAGATTCCTGTGCTTTAAGTGGTTAACCTCAGCACAGCTGGCAGACAGTTAAAAGAATCCGTGAGTCTTTCTCTTGGCTGGATTTTTTATTTTTTTTTGTTTTTGTTTCAAAATGGGGATTGTTTAGTAAAAAGCAAATTGAATTATGTTCTCGGTACGATTTTACAGATAGAAATCAAAGAGACGCAGAGTGAACCGGTAAGTTGATCTGGGTCTATCAGAGCAGGAGATCCCAGATCTGACCTGGTCTAGACTTCACTTCTTGTCTTAATTAACTTCCCCAGAGTTTTCCCTCCAGAGTCACTGGATTACGCCCAGGTGTAAAGCACCCAGACCTTCTTTTCATACACAAAATGGTGACCTCTAGAGGTATGTTTTCATGTAACATAAAATGCTTATGCTATTGGCATTTATAATGTTACCCGACTATATGAGTAGGTGACCTTTGGCAATCCAGGTGTTGTGGACTACATTTCCCATAATGCTCTTACAGCCATAATAGTGGCAAAGTATAATGGGAGGTGTAGTCCACAACATGTGGAGTGACGAAGATTCCTACCCCTGCCCTATGTTTTTTCTTCCTACACTGTTGTAGGTCACAGTGGCTCTGTCCATTCCTGCTTTGCCTAACCCATGTCATGTCCTATTCCAGGCATGCGTGCGTGAATAGGCCATTCTTGTCACAATGCTTTTGCCTAGTACTGCATAAATTTATATCTATTGGGGAATAAAAGGTTTAGATTTATTATAGAATAGATTTCCAAAAATTCCGATATATAAATAGTGAAATGCCATCAAACTGTTAAAATAATCTATACATGAAGGCATATGCCATCTTAGAGAATTCAGTTACCTTAAAAAATCCTATAATGGTGCTGTAACGGCCCCCCTGAGTATCAAAGGGGTATATGCTGTTAGAGACGTCCTTTTCCCATAGAAGGAACTGTGCTGCAGTATTCTCCAGATGTCATCTCAGCCGATCAAATCTCCTAATAGGTAGTTGAGCTCATTACAAGAGCTAGTGATTAGTTGTGAAGCAGGTTCTCTACAAGCTCGAGACAAGGCTATGTGTTGAGGATTAAGCAGAAATGACTTTTAATGGGGCTACACTGGCCTTTTATGCAACTTTTCCCAACAAGGGTGACACCCAGGTGGACCATGTTGGGCACAGGGACACACAGTGAACAGCCAATAAACATAGAGTCAGACAGAGAGACACTCCCATACATTACACACATTCCCTCCCCTGTGCTTGGGAGATAATTGAGTTAATTACTGTATCAACTCAATTATCACCAAATTAAAAGGAGGGACAATTTTATGCATTGCTAGAAACACCCCAAAATCACATCAGAACCCCATAAAACATACATCTCCTGATAACCCCTATCTGGGGGAACAACATATTTTAAAATCATCCAAATCGGTTCAGGGGTTCGAAAGTTAGGTGGTAGTGCCATTTCTGCCCGGGCCGCACACGAGGCTTCTGCCCAGAATAGTTCCATGAATTCAGCTGGTGCAGCGGGTCTCTTTCATGCAGGGTAAAATGTCGAACAATAGTTCAAATACTCATTCGTGCATACGATGGTCGTGTGCCGCTTCATTCGTATGTTGCTCTTACCGAATGCCGTACATGATCAGTCATATTTTCAAAATAAATGCCAAAATGTCACAATTTTGGCCAGGATATGCAGACTTTTGAGCACGACTGGATAAATGCCTGAGTAAGCACGTTGGGAATATTACTTGTTATGCAGCAGGTGATTTTGCTTAAAGCAGCACTGTCATCGTCTTTGAACTTTGTCGAATTTGCAAAGACCCCTGACAGTGATCGTGATTTACTTACCTGAACCTGTCCCTCCCAAACGTCGCCATCTTTCTCCATCTGCTTTTCTTCAGCTCCTGGTGCTAGAGCTGACGTCACTACTGAACTCTCACACACACACGCAAGAGTACAGCTTTTAGTTGTAAGGAGAATCCTCCAAAGACAGAACCAATTCCCTGCAGCTGTCACTGATGACGGCTGTTAGGATTGACTTCGTAGCTCTGCGTAGCCCAGATTCTAAGAAAGTCAGGCGGAGAATTTTATCTTTATGAAATACTAATTTTTCGGGTGGGAATTTGACATTGACACTTTAATGTCTATTTATTCTATTCTATTTGTTAAAAATATGAAACTATACATTTCACAATGATCTCTACCATAGATTTGCATCTACCTAGAGCAAGCAAATGGTTAATCTATTTAGTTTGGGTTTTCTACCCATAAGGCCTTGTGTGGGAGTAGTAAGTAAGTGTGACAAGAAAAGAGAGCAGGTTATATGAAGAGAAAGTGGCAGCCTGTGAGACAGCAGGAATAGAATTGCTGTTTTAGGTTCAAAACTTGGACCTCATTACACACTTCAGAAAATGACCAAAAATGAGCTGCCAGACAGAGTGGCTCAGGGATGAAACAGATGACATTCCAGGATGAAGTTTGTGTCTCCTAAGTACGCCAATGTATTGTTCCAAGCATTTTGTGAGAAACTACCGGACAAGAGCAGATTTATATGCCCAGTATTAGTTAAGTTGAAAAAAAAATGTTTTTTTTAAAAAAACAAATGGAATGTATTTTTTTTTAAATTACACATATGCAATATCAAGAGAAGCTGGGAATTAACCCTTTGGTCACCCATAAAAATAAAGTGATCTGTAGGAGTTAGCACATGTCAAAAGCATCCTAACACATGTGTCTCCCATTAGTTTTGCAAGACGTCGCGGAGACCTCATAATCCTTAATCCTATTTTTACGAGCTGGGCTCCAGAGAGCAGGTGACAGCGTCAGGAACCACAATTGTTTCTATGTGCTTTTATTTAACTTTTTGGGGGGGCATTTTTTTTTCCACTTGGTTTCTGGCTGAAAGAGAATGCACCAGATGCACACAATCACATGTTCTGTACATTAAATCTTTAAAACACAGGCAAGGCCAACCAAATGCCAATTGGCACTGAAATCAGGACCTTCTGAACCAAAATAATTGATTTAAAGATAAATAAATAAAATCGAAAAGTCCTTAGACTGTTGTCGAGTGGCTGTCTGGACATGATCTCAGACATTATCTTGACTGCAGTGTCTTCTTGTTAAACTATAAAAGTCTTGAAACACTAATGGGTGTGGTGGGAAGGAATTACTGCAAATTCACCACTAAAACCATCATGGGAACACAAGAAGGTGGAGAACCTTGGCTATGGAATGATTCATACTTTGAGGTACCTACATATTTTCCTTCTGTTCATAATGATACAGAATGATAACACATGATGAATTAACCTTTGCAGAAGAAGAGTGAGCAACACATAGGTTTACTCCTAAACCAAGGATTTTGGAGAACTGACATGGAAATGCGAACCTTTGAGCTACAATCGCTCATTTGGAAGCATTCAGCTATTTGTCTGCTCTGTTTCTTTAGCCTAAAATTATTTGTGGCTCCCAATTCTCCTTTGGCTCTTTGGATCCATTCAGTTTTGATAGATTGGTAAATATCACACAGTTATACACACACATGATCATTCACTAAAGTTTGAAAGCCCACATCTGGGTTTGCAAAAATAATCTGGGAGCATCCAGGAGCATACGTGTGATGAAACACTGACATTGTTTGCAAGATTTATCAGGGTCCAGATTTAGTATACAGCCTCCAAATTAACTTTACTGAATTTTAACATGTCCGGATGCAACTAAATTGCTGAATCTGAACCATACCCTCAAATGCTGGTTAAACAGTGGTAACATAACTGCCTTAGAACTTGGATTACATTCTGGTCATACCACCTCATCATTAAATGTCCAGGGGCAAAGCTCCTAATAATACACTATATATCCAGCTACCTCAAAATCCTCATAGCTCTTTTAAACAGGGCCTTCTTCACCTCGAGTTAATATTCTGTATGTTCATTACTTGCTGTCAGATATCCCGTTTGTATAATTGAAAAGCGTTGCAGAATATGTTGGGGCTATATAAATGCTAAACAAGCTATCCTTGCCTACAACTGGCATCGTTTTGATAGATAACTACATGGGAGAAATGGTTACTCGATGAACCATGACCACTTCAATGATTTGTAATGGTCATGATGATTGGAGACTGTATGCGGAGTGTTTATAAAGAGACAAAGCACTTTCCTGCCGTAGATATAAGTCTACTTTCGTCAGCTTCAAGAACCATTCCAGAATGAGTGTTATGGGCTTGTTAATTTTTTATCGGTGCATAATTTGCCATCAGCACCATTGCATTCTGGCAACAGACAACCAACGATGGCACGGCCCCGCGTCCCAGCCACAGTAAGCTCTCCTTCAGCCTGTCCTCGTTAACATCCCTGCCATTTAGTTATGGACAATGATGTCATCAAAGGAGGATCAGGCTTCAGGGAGATACTATCCTCAGCGTTGGAATGCAGGTAAGTTATTGTTTGTGTTTTTCTTTAATCCTTGAGGGAAGGAATACACCGGCAACAGTTTCTACAGCCAAAAACAATGTTTTATTAAAACACAGTTTTTTGTTGGATTAACCCTTCATTTCTATAGAAGGGTCCAATATAGCCACAAAATAAAACAATTATTTAATTACCGTATATACTCGAGTATAAGACGAGTTTTTCAGCATATTTTTTGTGCTGAAAAAAAACCACTCGTCTTATACTCGAGTGAGTGTCTGTTTTATGGCAACTTACATTTCCATAATACAGACAACGGGCTGTTGGGGGCTGGCAGAGAGCGTTTACTTACCTTTCCTGCAGCTCCTGTCAGCTCCCTTCTCTCTCCTCCGGTCCGTGCAGCTCCCCTGTCAGCTCCCTCTGCAAGTCTCGCGAGAGCCACAGGGTCAGAGCTCCGCACGGCACTCACACCGCGAGACTTGCAGAGGGAGCTGACCGGACCGGAGTAGAGAGAAGGGAGCTGACGGAAAGGTAAGTAAATGCTCGCTACAAGCCTCCCTCCTACACAGCCCATCCACTGGAACACCAGGGAATGAGAGCTCCCCTCCCTGGCCAGCTAACAAGCAGGGAGGGGGGACTAATACAAAATAACATAAAAATTTTAATTATATAAAAAAAAAAATATTAAAATAATAATAATAAAATAATATCAAAAAAATATTGAAATAATAATAATGTTATGGACAAAAAAATAATAAAAATGCCCACCCCCCACCAAGACTCATCACATACACAAACACACTCTGCATCACACACACACTACATTCATACACACACACACACACTGCACTCATACACACACTGCATTCATACACACACACACTGCACTCATACACACACACGGCATTCAGACACACATACACTGCACTTATACACACACACTGCACTCATACACACACACTGCATTCATACACACACACACTGCACTCATACACACACACTGCATTCATACACACACACTGCATTCATACACACACACTGCATTCATACACAAACACACTGCACTCATACACACACACTGCATTCATACACACACACACTGCACTCATACACACACACTGCACTCATACACACACACTGCATTCATACACACACACTGCATTCATTATATACACACACTGTAAATAAATATTCAATTCATATAATTTTTGGGGGACCTAATTTTATTTAGAAATTTACCAGTAGCTGCTGCATTTCCCACCCTAGTCTTATACTCGAGTCAATAAATTTTCCCATTTTTTTGGGGTAAAATTAGGGTTATATTCGTGTAGACTTATACTCGAGTATATACAGTATGTGTTTCTATTATTATTTTAGTAATTTATTAAAAATGTATTACTATGTTAATGATTCTTTAACTCTACTCTATGTGCTAATCAGCTAATAGACCAGTCATTTTCAAACAGTGTGCAGTGGCACACTGGTGCGGCTAAAACCACTTCAAGGTTTTCAACAAACCAGTAGGGGAGATTTATTAAAGTGTTCTGTTCTAAAAAGTAGTCTAAAGTACTAAATGGAGAGGGGGGGGGCAATCACTGTGGAAACAAGTATAACAGCAGACACATTCCTCTTTAAATTTGTACATCACTATTTAGAACATAACAGTTTGATAACTACCCCAATTGACTTTAGGGCTACAATAGGTGTAATCAAGTCCTTAAAATTTGTTATTTTTTTAAAATGAGTTTTGACATTAAAATGGGATTCTCATCTGGCCACTGGCAGAACTAATGTAGATAGTGCCATGGCACAATAATTTATCGATAGGCCCCCCTCTAACACAAGAGTCGCCAAAATGTAGATTTTTAACTTTCATGCCACTCCCACAATGCTTTGCCATCTTGGATCTACCATTAGCCCAATCTTCCAGGGCTGTCATTTTGAGCAGTGCTTGTGCATTTCAATGTAAGCATGTTTGTGTATGGAGTATGTGTATGAACAAAGGAGTGTATTTGTATGTATTGTTGGAATATAAATCCAGTGATTTTTTGTTTTTTGTGCATTTGTGTGTTGGTATTTGAATGCAGGGGTGTGTTTGTGTATAGTGTTGGCATTTTAATGTTGGGATGTATGGATATATATATACATAAACAGCTGCATGTACACATACACACTGCCATACAAATACACTGCCACACCCAAATGCACACACATAATTACACAGATACACTTACACACCTCCACACACACAGATTCATACACATTCTGACACAGATACACATAGACACTGACACACAGATACACGCACATTCTGATACAGATACACATACACAGGTCCATCAGGTGTCAATGTCCCAAAGTGTGAGAGACACCCAAAGTCCTTCCATGCATGCTTGTCCTGGTGCAGCCAAACATTTTGTACCACTGGTAGTTCTGCCAGAGCACTTGTAAAGTAAAGGTAGATAGTTAAAGCTAGATAGGAGGCGGTGCTTCACCAAAGGACGTAGCGGACCTAATTTTCCGCAGCTCCAATGGTGCTCCGATTAATCCATGTAATATCTCGCTATACCCAGCCCATCCTGCAACTCATACTTACCCTCTGGCGGCTCCCGGTATTGGAGCTTGCCGTTCTTTGCAAATTCAGGGCAGAAGAGGCCTGCGGCCTACAATCTCACTACACACTTGGAGGAGTTGCTGGGGCACATCACTATCCAGAGCAATCCAGAACCGAACCCTGATTACAACTCCTTCAGTGAACAGCCCTCAACCACAGAAACCGCCACTAAGTATGCCAAACAATTCCCATGACATAAGGACCAAGAGGTCTCTGCTGATTCTCAAAATCACACACAAGACAACCCTCATGCCCAACACCTTGCCACAGGGACCAGAACAGGCAGCTCCAAGCTTCCCAGACTTATCAGCTCTGGCCACCAAGCAAGATATTAAAAATTCTCCGAACTGATTTCCACCAGATGCTAGCCGAAGACATAGCAGTTATCCAACCTGACTTGTGCATGGTCACAGACAGGGTACGAGCTACTGAAGAGGACATCATTGATGTGAGGCAAGAAATGTGCAATGTGAAGGACTCACTGCAAAATGTCCAAAAAGCGCAACAAGCGTTCTCCATGCAACTCGCTATGCTGGATGACCGCTCCAGATGTAACAATCTGAAAAAAAGAGGAGTACCCAAGTCCGTCACTATGGAAGAATCGCCACATCGTAACTAGTGGCCTTGCTGCTGCCTCCTAAACAAGTCAAAAAGCTCTTATTTGATGGCATCTTTTGTCTACCGAATTCACCAAAGGCTCCAACGAATGCTGTGAGCGACATCATACGCTGCTCCCTCGCTAAAGACAAAATGGCACTCTTTCAGCTCTACAAAAACAGAAGCCTTACTCATTCGAAGGAACCGACTTGTCTTTTTACCAAGACTTTTTGATGTCCACCTTACAATGGTGTAAAATGCTCCTTCCAACAATGAGCCAACTTAGAAACGCTGGAGTAATTTACAGATGAACTACTCCAAGAACCCTCATGGTCACCCACAATGGGACTGGTCATAGTATATCTTCGGCCGAAATGCACCAGCCCTGTTACGGACATTGGGACATTTACTTCTGTCAAGGCTGCGGGAGGCCAAAGAGGCACACATAGTTGGGACCCAACAACTGTAGTACCCTTCACCAAACGGGGCCATTGGTCTACAAGAACTGGGACACGACTAAGTGCATCAGGCAACACTCTCTACAAACAGTTTCTCCTTCGTTTACACTGTTTTGTTTTTCTGTTTGTTAGGTTTGACAGGGTTACCGCAATGGGTAGGAGATGGAAAATAGAGGCCCACATTATGAGACCTTGAAAGGAATGGCACTGCTCTATAAGATATCGGTCTGGCCTTGTACCTACCCTATTCCTCCCCCCTGCCGTCCCCTTGGTTAGGGACAACAAAAGCTAGAGCCAATTTAAGCCCATCGTGCCACAAAATGACAAATCTAGGCCCACAATGCACAACTATTGACACTCACCTTACATGGTTATGCAACAAGTTCCTTTTCCTTTAAATACACTAAGGTTTCCTGGCCTTGCAAAGGCTCTTACAACAATATCATGATGTCCCACATACAACAGCATACTAACCATGCAGACCCTGGTAGACATACCCGCTTTAGCTCTTTAGGGGCTAACTGCTCCAATGCTTCCACAGATAAACCAAAGTGAGACATGTCCACCATTACCCAACAACACATTTTGTTAAAATATGTTTTATTTATCTCTTTGTTCCCACTGGAAAAAAAATTAAAAAGAGGCAGCTTCGCTCAGGAGTAGAAACTATCTAGTATTGTAGTATTGTAAAAAAATAGTAAGTTAATTGGTCTAAAAGTAGACATACCTTCTAGCAAAGCGTCATGTTAATACTATATTTATCAGCAGCTGATGAAGGTAACAAGAAAAAAAAAGGAGGTTCTTCTTGTAAATCTTTTTCTCATAATTGCATATGTTGAGAGTACACCAGTAAGGTCTTTGGAGGATCCAGTGATATTGAGAGATAAGAAATGTTAAATTAAACTGACTGTGTAATAAAGGAAGTTGAAACAGTTGAACTCTCTTTACAGGAAGTGTTTAGGAAGACTGTGCAAGTCGCATGCAGGGAGGTGGGACTAAGGCTGTTTAAACAAAATGAGTTAGCCATCACCTAATGGCAGAGAATTAAGCAGCGAGAAGGCATGATCTATACACCAAAACTGCTTCAGTAAGCTAAAGTTGTTTTGGTGCCTATAGTATCCCTTTACATGTACATTGGTCACAAAAAAAAATTAAGAAGCATTGGGACATCACTGCTCATGACTTGCGATTTTACATTCTTGACTTTTACAAGTGACTTTTACAACAATTATATGCAGAAGTATACACACACATTTTCTGGCAAATAATGCGAGTAAATATGGTAAAACAGTAGGTAGAAGTTAAGACATGTGGACAAGAGGGAGTTATGATACTATTACAAAGAAAGAGGCCACCATTGTCTAACTCCAAACAATGATGTAACTGAAGAGTGACGCATTGTCATTAAGGATGACCCTGGAGGTGTGGTCAGGGCTATTTTAAGTGTTTTCATTGTCTGCTGAAATTATGTTTGTTTTCTTTTGCTGAGCTATCTTCAGGACACTTTTTGAGTGGATGTAGTCAGGAGAAGAGATTAGGAATATGGCTTTATTGGTTTATTCAAAACATAATAAATATGTATTTATATTATGTAAATGTACAAAAATGTGCACACAAATGCAATAAGATAAAACAGGCTCTACACTTAGGTGAAGGATTCCCTTAACCCTCACAATATAATCAGAAAAAGAAGAAAAGTATAAGTGGAGCTCTGAAATACCTGAACAGATTACTATATTGGTAGTAATGTTTTTACAGTAATCTGCAAATAATAAACAATACAATCATAGTGCAGATGGTACTTATAACCAAAAGTGAAAACAGTGATATCAATTAACAACTCACAAGTGTAGCGCCAAAAAGTCACCTGGCTCTAGTGTGAAGCGCCTTGGGATCTTTCAAGGGAGATCCACTGCCCCCTTTTATCTCCTTCTGGTCTCCTCCATATCCAAGTTGGCATACAGGAATGGACTGGATGACTCCAAAAGTAAATGCAAATACATGTATTAAATAAAACAAAAATCCAATATAAGAAGATCAATTGATCAAAATAATCAGTTAAAAGTTATAAAATAAGTTAAAAACGCGTTTCGCCATTGATTGGCTTCCTCAGTTGGTGTATCTTGTATGCGGCGTCCTTTCCCTCTCTTATACAGCCTTGATTGTCAAATTACCGGCATCTGTGAACCCGGAAGTTGGTTCCGTGGAACGCACGCAGACTAAATTGTAACGCACGTTCGTGCGCCAATCATGTGATTCAGCTTACAGTTTCCTTTTTCTTCGTTAATTTGGCTTTTAAAGTGGACTCATCATTTTTTCCCCATGCACTAATACTTGCAATATTTTGTTCTTATTTATTTTTTATTTTCTAGAAATACTTTTATATTGATTTTATAAACTCTGTAATCAATTCCCTTATTTTATACAATCCACTGTATCCAGCACAAGTGATTCCAGGGAAGGGGCAGTGTCACCCCACAAATTGACACTAGGCCTATATACTTAGAGCCAGTTACCAAAAGGCTCTAAACAAGGTGAGCACTTTAACCTATTTTTAAGTGTATGGAAATATTACATAGGATGCTACACTTAGTTTGAAAATTCTGTGTCTTCTATATACGCTGTGGAGAGGAAAACACACACTTTACCTTGGAGAGAGGGGTCGTGTGATCTACTCTTAAAGACACAGACGTGTGGAAGTTTAGAGCCTAATTTACTTGAAAAGGCTCTATAAAATGTGAGTGTAGATATGTCTGTTACTCACTTAATTCTTCACTATAGTATTTAACATACTGCACAATTATCTGTATATATTTCTGTTTTCTTTTGTATGTACATTACATTGGAGAATATAAAGGATAATTGCAGGGGTCAAGTCCTGGGTAAAAAAGTGCAGGAACTCACCCAAGATCCACTCCCCGCCCCCCCCCCCCCCTCACCCCCCAAAAAATGATACGCTGTATGCAGGGGCTGAGTAAGGGCACGGGTCTGAAGAGGGGGACAGGAGCTGAGGAAGAGGGACAGGAGCTTAGGAGGGGGGAGGGGGGGACAGGGGCTGAGGAAGGGGGACAAGGGCTGAGGAAGGGGGACAGGGGCTGAGGAAGGGGGACAGGGGCTGAGGAAGGGGGACAGGGGCTGAGGAAGGGGGACAGGGGCTGAGGAAGGGGGACAGGGGCTGAGGAAGAGGGGCAGGGGCTGAGGAAGAGGGGCAGGGGCTGAGGAGGGGGACAGGGGCGGATGCTCGTATGCAGGGACTGAGTAAGAGCACGGGGCTGAGTAAGGTGGACAGGGGCTGAGTAAGGTGGACAGGGGCTGAGTAAGGTGGACAGGGGCTGAGTAAGGTGGACAGGGGCTGAGTAAGGTGGACAGGGGCTGAGTAAGGGGGACAGGGGCTGAGGAGGGGGACAGGGGCTGAGGAGGGGGACAGGGGCTAAGTAAGGTGACAGTGTTGTGGAAAAAGGGATAGGAGCTTAGGAGGGGGGGGGGACATGGGTTGAGGAAGGGGCCATGGGCTGAGTAAGGTGGCAGGGCTGAGGAAGAGGGACAGGAGCTTAGGAGGAGGGGGAGGGGGGGGGGGCATGGGCTGAGTAAGGGGCCATGGGCTGAGGAAAGGGCCATGGGCTGAGGAAAGGGCCATGGGCTGAGGAAAGGGACAGGGGCTGAGGAAAGGGACAGGGGCTGAGGAGGGGGACAGAGGCTGAGGAGGGGGACAGAGGCTGAGGAGGGGGGCAGGGGCTGAGGAGGGGGGCAGGGGCTGATGAAGGGAGCAGGGTCTGGAGGAAGGGAGCAGGGGCTGGAGGAGGGGGACAGGGACTGAGGAGGGGGGGCAGGGCCTTAAATAGGGGGACAGGGACTGAGGAGGGAGACAGGGACTGAGGAGGGGGGACAGGACCTTAAATAGGGGGACAGGGACTGAGGAGGGGGACAGGGACTGAGTAAGGGGATAGGGCTTGAGGAGGGGGACAGGGACTGGGGAAAGGGACTAAGGAGGGAGACAGGGACTGGGGAGGGGGGACAGGGCCTTAAATAGGGGGACAGGGACTGAGGTGGGAGACGGACTGAGGAGGGAGGACAGGGACTGAGGAGAGAGGACAGGGACTGAGGAGGGAGGACAGGGACTGAGGAGGGGGGACAGGGACTGAGGAGGGGGGCAGGGACTGAGGAGGGGGACAGGGACTGAGGAGGGGGGACAGGGCCTTAAATAGGGGGACAGGGACTGAGTAAGGGGATAGGGCTTGAGGAGGGGGACAGGGACTGGGGAAAGGGACTAAGGAGGGAGACAGGGCCTGAGGAGGGGGGACAGGGACTGAGGAGGGGGGACAGGGCCTGAGGAGGGGGGACAGGGCCTGAGGAGGGGGGACAGGGCCTGAGGAGGGGAGACAGGGCCTGAGGAGGGGGGACAGGGCCTGAGGAGGGGGGACAGGGCCTGAGCAGGGGGGACAGGGCCTGAGGAGGGGGGACAGGGCCTGAGGAGGGGAGACAGGGACTGAGGAGGGGAGACAGGGACTGAGGAGGGGAGACAGGGCCTGAGGAGGGGGGACAGGGCCTGAGGATGGGAGACAGGGCCTGAGGAGGGGGGACAGGACCTGAGGAGGGGGGACAGGGCCTGAGGAGGGGGGACCGGGCCTGAGGAGGGGGGACAGGGCCTGAGGAGGGGGGACAGGGCCTGAGGAGGGGGGACAGGGCCTGAGGAGGGGGGACAGGGCCTGAGGAGGGGGGACAGGGCCTGAGGAGGGGGGACAGGGCCTGAGGAGGGGAGACAGGGACTGAGGAGGGGAGACAGGGCCTGAGGAGGGGAGACAGTGCCTGAGGATGGGAGACAGGGCCTGAGGAGGGGGGACAGGACCTGAGGAGGGGGGACAGGGCCTGAGGAGGGGGGACCGGGCCTGAGGAGGGGGGACAGGGCCTGAGGAGGGGGGACAGGGACTGAGGAGGGGGGACAGGGACTGAGGAGGGAGACAGGGCCTGAGGAGGGGAGACAGGGCCTGAGGAGGGGAGACAGGGCCTGAGGAGGGGAGACAGGGCCTGAGGAGGGGAGACAGGGCCTGAGGAGGGAGACAGGGCCTGAGGAGGGGGACAGGGACTGGGCAAAGGGACAAAAAAAACAACCTAAAGTGCCTTCCCCACTCCCTGAGGCTTACCTTGGGCCAGGAGGGGTGGGACAGGATCTGGAACCTGCAGCCTGCAGTCAGTGGAGTAAGCCGGCCTCTCCTGATGATGTCAGGAGGAGGGGGCGTGGCTTTTTCTGCTCCCCAGCGGTCCTGTGAGAAGAGCAGAGAAAGACACGCCCCCTCCTACTGACATCATTAGGAGAGGCCGGACGACTCCACTGACTGCAGGGGGAGAGGTGAGTTAAAAATCCGAGTCCCCAGTCAGAGGCAGGGGATTCGGATTTGTCCTCCCCCCTGCTCTGGCAGCCGCTTGTGCCAGCCCTGGGTCCTGCAGGACTAGTAATGGGAACGGCGTTCCTGCTGTGGGAAAAGTGCAGGAACGCCGTTCCTACGCGTTCCTGCAGGACTCGAGCCCTGGATAATTGTCTTTGAATCACAGGTAATTTACTGTGCTCTCACATAATATACAGCGCTGCACTTTTAAAGAGAGAAGATCTAAGGGGTGGCAACACCCATTAGACCTGGAGTGTTTTCTGTTTCTTGGTGATTATCTTTGTATGGTAGGTTTTGAGGAGTACCCATAGAGTGTATACAGTAGCTAGAATTTACTGTTCACATTTGTTATATAGCGCCACGTATTCCACACCTATTGTAAATATATAGGATTTAAAATTGCTTACTTGAATATGTCTACAGAGTAGGCATGTGCATAGGGAAAATATTCTGCTCGGTTCGGCATTCCGAAATTCGGGACTTCGGCAATTCAGGACTTCGGCAATTCGGCACTTCGACACTTCAGAACTTTGGCAACTTCGGCACTTCGGAACTTTGCCACTTCGGAACTCCGGCATTTCTGGACTTCTCTTGCAGCCGCTTGGTAGATAACTCCCTAATAGTGATGTCGCGAACACAAAATTGTTGTCCTACTGTCCTCCCCCCGCCCCCACCCCTGCGCGGTGGGTGGGGGCCATAAAAATAATGAGAGGGGGACCTACTGTCCTCCCCCCCGGCCCCCACCCCTGCGCGGTGGGTGGGGGCCCTAAAAAATAACAACAAGGGGGGGACCTACTGTCCCCCCCAGCAACCACCCCTGAGTGGTGGGTGGGGGCCCTAAATAAAAATTCCCCCCCCAATCAAAGGTGACTAGGGGTCCCCAAGCCCCTAGTCACCCACCCCCCCACCCCAAAAAAGTTACCCCCTACCTACCCCCCTCACCCTAAAAAATAGTGAAGGGGGAATAAAATAACTAACCTGTAAAGAAAAATTCAGCTTACCATTTGACGTCTTCTTTTTTCTAAAATCTTATTTTTTCAGCCCCCAAAAAGGCCAAATAAAAAGCCATAAGAACCGACGCAAAAAAAAATCCATCTTCACCCATGGAGGGCTCCAGTTTAAGCCAATCAGAGTCCTCTTTGTCATTTTACACAGCGTGGGAAAATTCCAAAGAACTTTCCCACGCTGTGTAAAATGACACAGAGCACTCTGATTGGTTAGATTCCAAGCCCACCAATCACAGTGCTCTGTGTCATTTTACACAGCGTGGGAAAGTTCTTTGGAATTTTCCCACGCTGTGTAAAATGACAAAGAGCACTCTGATTGGCTTAAACCAGCCAATCAGAGTGTTCTTAGCCTAATTGCAGGGCGTGGCAAGGCTTTATAAGCCTTTCCCCACCCTGCAGAGCTCAGTCTGCGCGGACCCCACCATGGTTGAAGATGAATTATTATTTTTTGCGATTGTTTTTTTTTTTTTTTTAAATTGCGTCGGTTCTTATGGCTTTTTATTTGGCCTTTTTTGGGGCTAAAAAAGTAAGATTTTAGAAAAAAGAAGACGTCAAATTGTAAGTT
The DNA here is from genome assembly GCF_036172605.1 of Pelobates fuscus. Lineage (NCBI taxonomy): Eukaryota > Metazoa > Chordata > Amphibia > Anura > Pelobatidae > Pelobates > Pelobates fuscus. Next base: position 92,887,634 of record NC_086325.1, on the reverse strand, counting down.
GAATTTTTCTTTACAGGTTAGTTATTTTATTCCCCCTTCACTATTTTTTAGGGTGAGGAGGGTAGGTAGGGGGTAACTTTTTTGGGGGTGGGGGGGTGGGTGACTAGGGGCTTGGGGACCCCCAGTCACCTTTGATTGGGGGGGGAGAATTTTTATTTAGGGCCCCCACCCAACACTAAGGGGTGGGGCTGGGGGGGGACAGTAGGTCCCCCTTATTGTTTTTTTAAGGGCCCCCACCCACCGCTCAGGGGTGGGGGCCAGCGGAGGGCAGTAGGTCCCCCCCTCATTATTTTTATGGCCCCCACGCACCACGCAGGGGTGGGGGCCGGGGGGAGGACAGTAGGCCCCCCCTTACAGCTGAATCCTGGCTATGTTTGTATACTTTTTATTTAAAATTGTATACAATGTAACATTCTTCTTCTTTCACTGGGTAAGTATATTAGTACTTAGGCAATACTGTGCTTCGGAACTTCAGAACTTCGGTACTTTGAAACCTCGGAACTTCTGCAACTTCGGAACTTCGGCACTTCAGCAATTCGATACTTCGGTACTATTACACTTGTGAAATTCGGTAGTTTCGGCACTTCGGCAATTCGGTACTTCGGCAATTCAGCTATTCGGACATTTGGAAGCACCCAAATGTCCGAATTACCCAAAATTCTGCCAAATTTTATTTCGGATCGAAACGAATTGCACATGTCTACTACAGAGTAGTACAAATGCCCTCAGCAGAACTTTTTGCCAAACACAAGGGTGGAAGGAATGAACCAAATGATGGATAATATCCATTTTGTTTAATGTCTGCACATTAAATGAACAAGTAATGTCAAGAAAAGCAGAAAAAGACACGAAAATGCAGATATTGACACACAATCATGTTACAAAACTGGTCTAATGTAGCCCGTGGAGCAGCATAGCCAAGGAGAATGGGCCTTGACAGGGCTAGGAGACAGGCAAAGAGTGTTGTTAAGGCTTGGAATAGGCAAAGAGAAAGTAGAGGAGGAGTTTTGGCTATGTGAGTATGTATTGGAGCCATTTTAGATTAGGGGCCATCTTAACTAATCCTCACTTGCCTGTTGTTGTCCTACCCTCCCTCCCCTTTGTGGAATTGATACATAAACACAAATTCATATACACACTGACACACACATAGATACACACACTGACAAATATACAAACACAGATGCACACCCTGACATACAGATGAGCGCACACATACACAGATGCACATCCTCACACACAGATGCAAATACTGACACAGAGATGCACACAGATACACAGGTGCACACCCTGACACATAACAGCCCCCCCTCCCACACACACAGATGCACACCCTAAAACACAGATGCACACACATACACAAATGCACATACTGACACAAAAATGCACACACATACACCGATACACACCATGACACACAGATGCACCCAAATGCACGCGCACAAACACACACAGATACCCACCCTGACACAAAGATGCACACACACACACAACCAGATGCACACAAAGATGCACACACATACACAGGTGCACACCCTGACACACTGATGCACAAACACACACAGATGCACATACTGATACATTGATGCGCTCACACATACAATGATGCACACACTGACACATGCACACACAGATACACACACACAGAGACAAATGCACACACTGACACACAGATACACAGACACACACTGATATACACATGAACACATGCCACCCTCCTGTTATCATACCTTTAGTGTTCAGGAGGGTGGCTTCATGGGTCGCTGCAGTTGGTTGCCATTGATGGGATTCGGGGATCTGGAGCAGCTCTCTGTTTGCTCCTCTCCCCAAGCTGCCTGTGCCTCCTCTGCTGCATTCTTCCTCTCTCCCTCCAGCGTGGTCTCTCAGTATCACTTCCTCACCAGCCAGCAGATGCTGCGGGCTCTTAAAGGGCCGCTATGTCCGACCAGGCCCCTGTTTTAAACAATAAAGAAATAATACCCATTGGGTGGCTCCTGCACTTAGGGCCACCCGATGGGCCCCCTGAGCAGGCGTGCCCCGGTGAAGCTGCACCGGCTACACCAGCTGCACTGGTGGTAGTTCCGCCAAAGCTCCTAGACTTGGTCGAATGACTTGGAATGATTAGATGGCTTTTATTAAGCTTTTTGAGCCATTGTCATATACGAATGGGGAAGCTGGAGAATTAACAAGTCCCTTTTGCAACATGAAGACTAAAATATATTTCTTAATTATTTTCATGGAAGTAACAACCTAACAGCCCAACCCCATGCTTCTCAAAATGGCTCCTCAAGTGCTGGTGAAAGACCACTTTATCCACTTAGGTGCAAAAAAAAAAAAAAAAAAAATATTTGGCTCAGACCTCCGCCTTAGAGAATAATATTAGGAATTTGAAGAAAATTGAAACATAATGAGGCCGGGAAAATGTACAGGAATCAAATAGTTTATGCATATTCATTCTTAAGTAATTATAAATCGTACGTCTGTGGGATTATCAAAGATATTGAATGTTTATCATTTTAAATTATTTTAATAAGTTTGACTGTTTGTGGCATTCCTGCTTACTGGGCTAAAAGACACAAGGCAGAAAGTACTATTGCCGATCTAGATAAAACTCAGAAAGTCTAAAAATAAGCAAGTAGACAAAAAAAGCCACCAATGCCAACAATATTAATCAAAATAACCTGATTAACTGCCTATGTTCTACATTACTTGTGTTTTTGCTGCCATTTTGAGCTATAATAATTAATAGTTGTGAACACAGTTGGAAAACATTTCACAAATATTCATCATCAACAATCAGTCTAGAAGGGTGAATGGAATGCATGCTGACAGACATATGTTTTATAAAATAATAGAAATAAGATAAGTAAAACTGTGTTATTAATGTGTGTTAAAAAGTAAATAGTTTCTGTTTTTACTTTAAACATGTTTTGCTTCTCACATTCAATCTGCTTTAAAGCTTGAGACCAAGGATGTCCCGAAAGTAGATACTTAGCGCCTACTGATTAACCATGACATCATGCATTGCATGTCCTAAACAGGGGATGAAACAAATAATTAAACAATTGCTATCACTTGTGCTGCTTTATATTATACTGCATGGTGTACATTTTTTTAGATTTACATTTTATTTTTGTCTAACCTGGTGCATTTATATGTAAATTAATTTAACCTCATGGAACCTTCCAACTCCAGAGATTTGGAACAGTATTGAAGGGAGTTAAAGTGAGTAAGCAAGTGATGCAATCGTATCACTTGCCCGCCCAGAGGGACAGGTCTCCCTGATTAACTGGCATGTGAGTCTTGTATTAATGCATGTCATATTGCCTGTCCATCATCCAGGCCGGCCACTGAGAGCAAACGCTTCAGGGGTTCAGTGCTCTCAACAGGGTCCTCGAGCTTTAAATGCAGTGTGAGCATGTCTAATAGCTACAACAGCTCAACAATGAATTGGAAGATACAGGAAGAAGTGCACTTTGCAAATAACCTTTTAAATGTTATATGCCCTAAACACCCCTTTCCCTAGCCCAAAATGTTACACTCCCAAAATCTAAACAAAACAAATTTAATCACTCAGTATAAACCCTCCCAAAACCCTTTACCTTATTTCTAGGTTTAACTTATTTTAAAAACAAAAAGCAGGGGCAGAGCCTGATTGCCGAGCTGGCTGGATGCACATGGCTTGAGCTCCAGGCCCATGACTCTATTTTTGCACAGTCTTACCAGAAAATCAGCGGATACTCCTTGCTACCTCAAGCAGTTAATTCTTGAGAGCCTTGTGAGCATCAATGTTGCACTTATGCGGCTGGAGGCTCCATAATGGAGCAAAGTTTTGGCCTGTGGGAGGCTGAGGTGGGGAGAGGCAGCCGCTCTCCTCGCCCCTGGATTGACTACAGGGTCTGTCCAAGCATGCTCCTAACCCCCCCACCCTCTCCCATGGACTGATGAGGGATATTCCAGTCCCCACTGGGGGGATGGCACTCTCACCCACACCGGGCCTGTCGGTTCCTGTGGATGTGGCTGTTTGCAGGCCGCCAGCTAAGATGGCCACTGACGAGACAACTATATCACTCCAGCCCTCCACAACTCAGTGCTCATTAGAAGACCACATCAATCAGGCCTTCGAGCATTTCAGAGCGCAACTCCGGAGCAGGAGGTCTCTTGCGGAAGCTCCGCTCCAGCCTGACTTGCCATGCAGCACAGCTCAACCTAAAGCCTCTCGGCAACAGAAGACGGAAGACACAGAGCATGCTTCACCGCCGATGACCAGATCCACCGCTACTCACCTGGATCACAACCTATCGGAGGTGGTACACACACATACCGCTGCCCTCCTCAGTCGACCCACACTCAAGGTACCCTGAAAAAGCCACGCACTGAGCTCCACCGTCAGGTTATATCAGCAGCTCAACAAGGGACTTGTGGGCTCCATATCCTGATTGCATGCTGGCTGGAGAGCGAAGACTAGCCTGTCTGGTCCGATCACAGAGAAGAGCTACTGTAACTCAAATTGCTGAAAAACATTATGCTGGCCATTATAGAAAGGTGTCAGAACACACAGTGCATCACAGTTTGCTAGGTTATGAGGCTGTGTAGCCGCAGTCATTCAGAGTGCCCATGGTGATCCCTGTCCACTACCAAAAGCACCTTTGTTGGGGACATGAGCCTCTGACAGTTGGAAGAAGGATGCCTGGTCTGATAAAGCACATTATCTTTTAGATCAAGTGGATGGTCGTGTTTGTGTGTGTCATTTATCTGGGGAAGAGATGGCACCAAGATGCACTATGTAAAAAAGGCAAGCCGCTGGAGGTAGTGTTATGCTCTGCGCATGTTCTGCTGAGAAACCTTGGGTCCTGGCATTTATGTGGTTGTTACTTTGGCAAGTACTGCCTACCTAGAGATTGTTGTAAACTACATACACCCCTTAATAACAATGAAGTTCCCTGATAGCAGTGACCTATTTCAGCACCATAATGCACCCTGCCACACTGCAAAAAATGTTCAGGAATGGTTTGAGGGACATGGCAAAGAGTTCAAGGTTTTGCCTTGGCCTCCAAACTTTCCAGATCTGGTACAACACCTGTGACAAATGCTCCTTGCCCTGGAAGTTTGCCATACATTTATGGAGGAATGTAGAAGCTGGCCTCCTGTCCACCGACTACGGGCCATATACAAAGACCCTGTTTGAAAGTTAAATCTCCCCAACCGCCATTAGTAGCTTGTCCTGGGTGCACCTGGTTCGGCATTTTCCCTTAATGTGAATGGAACGAAAGCTGGCTCTCTGGTGGCCGTTCGCGTGAATCAAACCCACAAATAGTCCCAGCGGTACTTAGCTGCAACCGCTATGGAACTAATTTCGGCATGAGGACTTGTGGGTTGCTGGTCACCTCAGTGGGACTTAGCCGCGAATGTTACGGAACTGTTTTCAGCATGACGTGACCGTGCAGTTCCTGGACAACTTGGTTCGCAGTTTTGAACCACTTTGAAATATGCCAGGAGAGCGCTTTTTGGAGGGAAGGTGCCTGAGAATAAGGGGAACAAACGCTACCTAAGAGCCAGCCAGAGAACCTAGTATTGCGGCCGCAGGAGCTGCCGAGAGTTGAGAATTTTAACACGGTGGTGTTTCCCCTACACTGCATGGATCTGAGCGCTATTTGGAGAACTTGAGTTCTTCAGATCAGGGCTATTTAACAATATAATATTTGTGGGGGTTACTATTTGCCTTATATGAATTTTTAATATTTTATGTATGTTATGTTTTTATGCTTAGTCATGCTGACTCAGAAATTCATGGGTGTGTTGTGGAAGTGTTATGGGCATGTTTGACTGTAACCCTGATGTGTATAAAAACAGGCCATCTGGCCAGAATAAATTATTCCTGTTGTACCCTTCATCAAGTCTAGGCTGATGTTTGGGTAGCTCAGAGCTTAATCACTGCTTCACTTGGGATTTGGGAGAACTACAGCGGATGTCAGTGTCTGTATGCATGTATGTCAGTACGCATGTATGTCTGTATGAATGAATGTATGTCTGTATGTATGTATATATGTATGTATGTCAGTATCAATGTATATCAGTATGAATGTATGTCTGTATGTCATTATGAATTTGTGTATGGATGTCAGTGTCTGTATGCATGTATGTCAGTATGCATGTATGTCTGTATGAATGTATGTATGTCTTTCAGTATGTCTGTATGTCATTATGAATGTATGTCTGTGAGTGTGTATGTATGTATGTGTGTATGTATGTCGGTGTCTGTATGTATGTCAGTATGTATGTATGTATGTATGTGTCTGTGTGTCCTTATGCATGTGTGCCTGTGTGTATGTTAGTATGTATCTGTCTATCACTATGTATGCCTGTGTGTCTGTATATGTGTGTATGTCTCCGTATGTGTGTGTCAGTATATATGCCTAAATGCATGTGTGTGTGTGTGTTAGTATGTATCTTTGTGTATGTATCTGTGTCGTTTTGTATTAGTGTGTGTTTGAGTCTGTGTGTGTATTCATGTGGGCGGGATTTGGAGGTGGTATACTCACAGATTCATTGCAAGCAGAAATATGCCCATACTAAATATGCATATGCAGTTGCCATGTATGAATATATATATTTAGTTTCTAGATATCTAGAATGCCAGTAAATGCATGTAATAAACTCACTTTATCTGCATTGGGGCAGGTGGGGAATAGGGGGGGAGTAGGAGGTGTCATTGAAATCAGAAACACACCTGAACTGTAACAGCTAATAGTCAGTGCAGGTATACTAGTTTTCATACAGCTAATTATTCAACAGGGTAGTCACAGTTACTACCACAGGTTGAAATAGCAAGCTAATCTATGCTAGTTTAAATGCTATGTGATGGGAATATTCTGCCATGGCCTGGTAGGATAATTCCATCATCAGGACGAGAAGAGGTTAAATCCTCTTGACAGCAAGGAATGTCATGCCATATTAGATACCTGCTGGCACAATGGAAATCTAGGTATCACTCAATACCTGTATATCAACTGCCAGCTGAGGACACACACTGACTATTTAGATTTGTGCAGCTCCAATCATTGCTGGGCTCTGCATGGAACCCTCTGCCAATTACTGAGTATCCTGATCTGATTCAGCAGCAGAGAGACAGACACATTTTCTCATGCTGTAGTCACACAGTAGAAAGCGTTTACAGAGAGCTCTGTACTGTGTACACTGAGGGAATTCCTCTACTGATGTCAACAGTGACATCAACTGAAGCAATCCTTCAGACAATGGATTATAAATAGGGTTAGAGAGTAGGATTAGGATTTGCCTAGGGTAAGACTAGGTATGGCTTTACAGAATGTATACTTAGGGATGGTTTAGGACAGCGCAGTGAAGGCTCTGTTATAAGAACTATTTTCCAGGCTCCCTTTTAGTTTAAGGGTGACCAGTGGTATATCCTCAACTAAGGGATGGCTTAGGACAGTGTAAAGAGAGCTCTGGTTTCAGGAATTCTTTGGTCTACCCTCTAGTGCAAATATGGTGGGCAAAAGGTAGATCCTCAACTGTGAGGAACTGCATTCAGCAGGTGCTGGCTTATGTTGATGGGAAACAATTTATTTCCCCTCCTTTCAGTGCACTTCCTGCACAGCTCTATGGTAGGCTAGGAGGAAGTGACTTAAACTCACTTCCTCCCTGCACCACAGTCGAACAGCAGATCTGACATCACCGGTTCCCTGTCAGATCTGCTGATCAGATCAGAGATCCCCATAGGGTGGCCTTAAAACTGCTGGTGGCTCTAAAACCCGTAGGGTGGCCCGACACTGCTGGTGGCCCTAACGCCCATTGGGTGGCCCTACACTGCTGGACTTCTTTGATACGCAGAACACCCAGGATACAAATGCACTGCTTTGCGACCTCTGGTTTTATAATTAGGAATGACCTGGGGTTGGGGGTTAGCACTTGTTTAGGATTGTGAGAACATTATTTTATGGTGTCTTATAATAGATAGTTTTGGGATATGGTATCTACCTTAAAGTTACCATAGGCTGTAGATTATATATTCTCGAGCAAGCCAAAACCTGGCTTAAAAACAAATTCAAGAGATTATCGTACATCGCAACAATCATACTCTCTGATCTGTATTGAAATATAATTGCTCTCTGCGCCCCAACATTAAAGAAACCTTTAAAAAAAGTTCAATACAACTGTACAATTAGATTGTTACTTAGTAATTTAGTTAGAAGTCCTTTAACTACGCAATAGATTGTTTTGTTGTATTGAGTAATATACTGTACGTTTAAAAGAAACAAAAAACCTGAAACACATGTGTAACTATTTATCCCTGCAATTCTCCAGTAGAGCTAGCGTGAAGAAACAATTGGAACAGCCACCAGTAGAAAAGGGTTAAGATTTGACTTTAATAACAACATGATTAAAAACCCTTACCTGAAGGTGTGTGTGATCACTACAAAGATCGTCCATAAATCCACCAATTTAATAAGTTTCTCAGATACACAGTAGAAGCTGGTTTTGCAGCAAGCAATTGCTCTTAGGTCTATTAAATTGGGTAATCAATAAATCAGTCAGTATTTGTGAATAGTGCCTGATTTATTAATTGCACCTGGCGGTACTATCGGGAGGACTTTAAAATGGAGGAAAGACCATCAATAAATATGGACTTGAGAACGAAGAGCTGAAACGAGTATTGCAAGATGTCCTTGCATGAGAGGGGCTAGTAATGCTGCATCATTACAGAACAACTATACATCCTCTCCACAGAAGGATAGGAGAACACAGTGTATCAGCCCATTTTAAAGAATTTCACAATATGGACCCTAGGAGTTTAACGTTTTTAGGTATACAGCAAGTTAAAAAAAACAAAACATTAAAAATTGGTAGAAAAGAAATGAAATGGGTACATAAATTAAAACATTAGAACCATATGGTTTAAATATAGAATTTGATCGCTACAATTTTTTTATAATTTGTTTATTTTTTTATTTAGGATTCCTCATTTTATACTTTTTTACTTTTATCCAATTATTTATATATATTTTTTTTATCATAATTGAATATGCTTCTACTTCTTGAAGTGGTTGTAGTGCCATTGTGGTATTCTATGGAGTTTCTCTTTGTATTAATTATAATTTCTATTTCTCCTTGTAACGGACCGTTTCTCTCACAAGGGGATAAAAACCATTTAGGCGATAATCCCCTTTCCCATAGACCAGCAGCTACTGCAATCACCAACCTCCCGAACTCCAAACTGCACGTATTCACCAACTCTCGAACAGCAGACACACGAACCCTGGAAGAAGCCGAACAGGAAAAGCAATACGAACAGCTTACACTCCTGGCAATCGGCATACAGTCAAATTCCCCCAAAGAAAGAGACAACACTTCAGCTTCAGGGTTAAACAGCAACAACACTGATTTATTCACACAACAGGCTTATAAAGGCTTCTCCCAAGGGAGGGATTTACAACAATTACACAATACACCAATAACACATGAGTTACCTCCCACAATCCCTCACAATCCCTCCCCTCTGATCTGGAGATAATTGGGGAAGGAATCTAATTATCTCCCAGGACAGAGGCAAAACTCCATTACCCACATGGCAGACAAAAAGACAGTAAAATACATAAAATTACATACTGATACATTTAGTACATAAAACACACATTTCTACATATCCCCAGATAGCTTTGATCTGAGCGCACATTATTAGATGAATGGCACTCAGATCACACGAATAAGCCTTTCTGCAGGGAAAATAAACGGTTTAACCTGCAGGGCCATAGTCCAAAGGGAGCAGGCGAGCAAAAAGGCTTCTCCAGTTCACAGTGGCGAGGTTGGTTTCGCCACACTTCTCCCCTTTACCAACTAGACTAACAGGGTATCTGACCTCCCGCTGGCCAGTGCCCTGGTTAGTCCAGCAACCCACCCACAAAACAGAAACAGCAGTACAGCACACCCACAATAACTGGTTACTACACCTGGGTAGAGGAGAGCTTTGTCCATGTCCAGGTGCCTCACCACGACTGTGTGGGGAACTGTTAGGCTGCCTTGGTGGGTTGCTGAGTGGGCAGAGACCAGCGGTACTCTGCCCTGGTGCCAGTACTACCGCGGAAGTAGCCTGGTTGGAGCCTGGTTGTGGGATTGAGAGACCGACCGTCTCCCCTCTGGATATACCGCTCTGTGGCTGGGGGACAGGACCGACCGTCCTTACCCCTTGTGCTGCAAGTACAGAGACTACGGTCCCATCTGCACCGTTGGGGGGTGTAACATCTCCCTTGGTGGGTTAGGCTACCGCTGGAGAGAGGGTGTAACAAGCTCCTCTCTCTGGACTGTAAACTGCCGCTGGGAAGAGGGGGTATCAGGCTCCTCTCCCTGACACTCTCTCTGCTAGTGGAAAGGGGGACTAGCTGTCTCCCCTTTCATTATCTTGTCCTGTGGCTGGGGGGCGAGACTGACGGTCCCTGCTCCCTGCAGGACATTCTGCCGCTGGGGAGGAAGGACGGCACCTTCAGCTCCCTGGGGTACACACAGCCGCTGGGGAGGAAGGACAACACCTTCAGCTGCCTGGGGTACAGACAGCCGCTGGGGAGGAAGGACGGCACCTTCAGCTCCCTGGGACACACACTGCCGCTGGGAGGAAGGACGGCACCTTCAGCTCCCTGGGGTACACACTGCCGCTGGGGAGGAAGGACTGCACCTTCAGCTCCCTGGGACTTACTCTGCCGCTGGGGAGGAAGGACTGCACCTTCCGCTCCCTGGGACTTACTCTGCCGCTGGGGAGGAAGGACAGCACCTTCAGCTCCCTGGGGTACACACTGCCGCTGGGGAGGAAGGACGACACCTTCGGCTCACTGGGACACACACTGCCGCTGGGGAGGAAGGACGGCACCTTCAGCTCCCTGGGATACACACTGCCGCTGGGGAGGAAGGACTGCACCTTCTGCTCCCTGGGACACACACTCCCGCTGTGGAGGAAGGACAACACCTTCAGCTCCCTGGGGTACACACTGCCGCTGGGGAGGAAGGACTGCACCTTCAGCTCCCTGGGACTTACTCTGCCGCTGGGGAGGAAGGACGGCACCTTCAGCTCCCTGGGATACACACTGCCGCTGGGGAGGAAGGACTGCACCTTCTGCTCCCTGGGACACACACTGCCGCTGGGGAGGAAGGACGGCACCTTCAGCTCCCTGGGATACACACTGCCGCTGGGGAGGAAGGACTGCACCTTCTGCTCCCTGGGACACACACTCCCGCTGTGGAGGAAGGACAACACCTTCAGCTCCCTGGGGTACACACTGCCGCTGGGGAGGAAGGACTGCACCTTCAGCTCCCTGGGACTTACTCTGCCGCTGGGGAGGAAGGACTGCACCTTCCGCTCCCTGGGACTTACTCTGCCGCTGGGGAGGAAGGACGGCACCTTCAGCTCCCTGGGGTACACACTGCCGCTGGGGAGGAAGGACGACACCTTCGGCTCACTGGGACACACACTGCCGCTGGGGAGGAAGGACGGCACCTTCAGCTCCCTGGGATACACACTGCCGCTGGGGAGGAAGGACTGCACCTTCTGCTCCCTGGGACACACACTGCCGCTGTGGAGGAAGGACAACACCTTCAGCTCCCTGGGGTACCCTTTTGAGTCCCCGTAAGGCACTCTGCCACCGGATAGGGCGACTGATACCTTTGGCTGGATCTGCCATGAACTGCAGGTACTCGTCTACCTGGCTCCTTACGAACTGCACAAATTCCTCAGAGGGGACAAATGTAAAGAGAGCCAGCCGCGAGGCACACTCTTTTTGTAAATCTTTCTTTTATTATGGCATATGCGTTATGGGGTACAAAAGAGAAAGAGGAGGCATTGTGGGGTAACAGGAGTTGATAATATCAAGATGGTGTGCATTGCACCTCAAAGAAAGATTGCCATGGTTTTTTGTTTTTTTGTGTGAAACAGTCATGTAAACAGAATGATACAAGCTTGGTTGAGAAACAAAAGTAATAAAGATAGGCTTCATAGTCAGGTCTGGTGTTCATGGCTAAACAATATATAACAAAATGGTCTAAAGTGTGATAATGCTTATGCCTATACTGAGTAGTCGGTTGATAGAGACACTGGAGAGTGCAAGACCACGCTACACAGGCTGACTTCTAAGTTGGTCATAGAAATAAAGTATAGAGTTGGCATATATGATAATCTAGGAGGCCGGGACACTGCCCGCAAAAAGAACATATCATGCCAACTCAATATGTCAGGTACTATCGCTGAAAAAGCCTGTTAGATAAGGAGCAGTTACGTGAGGCTCGGACTATATCATGGGTGGCTATAAGAAACGTTCAAGCAGCCTGGACATATGAGGTTAAAAAACAAACAAAACATGGTTTTAGGAGAGTATTTCTGTAGGTCGCTTAAAGTAACATGTTTAAACTTAGCCATATGCAATATTTTAACACGCTTGATATGATTCAGGTTAACATAAACGGGTAAGGATCAGTGAGGCTAATTTAGCTATGCTAGAACAGTTAAGTCCATACAGTAGGTGACATGCTCGGGTGGACGGTTTGATCTCTGCTGGTCTAACCGTATAGTGCCCTTAGGGCCGAGAGTCCACGATCAGCCGATGCCCTTGCTAGGTAAGGTGACTCCCTCATCCAGGTGAGTCCAGAGGGTGGCAGCGGGGTGCCTGTGTTTGATGGCCGTCAGCTAGCCCCAGGTCGTTGTAAAGGCCTGCACCTGCGTTCCACTGACTCGGTGTCGCAATGAGGCCGGGTCTTCCCTTCTTCGGGCGCCGAAAGGAGCTTGGGTGTTCTGCCGCCGCCTGCAGCGGCCAAGCCTTCGGCGGTGTGGTCGGTGTTTCGGAGCTTTGCTCCGGGTGGTCTTCGGCCCAGGAAGGCGTATGGGACGGCCATTGGTTGCGGTCTCCGGAGAGTCCGAGAGGCTCTTGGCGGTCGGTCTGTTCGTGTCAGGCACGCTCCACCGCTTCTGCGGGGTGAGTCTGGGGCGTTGTGCTCTCATGATGCTCTCAGCCGCTGATTGGCGTGCCTCCAGCTTGGCCCAGAAGCGGCTAAAAATTTCCTCCAGCCTCCTGTGAGTGATCTGTGCTGGGCTCAGTGGTTCAGGCTCAGGATGCTGGGAATGGTTGTCTTGCAGGGTAAGTCGGGCCGCCATCTTGCGTGTGGCTGCTATGGCAGTGTCCCGATTAGTTAAGGCTGCGAAATGGCCTTCACTTGATGCTAGATACAAGCTGGGGTGGACCGGGATCTCCCCCACCGGTCCAGAGGGGGGGGAACAGGGCTGTGTAGTTCACTTGGGAGGGCACTAGGTTGCACGGATCAGGGGATCGGCCGTCTCACCCGTCCGGCGATACTGCTAGGCCTCACTCCCGATGGTCACTTCGTGTATCCACGGGCTGCAAGCTGGGGGCACTTCAGCTGGCTTCTGGGGTTTGTCTGCTTAAAGTTCCGGTGTTTGTGTTGGTTTTTCGGCTGGCTGGGACACGTTTTGCTGGCTCGGTAAGTGTATTGAGCACGGAGCTCACACGAGGCACATCCAGCCGCCATGAAGCTCAGGCCCCGCCCCCGAGCCACACTCTTTGTCAAACACCTCCTGCGTGTAGCGGGGTGCCATGCTTGCTCTGTCGAAGTTGGTTCCTTTGTACATAGGGTCGCTGTACGGGTACTAGCGTTGCCCTCAATTGTAATCCAGGCACTGGTGTTGCCCTGTAGCTGCCCTCTGGTTGTAGGGACGATCCCGCCGCTTGCCACCAATTGTAACGGACCGTTTCTCTCACAAGGGGATAATAACCATTTAGGCGATAATCCCCTTTCCCATAGACCAGCAGCTACTGCAATCACCAACCTCCCGAACTCCAAACTGCACGTATTCACCAACTCTCGAACAGCAGACACACGAACCCTGGAAGAAGCCGAACAGGAAAAGCAATACGAACAGCTTACACTCCTGGCAATCGGCATACAGTCAAATTCCCCCCAAGAAAGAGACAACACTTCAGCTTCAGGGTTAAACAGCAACAACACTGATTTATTTACACAACAGGCTTATAAAGGCTTCTCCCATGCAACGGAGGGATTTACAACAATTACACAATACACCAATAACAAATGAGTTACCTCCCACAATGCCTCACAATCCCTCCCCTCTGGCCTGGAGATAATTGGGGAAGGAATCTAATTATCTCCCAGGACAGAGGCAAAACTCCATTACCCACATGGCAGACAAAAAGACAGTAAAAGACATAAAATTACATACTGATACATTTAGTACATAAAACACACATTTCTACATATCCCCAGATAGCTTTGATCTGAGCGCACATTATTAGATGAATGGCACTCAGATCACACAAATAAGCCTTTCTGCAGGGAAAATAAACGGTTTAACCTGCAGGGCCATAGTCCAAAGGGAGCAGGCGAGCAACCAGGCTTCTCCAGTTCACAGTGGCGAAGTTGGTTTCGCCACACTCCTTTTAGATAGTAGGTGTCTATTCTAATTATACTTGCATATTATTACGGATTAGACAGTTAGTCTAGATCTTTTTATGCACAGTATAATTATTTTTACCTTTTAAAAATGTTTTTCCTATATTGCATATTTATCGAGTTTCCTAATTTTTATTGTCATTATGGTATTTATGGTGTCTTCTTTTTATTTTTATTCCTGACAGTAGGTGTCTATGCTCATTATACTTGCTTATTATTACGGGTCTAGATCTTTTTATGTATAGTATATTCTGTGCAGCTCTTACTTATAACGTTTTTATTTTTGCTCATTTACTCGTTTTTCTTTTTTTCATTTTCCACATTTAGTAGATATTCCTCTTTTTGCCTCCAAATTTTTATGTCTCTTTTCCCTATGTGTCTTATATAAGAGATTATGATCTAATTAATTGTGGACTATTATTATTTACATTTATATTTTTCTTTGTATCCACGATTTCATGTTTTTGGCTAAGAGACTTGTATAGCATCATGAGGTTTCAGAGACATATCCAATAGACCCAGTGGTGTACACATGACCCATGGGGCCCCGGTGGGAAAATTGATCCATGGCGCACCCCGCGCTTACTCTGCGCTGGCTGGGACCGCAACACATGGAGGCGGGCACCTGGTCGCAGAGGTCGCAGTGCTGCGACCCCTGCGACCGCGGTATGTACGCCAGTGCATGCAGATGCACACACAGTTAAAGGACCACTACAGACACCCAGATCACATCAGCTCAATGAAGTGGTGTGGGTGCTAGGTCCCTCTAGTTTTAACCCTGCAGCTGAAAACATAGCAGTTTCAGAGAAACTGCTATGTTTCACTGGGGGTTAATCCAGCCTCTAGTCGCTGTGTCACTGACAGCTGCTAGAGGCGCTTCCACAATTCTCACTGTGAAAATCACAGTGAGAAGACACTGGACGTCCATAGGAAAGCATTGAGTAATGCTTTCCTATGGGCGGTTTGAATGTGCGCGCGGGCGGTAGCGGCTCTTGTTGCGCATGCGCATTCGGAGCTGAGAAGCGGATCGGGGCAGAAGGATCCCCAGCGCCAAGGGAGCCTGGCGCTGAAGAAAGTTAAGTGCACACACTCTCACAAACAGACGCATACACACTAGCTAACACACACACACATTTACTGACAGAGACACACTCAGCGACATACATACATACTCACTGACAGACAGACACACATACACACTCACTTACAAAACATATACTCTCACTGACAAACACACACTCACTAACAGACATCAGACAGACTCACTAACAGACACACACTAACACACTCAGTAACAGACACACACTCACTGACACACAAACTAACACACTCACTGACACTCACTAGCAGACAAAAACACACTAACATACACACATACACTAACACTAACACACACACACTAACACACACACACTAACACTCACACATTTTTTCAATTTAATCCCCCAGCCTCCTTATCTTTGGGAGAGCTGAGGGGATTCCCTGGGGTCCAGTGGTGTTGCTGGGCGGCCGGTCACCAGGCTGTCTGGCTGTCGGGCAAGCAAGGGAGCACTCTCCCCTGAGCGCTCTCTGCCCAGCTCCCTTGCGCGCCACGTACTGATTACGGAGCCGGAATATGACGTCATATTCCGGCTCCGGCATCAGTACGCAGCGCGCAAGGGAGCTGGGCAGAGAGCGCTCAGGGGAGAGTGCTCTCTCGCGCGCCCACAGGAGCGGCCGCCCGGTGACACCAGGGCCAGCCTCGGGGGGCCGTGAAGGGCCAAACTGGTGTACATACCGGGTCGCAGGGCGGCCGGGCCCCCTAGTGGGCCAGGCCCGGTCCCAGCAGTGACCCCTGCGACCCCGGTATGTACGCCACTGAATAGACCATGCACTTTGATTACTCACGCCCATTTTGTGGCTTTAAATCGAGATTTTGGATTTTTTGAAGGCTAATCTGAGGAAGCCGAGTTATCAACGAAACTCGTCATCACACCTTCACGTCATCACGTCTGCACGCTGGTCGGAAGCCCCGCTTCCCGGAAGACCTTAGTATACAGTACCCATTTTTTTCAGAGTTCCGTAGAAGCCGGCAACGGACCCGCTTTCCCGACAAAGCTCACTGAGGATTAGCTACCCACTATAAGAGATCTTACCTGCCAGCCTGCGTGTTCTCTTATGTGAAGCTGAATAAAGTGTTTTACTACTTCACAGCCGTCTCTCTGGTTACATTGAAGAGCCTTTACAGTTAGAGCAGGCTTCTCTGCTCTACACTTGAGAGTTTTATTATCTCCCCCTTCTCCTTTTGGCATACTCTGTTGTACAATATTACCCTATGTTTATCTATTTCTGTTTTTACATGAGATATCCCTGATTACTCCTTGCTGGTGAGAGTATGTATACAGTGTTCTTATACAGACACTATTTTTAAGCAACATCTTTCACTGGTTTTTTCACTGTACTGTGTTTGGTTATACAGTGCACTTTATTGTGTTCGATTGCACAGTGCACTTTCACATATGTTTCTGTGATTCACTTTGTTTACACTATGATGTGAATATATGTATGCACTTTATCTTTGAGTGGAATCACTATTCACTTTGCAATATTTTAAAGGTACAGCGCACTATATTAATATGTTGTTGTTTTTTGTCTAGTTATGTGTTGTTTTTTAGCTTTTACATATTATAAGGTGCAGCTACTATTATTATTTCCTTATTTTATTTAAGAATTTTTTAGCACCATACTTTTACTTCTTTTTTTCTTCTCTCATTACAGAACAAGGAACAAATGCTTCCTTGTAAAGACCGTGAATTCATGAAATGCTGCCTATTGTATTGAGTGATGTTTGGAAGTCTTTGTAGCAGTCACATCACCATCAATAAAACGCTTATTTATCTAGTTGTTTAAAATACAATGTGAAGCCTAGCAATGCATCATGGAAATTGTTGCTCCATCTAATACCTGCAATCCAATACTCATCACATGTTACCAAAGAGCTTCAAATCTACACTAGCAGAAGGGATAATTAACAAGCTTCTGTCCAGAAGTATTGCTATGTCTATAATAAAACATGGGTAGCATTGCTTTCCAGTTGAGTTGCTAGGCTCCACAGCAGTTTGATGCTTTTTTTTTTTGGAGACTGACACTGAGTTGTGAGGAACTAATTGCAACATATATGCTAGAACTGGAACCCCCACAAGTGGTCGACAGGAATATGCTCTACTGAGGTTATCGTTACAAAGTTCTAACCTGTGATAAACCTTATTTTGGCAATCTTTGTCCTTAAATGTTCCAGCTTTACCAGCTGTTACATGAAGGCCCATTGAAGGCCATCATCACTTATATTGTCTTAAACAATGCACTGTGACGGGACTCGCCAGCACTTACCTGTCCCGGGGCACCAGCGGCAACCTGGAGGCAGCTCCTGGAGAGCTTGAGCATCCTCTCCTTCCTCTCTCCCTTATGGATTGGATATCCGCTGTCAGCTCTGGCCTCCACTGAAACACCAGTGAGGGACTACGGCGGCCACCATGTGGACACCCGCAAGGTGTTCAGAGAGGATCGTGGAGGGCCAGAGGGAGGACTAGAGAGACAGGACTTATTCTACCTATGAATACCCAAGCACTGCACTTGGTCAGTGCTTGGTTGTTCTGGTTCATGTCCCATTCTCCTAGCATCCTGGTTTATGATTCTGGTTCCTGATTTTTGTTGCTGATTTCTGGTTCCTGATTCCCAGCAAAACTTCTCGGCTTCTGACCTTCAGCTTTGACCCTGACCATGCTTCTCGTCTCGAGTCTTTGACCTCTAGGATCCTGCTTCCTAGTCATGGATTCTGCCATTCGGTTTCACTGATCTCACTCCTTTGCTGCCAGACCTTACCATCGGACCTCCTGGCCCGGGTTCCTGCTGCTTTATGGCTTCATTGCATCCTCTGTAAATAAAGGCACTCATGACCTCATAGATCTCCCAGGTTCCCGTATCATCTCTGCAAGGGGTTGCTGTTCCTCTGAAACTGAGTTTCTCTCAAAGCAAACCAACCTGTAGGTTGTCACATGCACGTCGATGTCTATCAAATTCAATGCACATGCATGGAGAGATCCTAGTATATTAACATTCATGCATGGGAATGTCCTTTTAAGGCTCTCCATTTTAAAAGGTCTTCTTTAGATGGTAATACCACCCCTGGCAAGGGAGTCTGCCACGAGTTTAGGTTTATTTTTTTTTGTTACTTATAATGGTTTAGTCACTTGTATGTACTTTTGCCAACTAATTAGGGCCGGCGCTTCCTATAGGCCAACTAGGCAGCCTGACTTTATGATCAAGTTTGTGCCGGCCTGCGGCCATCCCTCTATTTTTCTATATTTTTTTTAGTGTGCCGCCAGCCTTGTTACTGGGCGCTAGGGAGCACTTACATTGCTTCTCACTAGAGCCCGGTAGAACACCGATCCGGTGGCATCCACGTCAGTCCTAAGAGCCAGGCCCCCCTCCCAGGCAGCTGGAGCAGCGCGAATGCACATTAATTGCTTGCTCCTGCCCCTTCCCCTGTATTTGGGGGCAAGTGGACGGGAGGATAGCAGAGGCGGGGCTGAGGCAGGAAGTGGTAGGCCGCCAGGCTCAGGTAAGCTGAGCATATGAACAGCAATGGAGATAAGATGTCAGAGAATGTGTGTTAACCTGCTTCAGTCAGTATGTTTGTGTATGTCAGTCTGTATTGGTCATTGTGTGTCTGTATGGGTCAGTGTGTGTCTGCATGGCTCATTGTGTGTCTGTATCAGTAAGTGAGTGTCTGTATCGGTCATTGTGTGTGTCTGCATGGGTCATTGTGTGTGTCTGCATGGGTAAGACAGTGTCTATATATGTGTGTCTGTATGTGTGTGTCTGCATGGGTCATTGTGTTTATACTTGAGTCAGCGTGTGTGTTAGTCTGCATGAGTTGGGGCAGCAAAATATTTTTTGCCTAGGGCGGCAAAAATGCTTGCACCGGCCCTGCAAGTAATATAGTTTACATTAACATACAGTAGTTGGTTCACATTACTGCTATACTGTAACATTTTCCTAAACTATCTTTAAAAAGAAAAAAAGATGAAAAAACAGAAAGCACCTTGCTAAGAGTGTGGCTTCAAAACTAATTAGTTTAGCTAGCAGTATAAATCTCCAAAACTGTATTACCTTACCTATTCCAACCTGCCTTCTGTACACATGCTATTGTAACTGAGCTGATTTACTAATTCACAAAAATAATTTAATTCTCCAGTCCTAAAAATATCTCTTCCTCAGGAAAGTCTCTTACAATTAACCCAATATCAGTGACCCTTCTGAAAAAGCTTTATCAAATCAGTGTGCAATGGTCCACTGCGAAAGGTAAACACAATATATCTTAACCTTCTGAGTGCTACAAAACTGCAAAGCAACTACTATCCATCCCAAAATGTTTTGAACTGTTTGTAATTTGTTGGAAACCTTCTAACTGGATGTTCTACACTTCACCGTTCTACACTCTATCAAGCTTTTACTAATATTGCTACTGTTCTAAAACCCATGTAAGTCTAATATACATGGCACAAGGACTTCAACCAATTGTATAAAAACTATGATTCTATTTCTTTAGGCACCCTACACATTGAGGGTATAGATAAAAGTAGCTTTCAACAACATGATTAAAGGAGCATTCCAAGCACGATAACCACTACAGAGCACTGACACCCTCCATTTCAGTAGTCAAATCAATTATTAATGCCAAAATTATATACAAACACATAATTTCCTTTACAAACTATCACTACACAAAACACTGTACACTTGCATTTACAAACCAAGACTATATACAAACACACCACTGCATTCAAACACAAACACTACACACAATTACCCCACTGCATTTCAATGGCAACAGTACGTACAAATTCACCCCTACAAGCACACACATACTCCATAACAAAAACATGCATACATTCAAATGCACAAACACTGCTCACAAATAAAACTCTGCAAGGATATGAAAACAGTATATCACCAGCTGACATAGCATTGTGGGAGTTGTACGATGAATGGCATTCTACCTTTTGACCATCCTTGCGCTAAAGAGGGTTCAAAACATTTTCTTCCTCTAGGGTCCTCTCTACATTGGTACCATAACTGACTTAGAGTGTTCCTTTGATAAGAGCAGCCTGGCTTCTGGACGTATGAATAACATGACTTCCACTTGCTTTCTACATCACAATGTAAAGCAGCTGTTATCTTCGGCAGTCTGTGCTCGGCAATATAATGTGATAAGAAAAAAGTGTTTATTGTACCAAAGCATTGTAAGGCTCCAACTGCCTTGTGTTGTGCCTAATCATCAAATTCATGAACGCCAATATTCAAAAACTAATAATCAATACCTAAAAAGGTTTAAAACGATATTGGCGGGCACACAACCCAGTTCGGGATGAGTATCTTGAACTATAGGAAAAATAAATCACACAGAAATGATTGATTTCAAGTTTTCTTGCTCAATTGATACTCAACCCTGTCATCCATGTATAGTGTGTGTATAGAAGTGTAGTGATTGTATAATGGATTTATTAAATGAATAATGATTTAAAAATAAATATTGATTACACACACATACACACACAGAGTTACAGGCAGACAGTCACACATGCACACAGTTACAGGCAGACAATTACAAACACACACAGGTACAGATGGACAGTCACGTACATACAGCCACACATACAGTGTCACACACACACCGTTACATGCAGACAGCCACACACACAGAGGCAGACAGACAGTCTCACACACACACGGAGGCAGACAGTCACACACACATACACACAGGCAGGCAGCCACAGACAGCCACACACAGACAGACAGTCATGCACACACACACACCCAGGCAGGCAGACAATCACACACACAGGCAGACAGTCACACACAGGCAGACAGTCACACACACACACACACACACACACACAGGCAGACAGCCACAAACGGGCATACAGTCACACACAGGCAGACAGTCACACATAGCTACCTCCCGCCCCATCATAATTTAGCCCAACCCCCACCGCACACTAAGCCCCGCCCCCACAGCAATGTTTTTTTTTTATCCCGGGTGGAGAATAATAAAATCATCCACCTGCGTAGCCGGCAATGTGTGAGCTGTGTCGGTCGCAGGGCACCCCCTGCTCCATGGCGCCCTGTGCAGCTGCACAGCTCGCACACCCCTAAGGCCGGCCCTGGGCAAGTAAACAACCCGGTTCGGGTATCTTGAACTATAGGAAAGAGAAATCACACAGAGACCAAGTTGAATATAAGAATTCATACCATACTTTATTCTCTCATTTAAGTAATTGCATGCATTCACTTTCAACAGCTTAGTATCTACATACATCAGCTTATGTATACATCACCAGTAGAGGGGCTTAGTTGTCACTTCACTACACACGACTTGGGGAACTCAGGCAGTCAGACCTGGAGGGACCCTCTCTTTTGGGAACAGCAGAAACCAGCAACATGCGTCTTTATTACAGGTGGGTAGTTCTCCAAACCTAGTGCCAAGTTTCTCCGTCTTTTATACATTTTCTTATCAGTGCAGCCCAGCATGTATATGTCATGTGCATTAAGTAATCTTTATGGTTGATCAGGCCAGACATGACCACCCAAGGCCCATGCCAGACACGTGGTACATTTTCTACAAAGCTATGTCCCTATACTCTTCTCTTTCTAAACATTGCTGGCACCAAATCCCACTTTTAAGCACGTAGACCACTTTGGATATTGGCCAGACATGTTATAGAACATTCTATGCTGTGTTATCTTGTTTTTCTTAGTTGAATTTCTTAGTGCTACACAGTTTAAGAAAAGTGCCATCTTAGCTATCTATAATAGTTTAATTTGCTCAATAGTGAATAGTGATCAATTAAATCATGCTTAATAAAATTTTAATATTATCACACCTTGTATCCCAGAAATATGGGATTTTTATTGATTCTTATTACCTTAAGTTAAAAGAATACTGTACTTACTAAAGCAACTTCAGCTAAATAATGTTATTATAGGGCCTACATTAGTTCCCCTTCATAGTGATACTAAATAGAACTGGCCTCCAAGCCCACTGGGTACAGGGCCGGCCTTAGGGGTGTGCGAGCTGTGCGGCCGCACAGGGCGCCATGGACCAGGGGGTGCCCTGACAGGCCAGCCGACACAGCTTGCACATGGCCGGTGTCAGAGGAGGAAAAGCAGGTGGAGGATTAATTATTCTTCATCCGGATCTATAAAAAAATAAAAGTGCATCCACTCCCCCTTCCAGCCAAAATGGAAAGAGGTAAGTCTGTATGTCTCTGTGTGTGTGTCTGCCTGTTTGTGTGACTGCCTGTGTGTGTGTGTGAGAGAGAGACTGTCTGTCTGTGTGACTGTCTGCCTGTGTCTGCATGCCTGTGTGTGAGACTGTCTGTGTGACTGTCTGCCTGTGTGTCTGCATGCCTGTGTGTGTGTGTGAGACTGTCTGTCTGTGTGACTGTATGCCTGTGTGTGTATGATACTGTCTGTGTGACTGTCTGCCTGTGTTTGTGTGTGTGTGTGACTGACTGCCTGTGTGTCTGCATGCCTGTGTGTGTGTGTGTATGTGTGTGAGACTGTCTGTGTGACTATCTGCCTTTGTGTTTGACTATCTGTCTAATTGCCTGCCTGTGTGTGACTGTCTGTCTGCCTGCCTGTGTGTGACTGTCTGCCTGCCTGTATGTGTGACTGTCTGCCTGCCTGTATGTGTGACTGTCTGCCTGCCTGTATGTGTGACTATCTGTGTGACTACCTGCCTTTGTGTGTGACTGTCTATCTGACTTCCTGTGTGTGTGTGTGTGTGTGTGTGTGTTACTGCCTTCCTGCATGTGTGACTGTCTGCTGTGTGTAACTGTTCGTGATTGTGTGCCTGTAACTATGTGTGACTGTCTGCCTTTAACTGTGTGTTTGGCTCTGTGACTGTCTGCCTGTAACTGAACATGTGTGACTCTCTGCCTGTAACTGTGTGTGTGTGTGACTGTCTGCCTGTAACTGAGCGTGTATTACTGTCTGCTTGTAACTGTTTGTGTGACTGTCTGCCTGTGCCTGTGTGTGTGACTGTATACAGGCAACATGTTGGGGAGGGAGGGGGGGCAGGGGAGGGGGGGCGCCATGAAGCCTTGTCGCACAGGGTGCCTAATGGCCTAAGGCCGGCCCTGACTGGGTATGAGAACGGGGTCTGTTACTTTCCAGCTCTCATACCCTAGCATACCGTGACGTTACATCTGCATGAGCACTGCCCTAATGATCTGCCATAGAGAATCATTACATGCAATGATCCTCTATTACAGCATCATAGGCACATTGTGATTAGTGTCATGCATTCACAGTACCCAATGCTCCTCTATGAGACATCATGGGTGGAGGAGGCTGGTTAAGCACCAGGGACCCTTGGCACTGGAGAGATGGTGAGTAATTTATTTGCTTTATTTTAATACGTTTTAATTTGTTTTTCAAGCACTCACTCGGAGTGGTAGTGAGGGGTGTTGAAACTAACTAGGGGCACTAAGACTAGCGTTAGGATTTTGTATACATATTCCTAAAGCTACGGTTTAACGTATTTCATACATTCCGTCCTAAGTCTTCAAAGCTTGCACACAGTTATATCATTCTCTAATATAAACATGAAAGGCAAGCAAAGACCCCAGAAATGATTATAGTTAGAGGAAGGTATTTTTTGCAGAATAAACGTAACTAGGTAATTATTATAAACACCATTAATCCTTCCAGCACTGCAAGTGACTTCATCTCATTGTAATGTTTATGGAAGTAGAAAGGATTGATAAAGCCGGTCCTGTAAATACTGCATTTTCTGAAAATTAAAACGAAATGTTTTGTATGCCCCAGGAAAACAATGACAAATTAGTTTTCTTAGGATTCAAGTTCCTTTTTTTTTAACCTTCTCAAATCAGATAAGCGTCAGCCTATTGTGAAATGTGGTTTTTGCATCTCTGGAGGACACAACTCCAGAGACAAATAGTTAAAGCATTCTCCCGTGGGATAGGTCCCTGTATCTGAGGCTGGCATCTCTTCTTCTGACTGCAGATTAACAGCACAATGCAGATCTGTGTAATCAGCAAAAGGAGACCATATGGGCCCCATTGAGCCCAGCAGCCCTTCCAAATGGGTCTATGTTGTTCTTGGCAACTTAGACACTGACCACAGAACTGCTTGCAATTTGCAGCTTTTGCAGGCAGAGAATGAGAGGAGCCGAAATGCAGGAGCCTGTACTATTCCCTGTGTATATATGGTGTATATTGTGCATATTTACACAGCTTAAAGGACCACTCCACACCTATAAAGCACTTGAACTTGCTGATTTTTATTAGAAATGGGCACTTTTATAAATAATTAATTCAACCGCCATTCATTCAAATAACCAGGGGGGGTTCTTCCTGCTTTAGTTAGTTCCCCTGAGCTAACGGAATTGTCATACATGCTTTACTTGAGTGCGTCTGACTTTCCCCTGCATGCCTCAGACCAGTGTCCAGACCTCAGATCAGTATGTTGCTGCTGGTGCGTGATCATGAGCCATCGTGCAAGCACGACCATGTGTGCACGCTTACACGAAGGGAGTCCTTCCCAGGATTCTCAATAAGAAGCCTTTTAGTGGCTATTTCCCCGTTAAGAGGCTGAAAGTCTCTTGCAGGGAAAAATAAGAGGGCTTGTAACGCCTGCAGTTTATAAGAACGGCATCTTTTGCAAACTGAAAATGCATGCATGTATTCATCGGAGGGGAATCCACAAAATAGTGATCTCTATTTTTGATATTTTCTAATATAGGCAGTGGAGTGGTCCTTTAACAGTTTACTGCATTACAGTTCAATAGACAAATCAGCAGCCTTTATTCTGTTACAACATATCATATTGAGGGTTATATTCACTAAAGAGAGAATTCAAAGGGAATTTCAAAATCAAGGTAAAATATGGAAACTGGAAAAATTATCATCATGTTTCCATTTTGGCTACATTAGCCCGAAATTTAAAATCCACTTTTAATTATTTATTTAGTGAATATCCTTGATAGTCACCAATTATCAAAAGATACCAACATACTGATATCATAGATATCCCAGATAGTTTTTTTTGTGATATTCACCATTACTTTTTATTTATATGCTGATCATTTAATTACAGAACTCCAAGGGGAGAATTACATTCAATAATTATTTTTCTTTCAACTAATGCTGCAAATGGCTGGTCAAATAGCTCAAATGAATAATAGATTAATACAATTATTACAGCAATTACAATAATTTATAGTGATGTTCATCATGCATGACATCAGCATCACTTGTGGATGTTACTTACCACGATGCATATTAATATGTTCATGTGTGATGATGTCTTTAAAGTCTCTTTGAGAAAGGCTGTATCGATCAGGTCTTTTTATGACTAAACTTGTTCTCTGTACTGCCACAACTATACATCCCTATGTTCAGTAAAGCTAAGGTTGGGATGTGGCCTTCTGTGTGGTCATGTCAGCCCACTGGCATTTGCATGGGTTAGTTAACCAACAAGTTCCAACCATTTTCAAGCTAACTTCAGGCATACCAAACAATGTTTAATCAGGCTGCACATTTGCAGAATAGTGAAAGACTGCTTTCAAACCATTTCTTTCTTCCAGTTTCCTAAAAAAAAAAAATGTAAAAAAAAAAATTGTTAATTGAGATTGTTAATTGAAATTGTTAGTTGAGATTGTTCTTACAGTAATGGAAACTTTCAGATGTTTGTTCAAGTTATTTTGCAAATCCATCCCCTAAAGAAAAATTCCAATATGCTAATGCAGGAACTGCAAAAAAAAATATTTAGGGTGATTTACTTATAAACACAATTAAGCTTCACTAACCTTGTTTAAAATGGAGAAGCGGATGCTATGGAGCTGTAATTTTGTAATATTCCAATTGATATTAATAACTGGTTTCATAATGGTTTCGCCATCAGGTGAGAGGATTGTTGCTATTAGAAGCTAAAGAGGATGTTAATAAATACAGTTTTGTCTGGCATATCACACTCTATTAGTTCTTTGTACAAACCATTAAAATCTATAATGAGACGATAAGTGCTCATTTACATGCAAATTAACGTGACTCATGATAAATATAATTCTACTGAAAGTGTAATCAGCTCATTACTGTCGATTTGCATATTCGCTAGTGAGACTGACAATATCTTTATTGGAGAGGGAAATGGCTGGTTGCTTTTGATGGCAAGGTAAGATAAGTATAATTTTATCTGAAAAATAATAAATCTGTCTCAATCAGTATCAGAAACTTTTTTTAGGACATTTTACTGACCAACTTCCATGAATCTGCCTTCATAAGCACAAGAAATTGAGCAATGGACCTATTTTTGTTTTACAATAAGGCCATTGCCATGGCCGCCTAGGGCTACCCTTACCTGTTTCTTAGTTTCCTCATGGTGATGCAAAGCAGAGGCTCCCCTGGTATCATATTGTGGCCATACTGATGGCAAGGTTCTATATCACAGTGCTTATGTAAGCTTTAAAGGACCACTATAGTGCCAGAAAAACAAACTTGTTTTACTGGCACTATAGTGCCCTGAGGGTGCCCCCACCCTCAGGGTCCCACTCCCGCCGGGCTGAAGGGGGAGGAAGGGAGTTAAACACTCACCTTTCTCCAGCGCCGGGCTCCATCGGCATGAGCCGTGCGCGCATTCAGCTAGTCCATAGGAAAGCATTATCAATGCTTTCCTATGGAAGCTGGCGTCTTCTCACTGTGAAAATCACAGTAAGAATCGCGGAAGTGCCTCTAGCGGCTGTCAGTGAGACAGCCACTAGAGGCTGGATTAACCCATATGTAAACATAGCAGTTTCTCTGAAACTGCTATGTTTACAGCAGGCAGGGTTAACCCTAGATGGACCTTGCACCAAGACCAATTCATTGAGCTGAAGTGGTCTGGGTGCCTATAGTGGTCCTTTTATGCACAACAATTAGGTTGCACCTAACAAGAAATACACATACTGCAATATTATATATAGCTTCTTAATCCAAGGAGATATCTGACTGTTACGTCTGTCACGTGTTTGACGGGAGGAGTCCAGGAGGCAGGAATCAGCCAAGGTGAAGTATCAAAGGGAAAACCAAATTCATAGTTGAGGAAAGACAGGGGTCAGTTCAGGCGGCACGGCTTCAGAGACGATATAACAGGCAGAGGGTCAGATACCTGATGAATCAGATTAGGCAGGATGTATGAAACCAGGGGGCTGCACTCACCTGGACATGCATATATGGGGTGCTGCTGGGGGACAATTTATACAATACACAAGATCCAGTGCACTCACTTATCCACTAAACAGCAACTTCAATGTTGACAGATTTTATTCGTTTTTTAAAAACACCTTATCTAGGGATCCCACTCCCTTATCCCACTCCCCCCCCCCTTTTTCAAATATATTAATTCCGAAATGTAATTCTCTTTTCCCACAACCATCTCTCCATCCTGAAACTTCCCTCCTACATTCCTGCTCCCCCTTTTCTTTAGCTTACTCAACAGAAATAAACACAAAACAAATATTGGAAAAATAAATACCCCTGTTTAGACATCAATGTTGGAACTTAGTATTTCATAGGCACAGATATAAAAGTGGTTATTTCTTTTTCTATAAACCTATGCATTTTGTGATGTATATTCAGCACAATATGTATTTTGGATTGTATATGTTAAATCGTGTAAATGCTTACTCATACTTCAATAAAGCTTGAATTAAAAAAAAAAAGATAGCATCTACGGATATTATATATGTTCAGCTAGTTTAACTTAAAGTGGGCAAGATGTTTTTCTTATATATTTCAAATCACAAGGGTATCATAACTGGTAAATTACACTCCTTCTACTAAAATTAATAAAATCTTTAATCCAAAAAATTATGCTTTGTTTTGTTTCATTAGTGCATTCTATCCATATTGAGAATTTCTTTAATAAGACCCTCGATTTCATTTTCATCATACTTTTTTCTTTAAATGTCTCATTTATTTTTTGAAATATTTTTGCCAAGACAGTTGCCATAAACCATAGTGATTACAAAGTAGTTAGCGGGTACACAGAAATCTCCAACATACAGAACAGAATACATGAGATATCTCAGAATGGCTATAGCAAAGAATAATATGCAATGTAAACAACTATTACAATGGTTACTTTGTGTACGCGCTGATTAACGTAACACTATCCGTCAAGGTGTGTTTTACATCCGATAGTAAATAAACAAACGGAGAACAGATATGGTATCTGTGACAGTAGTCACCATCACTGGCGATGGAAAACAGACACTATGTGTGGGTCCCCAGATTGCTCTTGTGTTTTGGTCACAGTTTGCCCAGTATTGTTGCAGGGTTTGTCGAATGAATTGATTGTCTGTGCCTTTTCCCTCCCCCTTTTTCCTGTCCTATTGTTTCTCCTGCAGGGCTTTGTTCCAGGGACACTGCAAGACCAGTTTAAACTAGCTGTCCTTTCCCTGTTCAATCTCCCACCAGTCCTTGCTATTTGTCTGGCCCCACCCTTCCTTTTACTATATGGCTCTATGCACCCTATTGTATGTAAATGAGGCTGTTTGGGGCATAAATATGTGTGCTGTGTTCATTAAAGTCAGTTGCTGTTTTAACCTTCACCAAGCAGGCCCGGACTGGCCATCGGGCACACCGGGCAAATGCCCGGTGGGCCGCGATGGCCGTGGGGCCGAGGCCGGCAGGGGAGATCACAGGATCTCCCCTGCCAGCCCCTGCAGGGCCAGCGCTATCCGAGCGCCGGCCCTGCTGTGTGTCTCCATGGGCCGGTGGGGAGATCAAAGATCTCCCTCACCGGCCCAGAGACACTGACAGGCGGCCGCCGGCTGTGGGGTGTGAGGGAGGCAGCAGAGAGGACCGGCGGAGCTCTAACCAGCAGCTCCGCCGGGTCCTCTCGCGAGATCTGAGTAACCGCGGCAACGCTCAGATCTCGCAAGAGTGAACTCTAGCCGGCAGGTTAGAGTTCACTCTCACCACTGGACCACCAGGGAAGGAAGCATGGTCCCCCCCAGGCAGAACGGCTCATCGCAAGCAGAACGGCTCCCCCCCTCCCATGCTAAAGGTAAGAAGGGAGGGGGGGATATAACTTTTTTTTTAATTATTATTAATAAAAAAAATATTTACATTTAAAAAAAATCACACTATCAGCCCCCTCACACACACACACACACACACACACATCACCCCCAGACACACACAGCCCCCCAGACACACACAGCACCTAAACACACACAGCACCCCCAGACACACACAGCACCTAAACACACACAGCACCCCCAGACACACACAGCACCCCCAGACACACACAGCACCCAGACACACACAGCACCCAGACACACACAGTACCACCAGACACACACAGTACCACCAGACACACACAGCACCCCCAGACACACACAGCACCCAGACACACACAGCACCCAGACACACACAGTACCACCAGACACACACAGTACCACCAGACACACACAGTACCACCAGACACACACAGCACCCCCAGACACACACAGCACCCAGACACACACAGCACCCAGACACACACAGCACCCCCAGACACACACAGCACCCAGACACACACAGCACCCCCAGACACACACAGCACCCAAACAGACACAGCACCTAAACACACACAGCACCCCCAGACACACACAGCACCCCAGACACACACAGCACCTAAACACACACAGCACCCCCAGACACACACAGCACCCAGACACACACAGCACCCAGACACACACAGCACCCTGACACACACAGCACCCTGACACACACAGCACCCTGACACACACAGCACCCCCAGACACACACAGCACCCAGACACACACAGCACCCCCAGACACACACAGCACCCCCAGACACACACAGCACCCAGACACACACAGCACCTAAACACACACAGCACCCCCAGACACACACAGCACCCCAGACACACACAGCACCCAAACACTCACAGCGCACCCAGACACACAGCGCACCCAGACACACAGCACACCCAGACACACAGCACCCTCAGACACACAGCACACATCACCTTCAGACACACACATCACCTTCAGACACACACAGCACCCTCACTCACAGACAGCACCCTCAGACAGACCGCACCCTCAGACAGACCGCACCCTCAGACAGACCGCACCCTCGCTCACACACATACACATATATAAAATAACCCTCAGTGAGTTAACAGACAAAGAAAATTAGAACCCTAGAATGTGACGGCAGATAAAAACACCCTCACACACAGCACCCCTCTTAAATACACACACACTGCGCCCCTCACACATACAATACGTCCAAATATATATATATATATATACACACACACACACACACACACTACAGCGCCCCTCACACTGCACCACCACACACATTACGCTCCAGATACACGCTAGATCCCTTACCCTATATGCACTCTTAATCCTCTATATATACACACACACACACACACACACACAATCTCCTATACACACTCTGGGTCCTTTACACACTAGATCTCCTACACACCCTCTCTACAACCCCTACACACACTACGTCACCTATACACACACACACTACAGCCTGTATGCACACACTCGCTACATCCCCTATAACACTATGCCCCCTATACACACACTATCTACAGCCCCTAGCCACACATATTAAACCACAAACACAAATGAAATTGACCTATTTACACAATACCACACCACACTCTACACACACGCAATTTCACAAGCAGGCTCCAAACACATGCACCATACACTTTCCTGGCCCAATTGTCCTCTGGTATCCCACTTGTGGAGACACCAGAGACAATTTAAAAGCAAACACAGCGCAAGCCTTTTTCTAATGCCAGAGCTCTTCAGCGGGGCTCTGCGCATTGAACCAACTTGCTCACTTTGAGAGGGGGCGTGCTTGTCATTAGTGATGACAAAACACACCCTCTCTGGCCCCGCCCCGCTCTGATTGAAAAATGCCCGGGCCTAATTTTTTTACCAGTCCGGCCCTGTCACCAAGTGTCGTCTGGTGTTTGGGGAAAGGGATATAATCATGAATGATGAAAAGGGTGTCTAGGGCTATAAAGACACAGGGGCGGACTGACAGGTCGGGCAGTTCGGTCATGGACAGAGGGCCCGAGTCAGACAGGGGGCTGGCAGCAGCCATGCTTCTGCTGTGGAGATCAAAAATCTCCACAGCAGAAGTAAGTTATGGAAAAAAAAAGTGCTGTAAGAATGTTGCAGGGGCCCATAATGACTCCAAGGGCCCCTTCTACCCATCAATCCCCCCACTCCACTCAGTGAGAGACCTGGCAGCATTATACCAGCTCTCACTGCCAGGTCTCTCCTCTCTCTCTCCCTGCTCCGTGCTCAGTGTGAGGATGGGAGGCGGGGCAGGAAGTGACATCACACCCCCTGCTTCCCTCTCACACGGAGCATACTGACAGCGTGGATGAATAGTGAGAAGAGGATCCTGGCCTCCAGAGTGCTGCTTGAGAAAGACGGAGGGAGAAAAACATCACATTGTACAGGTAAGCAGCCCCATACACGCACTGCCCCCCACATATATACACACTGCCCCCCCCATATACACACACTGCCCCCCCATATATACACACTGCCCCCCCATATACACACACTGCCCCCCCATATACACACACTGCCCACCCATATACACACACTGCCCACCCATATACATACACTGCCCACCCATATACATACACTGCCCACCCATATACACACACTGCCCACCCATATACACACACTGACCCCCCATATACATACACTGCCCCCCCATATACATACACTGCCCCCCATATGCATACACTGCCCCCCCATATACATACACTGCCCCCATATACATACACTGCCCCCCCATATACATACACTGCCCCCCCATATACATACACTGCCCCCATATACATACACTGCCCCCATATACATACACTGCCCCTCCCATATACATACACTGCCCCCCATATACATACACTGCCCCTCCCATATGTGGTGGAATCTCGGTAAAAATAAATTTAGTAGGCCGAGATTACCACGTGGCATGTGTACGTGCATATGCTGACGTATCGATCAGTTGGTTGCACGAGGCAAGATACGATCAGTAGTGTACGGAGCATGTGCAAGAATACAGGATGTAGTATTCCCCTCCTCCATTGTGCTGGACAAGCCATGCGGTCAAGCAGGAAGTTAATTCTTATTTGTATTGATTGGTCAAGAGAATGTGCGGGTGGAGCTTAATATGGGAGGAGTTATGTGCCTATATAAGGAGCCTGCACTATTGTCCGGGGCTCAGAACTTGTGGTATTTTGGTGACGCTAGTCCCTCTGAGTCCCGATCGGTGATCCAATAAAGAATCTCTTCCTTCCTGAAGAAACCTGTGTCCATCTCTCTGTGCTTCGCTTCCGTCAGTTTCTCCGGTATCATTTGGTGCATTGGCCGGGAAGCTCATCGTTCAACGGTAGCTGAGAGGCAGAGGCGTGAGACGGTCTATCTTTGCCCACGTTCTCTACGGCTGCACCCCTGAACTTCTGCGTGGACCTCCCTTCGTCTCGGCGCCACTGGTCTGTTGTCCAGGAGATCACCGGCCTCTACGTGAGAAGTGCTGGGGTGTCCCCGTCGATGAGTGTGAACTCAGGTTCAGGAACGAGGAGGTAAGACAACTGCTGTTTTAGACGGCAGACCCACTAGGGGTATACCGATTGTGCGGTAGGCCCATAAGGGGTTATTTGTGTATGGAATCTGCCCCCTCTGTCGGAGGGAAGGAGCGAAGGCGCACCGCTCAATCGAACGCTCTTTAGTCAGACCGTTTGATTTTGTTAGTCAGGCGGGGCTCTGGTGTAAATAGCCCTAGCCGGACACCGGTGTCTTATCTAGACTAGCGTTCTAGGGTGTATATTTTGTTCGCTAGGTCGGAGGGACCGGGAGACTAAGCGGCGTCTGTGTAAATTCGGTTCGCTAGCTCTCAACCTATCTTGGCTAAGTGGGAAGGCGTGTAAATTTGGAACCCACTAGATTTTTGATAGTAATCGACTAAGAGGCGTCTGTGTAAATTCGGTCCTCTAGCTCGCTATATGTGGTGCTTGGGCAGTGTGGCTAACCAAAACGTATGTAGATTGTTTTTAGGTAGTCCATTCAAGGTACTGGCCAATAGTTTAGTTGGGAATTGTAAATGTGATAAAGATTGTTTAGTAAAGTGTATATCTTGTTAGATAGCGCGAGCTCAGCCGTCTAGCGAGAGTGTTAATAGTGTGTTGCTGTATTATAGTGCACGGTACCATAACCCTGTATATTTACTGACACTGTATATAAGTACTAATCATTGTCGTCCATTGCATGTTTAACACCATAACCACTAATAATTGTATTGTGACCTTAACTTGTGCTTTGACCTATGCTAACCGTACTGTAACTGCTATTTGTAAAAGACGATGTTACTGGGGTGTGTTATAGACGGGTAATTCGTATATAGAGAATTATAGCGTGGGTGACTGTATAGTTTCGCCAAAGGGCATAATATTGATTATCTAGTGACTGGTGTAACAGCTGTGTGTGTACGGGAATTCCCTGAGTGTTTATTGTGTTATTGTATACGTTTCACTTGGTAACTGTACCACGTGGTGCTGTTGCCAGAGGAAACGGGTGTGACTGTTGAATAGTACGCGTGCATAGTATTCGTTGTCAACGACGTTCCATTGATAAGTATGGGCGCGTCGCAGTCAACGATTCCGGATCCCTTAGGTTGTATGGTGAAGAATTTTAAAAAGGGATTCAAGACATGTGATTTTGGGGTTAAAATGTCTCCTGTACGTTTGGTCACTTTGTGTACTAGGGAGTGGCCTACTTTGGTTGCGGCATGGCCGCCACGTGGCAGTTTGGATCCAACTCTGGTACAGCGCTTACACGTGGCTGTATCGGGTAGGCCTGAACTTTACGGCCAGTTTCCTTATATTGATTGTTGGAGACAGGCCGTAAATGACTCGCCAAAATGGCTTCAGACATGCCACGAGGAGCAATGTCGCCTCATGGTAGCTAGGACTTGTTTGTCCACTAGGACTGGTGTTAGGCCCATTTTGGACACGCCCCCTGAGTCCGAGATCCCTTTGCCGCCCCCTTACTTTCCGTTAAGAGGAAGTGACGCAAATGCAGAAAGTCCTGCAACCCTTCCCTCATTACCCTCATCCACTTCCGCTTCCTCCTCCAGTACAGAATCCACCCCCTCTCGTACTAAATCTCCCCTTCCGGAATCAGAGCCAACCCCCATTAAATCCGAATATCCTGATTTGGCGCCACTTCAGACTTCCGGTCAAGCTTCTTCTAGCTCGACTCGAAGTGTTTTATTTACAACCTTTTCCCAAAACCAAGCTCCCACATCCCCATACCCTATTTCTCCCCGACTGGAACCTATGACTGACGCCCCTCCACGTAGCCCCATACAAACCCGACAATTGACCGGTGCCCAACAATTAAAACACTATCAGATGCCTCTTCGTCTGAATCCTGGGTCAGCCTATATCGATGCCGCAGGCCAAATGGCACATGCTGACCCAGTCTTTGTATATGTCCCGTTCACGACAACCGATCTCTTAAATTGGAAGACCCACAATTCCTCGTATACTGAGAAACCACAAGCTATGACTGATCTGTTCACCTCAATAGTACAGACACATAACCCGACATGGGCTGATTGCCAGCAATTATTAATGACTTTATTCAACAATGAGGAAAGGACAAGAATTAATCAAGCGGCCATTAAAGCACTAGAGGATAAAGCCCGTACTTTAAACCAAGCCAATCCATCAGCATGGGCCGCAACACATTATCCGAACACCGATCCCGATTGGAATGTAAATGGGGCTGATATGGTTCAACTCATAGCCTATAGAGACGCTATAATTGCTGGCATGAAAGCAGGAGGAAAGAAAGCCATTAATATGTCGAAGACAGTTGAGGTGATTCAGAAAAGTGATGAAGCGCCCAGTGTCTTTTATAACCGATTATTGGAGGCATACCGCTTGTATACCCCCTTTAATCCGGAAGACGCAGATAATTCCTGAATGGTGAACTCCGCCTTTGTCAGCCAAGCTTACGGAGATATTAAGCGCAAGCTACAGAAGTTAGAAGGGTTTGCAGGTATGTCCATCACCCAACTAATGGAGGTAGCGAATAAGGTATACATGAATAGGGAAACAGAAAGTAAGAAAGAGGAAGAGCGCAAGATGCGTAGAAAGGCAGACATGCTAGCGGTAGCGATCGCAGGCGTAGATAGACGGGGCCCAGATAGAGGCGATAGTAAGTGGAATGAGGAACCTCTAAGTAGAAATCAGTGCGCATACTGTAGGGAAGAAGGGCATTGGAGAAATGAGTGTCCTCGAAGAGAACAGTGTGAGAGAGACAGACCTAGGACAGGTTATGGAAACTTTAGAGGCAGAGCGAGAGGCAGAGGAGGCCCCGGAGGGAGTAATGGTAATAGAGGGAGTAATGGGAACAGAGGAAGTGTTAGGGAAGATAGGTATATCCCAGCAGCGCAAAGGTCCCGCGATAGAGAAGGCAGGGACTTTGTAGGATTGGCTGACACGGTCATGGAGGACTATTGATACCGACCGGGCTCCATCCCCCTTGGTCGAGCGGAGCCTATGGTCGATGTATCAATAGGGGGAAAAAGGAGTGCGTTCATGATCGACACTGGTGCTGAACATTCAGTGGTGACTAATCTAGTTGCTCCTCCATCTGGAAGGACTATTACTGTAATAGGAGCAACTGGAAGAAGTGCTGAAAAACCGGTTCTTAAAAGTCGACTCTGTACATTGGGAGGCCACGTAGTAAAACATCAATTCCTTTATATGCCTGAATGTCCAGTCCAATTGCTGGGACGTGATATGCTATCAAAATTACAAGCGCAGATTACGTTCCTACCAAATGGAACAACATCCTTAAAGTTTAATGGACCTTCAGGTATTATGACATTATCCGTACCAAAGGAAGAAGAGTGGCGACTTTATACAGCGTTGACTAGCCAAAACCCTAGGAGTGATGAGTCATTATTCAACATACCAGGAGTTTGGGCAGAGAACAACCCACCAGGACTGGCCCGCAATATTCCACCTATTAAAATTGAACTAAAACTTGGGGTTTATCCAGTAAGCCTAAGACAATACCACATCCCGCAGAAGGCTAAGAAGAACATCCAATCTTATCTGGATAAGTTCATACGGTATGGTATCCTAAAATTCTGTACTTCCCCGTGGAACACCCCATTGCTGCCTGTTCAAAAGCCCGGTTGTTAGTATACATCCAGTTGTACCCAATCCATATAACCTGCTTGCTTTAATTCCGGGCGGGGCTACTTACTTTACAGTCTTAGACCTCAAAGATGCCTTCTTTTGCCTCCGAATTGCCGCAGAAAGTCAATGTATTTTCGCTTTCCAATGGGAGAACGCTGTAACGGGCTCAAAACGCCAAATGACTTGGACAAGACTGCCCCAAGGGTTTAAAAATTCACCTACCCTATTTGGTTCAGCTCTAAGTCAAGATCTACTGGATTTCGAGTCCATCCCAGGAGAGTGTGTATTGTTACAGTATGTAGATGATTTGTTGATAGCAGCAGTTACAAAAGAAATCTGTCAGCAAGCAACGCACGATCTACTACACATTCTCTGGAAGGCAGGATACAAGGTGTCTAGAAAGAAGGCTCAGTTGTGTTTGCCAACTGTCAAATATCTGGGATTCCATATCTCTGAAGGTCAAAGGATTATGGGGCCAGAGAGAAAAGAAGCTGTGTGCCAAATACCGATACCCAAGAATAGAAGACAAGTGCGAGAATTCTTGGGGGCAGCAGGCTTCTGTAGGATATGGATTCCCAACTACGCGATACTGGCAAAACCTCTGTACGCAGCTATCAAAGGTACAGAGCATGACCCCTTCTTATGGACTCAAGAACAGCAAACGGCATTTGAAGATGTGAAGAAGGCTTTGATGAGTGCCCCAGCATTAGGTCTACCTGATCACACACGACCATTCTACCTGTATGTACATGAGCAAAGAAGAATGGCTGTGGGAGTATTGACACAGTACTTGGGATCATGGCAAAGACCTGTTGCCTACATGTCTAAGCAATTGGATGCAGTGGCCAGCGGACTTCCACCTTGTCTAAGAGCCGTAGCTGCAGCCGCCCTGCTAGTAGCTGAAGCCGATAAACTCACTCTGGGTCAAGAACTTTATGTACGAGTCCCACATGCAGTACAGACGTTGTTGGATTACAAAGGAAATCATTGGTTTAGTAACAGCCGTATGACCAAGTATCAAGCAATGTTGTGTGAAAACCCAAGAGTGCATTTAGAGACTGTAAACACCTTAAATCCAGCTACCCTTTTGCCACAACCTACTGAAAGTCAACATGATTGTTTGGAAGTAATGGATGAAGTATTCTCAAGTAGACCAGATCTTCGTGATTTTCCCATCCAGAACCCCGATGTTCAATATTATACCGACGGCAGTAGTTATGTGAAAGAAGGGATCCGCTATGCAGGATATGCAGTGACAACAATAGACAAGGTGATAGAAGCTCGGCCACTGGCGAAAGGAACATCAGCACAAAAGGAAGAATTGATAGCACTGACACGAGCGTTACAATTGGCTGAAGGTTTAAGAGTGAACATCTACACGGACTCCAAGTATGCGTTTTTAACCACTCATGCCCACGGAGCTTTGTATAAAGAAAGAGGACTACTGAATTCAGAAGGCAAGGAAATCAAGTACGCAGCTGAAATCCTACAATTATTGGAAGCAGTGTGGGAGCCGAAAGAAGTCGGTATCATACATTGTCGAGCGCATCTGAAAGGAGATGGTGATGTAACCAAAGGAAATCGGATGGCAGATAGTGCAGCTAAGCGTGCTGCTGAATAAGGAAGACAGGAATATGTGGGGCATATAGCTGCTCTTATACCAACTCCACTGTCCCAATGGACTCCAGTTTATACAGCTCAAGAAGAGGAGTGGTTAAAGACTGAACAAGGAAAGTATTTGGAGAACAAGTGGTATCAGCTAGAAGATGGAAGAATAGTCATACCAGCATCACTAGCGGTAGAAATTGTCCAAAATTATCACAACGGGACACATTCTGGGAGAGACAGCACAGAAGAATCTCTCAGAAAACATTTCTACATACCAAGATTGTCCAACTTGACTCAGGCCATTGTACGAAGATGTGTAACGTGTGCTAAAAATAATGCAAGACAAGGACCAGTAAAGCCACCAGGAGTCCAGTTTATGGGGGGACTCCCCATGTCCGATTTACAAATTGACTTTACAGTGATGCCTAAATCGGGTGGACATCGTTACCTGCTGGTAATTGTGTGCACCTATTCAGGCTGGGTAGAAGCATGTCCTACTCGTACAGAGAAAGCAGGAGAAGTTGTGAGATTCCTGCTACGAGAAATAATACCCCGATATGGACTACCCTGTTCTATAGGATCGGACAATGGTCCAGCTTTTGTTCATCAGTGCCTACAACAACTGACTCATATGCTTGGTATAAAGTGGAGGCTTCATACAGCATATAGACCCCAGAGTTCTGGTAAGGTAGAGAGAATGAATAGAACTATTAAGAATCAGTTGGCTAAAATGTGTCAGGAAACCCAACTTAAGTGGAACGTTCTCTTACCCATAGCTTTATTGCGAATCCGCAGTACCCCTACCAGAAGGATGGGCCTCTCTCCTTTTGAAATCATGTATGGGCGACCACCTCCCGTACTTGGTAACTTAAGGGGGGACTTGAGTCAGTTGGGAGAAGGAATTACCCGGCAGCAGGTTGTAGAGTTGGGTAAGACTATGGAGGAGGTACAGAAATGGGTACAAGATAGATTACCTGTGAATATTTATCCCCCTGTTCATAGTTATCATCCAGGAGACCAAGTGTGGATTAAAGAGTGGAATAATGTACCGTTAGGGCCCAAGTGGAGAGGTCCTTATGTTGTTCTTTTGTCTACCCCTACAGCAATAAAAGTAGCCGAAGTGACTCCGTGGATACATCACTCCAGGGTTAAACCAGCAGCAGTCGATTCTTGGCAAGTTACAGCAGATCCAGAGAATCCCTGCAAGATCCGGTTAAAACGCACGACTCAGTCGGAGTAACGAGGAATTATTGTGGATTACAAATTTTATTATTTTTGGGATTTGGTGCGTGAGTGAGAAGGCCATAATAAAGCCTGTCCGCCCACCGACGTATAGTTTATAAGCCAGGGAAAGTCTCGAAGGGAATCCTGTGAAGACGAGCAGAACTCCATTCCCTGCAGCCCTTACATCCTGGAAGCTGAGGTGCCTTCGCACGGACGAAGACTGAGGATGACGGCGAAAGATGTGTTGATGATAGTGTTTATTTATGTGTATTTTTATATTCAGGAAGGTAGAGGTACCGACACTCCTAGCTGTGAGGTATGCATTAAGACTACAAGAACAGGTAACCATATTTCCCAAACCCTAATTTGGCATTCACAATACGAGTGTAAAGGAGATGTATCGAGATGTAGATACCTAAATATAGACTATAGTGTGTGCCATTTAGGAGTAGGAGAACCAAAGTGCTTCAGTCCAGAGTATCAACCCCGTACAATTTGGTTGACTCTCAGGAATGGAGATCCTCAGGGGACCCTAATTAATAATACGGTGTTAGAATCCATACATTCTTCGGGTGTTCTGCTATTTGATGCGTGTAAGGCGATATCAAGTGGTAGAAAGCCATGGAATGTATGTGGGGATCTTAGATGGGAGAGGACGTATGGGTCTAATGATAAATATATTTGTCCCAGTAGTAAAAATAAATATGTGAGTCCTAGATGCCCAAATAAAGACTATAACTTTTGCCCATATTGGTCTTGTGTGGGGTGGGCGACTTGGGGACAGACAGTAGACAAAGACATGATAGTGACTAAGTTGCCTACCAGCCCATATTGTAAGTCTATGGAATGTAATCCCATCCATATACTTATAAATAACCCCGATAAGTTCTTAGACAAATATGGCAATTTATTTGGGTTTCAGATATACGGGACGGGTTTAGATCCTGGGACAGTATTGTTTATAGGGATAGAGACTGATACGGTATCCTCCCAAACCCATCAAGTATACCATTCCTTTTATGAAGAGATGAGTATAGATAATAAGATCCCCCATAATGCTAAAAACCTGTTCATTGATTTAGCTGAAAGTATTGCCGGTAGTCTTAATGTTACCAACTGCTATGTGTGTGGAGGTACTAACATGGGAGACCAATGGCCTTGGGAAGCAAAGGAGGTAATGTCCGGTTCTGAGGCAGTTGACCAACTAATATCTACACAAGCCGATTATCATATGAGTGTTAGAGGTAAATCTGAGTGGAGATTAAAGACCTCCATCATAGGTTATGTTTGCATAGCAAGGAAAGGAATAATGTATAATACTTCTGTAGGAGAATTAACTTGTCTAGGGCAAAAAGCTTATGATGATGATACAAAGAATACAACTTGGTGGTCGGCTTCAAATGTCTCAGAACCATCTAACCCGTTTGCTAGATACGCCAATTTAAAGGATGTGTGGTTTGATTTATCCATCACATCTACCTGGAGAGCCCCAGCAAATTTGTACTGGATCTGTGGTAAGAAAGCCTATTCGGAGTTGCCACAGGACTGGGAAGGGGCATGTGTGTTGGGTATGCTCAAACCATCCTTCTTCTTGTTACCTATTGAAACAGGTGAGACTTTAGGTGTTAAAGTGTATGATGTGAATCATAGGAAGAAAAGGGGACCCATAGAGATAGGCGCCTGGGAAGATGATGAATGGCCTCCCCAGCGTATCATAGATTATTATGGGCCAGCCACGTGGGCAGAGGATGGTACCTTTGGTTATAGAACCCCTATTTATATGCTCAACCGTATTATAAGATTACAGGCGGTGGTTGAGATTATTACTAACGAAACATCACAAGCGCTCAATCTTCTAGCGAAGCATAATACCAGGATGAGGACAGCAGTCTACCAAAATAGATTAGCCTTGGATTACCTTTTAGCAGTAGAGGGAGGTGTATGTGGGAAGTTTAACCTGAGCAATTGCTGTCTTCAAATAGATGACGAAGGGCAAGCAATAGCTGAGCTTACTAGCCATATGGTTAAACTAGCGCATGTGCCTACTCAGGTATGGAAAGGGTATAATCCAAGTAGTTGGTTTGGTAGCTGGTATGAGTGGTTTGGAGGGCTTAAGGCAGTGGTAGGTGGAGTCCTACTGATTTTAATGTTGTGTCTACTCCTGCCGTGTCTTATACCCTTAGTAGTTAGGTCTGTGCAAAGCCTGATAGAAAATATAGCAGAGAGGAAGGCTGCTGCACAGATAATGGCAATTTATAAATATAAGGCTCTAGATCAAGGAGAACCAATGCAGGAAGATGAGTGTTGAAGATTCACATCATAAGTTAAGTCTGGTCTGGTTCAAGGTAACTTGCGGTGTATGCAAACCAAGGTTAAGTGATGCCTCAAGTAATTGTGAAATATCAAGAGGCATCAAAGGGGGGAATGTGGTGGAATCTCGGTAAAAATAAATTTAGTAGGCCGAGATTACCACGTGGCATGTGTACGTGCATATGCTGACGTATCGATCAGTTGGTTGCACGAGGCAAGATACGATCAGTAGTGTACGGAGCATGTGCAAGAATACAGGATGTAGTATTCCCCTCCTCCATTGTGCTGGACAAGCCATGCGGTCAAGCAGGAAGCTAATTCTTATTTGTATTGATTGGTCAAGAGAATGTGCGGGTGGAGCTTAATATGGGAGGAGTTATGTGCCTATATAAGGAGCCTGCACTATTGTCCGGGGCTCAGAACTTGTGGTATTTTGGTGACGCTAGTCCCTCTGAGTCCCGATCGGTGATCCAATAAAGAATCTCTTCCTTCCTGAAGAAACCTGTGTCCATCTCTCTGTGCTTCGCTTCCGCCAGTTTCTCCGGTATCACATATACATACACTGCCCCCCATATACATACACTGCCCCCCCATATACATACACTGCCCCCCATATACATACACTGCCCACCCATATACATACACTGCCCCGCATATACATACACTGCCCCGCATATACATACACTGCCCCCCATATACATACACTGCCCACCCATATACATACACTGCCCACCCATATACATACACTGCCCCGCATATACATACACTGCCCGCCCATATACATACACTGCCCGCCCATATACATACACTGCCCGCCCATATACATACACTGTCCGCCCATATACATAC
Source organism: Pelobates fuscus (assembly GCF_036172605.1). Lineage (NCBI taxonomy): Eukaryota > Metazoa > Chordata > Amphibia > Anura > Pelobatidae > Pelobates > Pelobates fuscus. The sequence goes on along the minus strand of NC_086325.1, from coordinate 92,844,836 downwards.
ACTGTCCACCCATATACATACACTGCCCCCCTATATATACACACTGCCCCCCATATACACACACTGCCCACCCATATACACACACTGCCCACCCATATACATACAGTGCCCCATATACATACACTGCCCCCCATAAACATACACTGCCCCCCCATATACATACACTGCCCCCCATATACACACACTGCCCCTCCCATATACACACACTGCCCACCCATATACACACACTGCCCACCCATATACATACACTACCCCCACTATATACATACACTGCCCCCCTTATACATACACTGCCCCCCATATGCATACACTGCCCACCCATATGCATACACTGCCCACCCATATACATACACTGCCCCCCATATACACACACTGCCCCCCATATACATACACTGCCCCTCCCATATACATACACTGCCCCTCCCATATACACACACTGCCCACCCATATACACACACTGCCCACCCATATACATACACTGCCCATCCATATACATACACTGCCCCCCTTATACATACACTGCCCCCCTTATACATACACTGCCCCCCATATGCATACACTGCCCACCCATATACATACACTGCCCACCCATATACATACACTGCCCCCCATATACACACACACTGCCCCCCATATACATACACTGCCCCCCCATATACACACACTGCCCACCCATATACATACACTGCCCCCACCATATACATACACTGCCTCCCTTATACATACACTGCCCCCCATATACATACACTGCCCCCCATATACATACACTGCCCCATATACATACACTGCCCCCATATACATACACTGCCCACCCATATATACACACTGCCCACCCATATATACACACTGCCCACCCATATATACACCCTGCCCACCCATATATACACACTGCCCACCCATATATACACACTGCCCACCCATATATACACACTGCCCACCCATATATACACACTGCCCCCACACACACACTTCCCCATATATACACACTGCCTCCCCATGTACATACACTGCCCCCCCATATACATACACTGCCCCCCCATATACACACACTGCCCCCCCATATACATACACTGCCCCTCCCATATACATACACTGCCCCCCATATACATACACTGCCCCCCATATACATACACTGCCCCCCATATACATACACTGCCCACCCATATACATACACTGCCCCGCATATACATACACTGCCCCCCATATACATACACTGCCCCCCATATACATACACTGCCCACCCATATACATACACTGCCCACCCATATACATACACTGCCCACCCATATACATACACTGCCCCGCATATACATACACTGCCCGCCCATATACATACACTGCCCGCCCATATACATACACTGCCCGCCCATATACATACACTGTCCACCCATATACATACACTGTCCACCCATATACATACACTGCCCCCCCATATATACACACTGCCCCCCATATACACACACTGCCCACCCATATACACACACTGCCCACCCATATACATACACTGCCCCATATACATACACTGCCCCCCCATATACATACACTGCCCCCCATATACATACACTGCCCCTCCCATATACACACACTGCCCACCCATATACACACACTGCCCCCCCATATATACACACTGCCCCCCATATACACACACTGCCCACCCATATACACACACTGCCCACCCATATACATACACTGCCCCATATACATACACTGCCCCCCATATACATACACTGCCCTCCCATATACATACACTGCCCCCCATATACATACACTGCCCCTCCCATATACACACACTGCCCACCCATATACACACACTGCCCACCCATATACATACACTACCCCCACTATATACATACACTGCCCCCCTTATACATACACTGCCCCCCATATGCATACACTGCCCACCCATATGCATACACTGCCCACCCATATACATACACTGCCCCCCATATACACACACTGCCCCCCATATACACACACTGCCCCCCATATACACACACTGCCCCCCATATACATACACTGCCCCTCCCATATACATACACTGCCCCTCCCATATACACACACTGCCCACCCATATACACACACTGCCCACCCATATACATACACTGCCCATCCATATACATACACTGCCCCCCTTATACATACACTGCCCCCCTTATACATACACTGCCCCCCATATGCATACACTGCCCACCCATATACATACACTGCCCACCCATATACATACACTGCCCCCCATATACACACACACTGCCCCCCATATACATACACTGCCCCCCATATACACACACTGCCCACCCATATACATACACTGCCCCCACCATATACATACACTGCCTCCCTTATACATACACTGCCTCCCATATACATACACTGCCCCCCATATACATACACTGCCCCCATATACATACACTGCCCCCCATATACATACACTGCCCACCCATATACACACACTGCCCACCCATATATACACACTGCCCACCCATATATACACACTGCCCACCCATATATACACACTGCCCACCCATATATACACACTGCCCCCCCACACACACTTCCCCCATATATACACACTGCCTCCCCATGTACATACACTGCCCCCCCATATACATACACTGCCCCCCCATATACATACACTGCCCCCCATATACACACACTGCCCCCCCATATACACACACTGCCCCCCCCATATACACACACTGCCCCCCCATATACATACACTGCCCCCACCATATACATACACTGCCCCCCTTAATACACACTGCCCCCCTTAATACACATTGCCCCCCCATATATACACATTGCCCCCCCATATATACACACTGCTCCCCCATATATACACACTGCCCACCCATATACATACACTGCCCACCCATATACATACACTGCCCACCCATATATACACACTGCCCACCCATATATACACACTGCCCACCCATATATACACACTGCCCACCCATATATACACACTGCCCACCAATATATATATATATATATATATATATATATACACTGCACACACACACACACACACACACATATATATATATATATACACACACACACACTGCCCACCCATATATACACACTGCCCACCGTTATACACACATACTGCATACACTGCCCACCCATATACACACATACACTGGTCACCCATATATGCATTGCCCCCCCCCCACACACTGCTCCCCATACTCACATTGCCCACACACACACTGCTCCCCATACTCACATTGCCCCCAAACACACTGCCCTCCCCATACACACATTGCCCAACACATACACACATTGCCCCCCACACACATACACTGCCAACACACACACACACAGCCACACATACATTGCCCCCATACACACATTGCCCCACACACCCTACACATTCGCTCACTACACCCCCCTCCCCCCCCACACACACACTGCACCACTCACACACACCACTGCTCCTATGCCCTACTACAGCCTCATATCCCAGCAGACCCCAGGTAAGTTGTCAAACTGTTCTTAAACAGTTTAACCCCTTCAGCCCAGCAGGTTGGGGGAACCTAATGACCCTATTGTGCCAGGAAAACGAGTTTGTTTTCCTGGCACTATAGTGCTCCTTTAATATTTTGTCTTCGTAGGGCCCTGGATCAAATTTTGTCCGGGGGCCCAGAAGGCTGTCAGTCCATCCCTGTAAAGACAGAAGCCTGGTCCAGGGTGGAAAAGGCCCTCAGTGATCCCAGTCAAGCAATCAAGAATGAGAGTACAAGATAGCAAAAAATAGAGAAGATAAAGGAGAATAATAAGAGAAAGAGTCAAAGAGTCTGCTCCTGGGGTGTCTCTCAGGCAATCCTATAGATGGACGGGGGCGGGGACAGACTACAACATCCTGAGCTTTTTTAAGTTCACTTTTTGTGTGTGTGCTGGCTGAATTTTGTTTGTGTGTTTAGGGATGCCTGAGTGTGGTATTCTGAGTCATCGAGAAGTGCCGGGGGGACCGCAAAGGTGCTCTTGAAGTAGTCGATAACTGATTTTGGTACAAACCACAAAGCTCCCTCAATGACGTGAGGGAGTGCATGGCTGTTAATATTTTGACTTCCATGCCCACTCGAGGAGGGACACCTCAGACCTGCAGGTACAGGTCTAGCTTGGGCTCAAGATGGCTGTCTTAGTTACCTAATGGGTAATCCAGCTCTGGACACAACAGCAAACAAGGGTGATTTGGTTATGTAATATTGAAGAAATTTGCTTTCTCTGCTCTCTTCATTTTTTTTCCCTTTGATATATGTGCTGGTCAATGACGTTGAAATATGTGTGGCATCAACCTGTTTTGTTGCAATTCAACAGTGATATCTGCATGCATTCCTTTAAGCATGTTTAAAGTTGACATGTGTAGTCGTATTATCAATTATACAAAGTTATATTGGTGTAACAGTGATTATTTGTACCTTATTTGCTTTAATTAGTCAAACAAGAAGTGTTTATATAAGTTTTGTCATCACATTTTAATTTTTTGGTAAGTTCATTTGGTGTACATAGCAATACAGAACGTGTGTGCAATGCCCCAGCAGCACGTGCAAGCACAGTAGGAAACACTGCATATCATCCGTAAGGCAATTCAATGGTTCTGCATGAATTTTAACATAGTCAGGCTAAGCATTCATGTCCATACAGTAGACAGATCCTAATTGTGTGATCAGATAATACTTTCTAGACATGAAGGATGTGGAATAGACAGAGATAAATAGAATAGGAGTTATAACGATTAACGTGTCAAAGTAAGACCCCCAGGAGGCCCCCAAGGTGGTAGGTTGATAAGAGAGGTGAATGGCATAAGGTATCCGAGGCAAGAGCACAAAAGCAGCATAAAGTAATAACCATTATATGCATGAAGAGAAAAGTCAGCTACAATAACTCAAGCTAGAGATAAGGTGAGATGCTGCCAAATATTCAGCGTGCCGATCAACCTATGCCCTTCAAGGGCAGGGCATAGTCCCCCAAGATACTGTAAGTCTTCACACTCTGTATTAGCCTAATCTCTGCAGTCTGTTTCCACATTTCAATTTGTCCTGCTTTGACCGCCACTCATCTGCCCTTAAAGGCAGTGGCAGTGGTTTGCACATCTCCTTTTTCAAGGCTCACCAAAGAGGCCTTCCCCGCCTCAGGCCCGCTTCTTGAGTGACGGAAGTTGACAGTTTGCAGTTATTGCACCTGGGTGAACTCAGAAGTGCGTCTTGAGAAGCAGGTATGTACCCCTTGGTGTTCAGATTCTGCCAAGAAGCCTTGAGTATGTCATCCAGTCAACTCATAATAGAGGACTTCCCTCCGAGGCATGCAGGAGTACACGAGGCATCTACCGTTTTGTGATTATCGCTATTGGTGGTCTGCAGGTTTGGAATTGGCTTTAGTGGTGAGCAGTCACATGACTGTTTCAAATCAGGCAGGTACATTTTACTCTCCACCTGGCGCCATAAAGTGGCAAAAATTAGGTCTAGGCTGGCCAAGATATCATGCTGTTCACCCATGGTGCCAGGGACCCACACGGCTCTCGCCATCTTGATTGAATTGCTGGAGTTTGCAGCAGCCATTGTGGTGTCACCTTGTGCCCTTAGTAGGTCAGGTTAGCCTCCCAGGGGTGGAACGGTATCACCTTCACCTGTTCTGTCCAATGGGGGTTAAAGGGACATCTGTAAATTGTTGATTGAATTAAAGCAACACTGGCCCAGGAGATCTGACATTTTTCCCACCTGGTGCACACCAGACTGTATTAGCTGAGTTGTTCAGAAAGTGAGCTCCTATTGAACTTTGATGCCCTGCAGTCTCAGGTGGGTCAGGAATTAGGTAAGTCACAGAAATTGATCCAACTCAAGCATGATGAGGATGAAAACTGCAGTTCTTGCGACCATACGAGATAGACTTCAGGGAAGAAGTCAAACCATTCTAAAATGATTTGACTAGTTACATTGCTGGGTTGTCAGGGCTCTCCCAACACTATAACTTCTAGAATGCACTGTAGTGTTTCTAGTAATTACAGTGCATCTTTAAGTTTGATACATTTGTAGGTATTTGTTATTTTGTTCAAAAGTATTGTTAGTTGATTAAGTATTTTTGGTTGTTGGAAAAATGGTTCAGTTCTCCAGAGTGATGGAACACATGTATGTATAACCATGGAGTATTGGAAAATCTATTTAGACTCTGAGGGCTACCCCTTTTCTGCAAATAAAAGGTTACTTACCACTTATTACAAGATGGTTTCATTGCCATACTCCACTCCACATGAACCAATGTTTCTCTTTGAGAAGGTTTTAGAAGGCTTTAAGACTGACTGCTTACCATAAGGTATTATTATTATTATTATTATTGCCATTTATATAGCGCCAACAGATTCCGTAGCGCTTTACAATATTATGAGAGAGGATTTAACTATAAATAGGACAATTACAAATAAACTTACAGGAACAATAGGTTGAAGAGGACCCTGCTCCGTCGAGCTTACATTCTATAGGAGGTGGACAGGAATTTGCAATCAAATAAGGTGGGCTGCCCTTTAGGAGAGGGCAAGATACAGGTATGGGAGGTAGGGGTTAGTCTTGGAGGCCATAAGCTGTCCTAAAGAGATGGGTTTTAAGGCACTTCTTAAAAGATGCAAGACTAGGGGAGAGTCTGATGGCGGTAGGCAGGCTATTCCATAGGAAGGGAGCCGCCCGCGAGAAGTCCTGCAAGCGCGAGTTGGCCGTACGATTGTGGACAACGGACAGGAGGTGGTCACGGGCAGAGCGGAGAGACAGAGAAGGGACATACCTATGGATCTGTGAGGAGATATAAGAGGGGCTAGAGTTGTTCAGGGCTTTATAGGTGTGAGTTAGTACCTTGAATTGACTCCTATAGCATACAGGAAGCCAATGTAAGGACTGGCAGAGGGGTGAGGTGTGAGAGAAACGACTAGAGAGGAAAATCAATCTAGCAGCAGCGTTCATTACGGACTGTAGGGGTTCAGTACGGCTATTGGGAAGACCAATCAGGAGAGGGTTACAATAATCCATGCGGGAAATTACTAGAGCATGGACAAGCTCCTTGGTAGTATCTGGTGCAAGAAAGGGGCGGATGCGGGCTATGTTTTTAAGATGGAATCTACAGGATTTGGCAACATGCTGGATGTGAGGCTCAAAGGTGAGACCAGAATCAAGTATGACGCCAAGACAGCGCGCTTGCAAGGATGGACTGATGTTGGTACCACAAACTTGAAGGGAGAGTGAAAGAGGAGGATCAGTATTAGTTGGAGGAAAGACAAGGAGCTCAGTTTTTGAGAGATTGAGTTTCAGAAAGCGGGAGGACATCCAGTCAGAGATGGAAGAAAGGCAAGCAGTGACACGTTGCAGGACGGCAGGGGAGAGGTCCGGGGAGGAGAGATATAGCTGGGTGTCATCGGCGTACAGATGGTAGTGGAATCCAAAAGAGGTAATAAGTTTGCCAAGAGAGGCAGTATAAAGATAAAATAGAAGGGGACCAAGGATGGAGCCTTGGGGGACTCCAACTGAGACAGGGTGAGGGGAGGAGGTATCATTAGAAAAGGAGACACTGAATGAGCGTTGGGAGAGATAAGAGGAAAACCACGAGAGGACAGTCACAGAGACCAAGCGATTGAAGAGTTTGAAGAAGGAGAGCATGATCAACGGTGTCAAAGGCCGCTGAGAGGTCAAGAAGAATTAGTATGGAGTAGTGGCCTTTGGATTTAGCTGCTATTAAGTCGTTATTAACTTTGATAAGGGCAGTCTCTGTAGAGTGGAGAGGGCGGAAGCCAGATTGAAGGGGGTCAAGGAGAGAGTTGGAATTGAGGAAATGAGACACACGGGTAAAGACAAGTCTTTCCAGAAGCTTTGAGGAAAAAGGGAGCAGGGATATGGGACGGTAGTTAGAGGGGGTGGATGGGTCGAGGGATGTTTTTTTTAGTATAGGTACTACAGTGGCATGTTTAAGGTCAGCAGGGACGATGCCAGAAGAGAGCAGTTGAAGATGTGTGTTAGAGAAGGCACGAGACAAGTGGAGTGAGATCTGATAAGGTGAGATGGTATAGGGTCCTTTTATGCTCTTGTGATGATGCCAAAACAGTTATCAAAATGTATTGGAATAGTGAGATTCTAATCACCTTGGCATCATTAACTACACTTCAATCGCCATTAACATGTCAATAAATCTGAAATTATAGTTTGTGATCAAGGCCTATGTTCTGCTGATTAACATACCATATAATAATAAAACAAAATTATAAGCAATAAAGCATTTTCATATTTTAACAAATGTAGATTATCGTACCGTAATTAAATGTATGCTCTTGTATATCAAGTAGCAATTTGTATAATCCTCCTCTCAAGTAAATTGAATAGAATAAAGAGTTAAAAAAATGAGTAAAATGACCCTGTTATTATTGTTATTGAATGGGTATTTATTCACAATTGAATTGCTTTTGAGACATTGGAAAGACCCTTTCAATTTTTCTCTATCACCTTCCCCCCAAAATGGCCCTGATATACATACACACAAATATACACTTTGCCGGATCTCGTTTCACAAACAATCATTGGTCTGTAGACTGTGCATATAAACAGCCGTCTCTTAGCCAGACTGTGGATGGGACAACCCACACACGGATGTTTGTTATTTGGGTTCTTGGCTGCGGGGCAAATTAAGCTGGTAAAATGTTCCAGCTTTTTCTGTGATTGCTTGGTCACTATCAAAACATAGATTAACCCTTCTTGCAGTGCAGAGACTTTTGTGTAAATTCAACAATTTTCTAATTTTCCTGCAAAGATTTGTGTACACAAAACGGCTGAAAATATATACAAAATACACCCGCACACGTGATTTTGCCATCTCTGTGAGAGGTTTTACTGCAGGTGATAAGTGATTTTCTGCATTTATTTTTGTAGTGAATGAGTGATCATTTGCAGGATGCTCTGCCTTTGCAGTCAAAGTAGATACTGCAGTTCAGTATTTGTACAAGGTAGTTTAATTTTGGGCAGGAATATATCCTCTACAAGGGCAGAGATTGCATTATTTGAAAACTATTGGATCGTAAAGCCAAATAAATAAAAGGTAAGATTTATAAAAGTTTTGTTAATAGAAAAAAAATCAGGCAGGGAGCAATCCAGCAAAACCAGGGGAATATGATTTATGATACAAACTCCACTTTAAGAATTTTCCCCACTTTTCTGTTAGTGAAACTATAAATCTCCCCATTGTCATCATGTGATATATTGACCAACAATTGACAATCACGTTGCTGTTAATATTTGTACATTTACTCATGTATTTAAATTTCTGCATATTTTGGTTTTGGAAGGGAATTTCCATATTTGAGTTACCGTAGGAAAAAATAGTGGCTGTCATGCCACGTATGAATTTAAATAAATAAAGTCTCAAAAATAATAAAGCATTAAAAAAATACAATAATGTGGATCTACCCATCACACAATAAATACAAACGACATTGACATTACTGCTAATAAACATACAATGTAACGGAGCTCCCTGTACCCCTGGCTGGGTACCTCTGCCAAGAACCAATTCCTAGCTAGAACAGGGGACAAACCGCAGCATTCCTGCCACCTGTCGCTCTGACTTGACTGGGGTCCTGGAACCACTCAGTCCTGGAGCCAAATGGGGAACTCGCTCTATCCACTCCCAGGCACTGGACGACACTCAACCCTGGGAGCTCTAGTCCTTGCAAGGACTTTCCCTGTTGAATCCTCCATACTGGAACAAGCTGGAGTAGGGATTAGCCCTTTCCCCTCCCAGTAACCAGACGACACATAGTTCTGGGAGTACAAGCTAGAATGATTTAATGTGGCCAGATGGCCTGCTTTTATACAATTTCAGATACAGTTAAGCACGCCCCTGAAAAATCCCACACAAACAGGATAACCCCCCTAGTTACTAGTTACAAGTTACAATCTCCTCCTCTGTTTCTCTGTGAGAGATAATTGAGTCAAAACCCCCAAAATACCTTTAAAACATTAAAAACCCCACAAAAGTTACATCTCCTGATACCCCCGATCTGAGTGACCAGCATATCCAAAAATCACCCAGATCGGTTCAGGGGTTTGATATTTTCCTGGAAGTTATAATTTGACCAACTGCACACATGGTCCTATGCCCAAAACAGTTCCAAGTGGTTGCTCTCGGTCAAGTTCGGTAGTTTTGAAAGAGAACAAACTACTAAACAGAATCCATTGCCATACCGTGGAGCTTGTTCCCTTCATCCAGACAGAACGATCCCACCAAACAGTGTTCTTCTAAGTTATATAAAACCGAACACAGGCAATCATGGAAGTCCAGCGGTGTTCAGGAGTTTCAGTGTCCGTTTTCAGTTCCATGAACTCAACAACCAAACACTGCTGCCTGCGTTCATGGGAACAAGATGGCTGCCACCTCGTGGTCGTTTATGCGAACAGCGGCCACCCAGACGAACAATTAGAACACTGCGGTGGAACATGTTACAAACTGTCAATTAATCTTAACAAGCTCCCGGGTGGTCCATGTTTCGTGCACCTGTTCGGTTCCCGAACAGAATAGAGAAAGGGCACAAACCAAGCCAGTTAAAAAGTCTTTTACAGGTTTCCCTGCAGGGCCTATAGTCTGTGTTCAGGAGGCTGGCAAGCAGGTTCCTCCAGGAGCTTGTGGCGAACTCATGTGGGAAGGGGAGTTTGTCACACATACAGTATACATTGTATACATTATATTAAAAAGATAGTTGTAAAATGTGTGTTAAGGGGAACATAATCAAATGTAAAGATGGAAACCTTTCTAAATATAGGCAGTTTTAGCAAAATAAGCACTGTTTTTCCTAAATTTTACAATTTGGTATTCAGTTGAAAACAATTTGGTGTTTAGTGAATAAAATCCTAAAGGTTGAGAGGTCAGAACATAGTAAAGGGACACTCAGGATCAGAGAAGTAATTAGAAACCATGGGGCCCCAGTGCGAAAATTGCCCTGGGGCCCCCCCATACATTTCACCCCCCCCAGCCCCTCCACATGTCTCATTCACGCCCCACAGGTTTAGTGTGGCATGGTTGGGGGGTTAAGTATGACAGAATTGGAGTGGTTAATGAGATAGGGGGAGTGTGGCAGGGTGAAAGAGGGGGAGTGTGGCAGGGTGAAAGAGGGGGAGCGTGGCAGGGTGAAAGAGGGGGAGCGTGGCAGGGTGAAAGAGGGGGAGCGTGGCAGGGTGAAAGAGGGGGAGCGTGGCAGGGTGAAAGGGGGCAAGTGTGACAGAGTGATGGAGAAAGAGTGTGACAGGATTGGGGGGGTGAGTGTGACAGTGCGAGAGAAGGTGAGTGTGATAGGGTGAATATGGCAGAGCGTTGGGTGGTAAGTATGGCATGGGTGAGTGACAGGATTGATGAAGTTATTGTGAGTGTGGCACGGTGAAAGGGGGTGACAGTGTGTGTGGTGGGGTGACAGTTACACAGACACACCCGTACATACACTGATACACATGCAGATATACAAACAATCACACACTGACATACATGCAGATACATACCATATAACACATACAGATACATACACGGACACATATGCTGATATACAGATGCACATACACACATTGAAACACATGCAAATGCAGACATACAAACTAACACAAAGTTACATATATAAACGCAGACACACATGCCGATATACAAACACTTAAGGACAAACATTCAAATACACAGAATGACACTCATACAGATGCAAACAGTGACACACATACAGATACATAGGGCACACTGACATGCAGATATGCGGGCATACAGATACACATGCAGACAAATAGATACACATACATACAGACACACATATACAGACACAAACACAGACACACATTTACAAACAGACACACACATACATACAGAGTCATACATACATACATACGGAGACACACACACATACACACAGAGCCATACGTACATACGGAGACACACACACATACAGAGCCATACACACACACACATATAGAGACATACACATACAGACACACACACACATACATTAGTTACCCTCCTGTTTACTACCTTTTATATGCAGGAAGGTGACTTCCCTGGGATCCAGTGGTGGCTCAAGCTGTTGGGAGTCAGAGTTCCCACTCTGACTCCCTCCTCTCCTTCCTCACGCGCGGCGCTGCGTGTAAGCTAGGAGGAGTGACTGGGGTAGTAACTACCTCCCTGTGCTCTGATGACACTTTTATGAAATAACCTGGTCACACACCCTTAGTTATTAAACAGACAACTGGTCCTGTAACTTCCTGGTTTGGTTAGCTCAGTGGAGATAAACTCAGGAGTCAGGCAATTACTCAGAGCACCTGCCTTGCAAAGACTTAGCATTGAGCTTTATTAGAAAGTCTGTGATTAGACATCTATAGGCAGTCTGAGCTGGGTTAGAAGGGGTGGGCTGGAAAAGGCAAGCTGTTTTTAGATATACCCCAATGAAAAAATGCATAATTAAATGTGTGACAGACTGCCTGGCACCCTGACCGGGTACCTCCATCAATCACTGCTTCCTAGTAATCCTGGAGTACCAAAGGTACTACATTACAAAATGGAGTACCAAAGGCACATACATTTTTACAAAACCATAAAAATACCTTTAAACACACAATATCCCCACAAAATGTTGCATCCCCTGATAGCCCCGATCTGGGAGACCAACATATCCAAAAATCACCCAGAACGGTTCAGGGGTTTAGGAATTTCCTGAAAGTCATAATTTGACCAACCGCACACATGATCCCCTGCCCAAAACAGTTCCAGAGAATCAGGGCTTCCGGTCGATATAGTTTGGTAGTTTAAAAACCGAACATATTCAAGAGTCTTACCTTGGAGCTTGTTCGCCTTGTTCATGGGAACGTTTCCACTGAACAGTGTCTTCCTAAGTGTTATAAAACCGAACACAGGCGATCATGGAAGTCCAGCGGTGTTCGTGAGTTTCAGTATGCGAAAATAGTTCCATAAACTCGACAACAAAACACCGCTGCCTGAGTTTATGCAAACAAGATGGCCACCACCTCGTGGTTGACCATAGGAAATGCGGCCTCCCAGACAAACACTTAGAACACCGCGGTGGAAATTGCTACAAAGTAGCAATTAGGTTTAACAAGCTCCAGGGTGGTTTCCGGTTCGTGCGGCTGTTCGGTTCCCGAACTATATAGTCCAAATACACGAACTGAGACTTTTTGAGTGTATATTACAGGGCCCATAGTCTGTGGGCAGAAGGCTGGCAGGCAGGCTCCTCCAGGATTTCGTGGCAAACTCACTTGGAAAGGGGAGTTTGCCACAAAATGCATGCATGTTTTCATTTGCTGTATAGCTACTAATCAATGATATATATGTATATTGTATTTGGGCACTGGAGTGTCCCTTTAAACCATTCATTCTTCAATCTTGTGATGCCTCCACACCCTCTCATACACATGCAGTAGTGACTGACCATCATATCCTGGGGAATTTTTATCCATATTATTTTATGGACTATTATCTTAGACTAAATGAGTGTATTCATTTTTGTGTTTTGGTGTGACATTGTTGCTGCATACTATTTATGTTACAGGATGACCTTCCCACACATTAAGCAGTAGGTGTATTCGGTTATTTATTCTAAGTGATATAACATGATGAAATCAATGTTATTTATATGCAGAGCAGATTTCTTCATATAAATCAATAGAATACATCACAAGCCACTGCTGCTACTGCATTTACCAACTATGTGATATAGAACAGCATGGTGTGTTCGATTTACATCAAATAGATCTCAAGATGTATCAATCACACTGAACAGGGCAGTAAGATTTTGATGTGGAAGTAGATCAAACAAGCCCAACAGTTTAAAGAGACAATAATACTTCAACATAAACCTAGTTTATATAAAAGCACACATTTAGCTATGAGGAATATGTTTGTTCCAGTTATATGGAATATGCTCCCTTTTATAGAATGTCATGTCATAGCAGATTAGGACTATCTTTTCTTTATTCTTATCTTTGAATTTTCTGGTTACTGTCCATGATTTTGAGTTCAGGCATATTTTGAAATAATGAAACAGCCAATAAGAATACAATTTGCTTAATTGATTTTAATGAATATAATTGTATTCTCATTTAGTCTCTCGCTGCAACTCTCATTGATTTTTTGTGTTTAAATAAAGGTTAAAGATTTACTCCAGGAACCATGACCACTTCAGTGTTGATTCTGTGCAAATTTAGGACACACGTTAGATGAGGGCAGCATGGAATGAGCAGCAGATTTCATTCTAACTGTATTTTTTTATTAATATATATATATTGGAAACAAAATACACTTAGAATGACATTCTATATATATCTATCTATATATAAAATACAAATAACCGCAAATATATATATAGAGATAAATACATATAATTACATAAAAGATTACATTAGTATACACGTAGAATTTAAATACCTATAAATGCATATATATTAAAATTCTACGTGTATATTTAAGTATTTTTTTAACATAATTATGTCATTTGATAAATTAAAATTTGATTTACATCCCTGACAACACAGGGAGAAAGTCCAGAGAATTTAATTCGCAAGCACTATATTTGACCCTGTAACTCTCCAAGACACCATAAAACCTGTATATAGGGGGTACTGTTTTACTCGTGAGACTTCGCTGAACTCAAATATTAGTGTTTCAAACTGGTAAATTGTATTACAACGATGATATTTTAAGTAAAAGTGAAGTTTTTTTTTGCATTTTTTACAAACAAACCGCACTTTTATGGACTATATTATTGTTGTAATATGTTTTACTTTTTTAAAATACTAATATGTGTGTTTAGTGAAATCTCCCGAGAATAACAGTACCCCCCATGTACAGGTTTCATGGTGTTTTGGAAAGTTAGAGTCACATATAAGGCTTGCATTTCATTTTTTTGACATTGAAATTTGCCAGATTAGTTATGTTGCCTTTGAGACCGTATGGTAGCCCAGGAATAAGAATTACCCCCATGATGGCATACCATTTGCAAAAGTAGACAACCCAAGGTATTGCAAATGGGGTATGTCCAGTCATTTTTAGCAGCCACTTAGTCACAAACACTGGCCAAATATTAGTTTTTTGCTTTTTTCACACAAAAACAAATATGAACGCTAACTTTGGCCAGTGTTTGTGACTAAGTGGCTACTAAAAAAGACTAAACATACCCCATGTTCAATACCTTGGGTTGTCTACTTTTTCAAATGGTATGCCATTATGGGGGTAATTCTCATTCCTGGGCTACCACACCGTCTCAAAGGTAACATTACTAATCTGGCAAATTTCAATTTGAAAATGGAACGTTCTATATTTGACCCTGTAACTTTCCAAAACACCATAAGACCTGTTAATGGGGGGTACTGTTGTACTCGTGAGACATCGCTGATTACAAATATGTGCATTTTGTTGCAGTAAAACCTAACAGTATTATGATATTTACAGCTAAAATGTGAGGCGGAACTACAAATGTAAAAAAAAAATTAAAATTTCACATTTTTTTTTATTTTATTCATAATAAATTGTTTCATATATAAATATTTTATATGAAATGAAAGCCCTGTTTCTTCTGAACAAAATGATATATAATAAGTGTGGGTGCACTTAATGTGACAGTGGTGAATTACGGTTGAACAAACATATAGCGCAAATTCCAGTTTTTGTTTACGTTTTGTTTTGATCAGAACGTGTACTATTGACTCCGTCCTGAAGGGGTTAAACAATGACACTGTAAAATGCTGTGTCACAAATACTTGAGAATACGTATTTCATAAATGGGGAATGTGCAAAGAGAAATCCCTATTTGGGGATTATTTATCTGTTTGCGAATGACATCAACAAATATACTGTATATCCATAATATGGAGTGAGAAAATGGCAAGTGATACTGTGCAGGAGTGAAGAGAGCTGCTTGCTTTTAGTAAAAGCCAGCAGTAAATGGTTAAGTGATGCCCTGGGCCTCTAAATTCTTTTTACATCTAATTTAACAGCTGAAATTTGCTGCTAGGCATTTTCTTTATTCCTCGGTCAGCATTATTATGTCTGGGAACTGTGGTGTACCAGGTAATGACTGATAGTGTTATCAGCTAGGAGACCCGCTGCACCAATTATATATCCACCATCAGCAGAGTCGGTATGAATAGATACTGTGCAGGATTGGAATTGTAAAGATAGCACAAGACGCTCTACAGGTCTTCACACAAAAACTTATGAGATTCTCTGTAGGTAACTGGTAGTAAAAATACCACAAGATACATCACAGGTGTTTGGCAGAAGGGAATCCCAACTAGTGCAGTGCACTTAACATGGATATTTACTGAAGTCCGAATGGCTCCCAATGGCGTACCTAGAGCATTTGGCACCAGGAGCGGATCCTTTGTTTGGCAAAAAAAATCACAAAAAATCCCTGCTCTCCTCTCCAAGACCCCTGCCCACCTACAAACCTCTGCACCCTCCATTTACAAAAGTCCCTGCACCCTCTCTACAAAAAACCCTGCACCCCTCTACAAACCTCCTGCACCTCTTATTCACAAACATCCCTGCCCTGCTCTCCAAGACCCCTGCTCCCCCTACAAATTTCCTGCACTCCCATTCACAAAACCCCTTCCCTCATCTCTATGAAATCCCTGCACCCCTTTACAAATCTCCTGCACCCCCCGTTCACAAAAACCCATGCCCTCCATTCCAAGACCCCTGCCCCCCTACAAACTCTCTGCATCCCCCATTCACAAAAAACCCTGTCTCACTCTCTACAAAAAACCCTGCACCCCATTCACAAAAATCCCTGCCCTCCTCTCCAAGATCCCTGCCCCCCTACAACCCCTCTGCACCCCCCATTCACAAAAACCCTTGCTCCCTCTCTATAAAACGAGTGCACCCGGGTGGACCGCCCCCCACCACCCTATTATTACGCCACTGCTCCAAACAATATAGTTGGCCAATGTTAACGATATTTAACAATGTCTGGATTCTGCAATTCAGGCTAAAAACAAGCCATGACTAGGTTTTAACTTCAGTAGGACTGGACCCTGCCGGATGGTGGCTTGCCAATATTCACAGGCTAGCTACCACATTAAACTAGTAAAAAGAAAACAATAAAAAGTCTATAGGATTCAAAAGACCCTCATATTAGACTTTAAACCTCCATTTTCCCCCACCTGCCGCATGGCATATTTACTAAATATTTCAAACTAGCGACTGGGGCAAAGTTGGATTTATTTTTATTGTGTTGCAGTTTTAAAATTTTCGGTAGTGTTTTTTGCAATTATTTATTTTATTTTTTTAAATTGCTTTGTGGTATTGTGTTTTTTTTTATTTAGCCTTTTTTGGGGGACTGAAGATAAGATTTACAAGAAAGAAGTCTTTAGGTTGTTAGTATAATTTTGTTATACTTTTTTTTTTTTTAAAGAGGTATTAAATGGCCCTTTAACTAATATTAGGGTGAGAGGGATAGGTGGTAGGATACATTTATTTTAAGGGTGGCTGGCTAGAGAACTTGTGCCCCTAGTAACCCAGGGTGGGGAGACCATGGCAATTTTGGCAGGGGGGAGTGGACAATTGCATGCGCACCTCCGTTGTATATTTATTTGGAGCCTCCATCCACTACACACTCCACCCATCTGCTGCCAATATGTGAGGGCTTGGGTAGGGTTATTAGACTCACCCCTTGTTTGGCCTGACCAAATTCAGACCATGTCTGGCTATAGCAAATATTAGAATTGCCATTGCGGTCAGAATTTGGTAATTTTCAATGGATTGTGTCTGGATGTTTAGTGAATAACCCTGTAAACTTACAATATGAGTGCAACAAAACTGTGTTCGTCTGTGGTAGTGAGAGTGTTATAATTCACATGAATTTTAGATCTCTGGCAGTGATAATACATTAAAAATGTTCTGCAGATCTATAGTGGGGAGAAAGGTCTAAGGTGCTTTGCAGTTCTCTGATGGCAAAGATGCTCTGACATTATCTACAAGTCTCTGATGGTAAGGATGTGATTAGATGTTCTAGGTCAGTAAAAACAAAATATAGTGCTAAGAGGTCATAGCAAAGAGGAGTTGTTTAAGGGTTGCTTTGCATCTCTGTTGTATAGAAGATGGGGTGAGATGATGTTCTGACAGTGCCCTTCACTAATATTGGCCTCCTCAGTAAATGCGATCATAGAAGACTGTGAAAAAAATGGCTTTATCGGTTAACCTTTTGATCTTTTGTTAAAAAAATACACAACTATACTCTGCTCTCATGGATATCAAACAATTGCAATCACAAAACAGGTTTATCCAAACAATAAATACATATTTGTCACATGTGTGTGTGGCATAATTATTGGCACCCATATGAATTAATATGTGAAAAATATATTTGAAAAATATTCCCAATTATATTTGAATTGTTTAGTACACCTGGTTGACTGAGAACAGGAAATCGCTCAATTCATAGGGGTATAAATATGAGGTAACAATAAATAGGACCTAGGAATATAGCTGTGATGTTTGGCAAAATGTTGAACTTTACAAAATGGGAAGTGGGAAGTTCTAGTCAACCGAAAATGTTTGTGAATCAACCTGGAAAAGGACGTAAGTCTATATTGTCTCAATGCAACATGAAGAAGATGGCCCTAGTGGCCAAAAATTATCCAAGGATCACAACTGGAGAATTGCAGAAGTTTGGAAGTTTTTTTTTAAGAAGTAAGCCTCTACTCTCATCCAAAAGCTAACTTAAGCATGTTCAGTTTGCTAGACACTAATGGAACTTCAAATGGGATCTGGTTCTATGGTCTGAAGAAACCAAAATATAGCTTTTTGATAATAAACACCAGAGGTGGGTTTGGCGCACACAGAGAGGTAGCCATATGGATAGTACCTCATGCCACTGGCTAAATATGGTGGCGGCTCTTTAATGTTTAGTGGCTGGTTTTAAGCCAGTGGACCTATACATTTTGCTAGGATACTTGGCATTATAAACTCTATCAAATATCAACTGATATTACTTATATACCTGACTTCCTCTACCAGAAAGAATAAAATTAGCTATGGTTGGATCTTCCAGAAGGACAATGATCCATCAAAATCAACACACAAAATGGTTTGCTGACCACAAATTCAAGGTCCTGCCATGGCCATCACAGTCCCTGACTTGAACCCCATACAAAACCTGTGGGGTGAACTGAAGAGGAGAGTCCTCCAGCATTGACCTCGGAATTTGAAGGATCTGGATAGATTATATATGGAGGAATGGTCTCAGATCCCTTGCCATTTATTCTCCAACCTCATCAGGCATTATAGGATAAGATTCAGAGCCGTTATCTTGAAAAAGGAAGTTAGCACAACATATTAATTAAAACGGTGCCAATAATTGTGCCACACATATATTTAACAAAAATTATGATTTTTTTTTTTTTTTGGCAAAACCTGTGTTGTTTGCAATTGTTTGATATCCATGACAGCAGATACTTTTTGTGTATTTTTTTAACAAAAGATCAAAAGCTTAAACAATAAAGACAAATGTCACAGCCTTATTTGCTTATATTTACCAAGGGTGCCAATATTCGCGGAGGGCATTGTAGGTGTAGGTAAATGTCACTAAAGCCTTGTCTCTCCTAAGACGATAATAACAATGTTCTATTCAGGTTTCTAGCAGAGAATTTGTTGTGAGATAGGATAGTTTTAAACTTCTGGCAATAAAGTAGTTTAACATTGGCCCATGTTTCCCTGCCAGTGTTGGGTCCAAGAGCTGTTTTGCAGGCTTTTAGCAGTGAAGCATTGAGCTCTGATTCAATAAGTCTCCTGTTGAAGAGGTCACTGTTGTAGGTTTGATTTCAAGAGGATTTTTTTTCTTGGTTAAGTGGTAATTTTCAGTGGAGGAAAATTAAATTATATTTGTTAAATGGCATGCTGGCTGTTATGAGAGAGAGAGAGAGAGAGAGAGTGTGTGAGAGAGAGAGAGAGTTTAGAGGTCACAAGAAGTCCGTAATGGATTAACCCATTATTTTACATATATCAATCAAAGTGTGGCTATTTGTTAAGTGACTGTTTATGACTGTGACTGTTTAATGTTGTGTTCACATGTATAATTGTATGTGACATAACACTGTGAAATACAACATAGTTGTATCACGTAGTGTGATAAAACACTAAAACACAAAATCACATGCCTAAATCACTATGCGGCATCAGGAAATTGTGACCCTGGCTCCTGCGTTCATATGCCAATGATGTTGACCTTTTCTCTTTTTTTTTTTTTTTTTCCTGCAGGATGCACATTCGCAAATTATCATTCACTTGCGTTTGAAGAACTATTTTACCTGCTGGCAGCTTTTGCAGTCAGTGGGCAAATAGTTCAAAAAAAAAAAAAAACTTTGAAGGCGCGAGGGTTAACATTGTGTCTACTAACCGGCACTTGCTAGCCAGCCGCCACATAAAAAAAGTAAACAAAAAAAATGTCTTTAAAATAATTAAAAAGCTTATGGGGGTCAATAAGACCCCCATAGTGTTATATTGGAGGTAATGTACCTCTATATGCCCCCATCTGCCATGTAGTAGTTAGTGTATGTCTCCTAAATGTTTATAACTAGCAGACTGGGCAGCCATTGTGCATACATGTGCCCCATCTGTGGGCATTGCGTAGTATTCCTCTAAAATTCAAGAGGTAGGATCTAGGACCCCAAGCAGGCACCCATGGGTAACTGGTGGGGGCCTTGAATAATTAGAAAAATAATAGTAAAGTATCCACCCTAGTATCCGCAAATGTGTGCACGTTGGGGACCTCGTAATAATAAAGTGAGGACCTAGTGTGTCTTCTGGCCCCCAGGATGCCTAATAGGATGCCTCCTTCAATAAAAAATAATTACCCTATCTTTTCACCCTCACTCTAATAATAGACTTGGCTGTCAGAGCACTCTGAAACACTGCCACTTGCAGGATCTACCTTAAGGCCAGTGGGCTGGCCTTAAATGATAGGCAGGCAGGGTCTGCCCCTTTTCTAGATGATAATGTCACTGGCCTGCCCTTTTTACCACCCCTTCCACCGGTGTCCAAAGAGGAGATTTGGGAAGTGCGCATTTGAAAAAAAAAATATTGAGAAAAGTAACAGAGAAATAAATACTCATACAGCATATATGGCTCTTGGTAAGCTGTGCATTGTCAAAATAAGCTGTGCCCCACTGGTTGAGCCCCCAGTTCCATATGCCATCAACCTGCAAAGCATGATGAACCAGTGGAAAGGTACCTTTAAAGCCAATATAAGCCTTGATTTAAGATTTTTGTATGAGCTTTAAAATTATTATAATATTTTTGGATAAACTTTTTAAATGTATATATGGATACTATTTGTATATATGATATTTTTGATGTTTTAATATTTTGAAAAATATATTTAAAAAGTTTAACCAAAAATATTAAACCATTTGTAAAGCTTATCCGAAAATATAAAAACCAAGGCCATAATGTTCTGCAGTACAATGAAAACACAATTTTGTTAAAAAAGGAGTGAGAGCTAAAATTTACAATGCCAAGTGTTTATCTAGATTTATTTTAATGAAAACGCATTTTTTTTTTTTTTTTTTTATGAATGTAGGTTTAGGTTGATCTCTTGAAGAACAAAATGTCATGTTCTCTCCATCTGTCCTCTGTTTATTATTTGACATTTTGTTTCCAGTTAAAACTAAAGCAACTATTTTTGAGAAACACTTCATGATGCATGATTCAGGACATTTACAAGGTCAATTTTAGCACCATGATGTGTAATTATTCAAGCCACCAATAAATTTCTTCTATTGCTATAAAATACGTAACAGTATACTATTGTGGATATAAATTATATCAGCTCTTAACACAAAATATTGATTAGCTATTTCAGAGAATATTGTCTATAGATAAGAAAAAATATTGTCAGGTTTGCATCAGCTGAACATGAGATAAAATTCTAAATATTCTAAATATTCTATGATTGAAATTTCATATCCTATGTAAACCAAACCTCTTCTATTTTCTATTAGAGACCATGTATAAGATATTGGAATTCCAAGATACAGGAACAAACTAGTAATAAAAGTCCTCACTGGAGTCCATAAATATATTTATGCTACACTACAGACCCATACACACAGCGTAGACTGCAGTACAAATGCATACACATCCATACAACTACAATACAGACCCATCCTTATACAACACTCCCAACATAAAATACATTGCCAAAGATATAGGATACCTTTAACCAGATTTATCCTCTCCAAATATGTCAATATTAAAGAAGAGGACAAAATAACTGATGTTAAATAAACACTCCAAACAACTTATGCACTGTAGCTTGCTGAAGTTCGTTATGTGTGCATAGTGTTCTCTTTTTCATTTTACAAGACATGCCGATTTCAATAAAAATTGGCACTTTTGTAAATTAACCTTGTTACGTCCCCCTGGCTGTCAGACAACTGTTACTTGTCCTGTTACTTCCTGGTTGTTTAGCTCAGCGGAGCTAAACTCAGGAGGCAGACAATTGCTCAATACACCTGCCTTGCAGAGACTTGTAATTAAGCTGCATTGGGAAGCCTGTGGTAGGGCAGCCATAGAAAGTCTAGGCTGGGGAAAGGGGAATTGGCTTGTAAAGTCTGCAGGCAGCAGATCTGCTGCATTTACAGATCCCTGGAGAGTAGAGGCAGCAGTCCACTATTTTTAGCACCTGCTACACATTTGCCACTTTGTCTAAGTCTACCTCTATCTGCAGTAGAATCACTTTTTTTTTAATGGAAACAGTTGGAGCATCATCTAACCTTAACAACATGTCAGGCTGCAAGTGGATATGTAGGGCAGCAGGGCTATTAATCTCTCCTTCTACATGCTCAAGTGATTGATGTAAAGCATACTTCAGCAAAATAGCAGGCAATCAGACCCATGGTGTCAAATTGGTTGGGAGATCAGACAACCACCAAACTGCACGCTGGGTTCATGGCCATTAACAGGGCTGCTTATATGGTCAAAGCTCTGCGACAAAACTCTTCAGGTTAGGAAGTGGTAAGGAAGTGGTTAGGGAGACCCATATATTTCCCCTGTGCACAAGTCTACCAATAAACCAGTACTCCACAAATCTAGTATTTTTCACATGAACCATGTAATCACCAAAACCATCTCCCTGAGTTGATAATGTTTGCAAGCAATATCAACAGACATTTACTATTGGCCGTTCATTAATTAATTAAAGCAATCAAAGAACACATACGCACTATGCCAACAATAGAATTTAGTGAAATATAACAACTATGTATGTTCACATCAAAAATTTTGAATTTGATCATGATTATAAAAGACTCCATTTGTTTGTTGGTAACCTTGCATTCTTGGAGTCTCTATCTCAAGATCTTGTGATTAATTAAGCCTAGTTTTATGTTGATCGCATTTTCTAACTTTAGACTTTGCTACCAGTGTAAGAACATTGTGACATTTTTTTTTAATTCTGACATGATAAAAACACACACATAATTCCAACCAGCTCACAGTACGTGATGAATAACATACTGATAGTGGATTGTAATAATGGTCAGTATCAGTGAGTGAAGGCACTGATTGTTAAATAATTAAAATGGAAGATTCCTAGTTTCCCATGATTACAGGTAATTAGTACTTTTTCAAATATGGTTAACATTCTTCAAAGACATACAGTGCAATCAAATCTCAGGTCTAACTATTTATTTGCTATTTTATTTGCTAAAACAGTTTTGTGATCAAAAGCAGCATAACAAAGTATTCCAATCAGTTTTGCAACAGAGGTAAATGAGAAATAATGGTGAATATAGAACAGTATTAACGTGGTCTAATTTACAATTGGTTTTAATTAATAGGTTACTCCAAGCAGCATGACCACTTAACTGATTTAAAGTGGTTATGTTGTTTGGAGTTTGTATATGCAGAGTTTTACTTTTTGAGTTAAAGCTCTTTGCTGCAGGAGATCCATCTTCACCTCAGGCAGCGTCATTAGAGTGCCGTTAACCAGCCTGGAACAAGAGTTCCAGATTGGTTAATGACAATTATGTAAATATATACTGGACATTTGATGTCAGCACGCACACCTTGCCGGGATCAGGTGACCAATGGCACCCAGCTTCCGCTGGATCAAAGACGAGTTTTTCCTATTTTTCTTTCTTTATTTTTTTTGTAGGGGACATGCTTATTTAGCTATTCTACCTTTCTGAATGTTCACTATTTATAATCTTGCTATTGGATCTTTGCTACCGGAGCAGTATTCTAGGTACTGGTAATATACTACTGTCCTATTCTTTCCCTATCCCTGGTATTGTTTAGGTACTACATGTTGAGGTTAAATTGTTTGCTTGAGAGCAATGTTTAGATACTGCATGGCTTATGCTAAATACTTGACAATATTTGTTTTTTTTAAATTAGAGGGAGAAAATGCATATATGAACAAATTTAACAATGACCATTTGGTGTAATGTAGCAGCCCATCTATTCACATTTCCACAAGAGTATGTATATACTACTCTTTTTATAATTAAAAAAAATCTTATATAGCCCATATAGCTAATTGTGTGTGTAATTAATTAGCTAAATTAAATGAACATCTTGTATTTTAATTAAAAAAAAAAAGTATCAATAACCTTTGTCATGCAATTTTAAGACCCAGGAAATTTACCTGACTCACTTTGGTCTCACTTTGGTATGTATTTTGTTATTCATTATTATAGAACAGAGGTTC
Source organism: Pelobates fuscus (assembly GCF_036172605.1). Taxonomy (NCBI): domain Eukaryota; kingdom Metazoa; phylum Chordata; class Amphibia; order Anura; family Pelobatidae; genus Pelobates; species Pelobates fuscus. The sequence goes on along the minus strand of NC_086325.1, from coordinate 92,820,118 downwards.
CCAAATGGTGTGCCGCGGCGTCCTGGGGCGCCGGGACGGGCAGGACAGGAGGGGAGATCAAAAAACTCTCTCTGGTCCGATAGCAGTGTAATGCTGCAGCTGGCAGGGGAGTGAGAGAGAGGACCCGGGGAACTCTAACATGCAGCTCCGCCGGGTTCTCCTCTCGCCAGCTGCTCTCTCCTCCAGACCACCAGGGTGAGCAGGGAGGGAGGACATCAAGATTATTATTTTTAATAAAAAATAAATAAAGTATACATTTATGAATTTGCCCTCCTACCCCCACAGACCCCACACCACACAATATCTTGACCATCCGACACAGTTCCCCCCCACACACACACTGTCCCCCATACACTCACACTATCCCCCATTAACACACACTGCCCCCATGCACACACGCTGCCCCCCATACACACACTGCCCCACCATACACACACTGCCCCCCATTCACACACACTGCACCCCATTCACACATCCTATCCCTTCATTCATACACACACTGCCCCCCATACACACAATTACCACCATACACACACACTGCCACCATACACACACTACTCCAATACACACATTGCCCCCCATACACACACAGCCCCTCCATACACACTCCCCCCCACTCACACACACACTGTACCCCTCACACAAAAACTGTTCCCCTGATGCACAAATTGCCCCACATACACACACTGCACCCCTCCCACACACACACACACACTACATCCTTCCCTGCACCCCTCACACACACTGCCCCCCACAACACACTGTACCCCTCACGCAACCTGCCTGTATAACAGTTTAAATTTGCTGTCCCCTCAAAATAACTCAACACACAACCATTAATGTCTAAACCATTGGCAACAAAAGTGAGTACACCCCTAAGTGGAAATGTTCAAATTATGCCCAATTAGCCATTTTCCCTCCTCTGTGTCATGTGACTCGTTAGTGTTACAAGGTCTCAGGTGTGAATAAGAAGCAGGTGTGTTAAATTTGGTGTTATCGCTCTCAAACTCTCTCCTACTGGTCACTGAAAGTTCAACATGGCACCTCATGGTAAAGAACTCTCTGAGGATCTGAAAAAAAGATCTCTAATATCCACCAGCTCCGTGATGTCATCACAGAGGAGTGGAAGAGGACTCCAGTGGCAACCTGTGAACAACTTGCCCATGAGGGTTAAGGCAGTGCTGGAAAATAATGGTGACCACACAAAATATTGACACTTTGGGCCCTCACTCACACACAGCCCCCCCCCCATTCACACACACACTGCCCCCATTCACACACACTGCCCCCCATTCATACACACTATCCTTTCATTCACACACACTACACACACACACTACTCCCATACACACATTGCCCCACCATACACACAAGGCACCCCCACACGCACACTGTACCCCTCACACAACCTGCCCCCCCCCACTCACACACGCACTGTACCCCTCACACACAAACTGTTCCCCTCATGCACAAACTGCCCCACATACACACACTGCACCCTTTCCACACTCACACTACATCCTTCCCTACACACACTGCACCCCTCACACACACTGAACCCCTCACACACACTGCCCCCCCACACACACACTGTACCCCTCACACAACCTGCCCCACACACACACTGTACACCTCACACACACTGCACCCCTGACACACACTCCACCACTCACACACATATTGCACCCCTTACATACATACACACACACACACACACACTACAGCCCCTGTCCTGGCAGACCCCAGGTAAGTTGTCAAACTGTTCTTAAACAGTTTGACTACTTACCCTGGGAGGGCACTACTGGCACCATAACAACGTAATATAGTGTTATTGTGCCTGGATTGTTTCTTTATCTAATCTACCAGTGCCACTCCCAAGATTAGGTTCTGGATCTGCACCTGAACGGCAAAGCATTTCTGCCAAACTAGGGTCCAGTATTTGCCGCAGCGCTGGACATATATTCAACCTAAAAAATTATTTGACCTGGGGCACCTTGAGAAAATATTGAAATATTAAGGGCGCCTTGAACCTAAAAAGTTTGGAAACCACTGCTATAGAAGATTTTGAAATGGGTATTATTACTGCTTATGAATTTGATAAGGATTTTTAAAATGGCATCAATAATCATAGCTGTCCTATGTATAGGAACCCTAACATTCTACAATCAGAAGAATGGAGTACAGCTTTTAAATTATTAATTATTAGGGAGTATTGTTATGGGCACTTTTGATCTCGATCTTAACTAAACACGAGTCAGTATTTGTTACTTTCACTGATAATTCTCCATAGGAGATTCATCATGATTCCTCTACATCATGAAAGGGGCAAACTGTGATTTAACGTAGAAGAGATGAAGGAGTTGGGAAGTGGGAAGATTGATGAAGGAAGCAAATTAAGGAGAGACACCGTTTACTTGAGTAGGAGAAAGGGACATGATGTTAGATACAAAGATCAGAGACTGGAATTTCACTTATTCAGCCAAATGACTTTTTTTGATAATTGGTACTAAATCAAGAAACTTGGTGAAGTTCTATAAATATTGCCAACCATGTCTAGACTGTGATTCTTTATCACCAAAATAGGAGTGCTGCTTTGCAAAACTAAACTAACCATATTTAGACACGCAGACCTAAATTTTGCAGGGTACTATGCGTGGGAAAAAGCACAATATTACATATATTTGCTTTATTTTTGTTATTTCTTTCACCAAGCTGTCCAACAGATTTGAGCTATTTTGTTACTACTAAGACATTTTTTTTAATATTGTATACATTTATATAATGTAACAGCTTCTCTGTTTAAAACTGTAAGTGATTGCATATATTGTATTCCAACATATTGGCATTACATATAAACACTGCACCATAATTGCATCATTTTTTTTGATAGGGAATAAATCAGATTTTATTATTTTGAAGTTGATAAAGCATTATAGTTATTTTATTAATAATTTGAAACCCATGTTTTGATATACAAAAGATAAGTAGTAAGATAGAGCAGTGGAGATTATACTATCTCAAATGGTAGAGAGCTGGGTAGGAGTGTACTACTACTCATGCCCAGAGAAGAAAGGAGTGAGGAATGAGGAGTCATCCTTAAAGGAACACTATCGTGATACAAATCTGGATTCCTAACGCTATAGCCACTCTTTTTCCAGTCGTCCCACCTTCCTTCCCGGTTCATTAACATCAATTAATAAAGAATATTTTGCGTACCTTTTTACAGCACCACAGTTCCCTCTCCACCTCCGACAACATTACAGAGGAGGCATGGCCAATCCAATGTTCCTCATAGAGGATCATTGAACATGCGCAGCGAGCACCATGCGTGCATTCAAACTTCTCCATAGGAAAGCATTAAATCAATGCTTTCCTATGGGGCTTCCGTGTCACACATCCAAGTTTTGCTCAGTAAGCGCAGCGAAAACGCCTTTAGGGGCTGTCATACAGGTAGACACAGGTAGACTTGAACTGCAGAGACACTGCACCCAGACCATTTCGTTGAGATGAAGTGGTCTCGGTGAATATATTTTTCTTACAGGCTAAGCCAAGCACATTTCCAGGAAAGTGTGTAATAATACCATGTGATCATGTTAATTCACTGAATCCATAAAATCATGAAAATCCAATAGGTAAACTTGTTAATGTTGTGTCTCACATGGAAAAGCTTCTTACTACTTAGAAAGTACAACTTCAATAGTAAAGTTAATAAAAAAAACAAATTGCATTTTAAAGACAAAATAAGGGCGGAGCTTGGAGCCGGAACGAAGCAGCCGCCATCTTCCAGAGCTCCGGAGCAAAACTAACCAAATCCTGTAAAAATCAACAGCATCCTGCAACGCACACGGCCCCCGACTAGAGGGTCGGCTCCAGGGTATCACACAGAACACGCTGATGCCCTTCTTTTCTACCCTGGGCAGAAAAACCCGAAAACGAGGCCCCAGGGCCTACCTCGCGGGCGGACAGCCGACGGAGTTCGCCTGGGGACTTGATCCGCGGTACACGCTGGAATATTTCGCCCAGACAGAGGCAAGTACAATGGGGCGCAGGTCACAAAAACAGCCTGCCCCCAATTCTAGAACGCAGCGAGACATCAGCCAAATGCTGCAGTCCCCGGCCACATCACTCACCCAAACGCCCCGTGGGCCCTCACCAACCTCCTCAATGGAGGGAGAGCACACCGACATCTCCCCCTCCATCACTCACCTACCGGAGGCAAGACAGAGGGCGGGAGACCCCCCGGACACACTCCTTCCCAAAATAGACCCCCAGCGGGCTCTGCAGAGAGCAGGGGACCACACACCAGCCTACAAAAGTGACATCCAGGAAATGCTAGCTGGCCTGCAGAAAAACCTAAAACAAATGTGGGAAGATGACCTCGCGGTACTCACCACAGAAGTGCAGTCAGTAAAAGCACGCACACAAGCCACAGAATCAGGCCTGGCAGACCTAAAACAGGACCTCCAAACACTAGGGGACACAGTGCTGAGCCTAAAAGCAACACAAACCACAATGGCCAGACAACTAAATATCTTGGGCGATAGAGGCAGGAGGAAAAACTTGAAAATACGGGGGGTCCCAGAAAATATACCACTTGAAGAACTGCCCCATTTCATCAGGCGCCTGGTAGCAACGGTCCTACCGTCGAAAGGGGCCAGACAATTTATGTTTGACGGCATATACAGGATAGCTAAGTCACCACGGGCTCCAGAATCAGCGTCACGGGACCTAATCTTGCGCTGCTGCACCATGACTGATAAACTGGGAATCATGGCAGCGTTTCAACGGAAGACCCCATATACTTTCGAGACTTATCAACTCTCCTTATTTCAAGACCTCAGCAGGGAAACACTCCTTTGGCGTAAAACACTGAAACCAATCACTGCCACCCTTCAAGAAGCAGGCATCACCTACAGATGGGCGACCCCGAAGACCTTGTGGGTAACTAAGGAGGGAAAACACTACAAAATCTCGGATCCAACAGAGGGACCGGCGCTACTCACAACACTGGGGCTAAAGACACAAGATAAGAACGCAACCTCAAGCCTCGAGCATAGACCAGCGGGAAACAGAGCAGTAACCGAACCCAGAGGACCACACAAAGCCAAGACCTGACTTAAGAACATATCACATCAACCCCAGTTGAGGGGCACTGAGACTTTTCCAGATTTCCAGTTTGCCCGTTACATTGGTTAATCTGTCCTACTTACCACCGTTACAGGAGCACACATACTCCGGAGTTTAATTAACACCCTCCTCCCTCTCCCCCCCCCCCCCCCCCCATCCCCAGGGTAACAGGGTAACTATGCACAAAGGGGCCAACACACGACCTCTACGACACCACTCGGCCAGCGACCCACCCTAACTAAGACATAGCTAAGCAGGACTGACAGTCCAACATCAGACAACACATAAGTGTCACCCATAGCCGCACCATAGCAGTCATTCTCTAAGAGGGGACCTGAGCCACGCAACTAGATCACACGCAACATAAACCCACTAGGGAATACTGTGGACACATACAAATAGTCTAACGATTCACAAGGAGCCTCTCCTAGAACCTCCTCATAATAGAAGACATGGACGAATTCTGACTATCAAGACCCTAGACATGACATCCACTACCGGGTTCTACAAAACAGGCAATGTTGGTGGGGACGGCACCTACACAGCGACAAACTCATACTCACTTACACACAAACCACACTCCGCTACAACCCAACAGCCCTCATAAAGCAAAAATGTGCATGATGTTTCTTGCAGTTGTCTTGTTGTACCAAATTTAAAATGTCGATACTTTACTTTACTATTTCCATAACAACACATGTTTGTGTACTTTTTCACACTATGCGCTGAAAAATAAAGAATTAAAAAAAAAAAAAGACAAAATAAGGAATTCAAATTATATTATATAATTTTTTTTTTTTAAAGTGCCAATATTTAAAATTAAAAAAATGGACAAAAAAGAATACAACATATTTGAAAATGAATGAAAAAAATAGAAGGTAATGTAAACTTGAATCTGTATTTCCAATGTGAAAAAGGCTTCCTATTAGAAACTCATTTCATGTGAATACAAAGAAATTCCAGAGAGAGAGATGGTATCAGCATTGATATTAATAGATTTTATTTCATTTCATAATCCCTTTTGATTAAAAATACATAAAGATAACTGAAAATAGTATATAATATATACAGTATCTGTCAAAAGTGAGTACACACCTCACATTTTTGTAAATATTGTAATATATCTTTTCATGTGACAACACTGAAGAAATGACACTCTGCTATAATGTAAAGTAGTAAGTGTACAGCCTGTTTGACAGTGTAAATTTGCTGTCCCCTCAAAATAACTCAACACACAGCCATTAATGTCTAAACTGTTGGCAACAAAATTGAGTACACCCATAAGTGGAAATGTTTAAATTAGGCCCAATTAGCCATTTTCCCTCCTCTGTGTCATGTGACTCGTTAGTGTTACAAGGTCTCAGGTGGGAATGAGGAGCAGGTGTGTTAATTTTGGTGTTATCGCTCTCACACTCTCTTATACTGGTCACTGGAAGTTCAACATGGCACCTCATGGCAAAGAACTCTCTGAAGGTCTGAAAAAAAGAAGATTGCCAAGACCCTGAAAGTGAGCTGCAGCACGACCGTGTAGTTTCACAGGACAGATTCCATTCAGAACAGGCCTCGCCATGGTCAACCAAAGAAGTTGAGTGCACATGCTCAGCGTCATATCCAGAGGTTGTCTTTGGGAAATAGACGTATGAGTGCTGCCAGCATTGCTGCAGAGGTTGAAGGGGTGGGGGGTCAACCGGTCAGTGTTCAGACCATATGCCGCACACTGCATCAAATTGGTCTGCATGGCTGTCGTCCCAGAAGGAAGCCTCTTCTAAAGAAAAGAAAGCCCGCAAACAGTTTGCTGAAGACTAGCAGACTAAGGGCATAGATTACTGGAACCATGTCCTGTGGTCCAATGACACCAAGATAAACTAATTTGGTTCAGATGGTGTCAAGCGTGTGTGGCGGCAACCAGGTGAGGAGTACAAAGACAAGTGTGTCTTATCTATAGTCAAGCATGATGGTGGGAGTGTCATGGTCTTGGCCTGCATGAGTGCTGCTGGCACTGGGGAGTTACAGTTCATCGAGGAAACCATGAATACCAGCATGTACTGTGACATACTGAAGCAGAGCACGATCCCCTCCCTTCGGAGACTGGGCCGCAAGGAAGTATTCCAACATGATAACAACCCCAAACACACCTCCAAGACGACCACTGCCTTGCTAAGGAAGCTGAAGGTAAAGGAGATGGCATGTCTCCAGACCCAAATCCTACTGAGCATCTGTGGGGCATCCTCAAACAGAAGGTGGGGGAGCGTAGAGTTCACTCTCGCGAGATTCAGAGCATTGCCGTGGTAACCACGGCAACGCTCCAAGCTCACGAGAGGAGAACCCGGCAGAGCTGCATGTTAGAGCTCCCCCGGATCCTCTCTCTCTCCCTCCCCTGTTGGCTGCAGCGGCACACCATTTGGGAACGGCTGGTTTTAGACATTAATGACTGTGTGTTGAGTGATTTTGAGGGGGCAGTAAATTTACACTGTTATAAAGGCTGTACACTTACTACATTACATTGTATCAGAGCGTAATCTCTTCAGTGTTGTCACATGAAAAGACATAATAAAATATTTATAAAAATGTGAGGGGTGTACTCAATTTTGTGAGATACTGTATAATAAAAAACATACTAATGAATCACCCTAACCTCGTGGAATACTCATCAAATTATACTTAAAAACTGTAAGTTGAGGCACTATGTAGAAATAGGGATTTTTATACATATGTCTACCATAATACTGACTCTCTGATGGATGTTAGAAAACTCTGCATATGATTCATTTTCCTTTGGACTCAAAATTACAGGCTATATGGACCTTAAGACATGGAAAGGAATTACAGTTGAATTAATATTGTGTACTACATTAAAATATAATGGACTAATACGATGAAAATGGCATTTTATGTGAATACATCAAAGTTCACTCATTAATATAAACAACACTCCATTGAGAGCCCGCACTGTCTATATTTACTGCCACTTCCAGGCTTTTCAACACAGATATCCATCAATATATATCTTCTACAATGAAATCTAAAACATTTTTTTTTTAATAGCACACTTTTAAAAACCACTAAAATGTCAGCTGAATAATAAATGTTAATATTGCACAAGAGAATATATATTTTATTGACTTCAGAAGTATAAAAAAATTGAGATGACCCAAATGGTAATAGAATACAGCACCTTGAGTTTTCAACTGATACTACGGTTGGGGTATTCACCAGCTGAGACATTCCACTGACGTAATGTGTGTTGGAAACACAATATTAATACATATATCTGTATGCACCTGGAGGTGCTCTCAACAATTCCTAATTGAATATGCAATGCTAGCCATTTGTCACATACGTCTCTAGCTCAGTAATGTTCCCACACTGCAAAAAATGTAAAACAGCTTTGTATTTTATTTGTTCCAACTAGTAGATGTAGCAGTTGAAACCTTAATTTTTTTCCCAGTTAGCCAATAATAATAAATTTATGCAAGTGAAAAAAATATATTATTTGTTTTATATTCAGGCTATTTTAAACCAAAGTGTGGCTTTATATATCTATCTCGCATTCCTTGTACAATACAACTAAACATCACTCAAACTGTTGGCAGGCAATTCACAGCTTGCTTGCATATCTTCTCCCACATACTTACAGCACAGTGATATCTTGCAGATATACACACTTACATTTATATCTTTTACAAACGTGTAAAAATATACCAACGTCTTTCTCTCAACACATGGGTTTAATATTGTAATATATCTGAACGATACATTAAACTGGCTCTGTCACCTTAGATAACTTTAAATCAAACGATACAGCATTTTATCAATATTATTTATGTAACTTCCAACATAATGGGAATTTTAAATAAAACAAACATCCGTGATAATAAGTAATAAGTCTACAAGTGGTTATGGCGTTTAATGTGGAGACAGAGCCATAAGCTGAGCAATTAAATAAAATAAGAAGGCAGTAATACACATATCCAGATTTAATCTCAGAAAACAAACATATAGATATTATCCAGGATACAATAAAATATAATAGATTGTTGGATTCCTATAAAAGTAACTATTTTCTTTTTCTTGTGCTAACATACAACCAAAAAAATTATGCACTCTCTAAAGGACTAAAGGATGCAGAAGACACATCAGCAACGCAAATAAGTCAGGTAGGAATTTTTACAAGTACTGTAAATCACATCAAACCATACATGCCAAACACCATAAAACCTTTTTAAGAGTAATCAAGAATGTCACATTTTTTTTACAAACTAAGAGAATCAACTCCAGACAAGCACATTAAAGGAGCATACCAGGAACAATAACTAGTACAGCTCACTGTAGTGGTTATGGTGCCAGAAGTGCCCTGTTGCCCCTATTTTAAATGGTCAAAACGTTTTTATATGGATTAATTTCATAACTGGGGTCTACTGTGTACGGCTCCTCACCTCCACTACCGTGCCCAGAGAATTACAAGCTTCTCAGCAATAATTTAATCCTCAGCCAATGAGCATTGCAGGCATTAGCTCAGGGGAGTTAGCGGAAGTTCCAGCTGAGATTATAGTGGAAGCAGGTAGCAGAGCCTGGTGAACCCTAGGTAAGACTTTAACTATTCCAAAATAAATTCACTTCTTACAATAGAAGAGCTCGGGAAAAGAGGGGTCTAGGGCAGACCGGCAGTTTTTTCACCATAACCACTACAGCTCCTTTAATGTGAAGGACCACCTACTCAGAGATGTGCAGCAGCAATGAGCTACTGTCCACAAATGTTGTCCATCAGAAAAGATGCCTACTTTCACTGAATCTTTACCAAAACCTTGATATTGACAACTACAGAAAAAGAACTGTAGTGGCAAAAAAAAATTATTTTATTTGATGGGCAGCTTGGACAGTGGGTAGAACTATAGAAAGTTGCTTTTCTGCTTCTAACATAATACCTGTAATTATCAGTAAACGTTAATTCTTCTCAGGTGTATATGTGTATGTGGCTAACTAGCTATGTGAAGCAGCTAGTTATGTGTGATACATGTGCATGTAAACTATGTATTTATGTACATGTCAATGCTGAATTATGCGTATTAGTGGCTAGTCGTGTGTGGCTAATAGATACATGTGAGTAATGACGTTAAACATATGTATTGTGAAGGCATATATATTAGACTGCAGCCGCAAAAAAAAACCCAGCAAAATAAGAAATACATCACTGCCGGTTTAAATAAAGAAAATTAGAGAAATGAGGCATGGAGAAGACAATAGCCAGATATTTTTGCTTGGGGATTGCTGAAGATATTGAAAAATGACCAGCAGGTCTCCTTTGTTGCTTATACAAAGAACTCATCTTTTTATTGAATATAGATATCCTACTTGAGATCAAGTCCAAATAAAAAAAACAAAAAAAAAACGAGAAAAATAAATAAAAAGCAATTTCTTCCCTAATTCTCTGTGGAATAGCAAAACTCAAACACTATTCACATAACAGACAGAGGGTAATTGCATCGGTGGAGCTTGCTCTGGCAACTTGTTAATTAACGTTCAACTATAATTAACTACAAACTTAACACTTGTATAACTTGCTGTGCTGCAGGCCCCTGGCTTTTCAGTTCTGAGGAAATTGCTGTGAGTGGGCAAAAAGGCAGCAAGAGCAGCCATCTACATCCTAATAATAGATGACAGGCTTAATTATTAATATTCTGCAAGTAACCCCATCAACTGCTTTGTGTTTAAGCACCTTTCTCACAGAAGAGTTGTATAAGCATAGTCCCTATATCCCAAATGAGTATCCTCCCCTAATTTGGCAACCGGGCAGGTGTCAATAACTGCCTCTCAATTACTTTTGGGCAGCATGCCATAGTTTTATAACAAACATTTGATGAGATGGCTTATTTTTATCCGTTTTCCGTAGTGCAGAGAGAGGCCTTATATATCCTGAGGGTACAGTCTCACTCGAAGCGAGATGCGGTCTATAGAAAGGTCCATTGACTTGCTCAGCATTATGAGCTCTATAAAACAGAGCAGTTTGTTGGCTTTTTGCATTTGTACACAACATTTGCACATAAATATAAATAAAGTACATCATGTGTGTCCCTTACTTTGCTCACATGTGGCTACTCCTATTATCCTCTATAGAAATGTTCCTTACTGGGGTTTTTTCTGAAAAAATAAATAAAACCAGAAACAGTCAATAGGAGAGTTAAATTTACTGCAAATTCCTGAGGTATACCGTTTTAGCTTTTTGCTACAGAAAACATACAGTTTAAATATATAATGAACAAAACATGGAAAAAGTAGGGTTGCTGCTTTCTTTGAAAAAAATATTTGCCATGGTAATTTGCATAATTAATAATGCATAATTAATTATAAATGCATGACATCACAGTAAGTGACATCAAAGGGTATGACATCACAGGGACTGACATAGGAAAAAACAAAATACATGAAAGGGAATTTTATCTTAAATCACTAAGAGAACTACTTAAAGTTTATTTTAATTTTTCTTCAACCCCCCTCTATGTGCGTATGTGTGTAGGGGCGCATGGGACACATAAGCCAGACATTCTGGCCTGTATACAATCTAAGGCTTGACCTGGGTTGCTTAAGTCAAAATTATTTGTGATGAAGAGCTGGATTTGTAAGGAACTATGGAATATATAGTTTACTGTTGTACAGCATATATAGTTCACTGTTGTATAGCATATACACTGTTGTACTGCAAACCTAGAACTGATAATAATCAGTGCAAATGCAAACCTAGAACTTAATAATTGCAATAATAGATTACAATATACAAACTATTTATTTATTCCAGTTAATGAGATTTCGTAGTGCTCTGCAACAAAGAAGGAGTAAGAACCCAGAGGGCCCTAGGCACATTAACAGTTTGGGGGCCAGTCTTCATTCTACAAATTGGGATGTGAATAGAATAAAGCTATTTCGTGATTCTGTGCCCTTGCCTAACCCCCTTGGCCCTAGGTGGCTGCCTAAGGTCAACACATGGTTAATGCTACTTTGCTTTGCACTAATAATATGAATCACGATCCACCAAAAAACAGCACATTTTCAAGGTCACTCATTTTAATAAATAACTTTTTTCTTCTCTAACAATCTCCATTCCATCACCTCCATCACCTCCTTATTCTTCTACTCCACATTTTTACTATCCATGTTCTCCCTACTAAAACAAGGATTTGTACTATGTAGCACACAAAGTCTTCTTCAAAAATATGTGCTTGAATAAGGAGAGTCCAATGCATTGTGGTCGAGTTACGACACCGATGACTCAATCATTGGTATCACTGGCCTGACCCCTGTTACCCCACCCAGACCCTATTAACGGAATGCTGATGTTGGGAAGGGGGGGCAATGCATTTATCTAATATTTAATATAAATTAAAACAGAGCATCTACTGAAAAAGATTAACACAATTTGTTAACACAGAATTTTTTGTCATTGGTGTCAATGGCAGAAACGTACATTCCTGTGATACAGCAGTCAGCAATTTGACAGGGTGCCATATATCATTTTAAATTAATATTTATTCATTCTTAAGTGTCCCTTTGCTATCTTAACATTTTATTCTGCAATATGTCTCAAAGTCATCTAGCCCCAAAGAGGTCAAAAACAATCAAGCTATAATCCTAATTCAGTTCTGTTGAATTTTGATCTCCCATCAATTTGCTTTTATGTGAGTCATTGTGATAATGTGTCTAGGAAATAAGGACAAATCTGCCCAGATGTGTCCTAATAATCCCAGATCCTGACAGTTACTGCAGCAGAGCCGATAGTAAGACTGATACCCAGGAAATCACCTTATCTCTTTCTGCCTGGCTCCATGTCCTTAAAATGGCTAATAGGATTACTGTTCCTCTCTGCGTTTAGAAGGCTGTCACAGATACAGCTTCTGCTATTACACGGATACACAGATGTTGACAGCAGATACAATCAGGGACCTACCTAAATGCACAATGCTGTAAAACAGTGATTCCTAGTTATCATTTTAAAAGGAATTTGACATACAAGAGAAGAAGTACAGGCTTATAAAATAAAATAACTTAAAGAAAGCCATGTAGATCAGTGGTTATAGTAAGGGTAAGCATAAAAAAGGGCCACTACAAAATTGTAATATTGTTACATTTTAATTAAGGTCGAAAAGCCTGAAGTCACTTAACCTCTTGTATGGTAAATCATTACATAATTATATATTTTGTAGATACATAGCTGAGAGTATGAGTAGAAATAATTATTAGAAAATCTGTAATTGGAGGTATTCTTTCAGTCTACTATTGAGAATGGAAGAAAAACTTCATTAACAGAATTTTAGTAGACTTCGTGGCTAACAATAAAAAAACACTTACCCTCCTACCCTCCTCACCCCCAACCCCCTGTTTAATATCCCTGGAACCAGGCTAAGTGTACAATACCCACTTCAGCTTTTTGCCTAATCTACACAATTATCTTACATGTCTTATGTAATATTTGCTTGATGTAATGCATATTTTATTTTTTACATTTATGTTGATGGTAAAAAAAATGATCTTCCCTATGGTTTTCACCTGCCCTTTTATCCTTTTTTTTTTTTTTAACCTAGAACACAATCAAGATCACAGACACTCACTAGAAATTTCAATTTAAAAAGTAAAAAAAAATATTGTAATGATACATCCTTGCACATCTTCCCCATGCCAGATAATGTTTTCAGTGAGAAAATATTAGCATGCCAGACAGGGCCAATTCAAAATCCATGTCCCACATTTACATGCTTTAATTTCAATATTGATTAATGGGTGGTAAAACAATACACATAAAGATGGATCAATTGTTATATACACTTTTTTATAACGAGTAAAAAAAAAATTTAAACATTTTAAAGTATGTTTTAGTTAATGAAGAAAAATAAATGTCCTTTGTGGCTGACTAACAAACATTTATCTTTTTTTTTTTTTTAATAAAATAAAAAAAGTAGTGTGTTGCAATCGCTTATGAGTTAAACAACAGCTGGCTACATTTAGGGGTGACTATTGGAGCAACATTCCCTTATGTAACCAACGACACAGGGTGCTTTGCACTTATTTCAATGTAATTAGCAATAGCTATTTTGCCGCTGCAACATTTGCTTGCGTGAACTTCAATTCAATCAGCAGTATCCAACTTTTATCCCAGAGGACTCTGAAAGACCAGCTTTCAGTGAAATGTACACTTCAAGAATTTGCTTAATGATGTAAAGAACAAAGTTAATCAGTTAAATATGTTAACAAAATCCCATAATTCTAACCAGTCTGCAACCACTGAACTGTGCACTCTTGCATTTAGACCATGGATGAGCAAAGTCATCCTCGGAGTGCAGATACAGAGTAACATTTAAAATTGAAGAATAATTAACCACTTCAATGACAATGGGTATAAGTAATGCATAGCAATACTTTTTTTTTTTTTATATAATTCTTTATTTTTCGTGCATGGGTTAGTTTAACAAACAGTCACGCCATGCCCCAACAGCATTAACGTTCTTCGAAGTAGACAATGCATAACAGTTGCGGCAAAGTGAACAAATGCAAATTTTTGTGTAAAGGTGAGTAAGAGAGAGTGAAACAATAGTCAGTGGTATGAGAGCACATCGGGTGGTAGACATTCAGGCTATGCTGGCTGACTATGTGAGTGAGGTTATCTATTCTGTAGCATTCCGTAGCGTGGTACTTATGTAGATACGTTGTTTGTGTATAGTGTGCGTAATAGGTTATAAATCCTTAGTTAGTTGTGCTAGAGATTCCAGACTACATATGCCTTCTATCCTTCTGAGTATGCTGAGAAGATATATGACATCTAACATTCAACATCGCGTTCTCGATTAACAGTACTAGTTAAGCCTCTGTGAGCAAGCCAAAACTTGCGGTCATGTTTTATGTATGATAGGTAGTCATAAATGGCTGGGCATGCTAGTTGAACGTATATGTCGAGCATGAGGTGGCAGACATAGACCAGAGACTGCATATGAGTAAGCAAAATAGAGAATAAAGCAAAAACAAAACAATACATAGCACCCCAAGCCTGCCCGTCTCCAGTGCCTAATTAGTTAAGGGGCAGATTGGTAGTTACATGGCATAGTCACCCCTGCTGATGTATTAAAAGTACTTGCAGTTGATCTGAACGTAAAATGAAAGTCACAAGTAACGAAACAAGTACTCAGCAGGTGTTGGAGTCAGATGTGATAGTCAGGCACCATGCCAGAAACAAAGTCCCGTTCTCCCTTCATCTGACGCCATGCATGGGTAAAGCAAGGTTCCCGGGTTGGTGGACTCTTCGTTAGGCTGGGAGGATACCTGGGATCCATGGATGTTGCAGTTTAAGCCCTGCAGAATCTGCCCGGACCAGCCCTCCACGCTTGTTGTGAGTCGATGTTTACATGCTTTATCCGGCAGGTCTCGCCGGACTTGCTTTGCGGTCGTTCGTCGCGGTGGGTGGCATGATTGCACATAGCTTGACATTGCCGCCATCTTGTAGGGTAGAAATACATACAATGGGTGGAACACACGTCTGTTGATTCTAGAAAATAAAACAAAATGGCATAGTATAATACTGTTAGATATAAATATATAAGGAAAAAAATAGAGCAATATTACTCACAAGCCCAGAGCCAAATTAGCATATGGCTCTCATGGGAAGCGTGATGGGACGCTTAATAGGATGTCCCCATCCTTCTTCTTGTTGTTCCTTAAATGGTAGTAGGTGAAGGATGCAATATTCGGATGTCTGTTGAATTGCAGATGTGTCTTTATTTGTTGAATAAAAGTTTTACAAAGATAAGGGGTAAAAATTCCAATTGACAATAAAAAGTAATATAAGAAAAAAGTCCTGTTTGTACAGTCTGATCCAAAACTCTTGTAGGGTAGGCCTTGGGGGTCTCGCGCTGCCTATTCTCCACTTATCCCGAGCTTTCCGCGGTGGGGACCGTGATGACCCCCCCGGCCCAGGGGGGGGGGGGGGGAACGGGACCAGCAAGCCCCTCAGAAAGCGGTGTGTGGCAGTTGGGAAGGGAGGCAGGGCAGCGGCCGTCCACCCCGCTCTCCCCCCGAATAGGCCGCAGCTCCCGAAGCTTCGTGCTTCCCTCAGGGGACCCAAAACTCCCGATCTCGGGGTCCACCGCCTCTTCCACCACCGGGTGAGTGTCTTGTGGGCTCATGTCGAGTGCCAGGACTGCAAATTTTGGCTTAACAGTCCAGATTTCTCCGGAGCCTGTCCTGCATGCGACCGGTCAGCATGGCGGTCCGGCCCCGCCCCCCTGTATAGCAATACTTAAAGGGACACTATAGTCATCAGAACAACTACAGCTTATTGAATTTGTTCTGGTGAGTAGAATCATTACCTTCAGGCCTTTTTGCTGTAAACACTGTCTTTTCAGAGATAATGCAGTGTTTACATTACAGCCTAGTGATAACCTCACTGGCCACTCCTCAGATAGCTGTTAGAGATCCTTCCTGGGTCATTGCTGTCTAAAATGCATCCAAACATTTAGTGTCTCCTCCCTCTGCATGCAGACACGGAACTTTCCTCATAGAGATGAATTGATTCAATTCATTTCTATGAGGAGATGCTGATTGACCAGGGCTGTGTTTGAATTGTGCTGGCTCTGCCCCTGATCTGCCTCTTTGTCAGTCTCAGCCAATCCTATGGGGAAGCACTGATTATGTCAGCAGGCAGTGGGCAGGTCAAAAGGAAACAAGGACAAAGCCTGCAGCTTCAGGCTTGAATACAAGTAAGATTTTACTATATTTAGGGGACCAGGGTGGCTAGATGGTGGGTTTAAACCTCTAGGGTCAGGAGTACATGTTTGTGTTCCTGACCCTATAGTGCTCCTTTAAACTTTTCATTCAGTAATTTTGAAAAATGATACTTTTTCATTAGTGGGAGGGTGGGGGGAGACACTTCATGTAGCAAATTATAGTAATGACATCCAGGTACAAACATATTCTTCTCTACTCTTATTTTATTTTTTTATTTTTTTTTTTTCAATTTGTATTTTATTGAAAGTTTTATGAATGGGATAGGGATACAGAAAGCAAGAAGGGATTGGGGAGGGTAGGGAGACGAAGTTTCACATAGGTTTACATAGCAGTGCAAATGTTTCACATATCATATAACAACAGTTCACTTCTCCAGTGCATTTAAGTATATACATATCACTAATCAATCTTAATATTCTTCCAAACATAGTGTGTTGAACTATGAAAGCAGCCCGCAAGGGCCCCCTTTGATCCAGACATGTTGTGGGGGGTTGAAACCATAACTATGGGACCTAGTGGGTATTGACCAAACGGTTAGTGAGTAAATGACCTGGTTTCTCTTAATGGTCATGACTGATTCTTCCACCTTAATCCCACTGTATGCGTGCGTCATTCGCTTCTAGTTCAAGAATACCTGTGCCTTAGTATCTCTGGGTGAGAATGGAAGCCGCTATCAATGGCAGGCGTTAATAGTGCGAGGTACTGTAAGTCCTAATACATCGTATGGGTAATCTATGATCTCGGAGCGATCCACCTGTGCCAGTTATGATGGGCAGTTGTTATTTGTTTTTGCCAGCATTTCATATTTAAGATATTGTTTAATCTTTCCTTCCAGTAAAGTGGAAGCGGGGCATATTGTTTGCTTCCAGTGTAAGGCTATAAGATTACGTGTCGCCAGTATCATTATAATCACCAGATGTTTGTCCAGTTGGTTTATGGGGGTGGGTATTAGGAGCATGAGGCCCAATCGGAGCGATAAGGCCAGGTTTGTTATACCCATGCTGACCCATAATCTGTGAGTGTCTTCCCATAGCGGCTTTATGAGGTGGCATTCCCACCATATATGAGTCATTGTACCTGCACTCATCCCACATCTCCAACAATTGCTCGATGTGAGTGGAAATATCTTGTGTAGTTTATCAGGTGTATAGTACCATCTATATATCAATTTTTTGTGTGCCTCTATATGTGAATAGCAAGTGGACACCCCTTTCAGAGCCGTCAGTGATTCGAACCACTGTTCATCCGAAAGTGCTAACTTGCTCTCTTTTTCCCATTGGGCCTTATACGAAAAGTTGTGTGAGGATGTACCCGCTTCTAACACTGCATAACATAAAGATAGGGTTTTTTGTCTGGTCGGTGCAGAATGGCATCTATCATACAACTTATATCTGTCGGTGTCAATGTCTTGCCCTGTGTTTGTGGGTGGTGTCACTTTGTCTATAATGATGCTTTTAAGTTGGAGGTAGGGAAAAATATGCGAAGGTGGTAACTTAAATGATTTTTGTAATTCCGGGAAAGGCATAATCTTCCCTTGGTGACATATGTCTCTGATGCGCCTAACTCCACTCTCTTTCCACCCGCTTAGGGATAACCATGGAGAAATCGACTGTAAAGCGGTGATAGGTGCCCATGGAGAGAACAGTTTGTCAGGTCTTCGTGAATGGTGGAGAGTGTCCCATATTTGAATAGCATAACGAGTCAACGGTAGGAGTGTGTGCTGAACACCTCTCAGGTGTTTCGGCGTCCATATGGATTCTACCACCGACCCTTTAGGGCCGTGCTTGTTCTCAATGTCTACCCATTGTAATGTCCCTGGTGGGGCGTGTAATTTAACCACATTTTCTAGTATTGCTGCTCTGTGGTACTGTAGTATATTGGGGAACCCCAAGCCTCCCTTTCTGGTTGGAATATATAGCAATGTTACGGGAAATCTCGTTTTTTTGGCGTTCCATATAAAGGATGTTAATAATTTCTGTATATGTTTGCATAAGGTGGTGGAGAAAGGTAGTGGTAACATACGGAAGATATACAGTATTTTTGGGAGTACCATCATCTTAACAGTATTGATCTTGCCGAGCCATGACAACATGACATCTTTCCACTTGTGCAGGATTTGTTTACACATTTGTGGCAAAGGGGCAAGATTGAGTGTAGAGATTTGCCTATGTGTGGCTGCTATCTTTACGCCTAAATAGGTGAGGTGTGATTGTCTCCAATCGAAGGAGAATACAGTTTTCAATTTAGCTACTACGGAAGAGGGTAGACGGATCGGCAGGGCTTGTGTTTTTGATTGATTCAATTTGTAGTATGACACTTTGCTATATTCTCCCAGTGTTTCGATAAGAGCAGGTAGGGACCGTTCAGGTTGGGATAAGGTGACCAGGATATCATCCGCAAACATTGAAAGTTTGTAGTCGGAGGATTCAATTTTAATTCCTGTTATATCCGGGAGAGTCCTAATCATATACGCTAGGGGCTCGAGAGAGAGAACGAAAAGTAGGGGTGAGAGTGGACAGCCTTGACGTGTCCCATTTGTGATAGGGAACGGGCTAGAGACAAAACCTGCATTTGTGACCTTGGCGGTAGGTTGTGTGTATAGGGCCATTATGCCAGTAATGTATGGGGCTGGGAAGCCAAATTTGATGAGTACCCGTTCCATGTACCCCCAGTGCAGCCTATCAAAGGCCTTTTCCGCGTCTAACGCCAGGAGAAGGCCTGTCCCGTTTTGAGATTCCATTAGTGATAATATGTCCAATATCTTTCTTGTGTTGTCCGAATCTTGCCTTTTGGAGACAAAGCCTGACTGATCGTTGTGAACAATTCGGGCGATGATGTTTTTAAGTCTATCCGCTAAGATCTTGGCATATAATTTAGTGTCACAATTCAGAAGGGATATCGGGCGAAAGTTCTGACAGTGCGTGGGTGGCTTGCCAGGTTTAGGCAGCGTGGAAATGTGGGCCTGCAACATGTCTGTAGGTAGCGTGCCGTTGCAGAAGCATTGGTTGAGTAGAGATGTGAGGTGGGGGGTCAGTATGTCTGAAAATGTCTGATAATACAGGTTTGTGAAACCGTCTGGTCCTGGTGATTTGTGTTTGGGCAATCTACGTATTGTTTGTGCTACCTCTTCTTCCGTGAATGGTTGTGTTATCATAACTATTTCTTCCTGCGTTAGGGTGGGTAAATTGACCTTATCTAAGAATTGAGCAATATGTTCTGCAGATGGAGTGTGTGTGGCGGGATCGTTTTTTAGATTATATAGCGAGCCGTAATATTTCGCAAACTCTTCCACTATGTCTTGAGGGTGCATTAGTTTCTTTTTTTCGGAGGAGACAATATATGCTACCCGCGAATTGGCCATACGTGCTTTGAGCTTGGAAGCTAAGAGGGAACCGGCTTTGTTCCCTTGGGCAAAGAATTTGTAGTTGTAATTGTGCAGTATATGATTCGTTTTGTCTAGTTCCATTTCTCTTAGTTGTGCTTGTGCTTCGGACAGTTGTGCAGAGTTGTGTGCCGTTGGGTGAAGCTTGTTCGTGTGAGTATGTGTGATTATCTGTTGGATTAGGTTGTTATAAGTGCGAAGTCTCGACTTTTTAGCGAAACTAGCTTGTTTAATGAATATTCCCCTAATGACAGCCTTATGGGCTTGCCATATCGTGGCTGCAGAGGTGTGTTCTACAGTGTTCCTCTGAAAATAGTCTGCGAGTTCGGTCTTTATTTGCGTGGTAAAGTCAGGGTCATGTAACAGAGATTCATTCAATCTCCATGAACCCCTGCCTTTGGTGGGGTACTGTGTAGTTAGTGTTAAAGAGATAGGTGCATGGTCTGACCATGTTATTAAACCTATTTTGGCAGATTGGATTTTGGGCACCAAGGATGAGTGAATCAAAAATCTGTCTATACGGGAGTAGGAGTTGTGTGCATGGGAGTGAAAAGTGAAATCTTTCTCTGAGGGGTGTAGTATCCTCCAGGCATCTAAAAAACAAGTGTTGTGGAGGCATTGTTGGATAGCTTTTGTAGTGTTTGCACGTTCTTTGGTTGTGGCCTGTGATATACTTGAGGAGGAGGATGTGTCCAGTTGGTCATCTAAAATAAAGTTGGTGTCACCTCCTATCACTACATTGCCAAGAGTATGTAACTTGGCTAGGTTTAGAATTTTATCTAAATATGTTGCTTTATTCTCGTGTGGTCCGTATATGTTAATGAGGGTGTATGGTTCGTTATTAAGTATGCATTGTACTATGAGGAAACGTCCTTCTCTATCTCCGATTTTTTTCTGCAGTGAGAAGGGCACGTCCTTATTAATCAATATAGAAACTCCTCTTTTCTTCTTACTGTACCCAGAGTGATAGCCTATAGGGAATTGCTTGGATGTGAATTTGGGCAACTTGGATTTTAAAAAGTGGGTTTCTTGAAAGAAGGCCACTGTGGCTTTCATTTTTTTGGCTTCGCCAAGGGCTAGCCTTCGCTTATGCGGGGAATTTAACCCTTTTGCGTTAAGTGATATAATAGTCAAGGCCATGGCATAGCATTGGGTGTGATTGCATTTCTGTGATGCTTTTTGTCCCTGCGGCATGTTCAGAACCGTGGTGGAGGGAGTCATCCCTTATATGCCACCTATCGGGAGTGAAAGTCAGGTTGGAATGTTCAATTATGTGAAACAGAAGGGTTTGGGGGTAAGTTGGTACACAAGAGGGTAGGGGATGGGGGGGAAACCAGAGGGGAACTATGTACAGGGTGTCGGTCAGATAGCGAGTATCTGACAATAACCAGATTTGTGGTGGCTCCATGAAGCCAAAACCATGGGGGGAGGGTAACTGAGGTGGTAGACACTAGGCTACCCGTTTCTAGGCAAAATAGGAAACGTTTCTTGGGGAGGCTGTATGGGTACACACAAAAATTGAGGTCTCATAATAACCATTAACTTTTAGGGGAGGATATCTACCAGACAATAAGTAAGTAAGCTACATTGGGTATCGACCTTAATAAAACGCTAGGCCCGCATTAGCCCTGTGATAATAACATCATATAAAGTCATACCATGTAAAATAACTAATCTCACTTGTCCTGTAGATGGAACATTGTAGGGTGATCAAAAAGTCTCTAAATAGCTAGGAGTTCGATATCAGTTTTTGTCTTTTGCTGCGGTGACCCAGTCCTTCATGAGCTTCCTAGGTGACTTTGCGGGGTATCTCGTTCCCTCTGTCGCGCCTTGTTGGTGAACTTGTATATTCCAGTCCGAGAGAAGCTTGATCCCGTCGTTCAAATTATTTATGTGGTGCTCCGTTCCATTTTTTTCACAATTATGCGTGTCGGGTAGCCCCATTTATATAAAATATCAGCATTTTGTAGAGCTTGCGTCAGTGGTCTCAATTCTTTACGCTTTGCTAAAGTTGCTGCAGATAAGTCAATGAATAGCTTGACTCCATCATATTCGGGTGGTATGTTATTTGCATTGCGTGCTGCTCGCATAATGGTTTCTTTTGAAGTGAAATAATGAACTCGTGTGAGTACATCTCTTGGGGTGGCTGCGTCTAGGAATCTAGGCCTCGGCAAACGGTGTATGCGGTCAAGGCGGAGATCAGTCTCAGTGAGGCCTGGACATAAGGCTTTAAACAGACCCACAGCGTAGTCGTGCAATTCTGAGGGTTTAATTTCCTCTGCTATACCCCTGAGACGGATATTATTCCGTCTGTCGCGGTCCTCATGGTCCGCCACCTTAGCAGCTAACGCGTGCAGTCGGGAGTCTAGTGAGTCAAATACCTCCGTTAAGTTGTTGTGGGCCTCAATGATTTCTTCGGCCTTATCTTCCAGCGCAGCAGTGCGCTCTCCGATTTCTTTTATGTCTGCTCGTACATCTTTTGCCAGTTTGGCAAATTCAGCTTGCAAAGTGGTTTGTAAATTGAGTAACATCCTTTGCATGGCGTCTTCTGAAGCAGGAGCCATGTTTAAATTTGAGAAGGACGTGATATCGCTTCTATCAGAGCTTGCTGCAGGGGATATGGGGCCTTCGGCGCCATTTTGTGAGCGATTTCGAGGCGGCGTTAAGGAGGAGATCTGCAGTTCTGTCTGCTTCGTTTTCAATTTTTTTTGCCCCCGGTGAGACATGGTGGTTTCGGGCTAACCCCAGGGGTGTTTTTTCCACGGGTAGGTCAGTGGATTTTCTGCTATTCGCTGCGTTCCGTTATACCCTCGGAGGAGCTAACAGCTCACACGTCCGACTCCATGAGCTGCCAGGCCACGCCCTTCTTCTCTACTCTTTTTTTGCTGGCTACAGGCCCAATTCAGTTCTGTCTGACTAGAGTCTGGGCTCTGTATGTACACTGTTCGAGAGGCCAATCAGGAAAACATGTGTGAAAATGGAGGCGTGGCTAAGAGGGCCGGGTTATGATACCGAAAACAGCTAAACATTTTTTCCTAAAATATCAGAGATAGCAGATAGATTTAGACTGCATAAGAATAATCAGTGTCTTGCATTCCTAGTAAGGAGCACAGCAGTAAGCCCAGTTGGGACAGTACTGTATAACTGAAAACATTTAGAGTTATGTGTTTTCATATTTGCACTTACGTTCCCTTTGTGGTTTCTGTCCATCATCCTAAAAGGATCCAATCTTAAACGTAATTAAATCAGTTTACTCAGAAACCTTAAGTGATCTGGAGAAAATTAGAATAGAAATAGCCTGGAATAGGTTATCTAGAACAGAGGAATCATGGTAAGGCTGAATGAACTCTAAAGCTGTATGAGCATGTGTAAAAGTGGACATGTGACAGTTACTAATATCATCTCCTTACACATTCGGTAATATACCATGTATCATTGGGATATAGGAGATGTTAGTTGAATACGTACCTTCTAACTAGATGCAAACAGTGCAGCCTTGGCAGCAACTTTGTGGGATTTACAATAATGTAACACCTACCCCTGACACTTCTTCCTCCTGCCTTTCTTAAAAAATATGATTGACCCTTCTTAGGAACACTGATCCAAGCAGTGAAATACCCCTTCATGACACGGACACCCTGGCTTCATCGATAGTCCATAGGTGTCTACATGGAGTGTCTGTAGCGGAATGGACGCTGTTATATACGTTTTACTCCCTTTGTTCGGCGGTCCCTACCCCCCGTTCGTCTACTGAACCCCTTCTGTTTGGTCCATGTGTTCGCATCTTTTAACAACCGACCACTCTTGGCTGTTAATTGCAAATTGCTTGTTAAGGAAAGTGTTTCTCCTGTGTGGCTGCCATTCATATAGCCGAACGCACGTGTGCAAGCAAATGGCGGCCATTTTGTCTCTCGCACGTGAGCAGCGGTACATGGTCGTTGACGACATGGAACTGATTTCGGCTACAGTACACTACGAACACCCAGTAAACTAATACCGCTGCCCATCCAACTTCCCGAACCGTTATGAGGTCGGCGTTTGGGAGACATAGACTATCGAACAGGGGGGACATTCGTATGTTAACAGCCAGGGGGAGCCTTCGCAAGTATTCGTGTGAGAGCCACTGAAAGATGAATGGTCATTGCTTGATTTTCTCTGGATCTGTTTTGGGGCATCACCACATGGCTGACCGGTCAAAACTTTGTGTGGCTCTGAAATATTAAAATGTGTTTTTGGGCGTTTGAAATTATTGTTGGATTTTCTGTACTTGAGAGATAATGAGATTAGATACTTTTTCTCACGCAATTATCTCTCAGGCACAGAGGATCCTGGGATTGAAACCCCTGTTTGCTTGCATTGTAAACCCCATGTAGGTGACTGGGCATAAAAGCCATGTATATGCCAATAAAACTCAGTTGACTTTCAGAACTGTGTGTCGTCCAGTTACTGGGGTGGGGGGGATTTGTCTTGGATATTGTACTGCTTCTTCAGCTACAAGGATTATACAGCAGAGATACTCTAGTTATTGGAGCTCCGCTACAATTGGTGACAAGTGGCGGGATACAAGCCTTGCAGCAAAAAGAAGCAGCGTTCGGACATGTTCGTATATACGAACAGCAACTTGAAAGCAGTGGCCCGTGTTCAAGCAACGGTATACGAGTGGAATTATGAATGGAGACAAACTATGCTGGATTAAAGCAAACAAGTTTGAAGGAATTGCTGGAAGTGAGAGGGCAAATAGCCAGCAACAAAACTAAAGCCACGCTGATTGCAGAGCTGACAGAGGGACACTGGGCACGTAGTATGACCACAGAAATCATGGAGACAGAGTTTGACAGGAAAGTGAAACAGAGGAGAGCGGTTTATGGAGAAAGCCCCCTCAACAGAGCTGGTACAGGCAATGTTAGCCCAAGAGGATGCCTTCATCACGGTCAGGGAAGACCGGGAGAATCAACTTTGGCTGGCTGAACAGCGCGCCTCTAAGAGACTGCCAGCTACCACACAGGCACCAGAGGCAGAGCTAAAGGTACCACATGATGCTTTTAAAACAGTTGTAGAAGCAGAAGAAGAGATCAACGGCTTCCTGCAAGATTTCGGGTACAAGGTACCCCCAGCAGATTGGGTGCAAATTCTGGCTGGTAAACTTTCAGGCCGGGCAGCGGAAGCCTACAAAGCAGTACCCGAGGAGGAATTCACAGACTATAAATGGGTGAAGGAGGTGATCTTGGAAAGATATGCCATCACCCCAGAAGCATATAGGAGACGCTTCAGAGAGGTCAAGAAACAGGATAAGGACTCCCACACTGAATGGGCCTGCCGTATGCAGTGGGCAGTCCTAGCCTGGCTTCAGGCCAGCCAAGCAACTACAGCAGAAGAGATCACCCAGCTAGTTCTGCTAGAACACTTTTTAATGGACTAAACCCAGAGGTGCAGGAGTGGGTAAGAGATCGAAAACCCACCACCTTCTCTGAAGCGGCCAGGCAGGCCGACAAATATCAGGATGCATCCAGGCAGTCACGGCCCAGCTTCAGGCCAATGCCCAGACTTCTGAACACTAACCCAGGGCCAACAGCACCACAACGGCCTGGACTCATCCCTAACCCACAGGCGAATCGACCCTTTGGGCGCAGTGGAGTTCAGAGCACTACCAGATACTGCACTCAGAACCGGAACCGAGCTGCGTGGATCCGACTAGCACCACCTCTTCCAGCATGTGCAGCAGCTCATTGTTACCACACTGAAGGCACCCCGTACAACCACAGAGCTCAGGAATCAGAAGAACACTGGGGTATTCTGCACGAGGCTGAGCCAGTACAGGCTGCTACTGACAACCGGCAACATCATTGCCAGTCAGTACAGCTAAATGGCAAACCAGCCCAAGGTCTGCGAGATTCCGGCGCCACCCTCACATTGGTCAAACGTCACCTGGTTCCAGATTCCAACCGCACGGGAGGTTCCATAGCTGTACGGGTAGCAGGGGGAGCAATACACAGGCTACCCACCGCAAGAGTACATCTGAATAGGGGTGTCGGATTGGGGTTAATTGATGTTGGGCTGATCCAGGAACTTCCCACTGACATCTTGCTGGGGAACGATCTCAACCAGTTAACCTCGGCATTTGTACCAGTCCAGGTCACCAACGAGACCTACCCAGTCACCACCAGGTCCCAGGCTCATACCACAGAAAACAGTGTGCACTCTGAGGTCCAGGTAGGAACACCTTCTCAAACCGTTAACCTCCTCCCCTGGGATACCCCTGCAGAATTTGGTCAGGAAACCCTTAGTGACCCCACGTTACAGGTCTATAGTGATAAGGTAACCCAGTCACAAGCAGAATTAGAGGGACAGAGGTATTCCTGGCACCAGGGGTTATTATACTGCGACTCAGAGAGAGTCTCGGCCGGGTCCCTACCAGTCCACAACTGACAATTAGTAGTCCCCCAGACATACAGGAGAGAATTACTGCAGATAGCCCACAATATTCCCCTGTCTGGCCACTTAGGGGTCAGCCGCACTAGATACCGGCTTACCCACACCTTCTTTTGGCCTGGCATCTCCAAAGATGTTTTAGACATTACTGTCAAATGTGTGACACCTGTCAAGTTGGGTAGGGAAACAGGGAGATAGCCACAAGGCCAAATTACAACCCCTACCCATCATAGAGAACTGTTCAGACAGGTAGCCATAGATATTGTAGGACCCCTAGCAAAACCCAGCCCATCCTGGAAAAGGTACATCCTGACAAATATACAAGCGGAGACAGTGACTGTGTGGGTCTTCTCCCCGATGGGTTTTCCCGGGGAGATAGTCTCGGATCAGGGCACTCAGTTCACTGCAACAGCTTTATGCCTTATCTCCACCTTTGGACGAGGCTTGGGAATCCACAGGATATATATCTAACGATACTATAGTGTGTATTGGACTTGCTTGGGGGCCAGAATCTAATTCTGAGTGAGTCACCATCTTCCTTACCAGAGACCCCCTGGGAAGAAGTTTTACATTGAGAACCTGAGTAAGTGATTGGGACTTCTGTTATTTTATCCCTTTTGTTTTTATCTGTTGTTGGTGTAACTAATTTGATTGCCATCTATATTGTTGTATGCACTATGACTATTTTTGCTCATAATAAATATTCCTTTATTAAGTTCTGCCTTTGCTTGGTAAAGAATCACGTTACCTGAAGAGACTTTTTAGTGTTTTGCAATTACATATTATTGTGTTAAGTTGTATTATTATTATGTTACCTGGGGGACCAAGGCACCCAATTTATAAATTTCTGGTCTAGTGCAGACAAATAGTGAACTTTTACCCTTTCACCACCACAACTACATCCCGTACACTCTTGAGGTAGGGTGCGTTTGTGACAGTCGGTATTTTTTGTGAGAACCCCCGAAAGATGCCCGGTCGTAGCCCGATTTTCTCTGGAACTGTTTTGGGGCATCACCTCATGGCCGATCACTCGAACAATGGTCCCGAACCACCAAGGGATCTGAGTGATATTTTCACAAAGTGTGCGCTCAGATCCCAGGTATTTGGTGAGGCGACTTTCGTGGGGCTCTGAAATATTAAATTATGTTTTTGGGTGTTTGAAATTATTGTTGGATTTTCTGTACCTGAGAGATAATGAGGTTAGAGACTTTTTCTCACGCAATTATCTCTCAGGCACAGAGGGTCCTGGGATTGAAACACCTGTTTGCTTGCATTGTAAACCCCATGTATGGGATTGGGCATAAAAGCTGTGTGTATGCCAATACACCTCAGTTGACTTCCAGAACTGTGTGTCGTCCAGTTACTGGGGGGGAGGATTTGTCTTGGATATTGTTCTCCTTCTTCAACTACAAGGATTGTACAGCGGAGATACTTATGCTAGTTATTGGAGCTACAGTGTCATCTGTTACTTTGTTCATAAATATGAGACATGGTTTTCGAAGGAATAGATTGTGACAGAGAGCAGATAATGTATTATCTCTTTTTATTTTGTTATATACCGTGACAGGTGTGCTTATAGGAACAATTTCAGTATTCCTGACCCTATAGGGTTAAAACCACCATCTAGCCACCCTGCGCCCCTAAAGCCTCCCTTAAAAAAAAGATGCAGACCAGATGTTCTCCATACTGGAGAAGGTACACTATTTTATTTTTTAATAATAGTAATAAAAAAATAAAACCCTATCTCACCCCTACCACACACACAATACAGCACACACACACACACACACACACAAACACACACACACACATACTACATTCCCTATACACATATACTTATTCAGCAAAATTCATCTTCAGCTGTGTAGCCAAATATCCTTGCACCTGCTTACGTTTGAATCATAGGTTGAGCATAAACTCAAGCAGGCTACCCTCACAGCACTGATTTAGTCATTGATACTCACCTACCTAAATATTAAAAGAACACTATAGGGTAAGGAACACAAATATGCATTCCCTGACCCGATAGTGTTAAAACCACCATTTAGGTGGCCGTACCCCCCTTAAAAGGTAATAAAACTTACATTATTGTCAGCTCCTTGCAGGTCCGTTGGTGCTGGCCCCACCCCTGATCCGCCTCCTTGATGACATCATCATCATTTATGATTTCAGTCAATCCATGGATTTCCCATAAGGAAAGCATTGGACTGGCTGAAATCGGAAAGGAGGGGGGGGGCCGGGTGGGACCAAACACCAGCCTGGCTAATCAGCACCTCCTCATAGAGATGCATTGAAGGGTTTGTCTATACTCACAAGAACAACTACATTAAGCTGTACTTGTTCTAGTTACTATAGTGTCCCTTTAAGTAAAACAAAACAAAACAAGTCATTGGCATTACACACAGCTTCTTAACAGTATCCATTTTTCCATTACAGAAAAAAAGAATATTTAAAACACTAGCAATAATGTTGCTTCTAAATTTAAAAATTCATCAACTTATTTAACCACTACTTAAAGGATCACTATAGTGTCAGGAAAACAAAGCGGTTTTCCCGACACTATAGTGCCCTGAGGGTGCCCCCACCCTCAGGGTCCCCCTCCCGCTGGGCTGAAGGGGTTTTAACCCCTGACCTTACCTTAATCTAGCGCCGGGCTCCCTCGGCACTGGGGACCTCTCCTCCCCCACCGATGGCCGCTCCAAAATGGAGCGGAATGCGCATGTGCGGCAAGTATGGACGTTCTGCTTTCTGCGTTCCTATGGACGTTCTGCACGTTGGATGCGAATTTCGCATCCAGCGTCGCAGATGCGCCTCTAGCGCCTGTCAGGAAGACAGCCACTAGAGGTTGGATTAACCCTGCTATGTAAACATAGCAGTTTCTCTGAAACTGCTATGATTACATCTGAAGGGTTAAAACCTGAGGGACCTGGCACCCAGACCACTTCATTGAGCTGAAGTGGTCTGGGTGACTATTGTGTCCCTTTAAACAAATATTTAGTACTTAAATAAATAATTACTACTATTTATTTGAAACTATGGTTTTGATTAAATATTTTAATATTTTGGATAAACATTTCTAATGATTTTTCTGCATACGTCACCATTAACGTCTATTGGACTTTTTGTAGATAAATAATTTCACTGGTTTATCCAAAAGTATTACATTATTTCTAAAGCTTATTCAAGAATATTAAATCAAAGCCTATGTTTCAAGATCAAAATCTCGACATTGACAAATATCCATAAGATTTAAAATGACATTGTTACAATAAAATATTTGCTTTGCATTAAATAAATCATAATAATGACTTTTTTTAATATAACTTCTATGTATTTAAATTACACCACTTACATTGTAGCGATGCAGTGATGATAAGTGATGTCCTAAAATGCTATTAAAGGGAAAGAAACCATAAACCAAATATTGCCCTACCTCCTAAAGTATACATTAAATTGAAAATATTTCCTGTCTTCTAAGAAAAATAGTAATATCTAAAGAACTGGAAGAAAAGTCAGTTTCTTATTTAAACTTTAATGTCAGAAAATACCACTGAGATTATATTACGGGTTATTTCTTTCTTGTGACCTATTCTTGATCGTAAATATCAAAAACACTTTACTTTTTCAAAGATTTCCACTAGATTTCCATGCTGTAAGAGGACATTACCTTTCCTTATTCACGAAGTAAAAATGTAATAAGATAACAATCAGCGTTATATATTGCATATTTTTTTATTTTGCGTGTATATTTTTCTTGGATTTAATTTTTTGGGAAAACAGCGTGCTTAGTTTACAGAACTTTCATGAGTGACCAGAGAATGAACCTAATCTGATATAAATTACAGAGGTCACATTTTGCAAACTAAACTTCATGTACCAATTGTGTATACACTCTTCTGGCATATGGATGGATATCTTTTTAATTGTGTGTACACAAGTTCGGGAGTGAAGGTGTTAATCCCAGACATGTGCAGCAAACAGGGACAAACTATGGCCCCCAATTTAATATTGTAGGAGAAGATTTTGAAATAATTTAGTATGTTTTTGGACAAACTCTTACAATTATTGAATATTTTTAAAAGGAGATTATTATGGTAATATTTTGATAATTTTTGATACATTGATATATTTTTTTATGTTTGATATTTTTGATATTTTAATATTTAAAAAAAACATTTATCCAAAATATTAAATTATCTGAAAATCTTGTCCAAAAATATTAAATTTTAGCCTATGTTTGAATACATAAATTGGGTACAGTACCGCCAACTATCCCGTAAGCCAAACATAAACACAACCATTTTATGATTGCTGATGCTGCAATTCCAACAATAACAATCTTTTGGGTTCAGCAGGTCACTGGCATAACTTAATTCATGAAATCTTTCCAGTAGTAGCAAGACAAACAATGAAATTAT
Source organism: Pelobates fuscus (assembly GCF_036172605.1). Classification (NCBI taxonomy): domain Eukaryota; kingdom Metazoa; phylum Chordata; class Amphibia; order Anura; family Pelobatidae; genus Pelobates; species Pelobates fuscus. The sequence continues at coordinate 92,788,999 of NC_086325.1, read as the reverse complement.
ATAATTTCTGGACCTACGATTTGGTGCATGCTTTGACACAGGTATTTGGCACAAATGCTTCTAAGTATCAAGTTTCTATTTCTAGGCATGACATGCTATAAATTTAAAAAATTGGTAATTTATAGGTATAACATCTGTGCAGCAGGTGCAAAATCCTAAAGCACTCCAACAACTCGGCCAAAGATTTCTAATTTTTCGCTCACAGATTATAATAGACGTAAACCCAATAGAGACATGTTTTATGATGTCTATAATTAAAATATAATTAATTAATTTACTTTGTTGTAAAGTTATAGATTGCCCTGAAAGTCAGTTATCAAAAGTTGGATTGATTCGCTGGAAAATATGGCTGCCCTAATAATAAAAACTGCAGTCAGAAATGAAAGTCAATGCTATGTTTCGAAATGGAATATAGAAAACACTTCTGTCCCATCTCTAATGGATTAAGAACTGACACTAGCTGCCCTATTATTTTCCAATCTTCATGCCCCAGTGGGGAGTTAATGCCAATGGAGTGGTGGGAAGATAGACTGTGGCATGCCCTCTGCTGTTTCAAAATTCTTTACGCCATGTCTAAAGTGGAGTTCCAATGTGTGACATCCTGTCATAGACGGTGTGTGGGAAACCCTTGTTTCTCTTGTTTGTGCCTCAGGAATTCGATAGCCCTCATACCACAGTGCAAATGCCTGCCAATTCTCATGCAACAATCAGGTATGGTTTGCCTTCTGAAGGTTATTGCCTCCTTATTTGCGTGACCAGATTACACTACAATCTCTGCCTTTTCGTTTTACTCTATTTTTGTCCACCCCACCTGACTTCCTGTTGCTTTTTACTTCACTATAGATGGTTTAATTTGTCTCCTTTTATTAATGCATTGTAGACTATAGATTAGTGGTCTATATGACCACAATATTGCACTCACAAAATTGCAGCAGATCAGAGGCAAAAAGGTTATCTTCTGTTATCTTCTGTAGAATTCACTAAGAGCCATACCAAAAATGGAACATAGAAACATAGAAACAAAGAATGTGACGGCAGATAAGAACCATTCGGCCCATCTAGTCTGCCCAATTAAAATTATTATAAAATTTAGAACAGGATCGAGTCATTACCCTACATGTTTTGTCATGGGCATCAGGGCACTTCTTTAGTGGCATCCGTGCATACGGACAAAACGCATGGGGGAGGACTTAATCTTGTTTTAATTTATACTTCTAAGGGCCTGTAGGTCCAAAATGCATTATGTGTTTAGTCTAACCTCTCACCCTGTTTGTTACTTTTTGCTTTGTGCCAGTTAAACATCTTGTAGACCTGGAGCTCTTGCATTATTTCTATTGTTTTTTTGTTTTGTTTTTTGCCCTGCTATCTCCCCAGGGCTTTGATGGTAAGGTATGTCTTTTTGCTGATTATACTAAGATATGTAGCAGGGTTGATGTTCCAGGAGGGATAAGCCAAATGGCAAATGATTTAGGTAAACTAGAAAATGGTCAGAGTTGTGGCAACTGACATTTATTGTGGATAAGTGCAAGATAATGCATCTTTGACATAAAATCCCAAGGGTAGAGTACAGAATATTTGATAGAGTCCTAACCTCAACATCTGAGGAAAGGGATTTAGGGGTGATTATTTCTGATGACTTAAAGGTAGGCAGACAATGTAACAGAATGCTTGGTTGTATAGGGAGAGGAATTAGCAGTAGAAAGAGGGAAGTGCTCATGCCATTGTACAGAACACTGGTGAGACCTCACTTGGAGTATTGTACGCAGTACTGGAGACCGTATCTTCAGAAGGATATTGATACTTTAGAGAGAGTTCAGAGAAGGGCTACTAAACTGGTTCATGGATTGCAGGATAAAACTTACCAGGAAAGGTTAAAAGATCTTAACATGTATAGCTTGGAGGAAAGACGAGACAGTGGGGATATTATAGAAACATTTAAATACATAAAGGGAATCAACACAGTAAAGGAGGAGACCATATTTAAAAGAAAAAAAACTACCACAACAAGAGGACATAGTCTTAAATTAGAGGGGCAAAGGTTTAAAAATAATATCAGGAAGTATTACTTTACTGAGAGGGTAGTGGATGCATGGAATAGCCTTCCAGCTGAAGTGGTAGAGGTTAACACAGTAAAGGAGTTTAAGCATGCGTGGGATAGGCATAAGGCCATCCTAACTATAAGATAAGGCCAGGGACTAATGAAAGTATTTCGAAAATTGGGCAGACTAGATGGGCCGAATGGTTCTTATCTGCCGTCACATTCTATGTTTCTGTGTTTCTATGTTTCTATATCTGTGCATATGTGGGAAAATAACAGTGTGAACAAATTTAGTAAATGTCATTGTATGTGAGTGTGTGTATGTATGCATGGGTAAATAACAGTGTATATGATCGTGTGCATGTATGAGCAAATAGTGTGAACACATTGTATCAATGACGGTGTATGTGACAATAAGCATGCATAGGTAAATGACAGTTTATATGACTGCACATGTCGAGGCATATAACAGTGTAAACACATTGGGATAATGACAGTGTATGTGACAGTGTACACAGATGGGTAAATGACTGTGATGTATGGACAAATTACTATGTGACGATATATATATATAATTTAATTCTAAGTGTATTTTGATATTAAGTGCGCAAATAGTATGCCATGATGGAGATAATTCTCCTTCTTGGGCTGCTATAAGGTCTCAAGGGAAACATGAACAAACAAGCAAATCAATCTGGAAAATTTCAATGTGTAAAAACTGAAAAGGAGTAAGCCATATATTTGACCCTGTAACTTTCCAAAACCCCATAAAACCTGTACATGGGACTACTGTTGTACTTGTGAGACATTGCTGGAAACAAATATGTGTATATTATATTTTATTGCAGTAAAAGCAAAAAGTATTATGTCATTCACAGTTAAAATGCCTCCCTTCACACAGACCTAAATCTCTTTATTTCTTATACTTTTTTAGATTTTATTCATACTAAATTGTGTTCCATATATAATTTTTGATGTAAAATTAAAGCTTTATTTCCCTGAACAAAATGCACTTATTATGAAAGGGGATATATATATTTGTGGTCATGGCATAAGCCGTAGTATTATTTACATAAGACAAACAGTGAAATGGAAATGTCAGTTGTGGTGTGCCGGAACTGACGAGGAAGTAGGCCTGAAATAAAAGAGGGCCTTCCTTATAAAAATGCTTATAAAAGCGGTGTGGTGGGTGGGACAATTCGCCAGACCTAACAGGTAATGAGGGAAGGGTTGGTGCTCCTTAAGAAGGGGAACCAAGCCCCTCCCACAACTTCAGGCCACGCCTTCCATTTGTGGTCATGGCATAAGCCGTAGTATTATTTACATAAGACAAACAGTGAAATGGAAATGTCAGTTGTGGTGTGCCGGAACTGGCGAGGAAGTAGGCCTGAAATAAAAGAGGGCAAAAAGAGAACCATTTATTCGTCCTACAACCCAACATGACACATTACATATTCATCGATTTGAGGGCCAGGCGCACTTCTTGTATTGGCTGAGGGATGTATCTGGTGTAAGCCGTGGATTTCCATCGGCCTAATATCTTAATGATGTGAGCCGGGATATTCTTTTTAGAAGCGGTAGTGGCGGCTCCTATTCTGAAAGAGTGACCAGAGTAGCTGGCCGGGTTCAATCCTAACCGGATCAACAACTTCCTAACATACATCATGAATTGGCTCGTAGTGAGCTTATTACCGTGTATGGACAGGAGTGGTTGTGTTGGAGCCATTTTACAAAAGGCAAGAAGAGTGTTGAAAATTTCCACCGGGCACCATGTATTACTAGTGGGGTAATAGGGGATAGTGACCGTCTGACCTTTGGCGCCAGTTTTGGTATGGTGTAGGGATAGTAGATAGTGATCTTGAACCTTTAACCAGATCTGACCTTGTGATGAAGGTGGGTGATAGTGGGTGAAGGTGGGTGATAGGTGGGTTATAGCTAGTAGTGGTGAATTCTCTGGGCCGCAGAAAACCGTAAAATGACAAATAGAAGGCTGTTTTAATTACACGATTAGTATGGGCTTCGAATGGTGAGGTGTCTAGTAGATTTGACATTGACTGGAACAATAGATCGTGAATGGGTAGTCTGGCTGGTGAGGGTAGGGTGGAGTCTTTGATACCTTTAAGTATAGCCTTAACTTGGTAGGAAGACAGAAAGCGTTGTCTGTTAGGCCAAGTGGTGAGGATGTGATGTTGAATACCTGTGATATACAATTTAATGGTATTGAACGATAATGTTAGATGAAGGTGGCAAAAAGAAATGAATGCAATAATGGTTTCCATGGAAAACTGGTCAGTGGCATTAAAGTCCAACAAGAATTTATTGAAAACATGAAAAGCCCTGCATATGCCTTCCTGGTGTTATCGGAAAGACCGAGCTGTGAGAGTTGTTGCCCTTGACATAGCAGTTCTTTTAGTCCCAGACCATCTCCTGCCACTGTGGTACCGGAGTTGGTAAAAGGGTAGCTGTTGGTAGAGCCTCCCGGAACTCCTGAAACCGAGACCGTGATAAGTGATCAGCTGCAATATTGAGAACCCCAGGCACATGAATGCAAGTTAAAAGAAAACTGTGTTTAGCGGCTAGCCATGTGAGAGTCCTCATGAACCGCATGATGGTCAGGGAAGAGGAACGTCCCTTGTTTACAATATGGCACGTTGCCATGTTGTCCGAGAAGCAACGAACCGTATTCCCAGACCAGCTTGCTCCCCACTTAACTGCTGCCGCTACGATTGGATAGAGCTCAAATAAGGCAGAAGTGTCCTTAAACCTGGGGATCTCAGCAATTTCCCTCGGCCATTTACCCCACATCCATTCATTGCCCCAAATCGCGGCAAAAACTGAAGTGGCCGCGGCATCCGTCCAGACTGATACCGACTTCTCTGACCAAACCGGGATAAAAATGCTTTTCCCGTTCCAATTCAGCAAAAACTCCCTCCACATATGTAGGTCAGCGGTGGCATGTACGTCTAAAGTAATGCGGGATGCGTCAGATTGCAACATTGGAAACAGGCTAAGTAACCTGGAAATTAATGCTCTTCCTTGTGGAATAATTTTCATAGCGAAATTTAATGAACCCAACAGGGATTGCAACTCCTTCCTATTACATGAGCCTCCTCCTAGGTAAAGGTCGATGGCTGCCAGGATGCGCTCAATCTTCTCCCTGGGGAGGCTAGCCTGCATGTGCACAGAGTCCAGCACTACCCCCAAGAAGTTGATGATTGTATCTGGACCTTCAGTCTTTGTTGGTGAAATAGGAACTCTTAATAGTGTAAACAGTCGTGTTATTGACTGGAGGCTACTAGGAGGTACCCGGTTACTTTCTATGGTCAGGAAATCGTCCAGGTAATGGATAACGGCGGGGCATTTACAGACGTTAAGCAGCATCCAGCACAACGTCTCAGCAAAAATATCAAAAATCCTGGGGCTGCTTTTAGAACCAAACATGAGACGTGTGAAAAAGTAATATGAGCCTTGCCACTTAACACCATGTAAATGCCATAGGGATGGATGGATAGGGAGTAGTTTAAAAGCATTTACAATATCAGTTTTACTCAGCCATGCCCCTACCCCGGCCGAGAGGATGGCCGTGACTGCATTATCTATGTTGGCATATTGGAGGGAAAATTCTTCAGATGGAATTAGTGAATTTAGACTTGGGGTATGAGATGCATGGGGGGCTGACAGGTCGAGAATTAACCTTTGTTTATTGGGGGATTTATTAGTGACTAGTCCTATGGGGTTAGTCCTCCAAACCGCGAAAGGCGGGGAGTCGAAAGGGCCTAACAAGAAACCTTGGTCAATTTCCTTCTGTAGGAGTAGGTCAATAGTGTCGGGTGCTGCTAGGGCTGTCTGTAAGTTTTTACATTCCAGGATCCTCGTAGGCATGTGAATAATGACAGTTCGAGAATTAACCTTTGTTTATTGGGGGCTTTATTAGTGACCAGTCCTATGGGGTTAGTCCTCCAAACCGCGAAAGGCGGGGAGTCGAAAGGGCCTAACAAGAAACCTTGGTCAATTTCCTTCTGTAGGAGTAGGTCAATAGTGTCGGGTGCTGCTACGGCTGTCTGTAAGTTTTTACATTCCAGGATCCCCGTAGGCATGTGAATAATACCCGTGTGAAACCCCATCGTAAACCCTGCCACCAAAAAATCAACGAGATGTTGTGATGGGTGAGCACATAAAAGCTCTTTCAGTAGGGAGACATGAAGAGACGATAAGTACTGCTTAGGATATAATTTATTGGGGCACATCGCCTTGGCGTGAGCCCTGAAACATTGTGAGCAGACATGCAGAAGTCTGCAGGCACTGTAACCGCAAGTGCCAGTGTTGAAATTGTTACAGACCTGCGATTTACCCAAGTACACTATATCACGGCCTAGTTTATCTTTAAGCACCCTGCCAGGTCTCCCTGTGGGTACCACATTAGTAGGTGAAAAAACAGCATTCACCTCTGGAGAATTAGGGCACAGATTAGCCGTGTGGGAGTTGGACGAGCTGGGGTCTTTAGGCCCGCGAAGTGCCGGCAAAAAAGCTCTGTATCAAGCACACCCCAATCAGCTTGATAATTGAACTGTGATAGGGCGGCCGACGCCTTTGCGGAAAAAGCACGGTGGTAGTCGTAAAAAGACGTACCACCGTACTTGTGCCCCAAAACCACCAGCTTGTGGAGGTAAAGGTCCAATTCCTCCCTCCTATCCGGATATACAGAGCATATCACAAACCCTGTATATCGCGAAAGCTAGCACAAATTCTGGAATTCTCGATAGCTTCTGATTCAACCTGGGATCTCTGGACTTCAATACTACTGACACATCCCCATATGCATAGGTCTTATTTTCAAGGACATCTTGTGAGGCTATCAGAAGTGATACCAGATTGATATCCTTCCCTTCCAAGATGTCCTTTTTTGTTTTAGCAGGCACCATGTGTGCGGGGTTAATGATATGCGGGTCTTTCATACTGTTTTGTAAATTACCCGGTAGGGGGTCCAAACGCACCGAAGCAACCGGATCCACTGCAGCAGCAAGCGACCTTTGCTGGTTATCTGCATCCATTTTGTCGAGTCTGTCCGTAATACGACCCAAAGAGGTTAGGACTGAGGACAAAACCGTATGCAGATCTGAAGACTGGGTGCCACTGGACCCTTCCCCCGCCCCAGCGTTATCAGTCTGTGTATTCAGTAGTCTGCTTTCCTAGCCGTAGCAGGGAAAGGAATATTTCTCTTCCTTAATTTGGCGGTGATCCTGGGAATAGTTCATGCCCTGAGTGATGCAGGGCTCGCGTTGTTGTCACCCTGAGACGGAGTGACCGATCTAGCCGGTGTACTGGGTATGGACAAGTCTTCCCTTCCTTCAGGAACTTGTGACATGCTACAATATAAAATAATATGTTACCTGGGGTGCTACCCAACTGGCTATTGTTACTAATGCCAAGCGGCGAAGAATTACTAAGCAACGTGACAGGTGAGGCCCTGTTAGTAGCCAAGCGGCTTTGCGAGGCACTATCTATGATTTGGCTCGTGTGGGGTACGTGGCCATTGGCATTATGGCAGGGTGATGGCCTTTCCGTGACTTGTAAAAGCATAAGACAGAATGGGAGTGACAAGTGAGGCCCTCTCTATGCAACCAAGCGAGGCGGCTAGCTATGAATGGGCCTGAGGGGATGCCGTACCTCCGAAATGAGGATGGATGTTGGCCTTGCAGGACCACTAACGTAAGGCGTAAAAGGCCAGAAAAACATACTTAGTGGGTGTAACGGATCGCCTGGCACCCCGACTGGATACCTCCGTTAAAGGATGCTCCTAGCGTTTCCTGAGGACTCCAAGCACTCTGGCAGACACCACAATCACCGTATCGGAGAAGAATATGAATCCTCTCAAGCCTCTGAATGCTGTAGACAGTTGAATAGGAACCATACGAATAGGTTTGCACTCCTAGCAGTCAAACTGGAACAGCATGCAATAAATCCTCCCCCAATAATGAGACGACACTTCACTTTGAGGGAAAAAACAGGAACTCTGGACTGGCACATCCAGCCTGGCTTTTATTTCAATCTCACACATATAAGACGGCCCACAGGGGAGGTGTAAAATATCCAATAGCATCACGGGTACAACCCACACATCCCCTCCCCTTAGTGTGACACATAATCCCATTATTCATACAGTTTAAAATATACTTTTTACACAATATCTATAACTTCTACAATATTTGTGTCACAAACATAAAAATTTTCTCACTCAGCATACTTCAATTAGGAACACTCTCAAAAATCGTTCACATCCCTCCAGCATATCAAAAGTTACCCGGAAGTTCTTTTATGACCGACCGCAAGCACATTTTATTGCCCAAAACAGTTCCATGGATTTGGACTGTGCGGTCGGTCAATTTCCTGCAGAAAAACGACTAAGTCCCGTTCGAAGTGTTGCCGGTACTTCGACTTTAGTCGAAGTTTCGAAGTGGAGTCGATGGTAAGGGTCGGCGGTGTTCGAAGTTAAAATGCCCGCCGCCACGTGGTCCTTTATCCGATGCCGTCCACTTCGACGACTTCAACAACTTCGGTAACTTTGGTAACTTCGGTAACTTCGGCGCTTCGACAGCTTTGCCGGCTTCGACAGCTTCGACAGCTTCGACTGCTTCGACTGCTTCGACTGCTTCGACTGTATCCGAAGTGCCCATTTAAAGTTACAACACTGCTCCAAAGTAATCCAAGGGCCAGGAACAGTATTATACAATCCATTATGCCCAAATACACTTCTTAAAACGTACCAGTTTTCCAGGGGCCATAGTCAGCAGGTAGGAGGCAGGCCGCCAGGCCCCTCCAATGCCCAGTGTCAAGGCGGGTTCCACCACAGTGGGTCCTATTTTAGTATGCCAGTATATCTGTACTAAACCCGGAAGGGTAGGTAGGGAGGGAAAAATAGTTGAGAAGACGTGACGTACCTGATGAGCAAGTTGCCAGATAGTATGAGAAAGGGGGTACAGGCGATCTGTAGTAACCTACAAGAGTAATTTATGTTTGTACAGGTAAATAAATATGACCCCTAAATCCCCTGCTATTCTGATACCTACCAGTAGTACTTCACTAGTAGAGGACTGGAACCAATTACACAACAGAGCAAGGATGCCTATACCTAATAATACAGAAAAACACATATAAGGACCCTGGTTTTGCGTGACTATTTAAGTAATAAATAACTCCAGATTACTGACCTAAGTCAAGTGAAAGTTGGTGAAAGTTGGTAGAATAGCTGCCCACGTGGAACTGCTGAGAAATACTGAAATAAAAGAGGTCCTTAATCATCCCAAGTGCTAAGCATCTTATGTATGTAAAATTACATCCAACCACTATACCGTAGGCTGAGTTAACTATGAGAAACCCAGCTCCTAATGCAGAATTTCCCTACATATTATTCTACCCACTAAATATGTGCCCCAAATAAAGTTAACCTCTGTAATGATACCAGCCTTATATGTAATAACCCGTGTTTTAAAAAGAAACAATAGAAAAAGCCCATCAAAACTTATATGACCACCAGGGTTGTGAATTCATGTACAAGTAAACCAATAATAATAATCAGCCACCAGAGGTCGCTTTAGTGCCTATAATAGTATATAACATTATTTAACCGTGTTTGGCAAACGAGTGGTCATAAGATGACCCGAAAAGTAACGAGTTTTGCATGAATAAAATTTGCCCATAGAGTAAGAGCCAGTAGAAAATCATGTAAAAATACCGACATTATGAACGTGGGCGAAATCATCGTTTTTTTGATGACGAAAAACGGCCGCGCTGCCAATTTGTGACGGCCGTTTTAACTTACGATTTTGACCGCTCGAATAAACCCGACAACCGCCCGGCCTAAGGTGCACCAGCCCGTCGCACCCGGAGGTAACAGGACCCTGCATGCCGATGACTGAGATGCCAGTAACAGGAAATGACGTCAGAGAAGAACCGGAAGTGACAATCACTCTCCAACAATTCGCCAGACCTAACAGGTAATGAGGGAAGGGTTGGTGCTCCTTAAGAAGGGGAACCAAGCCCCTTCCACAACTTCAGGCCACGCCTTCCATATATATATATATATATATATATATATATATATATATACTGCCCCCAAAAAATAAAGGGAACACAAAAATAACACATCCTAGATCTGAATGAATTAAATATTCTTCTGAAATACTTTGTTCTGTACATAGTTGAATGTGCTGACAACAGAATCACACAAAAATTAAAAAATGGAAATCAAATTTTTCAACCCATGGAGGTCTGGGTTGGAGTCACACTCAAAATTAAAGTGGAAAAACACACTACAGGCTGATCCAACTTTGATGTAATGTCCTTAAAACAAGTCAAAATGAGACTCAGTAGTGTGTGTGGCCTCCACGTGCCTGTATGACCTCCCTACAACGTCTGTGCATGCTCCTGAAGAGGTGGCGGATGATCTCCTGAATTATCTCCTCCCAGACCTGGACTAAAGCATCTGCCAACTCCTGGACAGTCTGTGGTGCAACGTGACGTTGGTGGATGGAGCGAGACATGATGTCCCAGATGTCCTCAATTGGATTCAGGTCTTGGGAACGGGCGGGCCAGTCCATAGCATCAGTGCCTTCGTCTTGCAGGAACTGCTGACACACTCCCGCCACATGAGGTCTAGTATTGTCTTGCATTAGGAGGTACCCAGGGCCAACCGCACCAGCATATGGTCTCACAAGGGGTCTGAGGATCTCATCTCGGTACCTAATGGCAGTCTGGCTACCTCTGGTGAGCACCTGGAGGGCTGTGCGCCCCCCCAAAGAAATGCCACCCCACACCATTACTGACCCACTGCCAAACCAGTCATGCTGGAGGATGTTGCAGGCAGCAGAACGTTCTCCACGGCGTCTCCAGACTCTGTCACATGTGCTCAGTGTGAACCTGCTTTCATCTGTGAAGAGCACAGGGCGCCAGTGGCGAATTTGCCAATCTTGGTGTTCTCTGGCAAATGCCAAACGTCCTGCATGGTGTTGGGCTGTAAGCACAACCCCCGATCTGTGGATGTCGGGAACTCATACCACACTCATGGAGTCTGTTTCTGACTGTTTGAACAGACACATGCACATTTGCGGCCTGCTGGAGGTCATTTTGCAGGGCTCTGGCAGTGCTCCTCCTGTTCCTCCTTGCACAAAGGCGGAGGTAGCGGTCCTGCTGCTGGGTTGTTGCTCTCCTACAGCCTCCTCCACATCTCCTGATGTACTGGCCTGTCTCCTGGTAGCGCCTCCATGCTCTGGACACTACGCTGACAGACACAGCAAACCTTCTTGCCACAGCTCGCATTGATGTGCCATCCTGGATGAGCTGCACTACATAAGCCACTTGTGTGGGTTGTAGACTCCATCTTATGATACCACTAGATTGAAAACACCGCCAGCATTCAAAAGTGACCAAAACATCAGCCAGGAAGCATAGGAACTGAGAAGTGGTCTGTGGTCACCACCTGCAGAACCACTCCTTTATTGGGGGTGTCTTGCTAATTGCCTATAATTTCCACCTGTTGTCTATCCCATTTGCACAACAGCATGTGAAATTGATTGTCACTCAGTGTTGCTTCCTAAGTGGACAGTTTGATTTCACAGAAGTGTGATTGACTTGGAGTTACATTGTTTTGTTTAAGTGTTCCCTTTATTTTTTTGATCAGTATATATATATATATATATATATATATATATATATATATATATATATATTAAATGAGTAGAGAGGTACACTCATAGGTCTTAATCCAAGTGGTATTTATTCAATGATATTCATCAAAATATAATGTCCCGATCGACATTTCAACCCCTCAGGGGCTTTTTCAAGATGAAAAAGTCCAATTTGAGATATGCAAGTGATGTCCAACAATAATTTCTCTATTTGCACTATGGGGAGTTTAATTGTGGTTGGTCTCACCATAATCTTTCTGCTACCTAGCTGTATCTGTCTTTATATCTATATTTACATATAGACAAAAATAAACAAATTTGAAGTTCACCTCTATTAATAAGAGGTTGATAGAACTGTGTTGCTTGATATCCTAGACGTCACTTAAGAGTTAAAAGATGTGTAAGGAAATGGATATGCGAACAATTTTAGAATCCTATTGACTGTATTCTGATATTTACCATACATCCATGCTAATTACGTTTATTTAAAGCTATCAAATGTATCAAGTGATATACTTGTTTATATTTCATTCAGACAAGTGATATTGATCTTTTTACAAAAATGTGCATAGATTTCTTGTGATTAGGTTACACACATTCTTGCAGTCATGCATTATCGCATGAATCAAGTTATTATTACTCTCGTTTACGTTCACGTTTAATATATTTCTCTACTTGTCCATTTGAAAGCATTGATTACGGACTTAAATTACAGCAAATGTTCATGGCCAAGTGGCAACAATGTACGGACTCTTTGGGTTTACATATCTTTTTCCAAATCACAATTTGTTGAGTTAAAAGGAAATATCAACAGAAAGATAACAATATATACATTTAAGTCACTTGCTTTGTAAATTGAGGCAAGACTTACAGATGTCCCTTGTTACATTTGTATCTGTTCATCTCATAGACATTATAAATCTAGGTATCTAAAGTGAGTGGTGAGGAATATTTATAGTAGATTTTCCTTTTATTTTTTTCAAACATTTCTATTTCATTTTTGATACTGATAGTTTTCAGGTTTAATGTAATGCAACCACCATAAAAAGACTACAAAATTAAATATAAGGTAATTATTTACTTGTATTAAAGCATATAATGACCATCTGTTTACAGTACCAATCAGTACCATTACAAGAAAAGAGAAAAATATAATGTAGGCAAACAAAAATGTTTTATAGATCATATAACAAACAATATGCAGCATTCATATTAAACCAGCAGGTGAATGTGTATTATAAATATCTAATAAAGTACAAAATATACTGAGATATTATTTTATGTTTTAAAAAGGCCATGTGAGAGTAAAAATAAATCTTCCAGAGCTCTACAAAAATCCAGCTGCCAGAATAACATTTCAAGGTGAAATCTACATTGACGACACAATAGTGTTTCAGATCACCCTTGCAGTCTTCCAAAGAGCCTGTTCCTTTTTTCTATCCTAATGACCATCATTTGTAGATCAGTATTCTAGTGTGTCTGAATTTGTACCAGAACTCCACAGTCTTAAAACTAAAATAAATCAGTTTATAAATCGGTCTGCAAAAATAAGCTATTGTTGTAAATTGTGTTTTTGTTGTAAAAATTGCTATTTCGACTGTAAACGATTACAGGTACAAAAGACTGAAAGGAAGCACTAAATTTACACAGGCATATTTCTTTAAATATCAGGGAAACCACTTGTCATGAGAAGTAAGAATAATCAATTGTTCCTTGTAAACATAGTGTCAATTAATGCGGTGTGTGTTCATTACATTGCCAGAATATGGATAACTAATGTAGTGAATGCATGGAATGGTTGCCCAGTAGAGTTGGTATGATTGATTACAGCACGGTAAGGGCTAATTTGACTACCTTTAACTAAGACCTGTGAGTTGAACTGTGTCTGGGAAGCAACTGGTTAATCTTGTTTGTGTCTAGAAGATGTCTGAAATGGTATAGTAATTAAAACATGTTTTATCTTCCGATTTGTAAACCAAACAATGTGAAGTAACTTTAGGACTGGTCTGAGGCCTAGCAACATTTATTACTACAGGAGCCTTAACAGATTGGCTGCCAGGTTTGAGAGACAACATGACACTTTTGACACTAAGGTCGGTGAAGGGTCATTCAATTAAAGTTTTGGAAATGATTTTAAATGCTATTTTGTTTTTGGGGCACTATGTATGAAATATAAGTCATCTCTTGGGACAGAAGGAATGATACCATGCTAGTAATGTGAATATTACTAGAATCTGTTACTTTTCTCCATTTTTTTTTTTATCTATTTGTTGGTGTATGTAAACATTGTTTGTGATCTATTTGTATATGTTTGTGTTTATAATAAATGTTCCTTATTAAAATTCCGCTTTTGTCTGGTATAAGAATCATGTTACTGTAGAGAATTATAAAATACTGTTTAGGGTAACCTAAGGTGCCTTGTCTATAAATTGCCCTGGTGGTGGCAGATTTTATAGGTGTAGTGGTGTTAAGAATGATATATATAAATATTTCTTTGTAATTCAGGGTTTTATTGAGGCATAAAAGCAGATTCATTCCAATAAGAGAAAGTTTACATCATATCAAAATTTCACAAATAAAAGATAGCAAAACATAGTGTATACAGACAAATAATCAAATCAAATTTATCAAAAAAACAAACAAACTAGAAATCCTGCATAACGAACCATAAACTAAGCTAAGTTTAGTAAATGCAGGGAGCTGGATTACTGCAAAAGAAAATGTAGCTCAATCCATAGGAGATAGGTGTATGACAAATAAGTCAATGGAACCTGATGGAATACACCCAAAGCTATTAAAAGAGCTTAGTGGTGTACTAGCAAAACCATTAACAGATTTATTTAACCAATCATTGATAGCAAGAGTAGTCCCAGAAGATTGGAAGTTGGCGAATGTTGTGCCTATTCACAAGAAAGGTAATAGGGAGGAGTCGGGCAACTATAGGTCAGTAAGCCTTACTTCAGTAGTGGGGAAAGTAATGGAAACCATGTTACAGGATAGGACTGTTGAACATCTAAAAACACATGAATTTCAAGATCAGAGACAACATGGGTTTACTTCAGGGAGATCATGCCAAACTAATCCTATTGATTTTTTTGATTGGGTAACTAAAATTATAGATCAGGGTGGTGCAGTAGACATTGCTTACCTAGATTTCAGTAAGGCTTTTGACACTGTTGCACATAGAAGGCTTATCAATAAACTGCAATATTTAAGTTTGGATTCCAATATTGTTGAATGGGTAAGGCAGTGGCTGAGTGACAGGCAACAGAGGGTTGTAGTCAATGGAGTATATTCAAAGCTTGGGCTTGTCACCAGTGAGGTACCTACGGGATCTGTACTTGGGCCCATTCTCTTTAATATTTTTATTAATGATATTAGAGAAGGTCTTCATGGTAAGGTGTGTCTTTTTGCTGATGATACTAAGATTAGTAACAGGGTTGATGTTCCAGGAGGGATAAGCCAAATGGCTAATGATTTAGGTAAACTAGAAAAATGGTTAGAGTTGTGGCAACTGACATTTAATGTGGATAAGTGCAAGGAAATGCATCTTGGACATAAAAACCCAAGGGCAGAGTACAGAATATTTGATAGAGTCCTAACCTCAACATCCGAGGAAAGGGATTTAGGGGTGATTATTTCTGATGACTTAAAGGTAGGCAGACAATGTAATAGAGCATCAGGAGATGCTAGCAGAATGCTTGGTTGTATAGGGAGAGGCATTAGCAGTAGAAAGAGGGAAGTGCTCATGCCATTGTTCAGAACACTGGTGAGACCTCACTTGGAGTATTGTACGCAGTACTGGAGACCGTATCTTCAGAAAGATATTGATACCTTAGAGAGAGTTCAGAGAAGGGCTACTAAACTGGTTCATGGATTGCAGGATAAAACTTACCAGGAAAGGTTAAAGGATCTTAACATGTATAGCTTGGAGGAAAGACGAGACAGGGGGGATATGATAGAAACATTTAAATACGTAAAGGGAATCAACACCGTAAAGGAGGAGACGATATTTAAAAGAAGAAAAACTACCACAACAAGAGGACATAGTCTTAAATTAGAGGGACAAAGGTTTAAAATTAATATCAGGAAGTATTACTTTACTGAGACGGTAGTGGATGCATGGAATAGTCTTCCAGCTGAAGTGGTAGAGGTTAACACAGTAAAGGAGTTTAAGCATGCGTGAGATAGGCATAAGGCTATCCTAACTATAAGATAAGGCCAGGGACTAATGAAAGTATTTAGAAAATTGGGCAGACTAGATGGGCCGAATGGTTCTTATCTGCCGTCACATTCTATGTTTCTATGATAACCAATCTGTAATTACAATGCTGATAATATCAATCCTCTTAACCACCAATTTGCCATATACAAGTGGAGTGAGGGATTTAAAGTAAAGAAAAAGACGCACACTGAGGGTGATGTGGATGGCAACTTTAGAGAATGCAGGAGATCCCCTGGGCCCTCTACAGCAGACAGAGGCCCTACTGTGGTTCCTGATGCCACCCACACATACATGATGCAGTGTTCCCTCAACAATCCGTGGGACTCCAGAGGCATCAGCAGCTTCAAATATCTGTTTGCTGCTATGTAATGGTATTTTAGCAGCTGCTCTCTTCATCCGATGCATGGATCTGGCAGAAATCTTCTTCAATGTGCCTTTATCTGCACAAACCCGTCTGTGCTCTGAATCAGCCACAAATCTCTTAATAGTGCAATGATCACGCTTAAGTTTTCGTGAAATATGTAATGTTTTCATACCTCGTCCAAGGAATTGAACTATTTCACACTTTTCGGCAGCAGAGAGATCCTTTTTCTTCCCCATATTGCATGAAAATGGTGCTCTGCTTAATAATGTGGAACACCCTCCTTTAGTAGTTTTTCCTTAAATTGGGCTCACCTGGCAATCTAATTATCACAGGTGTCCGAGATTGATTTCAGTGATCAAAAGAGCCCTGAGACACAATGCCATCCATGAGTTAAACTGAAAAACAAAATATTTAATCTTTGTGACACTTAAATAGAATAATATAATTTGCATAATAATTTGGAGCAGGGTGTATGAGGAGAGAGGAATCAATGCAATGCATTACTATGAGGAGATGCTGATTTGTGCAGCATTTTGCAGCCAATCCTATTAGAAAACATTGGATTGTCTGAGATCATCAAGCTTGATAATCTCAGCCAAAAAAAACAGGGCCAGTCGAGGGGAGACAAGCACGGCGTAGGAAAAAAAGGTAAGTAAAAACACCATTCCCTTGCAAACGGAAGAGGTCTGGTCACCTAAACACACACATCATGACACAGACACACACACCATTACTGACGGACTCAAGGTAGGTAACGGACTCACATATCCCAGGCGCCAAGGCAAAATTCCTAGGCGCCATGGAGACCTGGCACCTGGGATTTGTCGAGCCCTGTGCTGGCTACACAGCTGGTTCAGGCACAATAGGAACAGTAAGTTCCATCTAATTTTTTACCACTTACATATTTCAGTCTTATGGTCCCCAACCTCAATGGAGTATTTTTACATTTGTCAAGGTTTATAGTGACCCTTACATGCAGAGTTTAAATTAAATCTACAAATCCTAACATTACATGTGAAATCAGTGTAGTAGGTAATTACAGAATAGTAAACAGGTAGAAAGGTCACAGACACCATAACACCAAGAATAACAGAAACAAATTGTGGCAAACCTAGCCACTTCTGGACTGTAATGTAGAAAGGTTGTCTGTACTATGTGCTGTGTGTATTTTGCTATGTGTACTGTGTGGTATATGTAACTTTACTGTGTATCTGGGATTATGGTAATTCGCCTGCTGGCAGCCGTAAGCTACCAGCATGCGAGTACTTCGTTCAACGAACGGCGGCTATCCGGGCTGTTCGTGGAACGAATGCGGGCTTCCCTGATAGACCACACACTTGGAGGCGTGTGGCGCTTGTTAACCGATTGCAACAATGTTGCAATCGGTAATTAGAGACTCTCCTAGGTGGCCGTCGTTCAGCTACCGACCATGCGGCGGTCGTCCATCTTGGATTCGCTATTCTTCAGCGGTGTTTGGTCGTCGAGCGCCTGGAACTGAAAACGGCTACTCGACGACACGAACACCGCTGGACTTCCAGACCGTTCGGGAGCCCGGTGTTCGGTAGGATCGTTCCCCTAAGTATAATCGACAGATTGAGGGGAACTTCAATGTACAACTGTATTTGTTGCGGCGTTCGGTCAGTTCAGCTGGGAGCTGAGCGGTATTCTCTCAAAAGATGCGCTCAGACCCCAGCTATCTACCGAACGTTCGGTTAAGTCTGTATACCGAATAAAACTCAGAAACAGTATTTTAAAGTAAATTGTCAGTTTTGCTGCACGAGGGGATAATCCACTTAATCGTCCATTTTAGTGGGAGTATCCTTCTCGTGCAGCAAGGCCTGTTGGGAGAATTATATTGCATGATGGGATAAATCCCCTGAAACCTCTGTAAGGAAACCCCTTGCATGGGGAACTGTATAAATATGCAAGCTTGTGAATAAAGCCAGTTAGTTGACTCCCAAACTGTGTTTTGGCCGGTTATTGGGAGGATTGGGATATTGCCTTACTTTTCAGCGCTGACTGTGGATTTACCTGTTATACCAGCGGAAACCGTGGATTCTAATACTGTACTCGCTACACAAATAAAGCAAAATCTAAAGGTTTGAAAAGTCAGGAATATACTTTAAACAAATGAAATCAGCTTTGACTTAAACTTGGGGCATCTGAATTGTCATGTATCCATGGTACTCTATGACACAGCAACATAGGAATGCACTGCATTACATGTGTCATCAGAGTTGCACATGTTTACAGGGATGGCAATGAGAACTTATACAAGCCATAACATATGTTTACTTTTATGCACTCATTTATTTCATCAGCTAAATTATAGGGGATTATGGTAATATATTAATATCAGTTAAATATTCTCATTTGTTCTTAGATCAAAGAATCAGCAGTTTCAACATCACTAGAACATTAATACAACTCCCTTATTACCTCATACCCGAGAGGACCCTGGTTACGTTGGCTTTCCTACGACTGTGTGGATTTAGCCTACACAGTAACTTGTTTTTCATGCAAGTTAACCTCAGTTCAGGTTCTTTGTTGCACTGTTGTTGACATTAACAATATTTTTATTTATTTTATTTCCTTTTCCTTAAAATTACTCTTCATACTGTCCAATTTCCCCTTTCAAAATTAATCATTTGGCACTTCCTGTCTAAATATTTCTACTTGCCTAGGTTCAAATACAAAGTACATCTTCATACTTCGTGAACAGCTAACTATGGCCTCAATTTAATATTGTTTTTCAACAATTTTTCAATGATTTATTATTTTTGGATTAATTTTTAAAATTATTTAATATTATGAAAAATGTTTTCGTTTTGTGATTTGTTTTTATAAATGTTATTTTGTTTTAACTACATATGTATATATATATATGTATATATATATATATATATATATTTTTTTTTTTTTTTTTTGTATCTAAAAATATTAAATCATATGAAATGTTTATGCAATCATATTAAACCAAGGCCTATATGTTATGCTCATAATAAATTGACTGTACATTGAACCTGGTGCTTTAGATTAAGAAAACAGGAGAATACGGATGAAGATTTAGATGGATGGCTAAAAAAGAGAAGATGAAAGATAAGAGAAGAGCAATGAAAAGAAGGCTAGATAACGAAATAGCATGAAATACAAAAGAAGAAAGCAGTGAACATGAATGAATACAGCAATGTGAGGAAAAGCTATAAAGTAGAAGGGTGAGCAACAATGAACACAAAAGGGTGAGAGTACACACCATGGTAACGCCCTATTTACTGCTTGTTAGTCATGTGCATAGGTGCTCGAAAAAAAAAGAAGGGTGAGAGTATATGCAAATATGGAAGCAACAACCAAGAGAAAAACCTACATGGGGAGAGAAAAAGGAAAAAAAGAGGGAATGGTATGGTTAACATAATGGAAAATGAGCAAAACAAAAAACAATTCTCAGCATAGTTAACATTCTCAATGGAAAGGCATTGTACCATAATTTGATAGATTTCTCTATCAAGTAGAGACCCTGGATTTTCTTAGGTCAGTATTAGATTTGAAGACCACAAGAACCCGCCATTTACTCAAGTCACTCAAATCAGGACATCCATAAATAACTAAACTTGTGCACAGAGTTAAAAGTTGATTTGGCCAAAACAAAATTCTGAAAAATGTAGTTTGTTATCTCCGACTATTAAAAAATATTTGAGAAAATGATTTGACCAAAAAAGGAGTGAAAATGAGCCAATCAGTATACTGCAAAATATATAAATAATATAAAATATTTTGTAGCACTCTGATAATTGTATTTTCCTCCTTAAGAAATGCCTCTTGCATTATTTTTTGTATCAGAAGTATTTCTCATCTCACCCCATCTGTATAATCCTGTTGCCTGGGATGTAATCAATTACAGGTATGTTCCGTTTCCTCTATCTGACCACCATCTGTTGTCCATTGACATCCGCATACCCCGTACCCACAGTTTCTCACCCTCACCACATCAGTCTTGCAGAAACCTCTATTATCTTGACCTACAGCAATTCTCCACCAACCTCCAAAGTCTCTTTTCACCAATCTCAAATCTCACCTGCCCTAACACTGCACCCTCCCTCTACAACGCCACTCTCTCTTCTCAACTAGACATCATTGCACCTCCTACACTTAAATGCACTCCAAAGTGCCTCCAATTACTACCCTGGCACACCAAGCTGACCCGATACCTCCAGAAATGTTCCAGAACTGCTGAACACTGCTGGAGAAAGTCTCACTCTGCGTCTGACTTCCTCCACTATAAATGTATGCTGCTCTCCTACAGTCTGGCTCTTCAAAAGAAAACTAGTTCAATACACTCATAACCACACTCTTCTGCGAGCCCAAATGACTGTTTCATGATTTTAATATTCTTTGCCCTGTTGTGCCTCCTCCTTCTACCAACTTGACCACCACAAACTTTGCAACTCACTTCACTGAGAAGATTTTTACAATCAGGAAGAGATCTCTCATCTCTCTCCATCCACTACGAATTTCTCCCCTAACCACACTCCCTCAGCTGACCTACACTCATTTGCACCTGCGACAGCGGAAGAGGTTTCTGCTCCATTCCTCCCGCCCCACCACCTGTTCCCTCTATCCTATTACCTTGTATCTCATCTGAACTTTGTCTCCTTCTCTTACTCTGCCTCTCACTAAAATGTTTAATCTCACCCTCTTCTCTGGCACATTGCCCTTCAAACATGCAACAGTAAGCCCGATTCTGAAAAAAAACCAACCATCAGGGCCGGTGCAAGGATTTCTGCCGCCCTAGGCAATGATCCATTTTCCCGCCCCGTAATGTCACTCACTGACAGACACACACACACTAGCAGACACACACACACACACTGGCAGACACACAGACACACTCACTGACAGACACACACACACTCACTCACTGACACACATACACACACTCACACACACTCACTGACACACAGACACACACACAGATACTTACTGACAGACATACACTCACTCACTGAAAGACACTTACTGATAGATATACACTCACTGACAGACACACAAATACACACTCACGGACAGACATACACTCACTCACTGACAGACACACACACACACACAAAGACACTCACTGACATACATACACACACTCACTGACAGATGCACACACAGACACTCACTGAAAGACAGACATACACTCACTCACTGACAGACACACACACAACACACACACTCACTGACAGGCATACACTCACTGACAGACACACACACACACACTCGCTGACATACATACACTCACTCATCGACAGAAAGACACACACACACACACTCACTGACATACATACACTCACTCACTGATAGACACACACATGCACGCAGACACTCACTGACAGACACACACACACACAGACACTACAACAAACTGCGGGATACGGCTGAGAATAATTCTAAAAGGAACATACAAAATACACAGAAATAGTGAAGTACAGTTTAACACATCTCATGCGCTGTATATGAATGCACTCACAAGATAACGGAGAATAAATCGCTCATAAGGTGCCTCCCCCGGTGGATATGGGGGGCTGGTAATCCCTTGATTCCTCGTTGGATTTCTTAATAATACTCAGGACTTCAAATGGGTAGTAGTAGAAAAAAAGATGCTTTTATTGATAAAAGGTGAATAATCACCATCAATAAAATATATTAAAATAAATGAAAAACGGTATGGTCCTACGCGTTTCGTTCTATAAAGAACTTCCTCAGGGACCGTATATAGAAGTAAAACAATATACAATCATAACAGGTAAGAAATACATCCTATTCCCACCCTCCCCTAGTCCT
This sequence comes from Pelobates fuscus, assembly GCF_036172605.1. Classification (NCBI taxonomy): domain Eukaryota; kingdom Metazoa; phylum Chordata; class Amphibia; order Anura; family Pelobatidae; genus Pelobates; species Pelobates fuscus. Next base: position 92,766,866 of record NC_086325.1, on the reverse strand, counting down.
CTTTAAATAGGGCTACTCCCTATGTCCATTGGTGGTTCCATGGGTGGTACCCAGTGTCCATCGCTTGATTGGTCCTGTAGGTGGATAGTACAGCTGTTTCCCATTCTCCTCATTTTGCTGGCGATCGAATTTGGCGCGTTCAGCTGACCGGAACCGGAAGTGTAGGTCATATTGCACTTCCGCGTTCCATATGCGTTCCACCTGCGTTCCACCTGCGGTTAATGTGCGTTCCACCTTCATTCTATTACGTTCTCATAGTGTGATCACAAAAATCAACAGACAACAAAATATTCTATCTACTGAGAGGAAAAAAGGTGTTAATAACTTAATTTGCAGCACATTTGTTCTATAATTTGGATCATAATAAGTCACCATCCTTAAGTTGTCTATAAACAGTGGTGCAGAATATTTGAAAGGTAAAATGTGTATAGCAAACACATTCCATTATAATATATATGATACAATCTCCCAAAAGTATATCTCATATTGATTCAATGTGTAATGTGCATAGTAGAAATATATTATATATTATATATCACTAATGTGATGTGTGTTGAAGAACTAAATTAGAATAAAAATAAATATGCAATGTTCCTATGAATAATCTCCAATATTGGATGGAGTAACACATATACCTGATGTCCTAATTAATTGTAATATAAACATATTGGACCTTTTATTTCATTAGTGGCTACAAAAAAGTTAATATAGAGAAAAAAATTCAAATATTCCCAAAAAGTTGTGTATATAAATACAATTGAACCTCCAAATTCCAAGGAAGTCCAACGACTACACATACTCAATGTGATGAATATGTCGACTATATATAATTAATGTTTTATAATAAAATCCCAATGATCCAAAGAAATATATATATATAAATGAAAATAAATATGTGAAGACAGAGAATTATATAAACCATATAAATCCTAATCCAGAAAACATACTAAATCAATCCCTATGTTAAGACCTTGTGGCTCTAGGGTATTCAACCTATGTATCCAAAAGGTTTCCCTCTGTGATAATTTTTGAACCCTATCCCCTCCTCGCCAGAATGGAGACACTCTTTCAATACCCATAAACTTAAATTCCTTGAAAGAAAATAATGGACAATTGGAACAGTGAACTGGAACTGAATGAGTTGTTAGTTTTTTCCTGATGTTATTTAGGTGTTCTAATATTCTAACCTTCAGAATCCTTTTCGTTCGTCCCACATACTGTTTGCCACACGGACATTGCAGCAGATAGACTACATAGTCCATGTGGCAACTAATCTAATGGTGATTATTCACCTTTTATCAATAAAAGCATATTTTTTTCTACTACTACCCATTTGAAGTCCTGAGTATTATTAAGAAATCCAACGAGGAATCAAGGGATTACCAGCCCCCCATATCCACTGGGGGAGGCACCTTATGAGCGATTTATTCTCCGTTATCTTGTGAGTGCATTCATATACAGCGCATGAGATGTGTTAAACTGTACTTCACTATTTCTGTGTATTTTGTATGTTCCTTTTAGAATTATTCTCAGCCGTATCCCACAGTTTGTTGTAGTGTTTGTGGTTATATGAAAAGGTCGTCTTCTCTGGGTAACGATCTTGGGAGGCTGCATTTTAACAATCAAGCTAAGTATTTGTATATATATTTCACTACAATCACTGTCTTTAGTAGTGTTTATATTGCATTGAACACACACACAGACACTGACAGACATACACACACTCACTCACTAAGAGACTTACACTCACTCACTGACAGACATACAAACACACACTCACTGACAGACAGACACACACACACACACACACACACAGATACTCACTGACATACATACGTACACTCACTCACTGACAGACACACACACACATCCTCACGGACATACATACTCGCTCACTGACAAACACACACAGGCAGTCACTCACTGACACACACACTCACACTCACACATACACTCACTGACTGTCAAACACTCACCTCCCTGGGGTCCAGTGTGGGGCAGCTCCTCACTCCTCCCACCCACTTTTTAGTATGCTGGGGCCGGAATGACGTCATATTCCAGCTGCCAGCATCACAGAGGGCGCGCAAGGGAGGAGTAAGAGGCTGCAAGAACAGCCTCCGTCGCTGCCTGCCTGCTCTGTCCCCCTCTCGTCCGGTCACCGGCATTTTTTGGCAGAGAAGGCACCTGCCATCAAGGTAAGCATGTGCCTGCTCTGCCTTACCTAGCACAGCTCCTAGGCCCCCTGTGACAGGGCTCCTCTCAGCACCCCCACCTTCAGGCACCTTGAGGATCGGCCCGGCGCTCGCCCAGTGCTGTGGCCCCAGACAGGGGAAGGCAGCCCACCAGGAAAAATCCCGGTGGGCGCCCCCAGCAGGCCAGTTCCCAAGGCAAATCCGAGTATGCCTAACAGTGGCGCTGGCCCTGTTCCCCATCCAACTACCACCGTATCTCGCTACTGCTATTTGTCTCCAAGATCCTTGAGCGAGTTGTGTATGCGAGATTGACAGACTTCCTCGAATCCAACTCTCTGCTTCACCCGCTTCAATCTGTATTCCACACTCGTCACTCTGTAGAAACAGCTGTGACCAAAGTATACAATGATCTTATCACTGCTTAATCCCATGGCCACACTCTATCCTAATTCTCCTCGACCTTTCTGCTGCTTTTGACACTGTTGATAATCAACAGCTCCTTCTCATCCTCTGTAATATCTGTCTACAAAATACCACTCTCTCTTGGTGCTCTTCCTACCTCTACCAGTGCTCAATAAGTGTTTCTTTCTCTGGCTCTGCCTCTTCACCCCAATCTCTTTCTGTTGGTGGTGCCCAAGGGTCTGTCGTTGGTCCCCTATTGTTCTCAATTTACACTGCCTCCCTTGTTAAAACTCATCAGCTCCTTTGGCTTCCACTATCATTTCTATACAGATGACAGGCAAATTTATCTGTCCTCCCCTGATTTTTCACCACTCCTCTTGATTCATGTCTGTGACTGCATCTCTGCTATTTCCAACTGGATGGCTGCTCATTTCCTTAAACTGAACCTGTCCAAAACAGAACTTCTGGTCTTCCCTCCCCCAAGTTTTGCTACTCCCTTGTCTGTGTCCCTCCAAGTCATTGGCGCTACCATCCACTCTACTTCTAAGGCTCGCTGCCTAGTGTTCTCTTTGACCTCTGCTTCACCCTTCATGTCCAACCAATCGCCAAATCCTTCCGCTTCTATCTCAAAAACATCCGACCCTATTTAACACCTGATATAGCAAAGGTGCTTGTCCGTGCTGTGGTCTTCTCTCGCCTTGACTACTGTAACCCACTTCTCAGTGGTCTTACGTGTTCCAAACTTGCCCCGTTACAGTCTATAATTAATGCAGCAGCGAGGCTCATCTTCCTGTCCACCCGCACCTCCAATGCCTACCCCCCTTTGTCAGTCCCTCCATTGGCTTCCTGTAAGATATAGGGATCGATTTAAGATCCTGACACATGCCTACAAATCTCTACACAATGCTGCTCCCACCTATTTATCCTCACAAATATGTCCCGTCTAGGCCCCTATGCTCCACCGGAGACCTACGTCTAACCTCTGTTCATACTCCTACCTCTGATGTTCACCTTAAAGACTTCTCTAGGGCTGCACCATTTCTATGGAACGCCCTTCCCCTCTCTGTTAGACTTTAACTCAATCGCTATCAATTAAACTGTGAAAATCTTTCCCTCCCCGCACCCGGATTTCTCTGAAACTGTCATCAAAACAAAACACTAAGCCCTCAGTAAATACTATCCCAGCAACCTACTTTTCTACCTTACCCATACCTTTTATGTCACTATACCCCACTCCCTCTAGCATGTAAGCTCATTGAGCAGAGTCCTCAATCCCTTGTTCCTGTGCGTCATACTTGTCTGGTTACAAATAAGTGTCTGTTAGTCCACCTGTTGTACAGTGCTATGGAACTTGTTGGCGTTTTATAAATAATGATAATAATAAAAACAATATTAATAATTAATTTTGTGTTTTGTAATATATATATATATATATATATATATATATTTGTCTTTCTGGTTGAATGTATAATCCCTTTGTATATAGTATTTTCTGAACTATTGAATTGGTAATATCTGTATAACCTATGTGATTATATAATTTTGTATTTGGATTCCTTATAAAGATTGTATGTCTGGCGGAACCAGCCCCGCCACTTGTGCCTGGAGAGGACTGCTTGCCAGCCTCTTGCCCTGCGACTATGGACCTGGGATGTATTGCCCTTCTAGGAACTGATTTGGGCATGTTGTATTTTATTATGCTGCTACTGGCCCTTTAAGAACTATATGGGGACATACTGTGGAGTTACTGGGTGGCCACCATTTCATGTATCAGAGGCACATGGTGAGAACAATGGATGGCTGCCATTTTAACTCACATACACTGTTTTGACTTTTCTACACGGTGCCATCTCGTCGGTATTTGGTGCACAAAGACATTGTGCAGTAGTTTTAAACCATACAACAGGGGACACATTATACAGTAATTATTTTTCATATAGCCTGTATATGTTCTGCGGAATCTGCATTAAACTGTATCTTCCAAACTACTGAATGGATCTGGGTGAATTTTGGATATGTGGTTCACCCAGATCCCCCTAATTTTATGGGGTTATTGCATGTTTTGGGGTCCCTTGATATGTTTTATAAAACTGTATTTCTCTGCCTGTGATATTTATATTACCCATTGTGTTCAGTAATCATATCACAGGCAGAGGGGAGTATTTTGTGTGGGAGTGTCCAGGGGAGGGCTGGCAGCCTTAGGCCTGGGGGGCAAAACCAGTCAAGTGGCCCATTGCGCCACCAAATCAGTTCACCAACCATGCCCACCTTTTCCTGGTTTTATAACGGATATTGATGTTATGCTAATCAGTAGCTCTTTGCCATACCCGCTCCTTCACGGCTCTGACTTTCAATGTTGTCAGAGCACAGGCTGAGAATCTCTGAGCCTGTGCTCTGACTCACTAACTGAGCGCCGGAACATTGAGGGAGAGGATATGATCTGACTGCACCTACTGCTGGTGCGCACCAGTGGACCACCAGCGAATCGTTTAAATTAAATATGCTGGTGTACCCAACTTGTGAGCTGTGTTGGCTGCCGGGTGCCTCTGTTGTCATGGCACCCTGCGTGACCGCCCAGCTTGCCTACCCCAACGGCTGGCCCTGCTGACACACACTGACGTTACTACTTAGACATCCTCAATATTAATACAGACATCAGAGTAAACACCAATAAACTGTGGAAACAGAGCTGATCCCCCCAAATTTATAAAGGTTTGCTTAGAGGATTTATTATAAGATTAAATCATGCCTCCTCCTCTCTCTCCCCCATGCGCTGCTCTGTAGGCTGGGAGGAAGTGAAGAGTAATCACAGTCTCCCAGCACAACGCCACCTGTGGCTGCATGGGGAACAGCTGTTTAATGTAATGCTTGCAGGACGGCCAGCTGCCGCAGAACCTCTTTGTTTCCGTCTCTGCAAAGGGCTCCAGGCACTGCTTGTTGTGAGTGTGAGCCACTGTAAATTATGGGCAGAGGGCAGAGAGCACTTGCACTGCGGTCAAGACGGGTCTGGGCAGGAGGAGAGTGCAATCAGTGCACTCCCCTCCTGTGGGTCACCAGTAGACTGGTGCACCTGCCCAGGATCAGAGCCGGTGCAAGGATTTTTGCCACCCTAGACAAAATATACATTTGCCGCCCCCCCATGTGACATCACAATGCCCCACCCATATGATCTGCAATATGAACTAACGCCAGTGCTGCACACAGTGTGTGTTTACATTAAAAAGCCTGCAGGGACCAGCTATAGACACCAGAACCACTTCATTAAGCTATAGTGTCCCTTTAATGTGAGGTAAATTATAGATTAGTGTCACTAATAATATACTAGATTGCTTACTTACAATTAGATGAGGATGATGATGGGCTGCAGTTTGGCTCCACTGGTCTCCACTGGTCTGGTGTAGGATCTCTGGAGGCTGTTTGCAACTGTGGTCACAAAATTCAATGTTCTGGGAGAATTGGAAGCAGGTCCATTTTTTGGGGGCCTCTTACACAGCTCAAGGTCTGGGCCCCAGTGCCTGACGGTGAGTATGCCCATAAGGCCCACTCATAAGTCCACTTATATGTTCCACCCACCCATGAGCTCGCTCACAGGGAGTGGAGTGTGTAGGGGATGTGTTATGTGTTATTGTAGAGGATCTAATATGTGTGCTTATGGTATGTAGTGTATAGGGATGCCAGTTTGTGCAGGTGATGCAGTGTGTAGTGGAAGCAGTGTGTATTTGTGTATAAGGGATGTATTATGTGTTTCTGGTTGTGTGTAAGGGATGCATTGAGTGAATCTGTGTTTGTATGCATAAGGGATGCAAGGTGTGTGTCTGTATGTGTGTGCATTGAGTGTAAGAGATGCATTGTGTTTCTGTGGATGTGTGCAAATGATGCATTGTCTTTGTGTGTAAGGGTTGCATTGTGTGTGTGTGTGTGTAATGGATGCATTGTGTGTTTCTCTGTGTGTAAGGGAAGCATGTTGTGTTTCAGAGTATGTATAGGGATGCATTGTGTGTTTCTGTGTATGTATAGGGATGCATTGTGTGTGTGTGTGTGTGTGTGCGCATAGTGTGAAAGAGCTCCTTGTCTTGCCCCCTGTCCTATAGAGCTGTCCCTTCTGTCCCTTAGAGCTCTCCCCTGCCCCTTAGTGGTCTCTCCACTCCCCTACCCTACCCTCCCCTAGCGGTCTCTTCTCACACTCACCCACCCTCCCTGTGCTCTTCTCATCCCCCCTCCACCCTCCCTGTGTTGTTCTCACTCCTCCCTCTGTGTGTTCTCCTCACGCCCCGTGTTCTTCTTACCCCCCTCCTCCCGTGTTCTTCTTACTTCCCCCCTTGTTCTTCTTACTCCCCCCTTGTTCTTCTTACTCCCCCCTCGTTCTTCTTACCCCTTCTTATTACTCCCCCCTTCTTCTTACCCCCCTTCTTCTTCTTCTTACTCTCCCCTTCTTCTTCTTAACCCTCCTACTTCTTCTTACTCCCCCTTCTTCTTCTTACCCCCTCTTCTTACCCCCACTTCTTCTTCTTAACCCCATTCTTCTTCTGACCCCATTCTTCTTCTGACCCCATTCTTCTTCTTACCCCCTTCTTCTTCTTACACTCCCCTTCTTCTTCTTACCCCCTTCCTTTTCTTACCCCCTTCTTCTTCTTACTCCCCCCTCTTCTTCTTACTCCCCCCTCTTCTTCTGACTCCCCCTTCTTCTTACTCCCCCTTCTTCTTACCCCCTCTTCTTCTTACCCCCTTCTTCTAATTACTCCCCACTCTTGTTCTTCTTACTCCCCACTCTTTTTCTTACTCCCCCCTTCTTCTTCTTACCCCTTCTTCGTCTTACTCTCCACTCTTCTTATTCTTACTCCCCCCTCTTTTTCTTACTCCCTCCTCTTCTTCTTCTTACTTCCCCCTCTTTTTCTTACTCCCCCTTCTTCTTCTTACCCCCCTCTTTTTCTTATCTCCCCTCCTTCTTACTCCCCCCTCTCCCTCTTCTTACTCCCCTCCCCCTCTTCTTCCCCCTTCTTTTTCTTTTCTCCCCTCCTTCTTACACTCCCCCCTCCCCTCTTCTTACTCCCCCTCTTCTTACTCCCCCTCCCCTCTTCTTACTCCCCCCTCCTCTTACTCCGCCCCTCCCCTTACTCCCCCCTCCCCTCTTACTCCCCCTCTTACTCCCCCTCTTATTATCCCCCTGCCCTCTTCTTACTCCCTCCCTCCCCTTTTCTTACTCCCCCCTTCTTCTTACTCTCCCCCCTCGCTTCTTCTTACTCCACCCCTCTTCTTACTTCCTCTCCGCTTACTCCCCCCTCCCCTCTTACTCCCCCCTTTTCTTACTCCCCTCTCCCCTCTAACTCCCCCCTTTTCTTACTCCCCTCCCCTCTTCTTACTCCCCTCTCCCCTCTTACTCCCCCCTCCCCTCTTCTTACTCCCCCTCCCCTCTTACTCCCCCTCCCCTCTTACTCCCCCTCCCCTCTTCTTACTCCCCCCTCCCCTCTTACTCCCCCTCCCTTCTTACTCCCCCCTCCTTCTTACTCCCCTCTGCCCTCTTACTCCCCCTCCCCTCTTACTCCCCTTCCTTCTTACTCCCCTCTCCCTTCTTACACCCCCCTCCCCTCTTACTCCCCCCTCCCCTCTTCTTACTCCCCCTCCCCTCTTCTTACTCCCCCCTCCGCTCTTCTTACTCTCCCCCCTCCCCTCCTCTTACTCTCCCCCCTCCCCTCTTCTTACTCTCCCCCCTCCCCTTACTCTCCCCCCTCCCCTCCCCTTACTCTCCCCCCCTCCCCTCCTCTTACTCTCCCCCCTCCCCTCTTCTTACTCTCCCCCCTCCCCTTACTCTCCCCCCTCCCCTCCTCTTACTCCCCCCTCCCCTCCCCTCGTCTTACTCCCCCCTCCCCTCCTCTTACTCTCCCCCCTCCCCTCTTCTTACTCTCCCCCCCTCCCCTCTTCTTACTCCCCCTCCCCTCTTCTTACTCCCCCCTCCCCTCTTCTTACTCCCCCCTCCCCTCTTCTTACTCCCCCCCTCTTCTTATTCCCCCCCTCCCCTCCCCTCTTCTTACTCCCCCCCTCCCCTCTTCTTACTCCCCCCCTCCCCTCTTCTTCTTACCCCCTCCCCTGTAGCGTGGCCGAGCTGCTCTCTGGTCCGCGGTGCCCGGCCGGAGTGATGGGAAGGTGCACGGTCAATGTGCACTTCCTGTCAGTCCGGCCGGTTACAGGAAACAGAAACTCTGCGCGGAACAGGAGTTTCTGTTTCCTGTAACCGGCCGGACTGAAAGGAAGTGCACACTGAGCGTGCACCTTCCCATCACTCCGGCCGGGCACCGCGGACCGGAGAGCAGCTCGGCCACGCTACAGGGGAGGGGAGGTGAGGCAGTGCGGCAGCCGCCTGAGCGCTCTTTACAGAGCGCTCAGGCGGCTGCAGCATTTAAAGGGCCGGCCCGCCGCGGCCGGTCTTAAAAGGATTTAGGGCGGCCTGGGGGGCAATTGCCTTCCTGCCCCCTGGCCCAGCCCACCCCTGGGAGTGTCTGTGTGTATTGTACGGATTGATTGGTTGTATTTCAAAACCCTGTGGGCAGTACTATGTTTGTGGATTGTGAATAAAAGAGGCTGTATGTGCCAGTACAGTCAGTTCTGCTTGATCTCAAAACGAAGTGTCGTCTCGTTATTGGGGGAGTTGTATTGTATGCTGATTGCCAGGAGTGTAAGCTGATTGTATGCTTTTCCTGTTCAGCTGTTTACAGCATTCATATGCTTGAGAGAATTTGTATGCTTCTCCGGTTCGGTGGTTGTGGTGTCTGCTGCAGTGCTTGGAGTCCTCAGGGAGCGCTAGGAGCATCCTTCAATGGAGGTACCCAGTCGGGGTGCCCGTCGATCCGTTACAGTATGTTTTTTAAGTGAATAGGTTGCATTGTGTAGGTCTTGCCCTGGGGGGAATGGAGTGTTTACAGAAAGCACCTATGATTTGTTTTATTTTTTATTTAATTATATTATTGTTGTGTGGCCCCACTATACTAAATTAGTCTGCCTACTTGTAAAAGTGGATATGAAGTGATTGAACACTATGTGTCAAGTTTTTGTCTGTACCACTACCCTGTTTTCATAAGCTATTATTACTAGGTTGATGTGGGTTTATACTTGTTGCCTCAGATTAGTGTCTCACTGGTGTTGATTTATGCTAAACACTTTCTTTCTTGCAAATATAACCTTTGTTTTTTTGCTTTTTGACAGTATACTTAGCGTCTCATTAAACAAATAATTTAAATATTGACAAATGTAGTATCTCCTTTGAATTTCTAGATCTATAAGGCTAATCACAAGCAGGTTAATACAATTTAATTCCTTATTTAGTTTTCCTGTTTGAATTGTGATCCCCACTTTCATACCATAAGTGACTCATTTATACAGATTATGCCCTATCAGTTGTATGTCAAGACTCTCTGAATATTATGATTCTTGGTTAGCTTCCAGGCACTGCTGGGCACACATTTTTGTTTAGAAAGGTCATATTTTCATAGAGACTGTCTGGAAGAAAGAATTTAAAAAAATGTCTCCCAAGATGTATGTTGGTGATTGTGCAAGCATTTATTATAATAGACACAGAGCATCACACCAGGCACACGATTGGGCACCTCAATAAAGCATATCTGTCCCTTCTTAATATTTCATAAAGATATAATCTTTATGAAATACTAATGTTGACTGCATTGGAATTTGATTAAAATTCCAACGCAATCCAAAGATTCCATAAGACAATGTAGGGACAAGCCTGAGATTGACAAAAAGCTGACCTCCACCATCAACTTTTGTCCAATCCCAGCATCTGACTGTGGGATTCAAGCATTATTTCACTCATCACAAGATGTGATCTATAAAGGCTCCCATGATCTTGGAGGACCCTCTTCCAGAATGCGTGAGAGTACAGCACTGACAAGGTTCCTGGCAGATAAAGCACCATGAGCTGAAGAGGATTCCAAAGATGAACATGACTGCCACTGCAATAGACATCTTCAGGTAATGAAAACCTACTTTTGATTGCACCCCACAGCCACCGGACAGCAAAGTCCTCTGGATGGGGCAGATCCACTTTAACAAAAACAAAAATTGACAAAGCATTACCTATAGTCTAGCCTACAATTGTCCTGATAGGTCTATTGGACCTAGGAGGAGCAAGAAGGTCAGGTATCAACCAATTAAAATTTTAAAATACACAAGTACCTTTGAGAACTTTCTAGTTAGACATGTAACATCATCTGGCTGATATAAATTGACCCTAGTTGGTCAGTGCCTATATGATCAATCGCATGACCATTGATAATGATTGGTTTGTCTTAGTTATCAGTGACTCCTGCATCAGGAGATGATAAGCAGCAAGTATGGAAGCATTCTGCAATTCTGACTGATTTTGAGGAATCATGGTTCACATATGCTTCTGTGCAAATGGATTAAAAAACATTTGATTTGTTCACAGGGGCATAACTAGGAATCCCTGGGCACTGATACAAGAATCAATAAAGCCCCCATTGCTTTGTGTGTGAGGTTGGCTGAATTTTATTGTGTGATGGTTGATTGAGTATACCTGTGTGTGTGGTTGGCAGAGTGTTATTTTGTGTGTGGTTGACTGTGATTGTGTGATTATGTGTGGGAGTGTTACTGTCTTTTATTATTAAACCTCCCCTTCTGTTTACCTTTACTAAGGTAGGGTAAATCATTACCATGGCAACCCAGTTGTAACACTCTAACTCGTTAAATGAGCGCTGGCACGACAAGGGTGCACTTACGGAATGTTCCCTTGCAAACCTTAAGTTGTTTAAGATATTGCAAGATTGGCAATATATTAAATAATGATTTTGCAAGGACAGAGGGCCCGACTAGCTTGGGCACTCCTTTTCAGGTGGAACTCCAGGGCCCAGTCACCATAGAAAACATTGCAATCCTGGTAGTCCTGCCACTGAAACAGCACACACACAAAAATACAGTTTTACATTTTACAAGGCTACTTAAAATCACCTATCATATTAATGTGTGGATTCAGTTCCACAATGTGGCCATATCATGTTAAACCCACCACTACACCACAGTACCCTAATATCAGTGGTTCTTACAACAATATTAACATTAACGCATTGTGAATGTATATTGTGGAAAAATGTATGTGAAAAATACAATTCAAAAAAGTGTCATGACCAAATAATGAAAGTCATAGTGCTGTGATGTATATACTCACAATGCATATCCTATATCTGCTCTATATAAAATAAAAATTATTTAAGGAATCAAAATAAGTTGTGTGTTTATTTTCCATGGGTATTTTATGGGTAGTAATAGCTGACTTTTCCCCTGATGTTGGCACAAAATGCTACTATTAGCACTTGCATCCTAAATAGAGCCATCATGAGAGCAACATATTTTCTTTTTTTTATTATTCTTTTTTGTTTTGTTGTGCTTAGCAATAACATGGCATATGCAATATATACAGTTCAAAAAACCATGGCATAGCTGGGACTTCCAGTGGCTGCTGAATGGAACGGTCGCACGCCTGATGCGCTCCGAGACCAGAGGCCTAACGAGAAAGATTCTAGCGATCCTAATACCCCAAAATCGACCCCACCAGTCCCCCTTGGCATGGGTCGTAAAATTAAAAAGCAGAGACCGGACAAGCCGAAACCGGGCATGAGCATCGGCGACCTATGGCGCCAGGCACACGGCTCTACATTGCCTAAGATGTCCGCCTACATGGGGGAGAGCTCCGAATTCTCGGATGACCAAAGCCTGGAGCCCGGGGACCTCCACCTACCTGCTCCGCGAGAGCTGAACAAGAACCCGACACCTGCTACACAAAAGCCTGACTCAACCCCTGTCACCAAGGCAGACATGCAGGAGCTGCTGGCGGGCCTACGGAAAGACATCCATACAGACATGGCGACCTTCCGCAAAGATCTCCAGGGCCTCTCTGGCCGCATGGGGACCATAGAAAGGGAATCCCATGAAACGCAGGCACAACTCGCCCAATTAAAAAGAGAAGTACACTCGCTTCACGAGCAGCATATCGCCGCACAACAGCGGTTTGCATCGCTGGAGGACTCCAGGCGAGACAAAAACCTCTAAATCAGAGGAGTAGCAGAAAAGATCCCTGATGCAGAGCTACCACACCTCGTAAGGAGGCTACTAACAGCGATACTACCAGCTAAACATGCCAAAACGGTGACACCTGTCGACATGTTCAGAATCCCGAAACAAACCAGGGCACCAACATCGGCACCGTGAGACCTGATTGTCCGCTTTCAATCGGAACAGGACAAGATAGCAGTCCTGGGAGCTCTAAAGGGAAAGACCCCCTACAACTTCGAGGAATCACTACTCACCTTTTTCAGGGATTTATCAGGTGGCACCCTGGCATGGCGCAGATCCCTACAGCCCTTCACACAACTATTGCGTGAAAGAAATATACCGTATAGATGGAGGGGTTCCCGCACACTGGCAGTCCTCCAAGGGGCCACAGCTCACCCAGTACAAGACCTCGAAGGGGCAACAGCCATCCTAGAGACCCCATTTTTGTTATTATTTTTATTTTTATCTATAGTGCCTTCCCCAATCTGGCGGGAATCCTAGCGCCCACATACGCAACTACCTACGTTACCGCCGGCACTTGAGCACTCTAAGAGACACTTCCACGCTCCTGCAGCAATTTCATATTGTATTGTGTTTTTAAGTTGACGTTATAAGTTTTTCTGTTCCGTTCACCAGCCTACCTCCAGCTGAGAACACCTCATATCACACTGAGGCATTTCTGCGATTATTCTCACTGGCAGCATTAAGCCGCCTCACCCACACACTCTTCCCCAGAACACATCACTAGGCACAAACACTTCGCCTACAACCCAGCACGTTAACTGTGCTGTATCCTTGTATACACCACAGGCGAGCCTCTTGACCTACACCATAATCATACCCTATACGATAACGATGCATAGCTTAAAACACGACGACAATGCTCTCCACATATGGTTAGTCCGAGTTGTATGTTGTATGGGGAGAGGATGCCCAGTGATTCTCTCCTTCTTTCCAGCAGTGGGGTTAATAATCATATATGTAAGTCTTGTGGACCGTGTCACCTCTCCCCATTCCCTTGAAATCTAGTCTTTCAAGCCGTCTTCTGCATTGGATGTAGACATGCCTCAACGTTACGTGACTCATCGCCACTCATCGTTGTTAAAAGGAAGCTCAGTGCAACATTGTATCACTCACATATTTTGTAATTCCCTAAGATACAAAGTTGATACCTGAGCTCCTGTTTGTGAACCGCTATTGCCGAACACTGCTTGAATGTATTTCGTTCATGCTGATGTCTCCACTTCCGATCTTGGTTTGTTTATAAACCTTGACCCTGAAATCCCCTGCTCTGATTTAGGACTGCCTTCAAACACGATTACAGTTTACTAGATAGTGCCATCACTCCCTGCATAACTTTTTTTTTATGTTTTTCTTTTCCTGTGTAAGTATTCTGCTATTTGGAGAAACTTTGTGATTTGCCTCTTGCCAATGTTGAAAATTCAGTTCCACTCTTCTCTAATTCACACCACTCTGAAATTCCTGAGAGATCATCTATTTAGCCTTTGCACATACAGTAATAATGCTTGAATTTGTACTCTGTGGTAGTATGAATTTAGAGGTTAATGTGATTGGATAGATTGATCCAGCCAATCATATGGTTCTTCTACTTTTACACGTTATTTGTTTCTCAGAGATTGTCAATCTGTTGTATTCATGATGGTCAATTAAACTTCAAATATCAATCAAGGTGGCCCTTGTGTGTATTATAGGCCTTATCTCAAATAACAAAATAGTGCTAGTTGTATTGATTCCAAAATCATGCAGTCCTTTTTGTGTTAGGTAAAAAAAAACCTGGATCAAACAGTATTAAAGAGGGGTGTTGTCATTGACTTTGGCCTAAGGCGAGTCCTGAAAACCCTGGATCTAATTTTAGCACTATTTCATTGTTAGCCCTGAGTCTCCAGCAATACTGACAAAGAAATAACAACTCAAATGATATAATGTGTGACTGGACCATGTCTTCTTATTATTTATAAAGCGCCAACAAGTTCTGCAGTGTTGTACAATGGTTGGACTAACAGACACAGATTTATAACCAGACGGTCAGGATTATATTGATCCAGCACGCAGAATAGTATCACACCCTAGAACTAAGGGTAACGTCTTACCGGACCTTAGAATGGCCGGACTTAACATACCCGAGAAGAGTCAGAAAACTAGCTGAGGTCAGGGACACAGAACGAGACACAATGATAAGGAAAAGCCAAAAGTCAAAGGTACCAGAAATCAGGAAAGTCAAAACGACGCCAAAGTCAAAAACCAGAAAAACACGATCAGGAACACACTCTCACATAAACATCTAAGGGAAACCATGACAGGGCAATGAGCTAAGGAATAAGTGAGTTTAAATAACCCTCTTGCAGATCCGATTGGCTGTACCTAGCCCTTGACCCCAAAACGTGTGTGTGCGTCTATTGCATGACGTCACCCGCATGTCGACGTTGTTTTTACCGTGGACGGACGTGGGGCTATATAATTGCTTGGCTCTGCAGTGGTCGGCGGGGACCGACATGCCGCACAAGCCAGGCATCATGGCAGAAGACTACCGAGCAGCACTCCCCTCGATCTTCGGAAGGTAATTATCTCAGTTTTTGCTCAAGGAGAGTAACCGTGGAGAAATTCGAAGCGCTAGGGACTCAAACATTAACTAATGTTATGAACAAATCAATCGAAAGAGCTGACTATGCGAGATGACAAATAAAAAAGGTGTCATCTTCCGTACCTAGTGAAACAAATCTCCATACGTTAAGCATTCATTGTACTGCAATTGGTTCATTATTAAAATAAAAAAAAAACATGAATGACTCCTCAGACCCTGCTCCGAATTTTGGCCCACTATATATAAACGCATTTTAGAGCAGTAAAATGTATAATGGTGATGATATAATCGGAAAAAGAGCTTGTTTTGTGTGAAAAATGCAAAAAAAGAAATATGAACATTAACTTTGCAGAGGGTTTGTGACTAAGTGACTACTAAAAAATACTAGTCATAACCTATTTTGAATATTCTAGGTTGTCTACTTTTGCAAAAGGTATGCCATTCTGGGGGGAAATTCTAATTTCTGTGCTGCCATACGATATCAAAGGGAACATAGCCAATCTTGCAAATTAAAAAAGGAGAAAGCCCTATATTTGACACCATAAGTTTCCAAAATCCCATACAATTTGTACATGGGGTGTACTGCTGTACTCGTGAGACATCGTTGAGCACAAATATGTGTGTTTCTATGCTGTAAAAGCTAACAGAATTCTGATATCCACAGTTAAAATGCTACGCAGAACTTGGAAAATAAAAAAAATATATATTAATTTCTCACTTTTTTAGATTTTATTCATATTAATATGTTTATATAAAAGCATTTGATGTGAAATGAAAGATCTATTTCACCTGAACAAAATGATATATGATAAGTGAGGGTGCGCTTAATATGAAAAAGATAAATTACGGTTGAGCAGACTTATAGTTTAAAATCCAGGTTTTCTTTTGGTTCCGAACTTGTACAATTGCCTCCATCATTAAGGGGTTAATTAAAAAACTTACCCGCGGGCTGAAGCTGCTGGTCTTTTTGCCAACTAGCAGCTCACCTGATAAACATATAAGGAGCAACTGCAAAATGAACATTATATGTTTCTTCACTAGTTTTTATAGGATATGATTATCCACAATATTTTTACATTTGTAAACTGTAAAATAGGATACACTAGTCAACCCAGTTAACATGGGAGAGGCTTAGTGTCTGGGTTTGATTGGTAATGGGTGCTGACCAGTGGCGTACATACTGCAGTCGCAGGGGTCGCAGCCCTGCAGATCCCTGCGACCAGGTACCCACCGCCACGTGTTGCGGCCCCATCACTCCCATCAGGCTGAGCCACCACTGGACCCCAGGGAAGTCACCCACCTGCATCTAAAAGGTAGGAAACAGGGGGGTGACTAATATATTTTGTATATGTGTGTGTTTGTTTTTATATATATGTGTGTGTGTCTGTCTGATTGTTTCTCTGTATGTGAGTGTGTGTGTCTGTGTGTGTGTTTATATGTATGTATGTATGTGTGATTGTATGCAAGTGTGTTTTTATGTATGTGTGTATCTGTATATATGTGTGTCTGTGTGTGTGTGTGTGTGTGTGTGTGTTTGTGTGTTTGTATGTATGTGTCTGTATGTATGTATGTGTGTATGTATGTGTGTGTGTACAGTGGCGTACATGAAGGGTCGCAGGGGTCACAGCTGTGACAGGGCCCATCACTCCAGGTCACTCCACCCTGAGTAACCCCTGCGACCGAGTGCCCACCACCATGTGTTGCGACCCCGGCCAGCGTGGTGTAACCGCCAGAGGGGGGGCCCACGGATCAGTTTTTGCACCGGGGCCCCATGGATCTTTTGTACGCCACTGGTGCTGACATAGTGCAGCAGCAACCACCATTTTGGAGGAACCCTTCTGTAGACACAATACAAGGAGTTAAAATAGAAAAACAAATATATTAACCGATAGAGAACAAGTGAAAATATCACAGATGTAAAACAATATAAAACAGGGAAACTCAAAATAAAAGGTGAGCTACAGGATGCAACCCTGCAAAATGAAGTATGGAAAACAGAGAAACAACAAACCAAACTTTAGACTGTTTATAATTCATAAACTTGAAGGAATATTATGTACTATATTGTGTAAACAACATCATGGGACAAACCCTATCAAGTGGCTTAAGTAGTCAAGTATAGAATGGGAAGTGAGGCAAGAACAACAAAGAACAACAAAGAAACAAAAATTCTAAATAAACATAAATGTACTACTACTCAGTTTTATTGTACTCAACCTTTCAACAATATTACATACAAAAACAAAGCTAGATAAAAGCAACTGCCAAATGGGGGTAAAACAAGCCATGGCACCCCCTGAGACTCAAAACAAATGAAAAGCCTACCAATACAACTTTAGCTTTATGAGGCAGTTTTAGTGTGTAGATCATGGGTAGGCAAGCTTTTAGAAGTACAGTGCCAAAACAAAATCTTTAAGTCCTTTGGCATGCCAATACATTTTTTTAAAGAGTGTATGCTGTTGTATCATGCTTGTGTTATTAATGAGTGCTGCAGTGTGTGTCTGGTGGTATGTGTATGTGTGGGGCTGATTGTGGTATTTCATGTGAGAGGCTGCTTGTGGGGTTGTGTGCGTGTACGTGGATTGTCATTGGTGTTGTGTTTGTGTGAACTGCGTGTGTGTTTGTGTGTGGGCAATTTGTATCATTTGTATGAGGGGGGGGGGGGGGCTTCTTCTGCAACTCAATGTATATCTAACAGAGTGGGAAGCTTCTCTGGGGTCCATGGAGGACTGGTCAGGGGCAGTATCTGTTTAATTACAATTTCTTATCTCCTGCTCTGTTAATAGACTTCTAGACCCTGCAGGAGCTTCCTGTGTGTGATTAAAGTTCAAATTACTGAGCATGAGACAAATACTTCTAAAACAAGTTAACAACTGATTAAAACTGAAAAACATTTCCATACAGTCTGTGTGAGTCACAGCCAGAGGAGGTGTGGCAAGGGCTTCATAAACAAAATACAAAAATGTTGTAACTCCTAAATGGCAGACAATTGAGCAGTGAAACTGCATGGGTATGATGTGTACACTAAAACGGCGTTCTTATGTTGTTTTGATTGCTATATATCCATTTAAAGCTAGAACTTTCAGATCATTATGAGTTGCCTTTTAACAATATGAGGAGAAGCCTGCAAGTGACCAAAATGAATTTACAAAATAAAATCCAATCCTAAGGCATAACTCTGCATGCAAAAATCAATTTAGCAATAAACATGCATGGTACTGAATCACGAAGAATGCTGCTGTATGAAATAATACCAACAAAATAAAAAAAAAAGTGAACCAGACTTTCACCAGAATTGTTTCTCCTTTAAACTTGTGATATAGTATCATTGTATCACATTTAACTGAGCTGTATTCAGCTGAGAAACATAAAAGAAAGATGCAGGACCAAAATATGTATTTTTTTAACTGGCTCGTGCCTTTGACTAAGTATTATCAATTTTAAACACGTGGTATTGTTGGTTCTACTATCATCTTGTACTGTTTCTCATACAAATATGCCCAAATAATGTTTGCACTGTTATTGTAACCCCTATTGGTTGATGGTTTCAGTATATCCTAAGATATGTGACAATATCATTTCAGTTTAATCATTATGTAATCATTCCTTGTAAGAGCCATAAGACTGCACTGAATCACAGAAGGCAGGAAAATGTGTCATGCTTAAACCACATTTTCTCAAAATAGATACATTTTCAGGAGACCTGAATTTCAGCCAAATATCAGTTCAATTTGGCAGAATTTTGAAACAGAAATTCCAGTTTGGGAACCAATCAAGAGAACAACAATAATAATAATAATAATAATAATAATAATAATATTTACATATTTTTCAGAACACTGATAGGTTCCTTTTCCCACCATTTGGTTCTCAGAGCAAGTAAAGTAACCTACTTTTTTTCTCACTTGATCTGTGAATGAAATGAAGATTTTGAGTGTTCCCATGTTCCATCTTTTTTCCCATCAATCATCTAATCTTGGTATCATTGGCATAATTCAGAGTCATGACCCCTAACCAAACATGTTCAGCATTACGTAGTTCGGTTGGTCTGTGATTCGGTTACATTTTGGCTCAGAGTTCGTGAATTCGACGAATCGCCCAACAGGCCCAAATTCGCAGTTCGCCCAAAAATAAACCTTCAAGTCTGCAAAGAATGATAAAAGGAAACAACAAATGATCAACAAAAGAAGTAATGACAACTGGCAAAGAAACAAACGTTGATAAAGTGTATAATGTGTCTCTGTGCAACACAGTAGAAATGTCAATCCTAACTCATCCAGACAGTATAGCAAAGGCCCCAATGCCTGGAGCAAAACAGCAAACAATACAAGAGCAATGAGAGAAGAGGGGCAGCGGCAGTTCATAGAGCAGGACCCTTGAAACGCTTTGGAAATGTCACAACAGTACCTACAAAGGTTGGATGTAAAAAGGGCCGTTGAACGGAATGTCCCAGCCATCCATGTCATTTCAAAAAACATTACTGACCATTACATCATGTAAAAAAGAGGTAGAGATGGAAAACAAAGGAATATAATTGCCTTCCACAGCACCTGCTATGCGAATAATGAATCTATGAATATGGAAAGTCTGAGTCTTATGTTATTGTGGTGTTAGGTGGGAAGTGTCAAGTTGGGTCATAAACAGAAAGGCTTGTCCTTGGAAACTGCATCGTAATCACATATTTTCAAGCATGCAAAGAAGAAACAGGTGGTGCCTAATAAGTCTCATCAATCCTATATAACACTAACAAAAAACAGAAACGAAAAAGCCCAAAAGCCATATTATTATAAATGTTTTACTTTGGAGTGGCACACAATTCACATTGGCACACTTCCCATCCAAATGGCTGACACATCCACAGTTACCGGGAAAAATAAACAATGCAGAATATAGCATGACACTGTCTGTTAATTAGTCCTAAAAGATAAATGAGTGTTTATGGTGGCAGGAACCCGTTAGGTCACTTACATAAAGCGTTAATACAAATTTAAATTATGTCACATCACACTCATTTTGTCTAAGCGTAGGGTGTATATACGTCCTGCTTCAACTTATTTTTAGACATTTATCATGCTGTGATGTAATAGTGTTGTTGCACCAAGCTTAAAACACGTTCAAGTCTAAGACAATTGAATCTTGCATATTTATTTGTTGTAGAATCAATATATATAGATGGTGCACTTAATTGTTCTGTAATTGCAAGAAGATAGTAGTAAATTAGTTAAATCTAGAATATAGATTAGGAACATTACTTTTTTGTATGCACACGAGATCCAATATTTTGTTTTTACATTTATTTAGAACACCGTTTATTTACTGTTTGAGAGTAAATTCTATGGGTACTCACCTTGCAAATGTCAAATCCCTCATTGCCTGCAGCTTCTTTTTAATAATGCTCACTTTAATACAGTCCAGCTTTTGAAGCTGATAACAGAGACCATATGTGCCAAGGACCCATAGACACCTTTGTGCGTGCACATGACTGTCATTCTTTGCAGCAGAATGGAGGCTATTTCTGATACTAATTAAAAAAGTTATAAAAGGCCACTTTGGCCTCAATACTGCACTTTATTGTGTTTTATTTGTCCCGTTGTGTGTTCACTGTACTATTATGCTCTCCGTTACTGACTTTGGCTAACTTACCATGCTATCTGATTTTCTATGATTTTTGTCTACCCTGGCCTTGGCTTTCCCTGACTAAAAAAGCCACAGGTATACTATTTTTCACCGTCTATAGGCATTGCATCAGTTCAGCTATTTTAAGGGCCAGTAATACTCTTCTATACTTTTTTCTCTGTCCATTTGTCAAACTAGGTTCTGCTTGTTGGAATCTCTTTCCTGGTTTGACAGTGACAAATTGGCACATAATAGGCAGATATATTTCAAAGTCAATATTGTTTTTTTTAGGAGGGGGGGAGAGTTTTGTGCATTTAGACAGATAAAATGAATACCATATATTTAGGATCTCAGTCTCCTTGGGATTAGGAGTATACCCTGATACATTATACTTAATTCAACCGGTAGCTGAAACGTTTAGAACATTGCTGTTTATACATAAGTGAAACTTTGGGAGATATATCTCACCAGATTTTTTTTTAAATTGTTTGAGAGATTTTTTTTGGCATTTTTTATTTGTATAGCCAAGAGCAAAACAAAGGCTAGTAATCACATCAGTATGGCCATTAAAAGCCTAAAATGTGCTACTGTTGTTTAGCTTCATGACTTTTTATTTATTTTTTTGTATGATATTCATGATCTTAGTTTCATTTTTTTAGTATTATAATTCGTTTAAACACTCTTATTTCCCAAAAAACATTTGCCAGCTCCTGTTATAATCTCTTTTTGTGTTTTGAAAGGTGTTGTTGTTTAATGTAACGTTAATTGCATTATAATGGAACATTTCCAACGCAACATGTGAGAGGAGAGAAGTGGATTCCTCAGAATAAGAGCTTAAACAAGAGGTCATGCATTGACGCACGTTGATGGTAATGCAAAGAAAAAATGTCAGGAAGTTGTACTCTCCAGAAAGCATGGAATTTCTTCCCAGGAGAGGTGGAAAAAGTTAATATATAGTCAACAATCAAAACCTGATAGGCATAGTGAATGTTCATTGTTTGCTTCTCGGTTCTATGCTTATTAGAAAGAAAACTGTAATCCCAGATGAAGACAGATCTCTTTATTAAAATACTCAGCAAAAGTCAATTTAAAAACAAAAAGCAGAAATATACATATTATGGACATTAAAAAGGTAAAATTCTTTATTTGAAGTCACAAAGGAAATGTACAAATGTCATATAGGCATGTCAATAAAGATATTGTAGCAGCTCTTATTTAGATTGTAGCTGCCTCAATCTGCCTGGACCATATTTTTGGTTTCTTTAGGGATTTCGCTATTTGAAATGTTCTGACACTTTGAAATCAGAGATCAATTGTAACCACTTGTCCTGTCACTTTCTGGTTAAAAAGGTCAACAGCTCCAGAAGGTACATTATCGGAAAGCCACAGGGGACAGTAAGTTAATGCAGAGGGCTTCCGAGCAAAGCAACATAATGAATTTAGGCATACTGTTGTCTTATAGTATAGTGACTGTCCTAATGGTGTCATTAGGGTAATATTTAGGAATGCTTCGAACCTCTACTTTTCCATCAGAAATTAAAAAAAATATGGTCAATTCTGTGAATATGTGACTCAGATAGAATGGTATCAAATTGTATATTTTTTTGTTTTGTTTTGTGCTTTTTGAGGGTTTTTTTTAAAGGTCATTTTGTGTTTCCTGGTATGGGGAATCAATAACAGCTTGTTAATTATAGAGAATCTCCATGCCCCCTGCGGCCTATGCTGGTGTTGTGTTACCCAGCCATCATTCTCACTCTGAACTATGCAATGCATTCTAAGCAGGCATACTTAAGCTATGACTATACCCCATGCTTTGTCTGCTTTGGATGCAGTGGTCGCCCCCCATTGTTCTGTACTGTACACTGCCACTTTCCGTACTTCGTGCTGATTCGATACTAGGTTGTAAAATTACCAGTTCATCACTGATTCGTTAAATCAATTGCGGTACAACTTGCATGATATTTCATAACAGCTGCAGAAGATTAAAACTGCTCCCCACCGGTTAGGACTCCCAGCAGCATTCAGAACTCAATGTACTGTAAATTTAAAGAAAGACATCCGTAGTTTACATTGCAACATTAGTCTGACTATTTGACCTTTGAAATTATCCATGGAGTTTTTTTTATAGGTGTATTCAATATTCAAAACATATATTCTCAAAAATAACTCATCCACGCTCATTCCTAATATCATATAATATCCCGTCAGACATAAGTATTTGTGGCGGTCACCAATATTTAAAACCATGGAGTAGTTTTTAGATTTTTTTAGCCAGGTACAGGAGTAAAACACATTAATATACACATTGCAGTGTAATAAGAAATAAGAAATAAGAGAAAAAAAGTTCCATTGCTGTATCGATAATTCGCACTCAGAATGTCACTTTGTAGGTCACTAAATGCAGCTATGACCTTCATATATCAGACGGATCCTCCCTAAATAGACAGTCCATTAACAGTCCAGTTATTATTTATTTTAATATATTATTGCATTATTTATATTATTGAATTATATACTATTGAAAAAAATAGCATTTCTAAGTTTACCTCTTAATTGAGAATTCTGGAGTACCGGTACATTGATTTTATAAAATGATGTATCTAATTGAGAAATGTGGGTCCAATCAATCTATGACATTTTAATAGTATCCCTTATATTCGCATTCATGTCTTTGTAGAAGTGATGGAGTGTAAACAATGTATCTTTGGCTAGGGAGACCAAGCAGGTAGTTAAATAAGTAAAGATACCCTCCTTACAGCAGCAATGATGTCAAACAATAAGGAGTGTTTGGAAAGGCTCATAGATCAACCTGCTTATTCTATGGATTACTGGCTGATGTAAAACAATAAATAGATCCATATGCTTATATTTATCTAATTTACACGCTACAGCAATTGCTTGAATAGGCGAAACAACACCTCTTAAAGTGGCGCTGTCACTCCCCCACCCTAAGATAGAATCTTTATGAAATACTCATACTGACTGTGTTGGAATTTCACTGGAATTCCAACCCAGTCAAAATATATATTGAGACACAGTAGGAACTACTTTGTCTCAGTAATTTTCCTATGCCTAACACTTCTAGGCACTGGGCGGAGCTACCTCCTTCTAGAAGTGTCAATCTCCCAACCGTCACCAGTAACGGGTGCAGACGTGTTAGCTGTATCCATGAAGGATCCCGCTGTCTTGCGGCATCCTCCATAGACCTCAATACTGTACTCTTCAGGTAAGTAAATCTCACATTTTCCTGCGGCAAACAAACTACCAGAGATGGTCACCATCGGGGGTCTTTGTAAATTATGCAAAGTCCCCAGACGGTGACAGTGCTCTTTAATCGTTGAGAACTCAACAGTCATGAGAGTTACAGACACATTCCAACTATGCTAACCTTAAAGGAACCTTCTGGGCACCATAACAACTTCATCACAATGAAGTTGTTCAGTTGCTAGGAGGTCCCGGGCACTGTCTTACCTTAAGGGATTAAATCATTTAAAAAATTGTGAGTAATAAAAGCATGAGCTATGGTTGGGACTTTTCTTCACCAAAATGGTGGATAACTCCTCCTATTTATCAAACGAGAAATAACTTTTCTCATTTGCTCTGAAAAAAATGAAAATGTTTCTAAAAGCTCAGCCAAGCATATGACAGTTAAAAGAGTGATTGTGATTATATAAAGCTCCGTACCAGTTTCCAATCTAACTACTGTAATAAAAGGGAAAGAAGATCATAATGTAGTGTTGAAAATGTCTGTTTTCAACGCCTTAAATGTAAAGAGGGGAGATAGTTTTAACCCCTACAGGGTTATTTACTAAAGTGAGAATTTCAAGTAAATTTAAAGTGAATTTCAAATTTAAGTCCAAAGTAGATAAACTTGGAAAAATAGTTGACTTTTTCCAATTCAACTACTTTGG
This sequence comes from Pelobates fuscus, assembly GCF_036172605.1. NCBI lineage: Eukaryota > Metazoa > Chordata > Amphibia > Anura > Pelobatidae > Pelobates > Pelobates fuscus. Next base: position 92,742,066 of record NC_086325.1, on the reverse strand, counting down.
ACTTAAATTTGAAATTCACTTTAAATTTACTTGATATTCTCACTATATTGAATAACCGTGCTACAACATTACATGCATTACAACGATCAGGATTATTCAGTAACCTGCAAGCATTGAGTATTTTAGGACAAAATAGCTAAATTGTAAAATAGTGCAATTTCCTGGTCACTTCTCCATAATGCATGCAGTGATTCACCCCAATATTTGTATTATTCCATTTTAGCAGACTTTTGTTTTTTTTATTTGGAACAATTCCCTTAGACAGTGCAGTAGAATCAATGTTTACACTTTAGAATATATATTGAAATGTATTTGCATGTTAAAATGTATATATAATATTATATCCATATATAATATATTAATGTGTTCTGATGTTCTGACAAAATTAAATATTTTTTTTAATAGTGAATGACAATATTTATAATTATTCTTACAGTGACTTAATTTTTATCTCTCTGGTTTATTCAATAAAGCGAGAATTGTTGGGAATTTGAAATTTAAGTCCAAAGTAGCTGTAATTTTTTCCAATTTGATTATTATGGCTTTAAATTCAAAATGTATTCGAAATTAACTTTAAATTATCTAGGGAATAAGCCTGTAAGAGAAGTTTCAGTAATGTGCAGTCTGACAGTCATATTTTCATATTTTCTCTGTATATCTGTTAATCATTTTAAGGGAAGCATTGTCAAAGGGATTTACATAATACAATATATTCAAAGTAAAAAACACACATGCTTATGTAAACCTACACCCACATGAAAGAAGAATTATGACACCAACTCTTTTTGCTTTGTTAAAGCACAATTACACCACACTTCTTTGGCAGATTCTTTTAAAGGAAGTTGATAATATTCTTGAAAAAATATATAAAAATCAGTATGTTAGCAGCTAGAGAGTAAACTTTAAAGTAACACTATAGTGTCAGGAATACTAACATATATATCTGACACTATAGTGCTGGTGTGGCAGTTTAGGTCCCCAACCTCCCGCTTCTCTGTGGAGTGAAAATGTGTTTTTACTCACCTTTTCTCCCTTGTTGTGCTGGTCTCACCCCAGCTGGCTCCATCTGGCAGCACGTACACAGGAAGCACCTCTAGTGGCCATCAATGTGACTGCCCTAGAGGTGTTCATTTGCCCATTGACTTGTTTCAACTTTAAACAACTACTGCTGGAGCTGCTTCCTATTATTCATTAATAAAATATTTTAAAAGGAAAAATAATCAGTCATCATTATAAAGCTAAAAAATGTCTGATATTTGATATGTAATGGCCAGACTGATGAAACAATAGACAGAGATATAATATACAGAGTGATATAACAATAGCCTGTAGCATATATTATATATATAGAGTGATATGACAACAGTCAGCAGTATATGATGTGCAGAGTGATGTGACAGCAGGCTGTGGTATATAATACACAGAGTGATAGAAGAAAAGGCAGTGGTATACTGTAGAGTGCTCACACAAAGCTCTGTACTGCGTGAAATGGGAAATCAATCTGCTGAAGAGTACCGATGTCAGCAGAGGGAATCCCTCTGACATAGGATTGGGGATGGGATTAGGGGCTGGATTGGAAACATGATTAGAAGATGGATCAGGGGCAGGACTAATAGTTGGATTATGTGTAGGTCAATGAGTTGGATTCTGTTTTGGATTAGGGGTGGGATTAGTGGACAAGATATACATGTGAGTAAACATTGTACTCGAGAATAGTAGTAGCAGAATACAAATCTGGGGTGTTTACAGTAGGACACGTGTGGTCTGTGAACTTCCCAAAATAAAACATGTCAAAAACACACACACACACAAAATAATATTTTTGACTGATTTTGGTGATAAAATGGTGTCAAAATGATCTTAATTTCATAGGTGATGTACTTTCTACAAATATATCCTTTTGTGTAGCGGTGTTGGAGTCTGTGACTACTACCCACATTTTAATCTCAGCATGACACATTTTAGCTTTAAAACTATAATTCACTGCTTGCAGCATTTGTTTTAACATCTAAAAATGTATTGAAATCCCAGACATGTTGGGCATTTTAACAGTCAGGACCAATTAGTTAATCTAGTTTGAGTTTGTTTTCTTTAGATGCACTTGGTGTGTAGGAATTATTAAATGTGAAACTGAAAAACAAATAGTTTCAATTTAAAATATTTATCTTTTTTTTTTTTTACATTTTATTCCTATTTAATATTGCGTTATGTAAACATAAAGGGTATCAAAAGAAGCCCTATATCTCTGTTAAAAATATTATATATAACATGTCTGGGTGCACTTACACGGAAAGAATGAAATTGTGTTAACACACGTCATATCTCAAAAGAGCCTTGGTCCTTATGGGGTTACGATTGATGGAAACAGGAATGGACAGTGTCACGTCACACTGTATGGTGGTATACATGCAAACCTTGTCTAAACGAACAATGTATATAAATCTGACACATTTTCTCTTTGTCTTCGGAAGCAGATATGCTCTGGACAATAAGTTAATGATTCTTTGATATCTATTGAGCTATGAAATACATTACTCCCAATCTTCTTGTATTACAATGCAAGAACTCCTTCTCCTATACTATTCCAGATATGTTCTGGATAAATGAGACTTACCTAAAGTTCTTCTAAAACTAGGCAAGATCTGGCAGTGGCAGCTGTTTGTTATACTATTGTATAATCCTAGACTTATCACTTCGAGGGCACAGGAGAAGAGGCACAGAGAATACTCAGGGAGACACACGTCTGTTCTTCAAGTGATACATGTGTTCGTCTCATCAGAATACGTGCTTTACAGGGTTGGATTTGGTTCCAGACTGAGTACTTGCAAAGAGGCCAAGTTTACAGGCTTTGTTTTATTAACACATTTAACATGCCTGTTTCATAGTGTAACACGTTAGGCGCTCATAAAGTTTAACTGCACTGTTACTCAGCCAGGCCTCTTCCTAGAGAGACTGTGGAGAAATGAGATCACTGTGGACAAGCCTGAGAAGGAATGAACTGCTGGAGAACAGACACAGAGATGCCAACTCCCAGTTTAATACCGCTCATCCGGCTGCGATCTGGGAAGCATCAACTGCTGCCTTTTCTTGTCCTACATTTCCTTGCAGAGTTCTCACCTCTCGTAGTCAGTGAAAGAGACGCCCAGAGGGTTGGGATCACAGAAAAAGAAAAGTCCCCCCCTCTATCAAATCCCAGGAAAGGCCTCAGAATGAGCTGCACAGAGACATACACCATTTGGATTGCAGATTTGGTCAGCTTGCTGCAAATCACAGAGGAAACATATTGTAGCAAGAGAGAAAGAGAGAGCAGGAAGAAACACAAAAGGGTCACATACTTGAGACAGAGAAAACAGAAATTAGTTGACTCTAAGGGAGGTTGAAAGAGGTGGCTACTCAATGATGTAACTTAAGTGGCTAAATGAGCCTGCCAACTGAAGGGGCCTTGCTTCTGTATGAGCTTACCCAAACAGAGAACATCCCTCAGGACCCAAGATATATCACCGATTTGTGTGTATCCCCCACTCCACCTTGCTTTTATTATTCACATAGGAGTGATGGAGAGGGGCTAAGCAATTTCATGGTTCCTGAGGTCCTGTCTTACCCCTGGGTCCAAGGCAGCATCCTAAAGTCAGTTAATGGTTAATCCTGCTCTGCACCCAAAAAGAAAATAGGATAGATCAAATCTACTACATACTGTGATGATGAAGGTATTGTTGCGTCCTGTTTCACCTTTGGGGAGTCATTATGCACCAAAAACATTATGATGCAAGATCACATACATACAGCTTCAGGGAGCCTCAACATGCTGTATACCAGGTGCTTGAGACTCCAAATACTGAATACAATGTATGAGGCACTGGACTTGTCGAAAAAAATTGTTTCAGATGAACTGCTTATTCTGAAAATAAAGCAGTTTCAGCCATATGGCAGTTTGGCTTGTACATATTTCATTAACGTAATTAAATTCAGGAAATCAAATCTGATGAACTAAAAGGGCTAGAAAATGGGCCAATCAGAGTACTGCAACATATATACATATACAAAATATTTTCCCGCCATTTGATTCACAGATTAAGTGAGAAAAATTGGCCAATAGAGAGAGTAAGAGGAAGTAAAAATAAACCTATATTTATATATAGATTTAAAATTATATAATATATAAACATATAACTGTATCGGTCACTTCTCACTGGATCTGTGAATAAAATTAACATTTAATATCTGTCCCCTAGCCATCTAGCCATCAATCTATTTTCAAATTAATTATCTGCCTTTTCAAGCCACGATTGCAATTCTGAATCATGAATTAAAATGAACAAGTGTCAGGATAGCGAGACCCAACACGCACAGTGAATCTTACAATGGGGTTTAGAATAATGTATACCGGTATTTAGAGTGGCCTGGCTGTATTTAAATTAAGATAGATAATGGAGAAAGACAAGCCAAGTCAAGGAAAAGCAGAAATCAGGAGAACAAGATACAATATCCAAGTCAAGTACCATAGAGAACAAGGTAGTCATAATAAACCAAAGTAAAAAAACAAACAGATAGATAGTTGTAGTAATATATAACGTACTATTGACACTAAACTAGAACCACAACAGAGCATAAAACAAAGCCCTAACTACCTATTTTTTTTAGCATGGCTCGTTATGTAGGTAGCCAGGCCCCATAACATGCACAACAGTTGAACTTGTTGAAAGAAGTAATCGGTGTAATGACGTCGACGTACATGTGTTGTATCATTACAGGGGGTGGCCACCATTCAGACAGGAAACCAGAAGAGCTGTGAGTAAGGTCACATTCTGTCTGCAGTCCTCCAGGAGGGTGTGCACCAGAAGCCAGAAGTAAGGTACCCTGACAACATATTTGTCCACAGCGCAACTTGTTTACTTCGTGGTTAATTAATGTGGGTATTTGGACGATCACCCAAATTCGGATGAATATCAGTTTGTAATGGGACAATCATCCAGTCTATAAATCACAAAAATAATGACATTAAAAGATGAGGGAAAGAATTGGGGAAGATACTGTTACAGAGTGTTGCTGTGCAAGTATATCTTATCCATAATAAGGAAAGGGGAATTAGGAGCAGTGCCAAGAGAATGTGATGAAGAGAGTGAATAAAAATATAGCTGGAGGTGGGTAGGGATGTGGTAGGTTAATAGACTTCATGAAACAGGCAAAACAGGCAAAAGAGAATATTCATGGATTAGCCCAAGAATTAAATACTGGATATACCCACATTACAAATGTACAAGCCGAAAGGTAGAAACACATTTTTAAAAGCAACCAAATCCAAGCACTAAACAGCCCATGCTGCCTTTTAGCCTCCGATACACACAGACACATATAATTCTCCAGCATAAATATTTCATTTGTCTCCATCTGCACCCCTCAGGGCAGTGTTGTGATCTGCCTGAGCTCATAGTGTCACAGTTACATCTGTTCAGAAAAAAATGCTGCCCTGCAACTGGATCTCCCATGAGACAAACAGAGAGTGAGCACAGACACGCCTGAGAGCCTAATGTGGCACTACCCAATCTGCCATCAAATGGATCACACAGACAGCTCACCAGTCTGGCCAAACAGAGTTCTGAGCCTGGTGGATGTTTAAATAATGGGAAGGTAACTTCCATCAATGTTTTGACAATTTACAGCCAATCAGTTGCTGTTTTATTACAACCAAAATCTTAACACACAACTAGGGCAATGTTTGTATTTCTTATCGATTATATATGTGTAGAAGACACTCTTAATACCTTATGGATATTCATACATAAACATTTGGTCTGTCGAAAATGACATAGAGCCTTCTCTGGCGCATACATTTTATAAAAATATTACCCTTGCTAATAAACACTACTGACAAAATATTTATAGCATGCAAAAAAATTGACAATAAAAAATAAAAAATATAGAACTTTTCTCATTTATGGGTATTTGAAACATGTGCACACATAATAGCCACATATACTATGTATCTCTACATGAAACTGCCGTTTATTCAAGCAGTAATCAATCCTTCACCAATCTATTTCACGGACAGAGTGAAGTGGGAGTAGTTGTGTAACACAAGCCAGCAATATATTACATTTGTGTTGTCAGGCCTAACAGTTTCAATATACGCTTAATGGCTACCGGCAACAGAGTGCCTGCAACAGTAAATATTCAGGATAGCTGGTTGTACTGGCAAGTATGTCAGGTATCTATGTTAGGTCCAAATCCTGCATGTGTATGTGGAATTGTTCTACACTGTCTAGTCATTGAAGTTCACATGGTAGATTTTGTTTTTTAAAAAAAGTAAGATGGCTCACTAAAGAATACGTACAGAATGTACTTAAATAACCATGACAGGTGTATAGTCGCCATATGGGCAGTCGGAACCTAGGACAAAACCCCACATCCCTAACCCAATAATACGCTGACACTAGGGTATATGGGTAAAATTGTCCACAGCTTTTATTAACCATTATAACCATTCATTTAATAAGTTATCATTAATAATAACAATCATAACAATATAATAATAATTTAACATATAAATATGGGTCATTGCCCCCATACTCCGCCCTCGCAACCGCATCCTTCTTTTAATATAACGGGCAATGACCCCCAACATACTAACACATATATATATATATCTTTAACAATTTTCAACCTTACTCCAACATAACAATTTAAGTGCCAACCATAAATAACCACGGTAGGTGTATACCCGGATACCCCTACCCCACCAGGTTCTGAGCCACCTCCAGGACTCGAAACCTACCAACCACCAGTGACCACAATTTCCATGTCCGTGACGTTCCTCATGGGAGCCTATTTCCTCCTCCTCTGCTCCCTAACCCGCCACGGGCTCAGACCTTGACCCCTTAAGCTGTCTGAGCTCCCCCACCCTGAAGAAAGAGTGCCCTTTGCATCCCCTCCTGCAGCCCCAGGTTCAGCAGGTCCCAACCCACAGCCGACAGGTGAACGCCGTCCGGGTGGTAATACCCCGGCAAACCACCTTCCAATTCCCGTGTCTCACCACTACTCCCCCCAACTTCCTCACGAAGCTAGCCATCAAACTATTAACCTTGCCCCTGCATCTATCCAAGGCCGCGTGGTCCCGGGCGTGTCTCCAGCGCAGCCGCGGGACTACTTCAGACCATACCAACATGACCCCGGGAAGCAGATCAACCAGCCTGTTAAGGTCCTGCTTCATCCACTTTACTAGCCTCCGTTGCGGAATGAGGCCCAAGTCATTGCCCCCCGCATGCAGTACCAACATGTCGGGCCTCACCCCGCTTGCCACCTTCCGTAACACCACCCCGCATATATCCCTCCAGCAATATCCCCTGTACCCAAGCCATTGTATTGCCAACTGGTCTTTTGGAAAGCCCAGCTGCTGGCCTTTCGCTCGAGCTGCAGCCCTCCTGGCGGCCCAGAAGATGAAGGAATGGCCCACGATCCATGCAACACGACCTGGGGAAGGAGGAAAGAACAGAGTATAAATACCCCCCGTGCCCAGCAGAGTGCCCCCCCACTTGTGCCCTAGCTAGCACTCCAACAAACCCAAGCGAATATAAGAGCGAAACCGGACAGACTCCCATCTCCCGATCCTCTTGACCAGTTCGTCCCCCAACCCCAGGCGCGCAGCCTCTGTGGCTGCTCCGATGCGAAATGAGTGGGTGCCGTAGGCGCTCGCACTCAACCCCAGCCGTACTAAGCCCATCCGGAAAACTTTAGTGAATTGGAAGCGGGATAGCGACGAGCCGTCCGCATGCACCAAGAGCAACCCGTCCACTATTGGCCTCCGCTCCAAGTAGTGCACTACCGCAGCCACTGGACACAAGGTCGAACCCGGCAGGGGGCCCAGGGTCACGTCCCTGCCTGCCCCTTTGACGTCAGTCTTAGACCTGGCCAGGTGCACCACCAACTCACCAATCCTGAAGGCCCTGAAAAAGGCCAGGAGGAATGCCGCCTGAAACAGAGCCACTTCAAACCCATCGAAGCAGATGTCAGGCAAGGTCCGAATCAGACCCCCCAGCACCCGTACCGACACCGGGCGCCTAGCGTCCGGCACCCTACGGCCCCTCCGGTAGCCCTTTAGAGCCTGCCGTATAACAAAAGTTTTCGTAAGGTCCTCCCCCCCGCGGAGCTTGAACCAAAAGGCCATTGCTGCCATGGTCCTGTCCACCACCGCCGGAGACGCACCGCTTGCCAACAAATGGAAGATGAACCACAGGAAGGCGTCCAGCGGTGGCTCCCCTGACGCTCGCCTACCCAGCCCGTCCCAGGAACGCTCCCATGCACCCCAGACCTTACTGTAGGCGGCCCAGGTGGCCGGTGCGAGCGACGCCTTCACAAGTCCTCCAAGCATGACGCTCCTAACTGCCACATCTCGTCCGGGCACGCCTGGCCCACGTCCAGCGCCTCCGGGGCCACCGTCCGGAACCTGGACCACTGAAAACGAGACAGAGCATCAGCCACCTCGTTCAAGTACCCCGGCACATGTCGCGCGCGAAAGACCACATTAAGGGACATGCACAGCAAGACAAATCGCCGCAACAACGCCACCACTGTCCGAGATGCTGCTGACAGGTTGTTAACCGCATGCACCACGGACATGTTGTCCGAGAAAAAGACCACTTTTCGGTCCCGCAAGCTATCCCCCCACAAGGCCAACGCCACCACCAACGGGAACAGTTCCAGAAAGGCCAAGTTACGCATAAGGGGGCTCTGCCCCCACGCCACCGGCCACTTTTCTGCGCACCATTTTCCACCGAAGTAGGCCCCAAACCCCACGCTGCCTGACGCGTCAGTGAACAGCTCTAACTCGGCTGTCGACACGCCCTCCCGTTGGAAGAACACCGTCCCGTTGAAATCCCTCAAGAAGGTGTCCCACACGACCAAGTCAGCCCGCATGGACGAGGATACTCGTATGAAATGGTGTGGAGACCGGGCCCCAGCCGTAGCCGCCGACAAGCTGCGGCTAAACACCCTACCCATCGGGATCACCCGGCAGGCGAAGTTGAGCATCCCTATCAACGATTGCAGTTGCCGGAGCGTCACCTTACGCGCCTGCCTCACCGCTCCCACTTTGGACCGTAGCGCCTCCAATTTGGACAGCGGCAGACGGCATTCCCCAAGCTCAGAATCGATCTCCAATCCCAAGAAGCTGAGGCACCCAGTCGGGCCGCCGAAAAGCCGCTTCGATGTCAACCTTTGCCATAAGAGCCCCACGCCCAGCCTTCTTTACCAGCTCGACCGCCTGGTCGAATGATGCATAAGAGACCGAGCACAGGTCTTTATCGATGTCATCGTTCACCGACCCGCCCTTAGGGTACGACAGGTGGTGAATGAGCCTAAACTTCCCGGGCTCCTTCTTAGGCACCACTCCAAGAGGGGAAACCCGGAGGGCCTCCATCGGCGGTTCCCGGAACGGCCCTGCCATCCTACCCAACATAACTTCCTTACCCAGCTTGTCCCGTACCACTTCTGGAAATTCCGCCACCGATTTTAGATTACACGGGTGCCCCATGCTCTCCCTAGCCTGGAACGGGATAAAGAAACCCTGCCCGAATCCAGCCCTGAGGAGCTCGGCGTCCGCCTTATTACCGTAGCGGCTTAGCCAGGGTTCCATCGCGTCTAGCCTCACTGGGGTGAGTCCCCTGGGCAGCGGAAGCCCCTCCACCGCCAACCGTGGACCCGGCTCCCGATCCTCCAGACTTACCTTTCTTGAAGCAGCGCTGCAGCCCATGTGCCCCCCCCCCCCCCGCAGCCGGAGCATTCGTGCTTAAATCGGCAGGAAGCACCCCATTTGCATTGGCCTTCATTGAACAGCCAGCAAAGTCCCTTTTGCGAGGCGGCCGACGAGGCGGACTGACCTTTGGCGCCAGCCGCATGCTGAAAGGGCTGCGCCTCCTGCGCCATCATCAGCTTCATCCAGAGAGGCAGGTCCATCTGGTCCCACCTCATACCCGGATTAGCCGCCAGCCGCTGCCGGAACTGCTCGTCATACCGCCACCATGCCAGCCCGCCATAGGTGCGGTATGCCTCCCAGATCCCGTCCAAATAGCAAAACAAGGAACAGCATACGCCCGGCGACTTTTCCCCTATCACGCTGGCCAAGACGCAAAACGCCCTTAACCAGTTCCCAAAGGATTTCGGTATCTTGCGATACCTCTTCCGCTTCTCCTCCTCCTCCTTCTTCTCATCTTTTTTATCTTCCTCCTTAAGGTCAATAAATTCCTCCAAGGGAAGGAGGGAGAAGATCTCTAAATACTCCCCCTTCCAGATCTTGTCTTTCACCTCCTGCTTGAGGTGGACCCCGAGCGGGCCAGCAAACGATACGTAGGCGTGCTGCCTTGCCGCATCCGACACCCCCCGGTTAGTTCCGCCCGCTCGCTCCCTGCATCTCCTGCGCTGGGCGCAGCCCCTGCCTCTACACTGCTTGCCAGCGCCGCCGGGGTCCCCACCCCGGGCCCACTAGCCGCTGCCCCTTGCGCCCACACCTGCCCTACGCTAACCCCTGAACCACCCCCCGCCCCCAGTGAGTGGAGCAGTGATTGTAGTGTCTGTATTAGCGTGTCGGATTGCAATGATCCGCTGGACTCACCGGCCAAGCCCCCCGATCCGGAAGCGCCCGGGGCTGCAATGGGAACTGCTGTGCCTCCATGAAGGGCAACGTCCACTGAAGTCCCGCCAACCGGGGAGCCCACCCGGTGCCTCCCGAACACTGATGAGGAGCGGCTCCGCGACCTGAAATGAGGAGAAGAAGTCCTGGGCAGGGTGTACTGTTCCCCAGCAGCCCTCCCGTCCCGAACCAGGGAGCGCCTGCCGACCGCCAAGGCCTCCCGGTGCCCGCTGTCCTGTCGTTGCTCTCCCGGGGCCCCACCACGCGGGCTACAACTCCTACCGACACCCCCTGAAGCCTGCCCCCGTCGACCATGCCTGGGTGACCCCACCCTACCTCCCGCGGACCCACTGGACGAAGACCGACGGCGCCGCCTCTCGCAATGCCTACCTGCCCTAGCGTACCTAACTGGGGAGGGGCTCCCACTGCTAGACCTAGAACCCGACCTGTCACCGGACCGGACCCGCCCAAGCCCCCCCCTCTCAGCCCCTGAACTACTGAGGGCACCACCATCCTCACCCCCACTGCGCCCCGAAAAACTGCCCCTACGCTTCCCCCCCTAGCCTCAGCTGCCCCCTGCCCAGCCCTCCTCGCCAAACCCCCTGATCTGCCAGAAGATAGAGCCCGCTGCCCGCTCCCCCCCACCTCCCCTTCTCCAGCCTCCCTACCCCTAAACCCCCGTGCCACTTCAGCCTGGCCCCCTCCTGCCCCCTTCCGCCCGCGGCTAACCGGCCCCCTCTCCCCCACTACTGGCCTCTTAGGGGAAACCTGCCCCCCCCTCCCCCTACAGCCCGGGCCCTGTCCCCTAACCAAGCACCCTTAGCACTGGACACATCATGGGGGGCCCCTGGAGGATCCCCAGCACTTGCCTGCTGCTTCCGGTCTGCCAGGGCCCTCTCCGGGCCGTCCTGCCCTGGGCCCCGTCCTTCCCGGCCTCCAGTGGAGTGGGCGCCCTCCCGGGCCGCATCCCAGACGGTCCTGGCCCTGGAGAGGGCCGTTCATCCGCCGCACGCCTCCTCACGCCAGGCGCCACCCCACCCGGTCCGGGGTGCACACCGCCAGCCTCTTCAGCCGCCACCTGCCGGGAAGCACCTCGCCTAGGCCCGGGCCGCGCCGCGGGAGGCGGGGCCTCAACCACGGGGTCCGCGGGCCTGCTACACTTGCCGCTTCCGCCCGCGGCCTCCATTCCGCCTTCACCTCCCTCCTCCAGTCCTGATCCAGGACTTAAAGGCCGCGGAGGCCTCCTGGCCCGTTGTGGCCTCTCTCCGCCACCATCCCTCTCCGCTGCCGCCGTCAGGATCTGGTCCAGTTGGGCCCGAACCCAGCCCGTGTCCTGTCGCAGCGCTGCCGTCCGGATTCCAGCAAGCAACCTCTCCACTTCTTCCATGGCCCTGCAGAGGAGACAAAAAAGGAAAAACCCTACCCAGCAAAGCAGTGAACACAAGGTGTACACAAACTCGGCTAGGTAAGAAATTAAATGTGCTCTGACTAAAATGGCTGCCTACTTAAGTAGACCAGCCCCTATTTCCCACAACCCCCCAGTCCTGGCCGGCTCCTCCTAAGCCCGCCTCCTAACCCCTGTCAAGGCCCTCCTCCGCTAAGCTGCGCTTTGGCTCCTTGGGGCTACAGGAACTAAAATAACAATATTCAAACTTTTATTTTTCTTCTGCACCAGATTTGACTATCCTACCCCCTAGAGCCTGCTCACGATTAGGAAAATAATTGCGGTTGCCATCCTTTCACACTGTAAATAAGCTTTACCACTCCTATACTTAAATATTTTTAATATATACTACAAATAAATGATGAGGCACTTTCTGAGCAGGGACAGATTTGCCCGTAGGTAGAGCAGGAAACTAGCTATATGCTTGTGTTTTCTAGGGGTCCTGGCTAGGAAATTTTTTTTTTCTCTTTAGGTATATTTTGATATACAGTAAGACCCCAGTTTACAAACGCCTCGGTTAACATAATTTTCGGTTTACAAATGATAATCCATTGAAAATAATGCCTCAGTTTACAATTTTTTTTCGCAATACAAAGCAAGTTTCTCCAGGATGCATTGCACCTGGGAGGTTTATAGCACTGCCCTCTGCATGCTGGAGCCTGTGAGTAGCACATGGCGTTAAGTGTGGAGGTGTTGGAGCGGCTTTTGCATCGAGTTTTGGAGCCATTCTGGAAATTGTTTGCAGTTGTTTTGGGACTTTCTTGGTGCATTTTTCAAGCGGTGGAAAGGCAGGGAGCTGAGCTTTGTGGTTTGCATGACTTTTATTGTGTGTTCTGCATTATGGGTTGGTTTCCATGCCAGCTCATTTTGAATTTTTTCTGACCTCCAGAACGGATAAATTGGTTTTCAATGCATTCCTATGGGAAACCGCGTTTCGGTTTACAAATTTTTCGCAATGAGAAACGTCCCGGAGAACACATTAAATTCGTAAACCGAGGTCCCACTGTATTTCTTCATGTTGTTACGTGATAATTCCTTATTTGCTTTTGTGCCTTCTATATAACAGCGAAAGCAATAGATAAGAGGATTTTGGTTGGAGGATGTTGCGGTGCCTTACAATTTTGCACCTACAGGAACTTAAGATGTAAATGTGGCCTGGTTCCTTAGGTATTGAATAAATAAACCATGAATTATCTGGTAGGTTAAGGCAGTTTTCAATCTCCCTACAGAAGTGAAGGATGGGTGAGACAAGTGATGTAGAAAGGTAGGAAAGGGTAGGGTAAGTGACATGGAAATGGATGGAGGAATGGAATAAGTGATATTGAAAGGGGCAGATGGTGTAAGCAATATAGAAAGTAATGGAGAGCTGGTGTAAGTGATCTGGAAAGGGCGGGATGGGAGACATGGCGCTAATATCATCACTATACATATTCTACTTATGAGTACTGTGTTCTGCAGGACAGTTTTATGGGTAAGTTATATATCTAGTACACTAAAATAGTGAATTGGGAAGAGCACTTATTCACAAAATTGAATAAAGAGTGCAAGGACTCTAGCTCCCCCACACCAGTAATTAATACAACAGAGAAAATAATGACCAGCTCCTTGTGATTTAATGTCCATATAGTTCAGCCCTGTATCTGATGCCTGCGTGTGGCAGTGCAGTGGCGAGATTCTGGGAAGAATGCCCTCTGCACCCAGGTTTCTTTCTGGTTCACTTATGGGAGATTTATTGCTAGACTTAGGCAAAGGAAAAAAATTGGATTCTTCTGAATGACTTTGTCAGTATTTTTTTTTCATGTCACCAGATATTGTTTCATGTTGCTATTAGGATTGGCCAAATTTCGGGACTAAAATATTCAAGTAGGCCATTTGGTAATGTATAACAGCTGGAAAAATGCTTCCTATTACTGCAAAACGGCTACAATATTACATGACCTAATGGCAATATCAGGTATTTTAGCAATGCCAATTCAGAGTTGCCAAAATTAGATTAGTATATACCTGAATTTATAAAAAAAAAAAAATGAAAAAGAGAAAACATATTTTTGTAATTTGAAGTTCAAAATATGTGATTGATCCAAAAAGAAAAGAAAAAAGCCAGTGGACAATTGGCCACCCAATCCCATTCATCCCTTCCACCCAGACAAGAACTAAACTTTCCCACGTCAGTGACCATCAATCAGTGCGGATAAAACACACTGTCCCATAAGGTTCTACCAACTGAGTCTGTGATGATATCAGGCACCGTAAGACTCAGCCAGGCTAGGCAAATCCTCTACAGTTATAATTTAAATATGTTATTAAACAATACAATCAAAACATCTTACAAATAAAATTAAGAATTTAGTGACCACAAATAGTTTTAACAAATTATCACTTAGACTGCATAGCTCAATTTCAGTAAACAGGTTGCAGTCTTAAAGGACCACTATAGTGCCAGGAAAACATACTCTTTTTCCTGGCTCTATAGGGTCCTTGGGTCCCCCTCACCCTCTGGGTTCCCCTTACGCCGGGCTCTAGGGTGAGGAAGGGGTTAAATTCCTACCTTTTTCCAGCGCCAGGCTCCCTCGGCGCTGGGGAATCTCTTCCTTCTTCTGCTGTCATCGGCTGAATGTGCATGCGCGGCAATAGCTGCGCGCGCATTCAGCCAGTCTCATAGGAAAGCATTCTCAATGCTTTCCTATGGACGCTGGCGTCTTCTCACTGTGAAAATCACAGTGAGAAGCGCGGAAGCGCCTCTAGCGGCTGTCAATGAGACAGCCACTAGAGGCTGGATTAACCCATTTGTAAACATAGCAGTTTCTCTGAAACTGCTATGTTTACAGCAGAAAGGGTTTACCCTAGATGGACCTGGCACCCAGACCACTTCATTGAGCTGAAGTGGTCTGGGTGCCTATAGTGGTCCTTTAATGATAGACATGTTGGAAGGGGCCCAGAAGAGCCAGTTCCTTTCAAAGGATGAGTTGAATATAGGTTCTCACACAAGAAAAGAAAATGGTTTTAAAATAATCGTGTCATATCGGGTACTTGTTTGGGCTGCAATGAACTTCTTCAGATTTCTAATGTGTACGTTACTTGATTTTTGCCCTCAAAAGATCACACATTAAAAATACCATAACATATTCTGTTTGTTCCACCCCTTTTACACCTACACAAACCACCATCAAACATATGCACTATGTTCTGCCACCAATGTGCCATTAAGGAAATGGCTATGCTGGCCTGTAGGAGCACTCCATAAATTTGGGCAATCAGGTGGGTGATTTTATTAGGCTGCTGTTGGGATATGGCCCTGGAATGAAATCCAAGAAAATGTTCAAGAGTGGACTAGGGGACATGATGAATAGTCCAACTGTAGCTGTTGATGACCGACACTATCCTCAACTTCCTACCTGCTCTGCCTAAGTGTGGTCGTTGTGCTGTAGCTTCCTCTTTTTTTGTAAATGCCTGCCATTGTAGTGGTTTCACCCAGCCTTATGTTTGTGTTAAAAAATATGTTGCTGCTTGGTGGATTTACTACTACTGTAACGTTATTGTGTTTGACTACACTGCACACAGCGCACAACACACAGTGCAATAAAGTGCACACTGCTTTCTCACTTACACAACACACGGTTATAGAAAAAAAGGCTTTGTAAACTGATTATTTATCTTCACTGATGCTATACCCTGCTTGCAACACTACTACTGCCACACTCACTACCACTAACACCAGACATTGTGGACACTACTTTGGTACTGTGTGCTACACTTAAAAAGCGTCTCCCATGACCACCACAATGCAGACTCTGCTGCACTCCCCCTTACCTATTCCTTGGAAGGGGGGGGGGGGGGGGGGCACTAACAATGTATAACACCTGCACTAGTTGTGGAGGAAGGAAATGCAGTGCCAGTGTAAGTTGTTGCAGCATGAAAAGAATGGGGGAAAAGCAATTGCCTCGAATGTTGACTTGAATGTTACGGACATGGTGTTAATCCCACTATCCACTATACTAATAGTAATGATGGAATCTAGTACCTGCAGATTACTGCAAGCACTCCCCTTTCTCCCCAGCAAAAACTTTATTTGGCTGTCCAATCACAGACTTCCAATGAGCTATTAATTGCAAAACAGGTGCACTGGGTAATTGCTTTCTTCGTAAGTGAATAACTCAACTACTACTGAACTGATTGTTTTTTCAATTTTATAAAATGAAAAAAAAAAAAAAAAAAGACTGAACTCATCACAATTAGTGTTGTCGCGAACCCGAAATTTTCCCGAACCCGAACCGGCGAACCGCGCGAACCGCCATTGACTTCAATGGGCAGGCGAATTTTAAAACCAACAGGGACTCTTTCTGGCCACAAAAGTGATGGAAAAGTTGTTTCAAGGGGACTAACACCTGGACTGTGGCATGCCGGAGGGGGATCCATGGCAAAACTCCCATGGAAAATTGCACAGTTGATGCAGAGTCTGCTTTTAATCCATAAAGAGCAGAAATCACCTAACATTGACACCTGTCCTCAAAGCCCTGCCCTGATACACACTGACACAGAGCAGAATAGAGACTGTTCCCCGTCCTCAGAGACCATGATACACACTGACACAGAGCAGAATAGAGACTGTTACCCCTACATAGGGTCACTTGGCAGATATGGCGGGGTCGTGGGAGGGGGAGGATGACTTTCACCTCTTCCCCTGTTACATTCCCGTTGTGCTGTGACATCACCCTTATACGCTGTGTAAAGCATACTATTTAATTTGATCAGCATGGCCACTTGAGTTTTTATAGTTTTCACGCTGCTTGTAGTTTATATATGGTTCACAAAAATCAAACAAACGATAAAGTAAACGTGTAAGGATTCAGAATATTCTTTCAAACCCTTACACATTGTGTGTACGTATTTTTTGTCTTAAGTTTGTGGCTTTAAAGAGGTTTACGTTGTTTCTATGATGTGCATAACATGTTCTTGTAAATGTTTGTTAAATTTTTCCTGGAATTGTAATTTTTCAATCTGAATAAAGATAGTCAAATCCCTGATACACACTGACACAGAGCAGAATAGAGACTGTTCCCCCTACATAGGGTCACTTGGCAGATATGGATTGACACCTATCCTAATGATCCCTGATACACACTGACACAGAGCAGAATAGAGACTGTTCCCCCTACATAGGGTCACTTGGCAGATATGGATTGACACCTGTCCTCAAAACCCCTGATACACACTGACACAGAGCAGAATAGGGACTGTTCCCCCTACATAGGGTCACTTGGCAGATATGGATTGACACCTGTCCTCAAAACCCCTGATACACACTGACACAGAGCAGAATAGGGACTGTTCCCCCTACATAGGGTCACTTGGCAGATATGGATTGACACCTGTCCTCAAAACCCCTGATACACACTGACACAGAGCAGAATAGGGACTGTTCCCCCTACATAGGGTCACTTGGCAGATATGGATTGACACCTGTCCTCAAAACCCCTGATACACACTGACACAGAGCAGAATAGAGACTGTTCCCTGTCCACAGAGACCATGATACACACTGACACAGAGCAGAATAGAGACTGTTCACCGTCCACAGAGACCATGATACACACTGACACAGAGCAGAATAGGGACTGTTCCCCCTAAATAGGGTCACTTGGCAGATATGGATTGACACCTGTCCTCAAAACCCCTGATACACACTGACACAGAGCAGAATAGGGACTGTTCCCCCTAAATAGGGTCACTTGGCAGATATGGATTGACACCTGTCCTCAAAACCCCTGATACACACTGACACAGAGCAGAATAGAGACTGTTCCCTGTCCACAGAGACCATGATACACACTGACACAGAGCAGAATAGAGACTGTTCACCGTCCACAGAGACCATGATACACACTGACACAGAGCAGAATAGAGACTGTTCCCCGTCCACAGAGACCATGATACACACTGACACAGAGCAGAATAGAGACTGTTCCCCGTCCACAGAGACCGTGATACACACTGACACAGAGCAGAATAGAGACTGTTCCCCGTCCACAGAGTCCATGATACACACTGACAAAGAGCGGAATAGAGACTGTTCCCCGTCCACAGAGACCATGATACACACTGACAAAGAGCAGAATAGAGACTGTTCCCCGTCCACAGAGACCATGATACACACTGACACAGAGCAGAATAGAGACTGTTCCCCGTCCACAGAGTCCATGATACACACTGACACAGAGCAGAATAGAGACTGTTCCCCGTCCACAGAGACCATGATACACACTGACACAGAGCAGAATAGAGACTGTTCCCCGTCCACAGAGACCATGATACACACTGACACAGAGCAGAATAGAGACTGTTCCCCGTCCACAGAGTCCATGATACACACTGACACAGAGCAGAATAGAGACTGTTCCCCGTCCACAGAGACCATGATACACACTGACAAAGAGCAGAATAGAGACTGTTCCCCGTCCACAGAGACCATGATACACACTGACACAGAGCAGAATAGGGACTGTTACCCCTACATAGGGTCACTTGGCAGGTATGGATTGACACCTGTCCTCAAAGCCCATGATACACACTGGGGGGAGCTACTGTCCTCCCCAACCCCTGCGCGGTGGGTGGGGGCCATAAATCACAATGGGGGACCTACTGTCCTCCCCCCCTCGGCCCCCACCCCTGCGCGGTGGGTGGGGGCCATAAATCACAATGGGGGGGCCTACTTTCCTCCCCCCCGGCCCCCATCCCTGCGCGGTGGGTGGGGGGCATAAATCACAATGGGACGGACCTACTGATAGGAGTGGAGTATTGTTCATATCAGTTTAATACCTTCCGCGTCTCCTATCAGTGGACGTGTATATGGCAGCCATTTTAGGAACCGCACACCTGGGACCCGAGCAAGGTCACCTCGTTCAAGCTGCTCTGGTTCCTTGATGAGCCAGCTGCCCGTGAGTTAACATGTCCCGTGGAGAAGCACTCTGTCCTGTAAAGCCTCACCACAAAAAAATTAAATAAATAACAGCACTTGGAGTGGTGAGTTTAGTAAATGTTCATATCAGTTTAATACCTTCCGCGTCTCCTATCAGTGGACGTGTAAATGGCAGAGATTTTTAATTGTTGAATCACCTCCCCTTTTTAGGCCAAGGTGGGAAGATGCTTAGACCACTGGTATATTGGTGCCATCTTGGAGGATTTTTTTTTGGTTTGGTTTTTGAAGCCACAGTGCTGCACCAGTGGGCCTCAAAATTAGGCATGTACACATGCCTGAAAAATTTGGTATTGTTGCAGCCGCTGCTGTAGCAGAGGCCAGAAAAATTGATGTTTGTTTCACAGGCAGAAAGTGCCCTAAAACATGGCGGCTTGAACCCTAGTTGGTGGCGGATAAGTCACGCAAGTCAAACGTCATTCAGAGCTAAAATACAGCAGCGTGTCGACCATTTTTAGCCCAAGGCAGCTCATCTCATCAGGCCTTTTTTAATCGAATGTATCGCCCAGTGTCAGTCCCTTCGGGATCCATCCCTCATTCATCTTAATAAAGGTGAGGTAATCTAGACTTTTTTGACCTAGGCGACTTCTCTTCTCAGTGACAATACCTCCTGCTGCACTGAAGGTCCTTTCTGACAGGACACTTGAAGTGGGGCAGGCCAGAAGTTCTATCGCAAATTGGGATAGCTCAGGCCACAGGTCAAGCCTGCACACCCAGTAGTCAAGGGGTTCATCACTCCTCAGAGTGTCGATATCTGCAGTTAAGGCGAGGTAGTCTGCTACCTGTCGGTCGAGTCGCTCTCTGAGGGTGGATCCCGAAGGGCTGTGGCGATGCATAGGACTTAAAAAGGTCCGCATGTCCTCCATCAACAACACGTCTTTAAAGCGTCCTGTCCTTGCCGGCGTGGTCGTGGGAGGAGGAGGAGGAGGATGACTTCCACCTCTCCCCCTGTTAGATTCCCGTTGTGCTGTGACATCACCCTTATACGTTGTGTAAAGCATACTTTTTAATTTATTTTGCAAATGCTGCATCCTTTCCGACTTGTTGTAATTCGGTAACATTTCCGCCACTTTCTGCTTATACCGGGGGTCTAGTAGCGTGGACACCCAGTACAGGTCGTTCTCCTTCAGCCTTTTTATACGAGGGTCCCTCAACAGGCAGGACAGCATGAAAGACCCCATTTGCACAAGATTGGATGCCGAGCTACTCATTTCCCGTTCCTCCTCCTCACTGATGTCATTGAAGGTATGTTCTTACCCCCAGCCACGTACAACACCACGGGTACCAGATAGGTGACAACGAGCACCCTGGGATGCCTGTTGTGTTTGGTCTTGCTCCTCCTCCTCCTCCTCAAAGCTACAATCCTCCTCTGACTCGCAGGTCCAGCAAGCGATGCTGATAAGGCTGTTTCTGGTGGTGATGGTGACCACAACTCTTCCTCTTCCTCTTCACGCTCATCTACAGCCTGATCCAGCACTCTTCGCAGGGCACGCTCCAGGAAGAAAACAAATGGTATGATGTCGCTGATGGTGCCTTCGTTGCGACTGACTAGGTTTGTCACCTCCTCAAAAGGACGCATGAGCCTACAGGCATTGCGCATGAGCGTCCAGTAACGTGGCAAAAAAATTCCCAGCTCCCCAGAGGCTGTCCTAGCACCCCGGTCATACAAATATTCATTAACAGCTTTTTCTTGTTGGAGCAGGCGGTCGAACATTAGGAGTGTTGAATTCCAACGTGTAGGGCTGTCGCAAATCAAGCGCCAAACTGGCATGTTGTTTCGCCGCTGGATATCGGCAAAGTGAGTCCTGTAAGCCTGTGTACTTATGCACAAAGCGTTGTACGATCAGATTACACACATGTGCCATGCACGGCACATGTGTCAACTTGCCCAACTTCGATGCCGCTATCAAATTTTTTCCGTTGTCACACACCACTTTGCCGATATCCAGTTGCTGCGGAGTCAGCCACTTTTCCACCTGTGCGTTCAGGGCGGACAGGAGTGCTTGTCCGGTGTGACTCTCTGCTTTCAAGCAAGTCAAACCCAAGACGGCGTGACACTGCCGTATCCGGGATGTGGAATAGTACCTGGGGAGCTGGGGGGGTGCCGTTGATGTGGAGCAAGATGCAGCAGCACAAGAGGAGGTTATGGAAGAGGATGGAGTAGGAGGAGTAGAGGAGGTGGCAGGAGGACTGCCTGCAATTCGTGGCGGTGTCACCAACTCCTCTGCAATGCCACGCATTCCTTGCTTGTCAGCCGTCAGCAGGTTTACCCAATGCGCAGTGTAGGTGATATACCTGCCCTGACCATGCTTTGCAGCGGTGTCCCAATAGCTACACATTTTTTGAACGCCTCAGACTCAACCAGATTGTATGGTAAAAGCTGGCGGGCTAATAGTTCGGACAAGCCAGCTGTCAGACGCTGGGCAAGGGGGTGACTTGGTGACATTGGCTTCTTACGCTCAAACATGTCCTTGACAGACACATGACTGTGGGCAGATGAGCGGGAACTGCTCAAGGCGGGAGACGGAGTGGCGGATGGTTGAGAGGGGGCAAGAAGGACAGCAGTGGTTGACGTGGCTGAAGATGCTAGACCATGTGTTGATCCCATAGGCGTTTGTGATGTGAGATCATGTGCCTACGCAAAGCAGTTGTACCTAGGTGGGTGTTGGACCTCCCACGACTCAGTTTCCTTTGGCACAGGTTGCAAATGGCATCGCTGTTGTCCGAGGCAGACACACAAAAAAAATGCCACACTGCTGAGCTCTGCAATGACGGCATTCTGGTGGTGAACACAGCACGCGTTGATTGGCGTGCTGTCGGGCTGACCCCGGGTGCCAATGCATGCTGTCTGACTGTGCCACTAGCTCCTTGCGACGACCCCCCCCCTGCTTCCAACTCGTCTCCTCCTCCTCTCTGTCTCCCCATCTGAACTTTCGCCCTGTTCTTCTTCTTGCCGAGCGGGCACCCACGTGACATCCATGGACGCATCGTCATCATCAACCGCTTCGCTTGTATCTGACAACTCAGAAAAGGAAGCAGCAGCGGGTACAACATCATCATCATCACACCGTACCTCCATGTGTTTAATGCTGCCTGCCTGAGACATATCCCTGTTATCTACATCCTCTAGCAATAATGGTTGCGCATCACTCATTTCTTCAAACGGGTGTGTGAATAACTCCTCTGACATACCAAGTAAAGCGGCTGTGGTGCTAGTTTTGGTGGTGGCGGCAGGCGGGTGAGTGGTACCTTGAGAGGTGCCTGAAGCTAAGCTGGAGGAGGATGGTGCGTCAAGGTTCCGAGCGGAGGCTGTACAAGATTGGGTGTCCTGTGGTAGCCAGTCAACTATGTCCTCAGAACTTTTCAAGTTCAGGGTACGTGGCTTCTGAAAACTGGGCATTATTCTAGGGCAAAAGGGAATCACAGCACCACGACCACGACGGCCCCTGCGGGGTGGCCTGCCTCTGCCTGTCATTTTTTTGGGGATTAGTTGTACTATAAGTGCAAGCTACTGTGAGACCAGATATGATTGGCAATGTGAACTGTAACAGTTCTGCAGAGCACACACTGTAGGCCTGACACACCCGCTTGAAGACAAGTAACTGCTATTCAATCTATAACAGTGAAAAACAAATTTTCTTTGTAAAAGCACGCTATAGAGACACCAGATATGATTGGCAATGTGCACTTGAACAGTTCTGCAGAGCACACACTGTAGGCCTGACACACCCGCTTGAAGACAAGTAACTGCTATTCAATCTATAACAGTGAAAAACAAATTTTCTTTGTAAAAGCACGCTATAGAGACACCAGATATGATTGGCAATGTGCACTTGAACAGTTTTGCAGAGCACACACTGTAGGCCTGACACACCCGCTTGAAGACAAGTAACTGCTATTCAATCTATAACAGTGAAAAAAAAAATTTGGTTTTAAAAGCACGCTATAGAGACACCAGATATGATTGGCAACTGTCAAAGCACGCTGGCACAGGTCTGCAGAGCACACGCTGAAGGAAGGACTGACAGAGCCGCTTGAAGGACACTGACTGGCTGCTATTAGCTTACACTAGAAACCTTTTTTCTTTGTAAAAGCACGCTATAAAGACACCAGATATGATTGGCAATGTGCACTTGAACAGTTCTGCAGAGCACACACTGTAGGCCTGACACACCCGCTTGAAGACAAGTAACTGCTATTCAATCTATAACAGTGAAAAAAAAATTTTGGTTTTAAAAGCACGCTATAGAGACACCAGATATGATTGGCAATGTGCACTGGAACAGTTCTGGAGAGCACACGCTGAAGGAAGGACTGACAGAGCCGCTTGAAGGACACTGACTGGCTGCTATTAGCTTACACTAGAAACCTTTTTTCTTTGTAAAAGCACGCTATAGAGACACCAGATATGATTGGCAACTGTCAAAGCACGCTGGCACAGGTCTGCAGAGCACACGCTGAAGGAAGGACTGACAGAGCCGCTTGAAGGACACTGACTGGCTGCTATTAGCTTACACTAGAAACCTTTTTTCTTTGTAAAAGCACGCTATAGAGACACCAGATATGATTGGCAATGTGCACTTGAACAGTTCTGCAGAGCACACACTGTAGGCCTGACACACCCGCTTGAAGACAAGTAACTGCTATTCAATCTATAACAGTGAAAAAAAAATTTTGGTTTTAAAAGCACGCTATAGAGACACCAGATATGATTGGCAACTGTCAAAGCACGCTGGCACAGGTCTGCAGAGCACACGCTGAAGGAAGGACTGACAGAGCCGCTTGAAGGACACTGACTGGCTGCTTTGTAAAAGCTTACACTAGAAACCTTTTTTCTTTGTAAAAGCACGCTATAAAGACACCAGATATGATTGGCAATGTGCACTTTAACAGTTCTGCAGAGCACACACTGTAGGCCTGACACACCCGCTTGAAGACAAGTAACTGCTATTCAATCTATAACAGTGAAAAAAAAAATTTGGTTTTAAAAGCACGCTATAGAGACACCAGATATGATTGGCA
Source organism: Pelobates fuscus (assembly GCF_036172605.1). Classification (NCBI taxonomy): domain Eukaryota; kingdom Metazoa; phylum Chordata; class Amphibia; order Anura; family Pelobatidae; genus Pelobates; species Pelobates fuscus. Next base: position 92,718,006 of record NC_086325.1, on the reverse strand, counting down.
ATGTGCACTGGAACAGTTCTGCAGAGCACACGCTGAAGGAAGGACTGACAGAGCCGCTTGAAAGACACTGACTGGCTGCTATTAGCTTACACTAGAAACCTTTTTTCTTTGTAAAAGCACGCTATAGAGACACCAGATATGATTGGCAATGTGCACTTGAACAGTTCTGCAGAGCACACACTGTAGGCCTGACACACCCGCTTGAAGACAAGTAACTGCTATTCAATCTATAACAGTGAAAAAAAAAATGTGGTTTTAAAAGCACGCTATAGAGACACCAGATATGATTGGCAATGTGCACTGGAACAGTTCTGGAGAGCACACGCTGAAGGAAGGACTGACAGAGCCGCTTGAAGGACACTGACTGGCTGCTATTAGCTTACACTAGAAACCTTTTTTCTTTGTAAAAGCACGCTATAGAGACACCAGATATGATTGGCAATGTGCACTTGAACAGTTCTGCTGAGCACACACTGTAGGCCTGACACACCCGCTTGAAGACAAGTAACTGCTATTCAATCTATAACAGTGAAAAAAAAAAATTGTTTATAAAAGCACGCTATAGAGACACCAGATATGATTGGCAATGTGCACTGGAACAGTTCTGGAGAGCACACGCTGAAGGAAGGACTGACAGAGCCGCTTGAAGGACACTGACTGGCTGCTATTAGCTTACTCTAGAAACCTTTTTTCTTTGTAAAAGCACGCTATAGAGACACCAGATATGATTGGCAACTGTCAAAGCACGCTGGCACAGGTCTGCAGAGCACACGCTGAAGGAAGGACTGACAGAGCCGCTTGAAGGACACTGACTGGCTGCTATTAGCTTACACTAGAAACCTTTTTTCTTTGTAAAAGCACGCTATAGAGACACCAGATATGATTGGCAATGTGCACTTGAACAGTTCTGCAGAGCACACACTGTAGGCCTGACACACCCGCTTGAAGACAAGTAACTGCTATTCAATCTATAACAGTGAAAAATAAATTTTGGTTTTAAAAGCACGCTATAGAGACACCAGATATGATTGGCAATGTGCACTGGAACAGTTCTGCAGAGCACACGCTGAAGGAAGGACTGACAGAGCCGCTTGAAAGACACTGACTGGCTGCTATTAGCTTACACTAGAAACCTTTTTTCTTTGTAAAAGCACGCTATAGAGACACCAGATATGATTGGCAATGTGCACTTGAACAGTTCTGCAGAGCACACACTGTAGGCCTGACACACCCGCTTGAAGACAAGTAACTGCTATTCAATCTATAACAGTGAAAAATAAATTTTGGTTTTAAAAGCACGCTATAGAGACACCAGATATGATTGGCAATGTGCACTGGAACAGTTCTGCAGAGCACACGCTGAAGGAAGGACTGACAGAGCCGCTTGAAGGACACTGACTGGCTGCTATTACCTTACACTAGAAACCTTTTTTCTTTGTAAAAGCACGCTAAAGAGACACCAGATATGATTGGCAACTGTCAAAGCACGCTGGCACAGGTCTGCAGAGCACACGCTGAAGTAGGCCTGACACCCAGACGCTTGCAGACAACTAACTGCTCTTCTATTACAGTGAAAAAAAATTATTTCTTTTAAATGTAAAGCTTAACCTATTGTTAAAACAGATATGAGTGGTGGCACTGACTGTGCAAATGGGCAAGGCATCCAACCTGACACAGAAGCTGGCAGGCAGGCAACTGCTCTTCTATTACAGTGAAAAAAAATTATTTCTTTTAAATGTAAAGCTTAACCTATTGTTAAAACAGATATGAGTGGTGGCACTGACTGTGCAAATGGGCAAGGCATCCAACCTGACACAGAAGCTGGCAGGCAGGCAACTGCTCTTCTATTACAGTGAAAAAAAAAATTTAGTTTAAATGTAATGCTTAACCTATTGTTAAAACAGATATGAGTGGTGGCACTGACTGTGCAAATGGGCAAGGCATCCAACCTGACACAGAAGCTGGCAGGCAGGCAACTGCTCTTGTATTACAGTGAAAAAAAAATATTTCTTTTAAATGTAAAGCTTAACCTATTGTTAAAACAGATATGAGTGGTGGCACTGACTGTGCAAATGGGCAAGGCATCCAACCTGACACAGAAGCTGGCAGGCAGGCAACTGCTCTTCTATTACAGTGAAAAAAAAGTATTTCTTTTAAATGTAAAGCTTAACCTATTGTTAAAACAGATATGAGTGGTGGCACTAACTGTGCAAATGGGCAAGGCATCCAACCTGACACAGAAGCTGGCAGGCAGGCAACTGCTCTTCTATTACAGTGAAAAAAAATATTTCTTTTAAATGTAAAGCTTAACCTATTGTTAAAACAGATATGAGTGGTGGCACTGACTGTGCAAATGGGCAAGGCATCCAACCTGACACAGAAGCTGGCAGGCAGGCAACTGCTCTTCTATTACAGTGAAAAAAAATATTTCTTTTAAATGTAAAGCTTAAACTATTGTTAAAACAGATATGAGTTGTGGCACTGACTGTGCAAATGGGCAAGGCATCCAACCTGACACAGAAGCTGTCAGGCAGGCAACTGCTCTTCTATTACAGTGAAAAAAAAATATTTATTTTAAATGTAAAGGTTAACCTATTGTTAAAACAGATATGAGTGGTGGCACTGGGCAAGTAGGCACAGTATCCAATGTGAACCTCACACAGAAGCTGGCAGGCAGGCACCTGCAATTACATTACACAGGGAAAAAAAAAAAAAAAGCAGCCTGATGTTATAGCCCTAAAAAGGGCTTTTTGGGGTGCTGTCCTTACAGCAGAGATCAGATGAGTCCTTCAGGATTGTAGTGGACACTGAATACCCTAGCCTAGCTATCAATTTCCCTATCTAATCAGCAGCAGCTAAACTTTCCCTCCTCTCACTAAGCATGCATCTTCCGAATGAATCAAAAATGGATGCTGGGAGGGAGGTTGGAGGGTGTGGAAGGGAGGGAGTGCTGCTGATTGGCTGGAATGTGTCTGCTGACCGAGAGGCACAGGGTCAAAGTTTGCCCAATGATGACGAATAGGGGGCGGATCGAACTGCGCATGTGTCCGCCCGCCGTGGCGAACGCGAACACGCTAAGTTCGCCGGGAACTGTTCGCCGGCGGACAGTTCGTACATCACTAATCACAATTACAGCACTTCAGAAAGCTGTGCAGTGTGTGTCTGAAGTGTTCCTTTAAAGCTCCCCTGTCATAAAAAAAAAATTAATCATAAATAATTACTTACTTCACCATAAAAGCTGTACATAAAGGTTATTTTAACATTTTATTAAATTGTTCGGTTATATCTTGGAATTTTAATTTTAACAGGATTGCACTTACGTTAGATGTCAATACAACTAGCCTCTTCTTCCTGTTCATTTACCTAATTTCCAAGAAATCGGAAAAAAGCTTTGATGGGTTCCCAAAATGCCTATAGGATAATGAGTTTTCACAGCAGGTAGAATAAACGCTAAATTAAAATGCCTTAAAAAAACTAAGCAATAAAAAGTTAGCTGTTTTTATGATAAATGTAAAAGTTCTGCTTTGGGTATTGGAGGCTTTAAGAGGTTCATTGTATACATAATTAATAAATACATTTACAGATTTATTCAGTAACGTTAGAATGCCTCTGTCTGGATCAGCAATAATAACCTGGTACCACCCATAGGCATTTGGACTATATAATTATTGTTATCAAGATTGGAGAAAGTCTGGATTTCCCTCATACAGCCTCCAATTACATGGAATGAAGGCCAGATTTTAGCCTGTTGGGTTAACCACATGATTGAAATCCAACCTAATAATAGAAATACACACCTGAATGGCCAGTGATAATTGAACTAACTTGGATGCTTACAAATTCTGTCCAACTGGATTTTCAGGAGGACATCTGCCAATTCTAATGCAAGCTATCATTATAAAAACATGCCATTAGTACTGTTTTGATAGCGAACTCATTGGGAGAAAGGGTTAACTCCACAGAGTGATCCATTATACCACAATTATTGAAACATATATAGATGAGTTATTACATTTATCTTATTATTTATGTATATTATTTACTAAATCCATAATATGTTATGTATTGTAAAGAAAAGATATATTTTAAACACAAATTAACCATTTTCCTGTTTGCACTGAAATTAAGTTGGCAAACCGCCATATTACTTAACGCCTACATTGTTACCAAGTTTTTAGCTTTTCGTCCACTGACTCCTAATCCGCCTCTTTGGCTGACATAATCAGAATTGATGATCTTAGCCAATCACAATGTTTTCCTATATGGTCAATTCTGATGATCGCAGCCAAGGAGGTGAGCTGGGGGTGGTGACAAACACCACCCTGGCCAATTAGCATCTCCTCTTAGAGATGCATTGAATCAATGCATCTCTATGAGGAAGGTTCAGCGTTTCCATGCTGAGGAAGTACCTCTAGTGGCCATCTGAGGAGTTGCCACTAGAGGTGTTCCTATGCTCTAATGTAAACACTGCCTTTGGAATGGTGTTTACATTAAAAAGCCTGTAGAGATATGTTAAAGATACAAGAACAACTGCATTAAGCTGTATTAAGTTATGTTAGTGCTCCGAGGGCTCCTTTAAAGGGATCTTGCAAACTTGCCTTTATTTCAAGGAAGGTAGGTGCAAATCTTGAGCCTCTAATACAGGAAACTATCAGATTCCTAAATTAGATAAAACCTGTAACCTTTATTAGTTGTGTTCTGCTCAGTGCAAACCTAGTAACTTTGAGCGCTTAGTTGTAGCAGCAGTGCTGACTGTAGCATCTGCACCTAATTATATTTCTTTAATTAGACGCTGGAAGTCGTAACTAGATACCATTTTAACAATGAAGTCAGCATACCTGTATAGAAATAGTCAATAACAATAACTGGTTTTATTAATTTAATGAGGACTGGTAAGTGCGATTTAAATGTGTGTAATGGGATTTGGAAACAGTAGCCACTTTTATGAGACACCTGGTGATAATGAATCCAGGGAAAGGCACACAATATACCTGCACAGATTTCAAGCACTCTCACTCAATATGTGCTACTGATCCTTCCTCGGACCAAACCAATTAACCCTTTCCCTACCAGTCAGTTAATGGAAACACGCAGGTATCATTCTTCTTATTATTATTATTATTATTTATAAAGCGCCAACAGATTCCACAGCGCTGTACAGTTATTTATTTTTATTTATTTTTTATAATATAGTCTGTAGATTTAACCCATATACTGCTGCAGGAAAATGCATTGTTTAGTAAATTATCCAATTTTAGGCTACTTTGACAAGAAATAAAAATGCACGTTACTTTTCTGCCAGGTGGCTAAAGCAATTGTAAGGAGAATTTATAGATGTTTGACCTCTAATAATGAAAAGGGAGAAAAAACACAGAAAATACTCTAGGCTGAAGAGAGATTAATATCACCATGGAGGCTACTTACAAAAATAAGTTGGTATCATCTTCTTGATGGTTTAACCCATATAGACCCTTTCAGTGATGGCTTGGGGACATGGGGACAGCACTGAGTTAAACACCCATTTCAAAATGCAATACATGTTTCTTACTAAATATGATATAATATTATAATATAATAATATAAATATTTAAAGGGAAAGTATGGGTGGAAAATGTCCCCACTTTTTTTTCCTTTTTATAGACAATGCATTAAAATGCAAAATAAATAAGTAATAAATAAAATAGGAGTGTGACTGCTTGCAAGAAGGGGTGCCAAAAAGTTAGATCCCCACATGTTGTTGAACTACAACTCCCATAATGCTTTGCATGCCTTTAGACTGCTTTTAGACACCCCTGTTCTAAACATTCTAAACAACATTATCTCATTCTCGTGTGCGGGGTCTGTTTTTATCCCACTAATCATAGTCTGGCGGTTGTTTATGGGATGAATAGTCTATTCCCCAACAGCAGTTTCACTCATCACATATTATGAATGGAAGTGCTCTGTAAACTGATAGCAGCTCCTGTCTAACTGGTTTAGTAAAGGCCATAAGCACTGATTGGCAAAGCTGAAGTCTTCCTTGTTTCATTCTCTGTGGAGGAAAGAAAGCTCAGCCCAAGTAGGGCATGCAGCACATTCACATTGATTACACAAGATGGAGAAAATGGACATCTGGTGGCCAGATCTATCTGTTTGACAGCTCTGAAGGGCTGGCATAGAGCTGCAGCAATTTGTACAAATCGCTGTAGTTATAAGTCACTCTCAGAGCTGAAAGTTGGTGAAAAGTACTCTGCAGAATCGGCTGTGCAATAATACAACGTTTTTGTGGTTCTTAAACTGACCCTTTAAATATTGATGCAATGTACATAAATGAATGCACAGTTACTTTCTATGACATTCCCAACTGTATTCCATCTCAGCCAAAACAGAGTGACAGGTGGTGTTATTTTAAAGAGCAGACACACATCAATTAGGTTTGCCAAATCTATTTTTCACTGGATGTATATCACAGTATCCAGAGGATAGTAACCACATGGAACGCTCTGCACTGTGGCAATCATAGGCTGCTGATGGGAAATCCGTTAAGAAATCAAAACAGTTCATTCATGATGTATCTTTGTTTAATGAACAGCTTACCTTTCAAAATCATAATTTTATTAGCATTTCCATTACTGATACCGGAATAAATTCAATAAAACATTTAATTATGGTTATTCTGAATGAGAGGACGTTGTTTGCACCTTGCACATAAAAATATTTGATTACATGATGAAAAAAGCATACATCAAAGATAAAGTGGGAGAATGCAAACACAGGTATTTTCTCATTGATCACCCTGCACCACTGCATGCTTCACTACAAATTAACTTACACCAGTTGAGTGCTTATTATTACATTGCATGCAAATTAGACCTTAGTACTTGTGGTCCTGATGCTCATAGAGCGTATCAGAGCACAGTTGCTGAGTTCCATAATGCTCCCCCTGTTGGAAATTAATCCCACATGTAACCTCGCTACTTAATTTACTCACAGCCACCTTGCACATAGCCTTTCCACACTAACCACACATGCTACCATCTTACACACCCTACCCACACTCAATCTCCTCACACACAACAAACACAACTGTGACAAAACCCGTTTTATGGATACCAGTGCCCTTTTCGTATGCTGTTCATGATTTAGCACTATCTAGTCCCTTTTATTTCGTTTACCGAACAAACTGCCGAACAGACGGACCACCCGAAAGTGGAGTGTGCAGCCTGTTAACCTCCCAGAAGCTGTGGTTAACCGCAGCTTAATTGACTGGGTGGTCGCCGTTCATATGAATGAGCACGTGGTGGCGGCCATCTTAAACTGTCGAATGCCCAGCGGTGTTTTGTCGTCGAACGCATGGAACTGTTTTCGGACAACATTTCCTACGAACACCGCTGGGACTTCCAAACTTCCAGCCATTCATTTCTGATCTTACGAACACAGCGTCATTCGGTACATTAAAAACTCACGAACTAGACCGACCCTGATAGCTAAAAGCCATGGAACTACTTCTGGACAGATTTATACCAAACGGTTGGTGAAAACCCTCTAACCCAATGGCGACTCGACTGTGTTCATGGGATCTGAGCGAATATGGGGGTTCAGTTATGTGAAAGATGAGTTATGTATTTTAATGTGTTTTGTTACAGTTACAACTTGGAAATATTTTCTCTACCTGGAGATAATCAAGTTTACTACCGCCACTTAACCCAATTATCTCCAGGATAGAGAGGAAGGACTACTGTTTATGTGGGAGTGTTCCACATTGTAACATGTTGATTGGTTACTGTAAATTGTGTCCCAGTCCTCCACAAGGTCCATGTGGGAGTATCCCTTGCTGGAGGACCTGCATAAAAGGCCAAGCTGTGGCCACCATTAAACAGATCATTTTACCCCTTCATGAAGTCTTGACTCATGTTTGAGGGATTGGGAGCTATAATTCACTACACCTTCAGCTACACTTTGATTTCGGGAGATTCTACACGGATATACTCAGCTAGAGTATAGGGGATCCGTTACAACAACCAACCCACACACAAAACACAACGCTATCCTTCCCATGGTCCCTCCACAGATACACACAGTCACACACAATACACACAGCCAATAACTGACAGTATTTAGACATTTACATGAAAATATAGGGCATTAAACATTTGTGGCTTCCTCCATTTTTGTTTTAGTAGATATTTCCCCTGTTATAAATGTAAATTTTCCCATAACAGTGTTATTTGTTGGAGCTCTGTGAATTGTGATAGAACCCTAATTTACAGTAATGTGAGTTTTGTTGCTGTGGAGGCTGAGCTATGTTATGCATACTATGCAGTACTGTACGTTTTAATACTATTGCGGCTGTGATACACTCAAACCCATAACATCTTACTTTGAGTTTTATGGCTGTAGATCTCTGTGATACACTCCTGTCCTCATATACTCTGAATATGATGTGAGTTTTATTGCTAAGGAGCTCTATGATACACTATTGCACTCTACACATTACAGTGAGTGTTCTAGTGATTTGCTGTGCTGAGAGGCTCTCAGAGACATGCATATACTATGAATATTTACTAACATGGAGCTCTGTGATATACTCATACACACAACACAATACTGTGAGTTTTATTGCTAGGAGCACTGTGATACATTTGTACGTGCTACACATTATTTTCTATTGCTAAGGAGGTATGGGTTCATTCCACAGATCCATCCACAACAAACAAAACTGATTGTAATAAGTGGTATTTACCCATTGCTCCAAAACAATAACACCAACAGCATTGTTTGCCATGCATGATTACAGTGGAACTTTAATGCAGAAATCTGTGTCCTTCACTATTCAGTATAACTGTGGCATTTGCTACTATTAGTGGCCCCTCATCCTGTGCATTCCCTCTTCCTTTATATCATTTTGGAGACAACTGTTGAGAACTATAAAACAATGCATTTTTAAGATAAATTTAGCATTCTTCTTCATGAAAAAATAAATAAATTTGTGAACCGGGCTCAAATATATTCTACATAATTAACCTCAAATTGATCAGTCCCAAACTGAAATAAACAAATATAGATCTTTTTCAGAGCACCAATATAGTCCAGAGAACTGTACAAATCTTGTACAAATCTCCTGAAATAAAATAAAAATGATACGAGTGAAATTCGTCTCTTAATGTAATCGAGCCCTTGTGTTTGTCAGATATCTTGTTACCATCTGCAGAACTTAACATTTTCCATGGTATGTAATTACTCCTCAGCTGTAAATGCTCCTGGGAACACATTGGTGCCTTAGACATAAATAATATCCATAATAGTCTGTAATATTTTAGTGCATGACTGTTCCATTGATTTTTCAATGATATGTATGGATGTAAATATACAGTAACCCCTCTGATATTTACACGGTGCTCCTCCCAAAATGCCTGTTATAATAATCAGTTCAATATATCACAGTTCTGAATTATAAATATCCTGCAAATATACATTCGCTTGAAACCTATTAATTTCCTTAACATAAGGGGATCTATTCACTGAACAGAGTAATAAGTTGACTAATGACATAACATACAGATTATTTAAGTAATTTATAGATGTTTGGATCATTGCTGTTTCACTCTTACAAGTCATTTGTTTATTCGCCACTGTTCACTATTTTGTAACTAGACCCCTAAGCCATGGGGACAATATTTCATTTATTTCTCTATTTCCATTCCAGAGCTGGGTAAGACGGAAGCTGGTAAACGCTAGGCTCCTTAACAGTTTATTGGAATTTCGGTAAATCTCTGCTTGTTTCCTATAATCTTACTCCTGCACCCCATAACACTATAGTGGATAGTGGTTTGTTCATTAAACTCTGAATTGTATTGAATTGAAATCTGAATGGCAAAATTTGAGGCTGAAATAGTCAAGTAGTGACCATAGACGAATGATCGAGATCAGCTATTTTTACCTACATGTTGCCATTGGGCTTTACATTCCCCACAGTTTTGAATAATTAGTAATTAATCTACTATAGTATATCACATTGTCAGTGCATTTGGTTTATAGCATTGTCAGTGCTGCACAGAAGAGAGGCACTGTGTTGCTCTACGATACAGGCAACATGAGATCAATTTAGAAGGTGCTGGCAAGAAAAAAATATATATTTTCTGTCCAAACTTCCATTATTGTTAAAACAGCTGTGAGTATCAATCTCGGATTCTGGCCTACAAGAAGTCTCAATTCTGGGACACTCTTTGCACCATAACAACTTGGGTCCATTCCACGCGTTACAGTGCAAACCTCTACCTCCCCTCCGCTAATATCGAAAACTGTTAATAGTGCTTTAGAAAATAAAAGTACAGCTGCCAGCAGTTTATAAACAGCTTGATTGCCAAGTTTGTGAAATGTAATCTGCCACAGAGCTTAGCACGCATGCATTTTGCTGTGGCTCTTCTCACTAGGAAGGAGAGAGCCTTCCTTATTCCAAATACCACACTGACACCTTTGACAAAATCGACAAAACACACAAAGCGACAGGGAAAATGTATCCACTGTCTAAGCTAGGAAGCTGGCTGATGGCTGCAACAATTTTTGCAAATCACTGCAACCTCAGAATGTGGATGCAGAATACTGTCTGTGCCACAGACGTGGAAATAATACAAAATTGTACTTCAATACAGAGCTTTTTTATATCAGGCAAAAAAGCTATATATCACTATAATGTGACAGAATTAAGCAAACAAAAAACATTTTGTGGGTAGTAATGTATGCGCCTTTAATGGTACACAATCACATAAATGAGAATAGTTATTGTCTGAAAGTTTCTTTATTTTTCTGCACTGTTTTCCATTATCCCTTTAATGTATTTACATTAAGTTAAATCCCACATAGTATATAAATAATTACACGTAAAAGCAGTCATGTATCTACTATCAAGCCACCATGTGGGATGACATATCCTATTCTTTACTGCCATCTAGTGGCAGTCCATAACCTTACACTCCCTATCTACTGAACATAGTTGACTTTTACAGTATGCAGAGAACTTCCTTCCTTACACTTCAATTGAAGTCTATAAAAGCAGATACTAAATTGGAAAATGAACACACACTTCTCATTATTGTGGCAATTCTCTCTGCTACACTTCATACCGTCCCGTGAGAAGTTTAATTCCTTCTAGTATGTCATAAAAAGACTCAATGAACTACTTACTGACACAATGGCAAGAACAGATAAAACACAGTTTGATGCATGGATGTTTACAATCTGACCCAGTGGAATTGTAAAGAAGCCATTTAAGGATTTTTGCTTCCTTTACAACTTCAACTACTGCATTTTTTACCTCTCCCTTTAGAGGTTTAGGAAACCCTAGAGGTTAAAATTAACATCAGAGAAGCCGTTTTCTAGGACACACTTATGGCAGATTCCTTCTGCTGTAACAGGGGAGTATTTTGTATCTTCACCTTCTGAGCAAATGCTGGTAAGATGAGAGGTTTGCAGGAACCAGACTCTCCACGCTCTGCGAATTTCATTGTCTCAGGTGTCACAGAGCTCCCAGACCATGTAAAAGGCACATATGACAGGCTCCCAGGACAGTGACATACCGTCTGCTCCTGTATGAAGAATCAGGAAGAACATCATTAATCTCTCTCTAGACCTTTTTATCTTTGCCTCCTGAGAAGGCCCAGGTCCAGTCTGTCCCGCATATCTATGCTCTCTTCTCACGTCTAAGAAGCCTCACTTATCACACTAGAAGCTTTTAGATTTCATTTCATGGTCAAGCTTGATTCCACAGAGAATATCATTACCAATTAGAAACGCAAAAAATGAAATTCTGAAATTGAACATCTGAAACATGCAGATATATTCTCTTAAGAAATGCTATTTGAGGGTGTGGTAACTTCAAGAGCACTTACATAACACAATAACACAGTTTTTGGCCTTGATTTAACCCCTTAAGGACACATGACATGTGTGACATGTCATGATTCCCTTTTATTCCAGAAGTTTGGTCCTTAAGGGGTTAAAAAGCTTTCCAAATGATTCGATACTATTGTAAAAACCTTCCAATTGATTTATCTACAAAATTGGTGGTGATATGGTGATATGGTAAATCATTTGGGAAGATTTTCTAACAGTATTGAATAATTCACAAAGCTCATTAAATCAAAGCCTTACTTAGCCTTAGTTTGGTTCTTTGTTTTGTTTATTTTTTTCATTTTACCATTTTGCATTTACATAGAATTTGAGACTGCTAAGTGAGCCTGTCAGTGAACCTGTAAGGGTACGAGAAGATGTACATATGCGTATTGCATCATGGGAACATGGTGGTACCACCACAGTACCCAGAGATACTTAATACTGCAGCACTCCTGAACATATCGCTGGAGAGGAAATGGGAAACTGTCACTATCAGAGAACTGCCAGTTCCCTTTTAAGTAAAAAAAAAAAAAAAAAGAATGGCTCATTATTTTTTAAACACATAATTTAATAAATGTAATAAATATTTTTTGCAGCCACAACAACCATCTCTTGAGCCACATGGCTACAGGCTAGAACAAATCTACCCCCAAATTAAATCTGGTTTGTTGAACAGCTGGTGCTATGCAGGATTTGGGTATTGAAGTAATAGAATGGATATTATTTGTCATATAACTAGCTACAAACGTGTTCTACACAGGGAGGTAGATGGAACAGTCAGTTTAGATTTGTCATACAAATGTTCAACTTCATACATTGTCCACATTTCAGAGACTCCAAGATAGCAAAAGGGCTCATCAACCATTTTGAAAATATAGTCAATATATAAGTAGGTGCCATAACATGTTACAACATATTTCTCATCACCCTTCGTGGTTTAAAACCTGCTCTTCTCATAAACAGGCTAAAGATCACACTGCAGAGCAAGGAAGAATATTTGTACCTTACCATGGCTATTTTCACACAGCCTCCGGGAATTAATCATTGACTCATTTTTGTCTGCAGTATGAAGAGGGCAAGCATCATGAATATGTGTCAATAAAATGAACAGCTACATTCATGACGATTGAAAATGTATAGTTGTATTGAGCAAACATATCTCTCCTGGACCCTTGAAGAGTCGCCTGACCGGTGAAATGATTGCTGGGCCTCTATTCTGCAGCTGGTTCTGTCACTTCTTTATCGCACATTGAGTGACTGCATTCCTGCAGAACCTGGATGAACACTTCTTTCTATGTCTATACTATGTTTGATGGTTCTGATACAAACTGATACTAACTTCACATTGTGTCTCCTTATTTGGATACTTACTATTTGTTTTGTGTGTAGAAACTTCAAATCTTGATTTCTCTGCTACTGCTATTAGTATTACAACAAATGGCATGTATTTATGACAGGATAGGTTTACATCCATTCAATTATGGTGTTATTGGTTACATTGATACCTTCTTTTTTTATTATTCCCTAATTTTATAATCATATAAAGTGTAATAAAGTTTATATTGTAAACCACTAAAGTCACCCAGACCACTATAGGCTCAATGAAGTGGTCTGGGTGCCAGGTCCCCCAGGTTTTAACCCTGCAGCTGTAAACATAGCAGTTTCCGAGAAACATCTATGTTTACATTGCAGGGTTAATCCAGCCTGTAGTGGCGGTTTTCCTGACAGCCGCTAGAGGCGCATGCGCGACGCTCAATGCGAAAATCGCATTGAGTACGCAGAACGTCCATAGGAAAGCATTGAGTAATGTTTTCCTATAGGCGGTTTGAATGCTCTGCCGCACGTGCGCATTCGGCTCCACTTGGGAGCTGTCGTCGGAGTGGGAGGAGAGGTCACCAGGGAGGGAGCCCAGCGCTCGATAAAGGTAAGTGGCTGAAGGGGTTTTAACCTATCTAGCCCAGTGGGAGGGGGGCCCTGAGAGTGGAGGGGACCTAAGGATTATATAGTGTTAGGAAAACAAGTTTGTTTTCCTGACACTCTAGTGGTCCTTTAATATTTACTTTCCTTGTGTATCTATATATTTATTATAGGGGTTAACCCCGCTCTTTTTGGAAACCTATATCATTCCTTTCTAACTTGCTTATGGTTTATCCTAAGCACTAGAACATTTATAGTCTGGAATGAAAAAAAGTCATTAAAATCTATTGTTATCTTGACAAAGTCTGTGTTCTGGGCAAAATGCATTTATCATTTGCACGAGACAGCAGAGCCAGTAGATAGGCATTCTTCCTTACTTGCATTGTACCAAGGAAAAAGGGAAAGTGCAGACTTAAAGCTCCAAAACAGAAGACGACAGTTTCATTGGACCAGTCAAGCCTGCCCTGTTTATAGTTTACATATATCAAAATGATTTTTTTCCCTGGAATCAAGGCTAGTCTGTGGTGTCTATAAATTATCTTGGGTAGTATGTTTTCTTTATAGGTTTTTGTTTAAAGATAAATAGATACTCCACCTATTTTTCCTCACACTGGTTTTGAATTTGTTTTAGTGAGCGTTAGAAATAAGGCCCAGCTTACTTTAATATATGGAATTGAATTATCATGTGTATGCTTCAAATCAATCTACAGCATTATTATGGCATGCAAACTTTTCTAAGTGCTTTATTCAAGGTGCTACATTGCTGTGGGAGCTTAAAGATTTAAACTCAGCGAAGCTACTTTGTATTATGTTCTTAACCCGATAATTTATCCCATTATGAGGAATATCTTTTGGGACATTTCTTAGGACTATGTCCACTTTGATATACACTGCTATAAACTTAAGAGTCAGTAATATAATTTACTGGCATTTAACCCATTTAGTGCGGACATAAATGGCAATAAAATTTATACATATAATGCCTCATTAAAAAGACATTTGGGTTCTGAGGAAAATCTCACATTGTTCTCATAAATGTTGTTTATAGCTAAAAAGGTTCTGCATTAATTCAAACTATCCTTCAATCCCCCCAAACTACATTATAAGTGAAAATGAGCACAATGAAAGAGAAACTTTTGTTGACTTTTCAGAGACCGTGTACAATGCCACTCCCTAAACTTACTTGTATCTTTTTGTTTACATTGACAAAGTAATGGTGGCCCTCGCAGAAAGGTGAGGCCCTGGCAATCCTTGTTTGACCCATGGTATTTACTCTCGAGCACAAATCTGAACCTTCCATTGTCAGTTTATATAAGCTGAGGGGCCTTCTTGCTTTCTAAGCGACAGACAAATACCTTTTGAACAGTAGATATGAGTGGTTTCTATAGGGGCGGCTGGGCAAAGAAAAAAGTGAATAGAAGGTGTGAGGCGCATTATGTGAAACGGAGCTGTCTGCTATGAGCAGTTTTGTTACTGAGGTGTGGGGAGTGGACTACTCATTGATTCCGTCAATCACCTTTTGTGTAATCTTATCAGAACTTTACGTCTTTACCGTTTCCTGGAAGATTAAAATACACATCTAAACCCGGAGGCAGTGAGAAACATTCAGGTGTGAATACAGGGTGTGCAGTACACTATGGTCTAGTCAAGTATACATCCTCTTCATAGAAATTAGAATGTGCACAATACTCTTGTCAGCTAGCAGTTTCCAGTCGCAGTTGGTAACATTTTCAGCTTTGAAACAGCTGCTAGAAGCCAATGTTAAAGAGACTTAAAGGGATTTTCATCTCAATTGAGTTTTTCGAAAAACTAGAGTACCTGGGCAAAATCTTACCTTAAAGCGACATTCCAGACCCCTAAAACAACTTTGAGAAGACTGTCCTCTTTATTGGCATTTTCTAAAAAGTACAGATATCAATAGAATTGACACTCTTAAAAATTAACCTGGCTACACCCCCTGGCTGTCAGTCAGACAACCAGCCTTGGTACTTCCTGGTTTAGTTAGCTTAATGGAGCTAGACTCAAGAGGCAGCAATTGCCCAGAGTATACCTGCCTTGCAAAGACTTCTTATTGAGCTGCATTGGGAATCTGTGATTGGACAGCCACAGTATCTGGTTAAAGGGACACTATAGTCACCTAAATAACTTTAGCTTAATGAAGTAGTTTTAGTGTATAGATCATGCCTCTCAGGTTTCACTGCTCAATTCACTGCCATTTAGGAGTTAAATCACTTTGTTTCTGTTTATGCAGCCCTTGTCACACCTCCCCTTGGCTCTGATTGACTCAGCCTGCATGAAAAAAAAAATGTTTTCACTTTCTAGTAGATATAGTTTCCTTAAACAATTGTATCTCTTTCTCTGCAAATCTAACTTTAATCACATACAGGAGGTTCTTGCAGGATCTAGCAAGCTATTAACATAGCAGGGGAAAATCTAAATTAAACAGAACTTGCAATAAAGGAAGGATAAATTGTAGATGACTCTTTACAGGAAGTGTTTAGGGAGGCTGTGCAAGTCACATGCAGGGAGGTGTGACTAGGGTTCATAAACAAAGGGATTTAACTCCTAAATAACAGAGAATTGAGCAGTGAGGCTGCAGGGGCATGATCTATACACCCAAACTGCTTCATTAAGCTAAAGTTCTTTTGGTGACCATAGTGTCCCTTTAAGTTAGAAGACGAGGACCTGCAGAGGCTCCACACAAGAGACTTGCATTTTTTGCAATCAGTTTTTATATGAAAAAAATACATAATGAAAGGCATGTGTGCTTTCGTTGGGTTCTATCTACTCTACAGAGATTTTTATTTATTTATTTTGCATTTGGGCAGTAGAGTGCCCCAGGGGGTGTAACAATTTCTATAGAAATCTGTATTTTTTGTAAACACACTGTTCATTTACTTCACATAACACTTCAACACAGTGTTAATTTTGGCAACAAATTTCAATGTAGTTTTAGTCATAGTCTTTTAAATAAAAAGCCATTTTAGTTTTAGTCATATTTTAGCCATCTGAATTGTATTATTTTTAGTTTAGTTGTAGTCCGCTAAATCTTAAACATTTTAGTTGACTAAACTCTGACTATAATTGTCATATAAATTAACACTGCTTCAACAAGCTCAAGTGCATTAGGGGTCTGGAGGGTAACTCTAAGAACATTACAGTTTACTTGAAAAGTTCAACTTTAAAACAATTTGTTTGTGACTCAGTCATAAGGAAGGAGCATTGGGTTACATTTCTGGGACTCTGTTTGACAGGTTTTGAAAATAAATGAAGCATAAGAAGTGTTAATTCTGGCCCAAATTAAAAATTCACTTTAAATTCACTTGAATTCCTGACAATTAACTTTCTAGTGAGTAACCCTGCAAATCTGACTTGGTCAGTCCTCTGTGAAAAGCCTGAAGACGAAAAAAAAGATTATCACTGTTATGAAAGAGATCTCAGAAGCAGAATCAAATGGTAACAAAGAGACACCAAAAGTCAAAACTGACCGAACATGTATTTAACCCCTTAAGGACACATGGCATGTGTGACATGTCATGATTCCCTTTTATTCCAGAAGTTTGGTCCTTAAGGGGTTAAAGGGAACTGCCACTTTTCAGTCTTTTTAATATTATGTTCAGTATCCCCATATTTAACAACAATGTGTTTGTGAGGTCTGAAAAAAATATAATAATAATTATTATTATTATGAATAATCCTGTGAGACAGCAATTTGATACAGTGAGAAATAATGTATATATCCAGATTCACTCGTGATTTCAGTTTACTCAATTCAGGATACTTTGTAGCCAGGTTGGAAATGTATCTGGTAGGATTGGTCTGAAACAAAGCGGGGTGGTGTAAAATATATTAAGTCTGCTCTTTGACACCAAATACATTTCTGCTCTCAAAACAATACAAAGTGAGAGAAGAGAAAATCCATAACTATTTCCCAAGAAAGATGTCGAACATTAGCCAATAAAGAGAATGGACACCATGTCTGAAGGTCGGGGTAATGTATCACTGTCAATTCCATCTGTCATACACTCACAGACTAAAGTCTCAAGTAACAGAAAAACAAGAGCCCATCTGGTGATGATGGGAGCCAGCAGAATGGGTGCAGCCATGTCTCCTGATTCTCCCCAATTCCCTTTAGTGTTTGATCATATCCTTGTAGCAAAAGGCTTGATAAGTAATACTATGGATAACATTGCACCCTACATTACCTATGACCCATCACTGAGTGCTCCAATTTGGAATATCCATAGACCAGAACCAATTCAATATTATGGATTGGGAATTAGAATGCTCTGTGTCTGCTAATAATAATTTAAACATTTTTTTTGTAAGCTTCCATCCAATATATCTTGTCCAGACAAGTTCACGAGGACTCACATGGAGTTTACCTTTAAAATCTTGCAACAGAATAACACTACAATGGTTTACAGGTGGTTTATAAAGGTTGCCTTTTGTGACTGGCGCCTTGAACATCTTATTGCAGAGTCTCATCAGAAGGGCTCAATGGCAGTTTGTAACAGCTTCCTGCCTTGAGTATCTTACTGTAGAACCCCACAATGGGGACCTACTTGCAGTTTGTGGCTATTTACTGCATTTAACATCTTCCAGAGATGAATTAATCCCTGCTACCTTTTATCTCGCTCTCCATTATCTCGTTAGAGTAAACACTCAGATGACATCTAATGCTGTGCTTTGTATACAGATAGGGATCTCCATCCTTTTGTAACAATTTGGCTAATTATGTTTTGTACTGTCTTCAGTCCCTACCTTTTGTTAATGTACCCATTGAACATCACTCTGAAAAAAAGTATAAATTAAATAATATCTCATATTGTCATTTTATCCATTTACTATAAAAGATGTCAGAGGAGTGAGCTGACTGAGGACTGAACAATTTTTGTGGTGTTTAAGTTTTTTTTTTTTTTTATGGATCACGTCATGTCAGTTTGAAAAGAAAATTGGAACTTTTTTGCCATCTTGTGGACTTCTCCTATTATTACAGTAATGTGTCTGGTTTAAATAAACATTCAATTAAAATCAGCTTTTATAAAAATTTAATCTGGTTGTAATCTGAATTGTATTTATTTTATTTCAGTTTTAAAATGTTAGGAATTTAGATATAGATTTAAGAAAAAAAACAGCTATGTGCAAACTACTCCAAACTTTTAAACACATTTAATTAACTGGACTTTTTGTGCCATTCTAATGTCCTATTAAGTGTAAGCTCACCTATCACATCAAGGCAAACCTCTTAGGTGAGGCCCACACCTACAATTCACCTTGCTTCCTTCAACTAAAAGGCAAAAAAAAGCAGAGCAGACGTGCCGAGTCCCAGCTCCTGAACCAAATCGACTGTTTGGGGGGAAAACCCCAAGAAACTCGGCACGTCCAGCTCCAGGTTGGCTCTTAAACGGCAGGGGAACACCCGGGTGAAAAACCTGCTACCACGCATTAGCGGATCGACAACCGGGTACCACGATCGGGCCACTGAGGCCAACTGAGGCTCGAGGGGGGAGGAGACAGTCACTCTTCCCGCTCGAGGCCCCAAAATCGGACTCTAAAGCACTCTCACCGCCAACTCACTCAGCTACTGCCAACCTACAGGGCCCTCCCAGGCTGAAGGCCTCGAGGGCTCAAACCCTGAGGCATTACCCACACAAGCGGAGGCGCACGAGCCACAAGCGGCTGCAGACCACCAGACCCTCCGGCACCTCCACTCGAGGATGAAACTCGGACTCTTGTAGTTACCGGGTTTGTGGCACAGAAATGCAGGCCAACGCAACAGCCTGGGGCTGGAGGGACGCCCCCACCCTCACCTTCACCTTTACCACGGCCCACCCAGAGGCTCACAGATGGGCTCCAGCGGTATACCACCGGAAGGAATCGGATGACAGGGACAGCCACAAGCTTCCATTCCCGTGTTCCTGGGACTCTAGTCACGGTGCCATGTGTACCTTACACAGAGAAGCAGAATTTCCCATTCAGGACTAACACACAAGGGACACAATCTTTAAACTCCAGACAAACACGCAGAAACACTCAGCATAGCCTACATCGTCCTATTCTAGGCCCTCACCTGCATGACAGTCATAAGGTAGACCGTAGACATGTAGCCACACATCCATACATATCTCTATGCTTAACCAAGCTTAGCAATACAGACAACTCGTTATTATATGTGTAGTTGCATTTCTCATAGTTTTACACAGTTTCAGGTTTTTTCATAATAGCATAACACTACTGACAGGCCCAGCATATTAACTAAGTGTAACCTGAAATGCCTCGCACATGTTGTATCTCTCTATATGTGATACCATGATACTACCTTGAAATGCTAAAATCAAGCTATCTCCTCCCTACGCTATGCTGTGTTATAATCTGTCCTCTTGTTTTCTTATCTACATTAACGAAATGTGCAATGCTTTTTTTCAATGCCAACTATTGTTATACTATGTCTAAGATCAGTTCGCACCAGCTGTTGTGGCACCAGCTTGTTTAACCCATGCACGACTAAAATAAATAATAATTAAAAATATATATATTTATAGGGCAAAACAGAAACCTAAAAAAAATAAAAAATCTCTATTGAGACAGAAAAGGGATATTCTTATAAACTACTACACAATTATTAACCATTCATAAGACATACATGGGGTGGGAGGGAGCACTGTAATATGCCTGGGTAATACATAAGCAGATGGAAACACAAAAAAATTCATCCCTAAAGGAACACTATATGGTCTGGAATATAAACGTGTATTCCTGACCCTACAGTGTTAAAACCACGTTAGGTGCTCCCCCACCCACCTTACCCTCCTTAAAAAGGGTTAAAACTCAGCTTTTTTCCAATGCTGCATGGGTTTGCTGGTGCTGACTTTCCCCACACTTCCCCACAATCTGCCTCTCATCAGAATTGACAATCTCGGCCAATCTGACACTTTCCCATAGCAAAACTTTGGGAGGCTATTGTGTGCTTGCAGCAAAGTGCCGTGCTGCACCAATCAGCATCTCCTGATAGAGATACATTGAATAAATGCATCTCTATAGGGAACTTTCAGCATCTCTGTAGCAGAGCTCCCTGTACCCTGGCTGGGTACCTCCACCAAAGGATCACTTCCTAGCTAGTACAGAGGACAAACCGCAGCACTTCTGCCCACAGTCGCCGTGGCTGGACTGGGGCCCTGGAACCGCTCCTTCCTGGAGCCTTACAAGGACTTTCCCCATTGAATCTCCTGCAAGCTGGAACAGCAGACACAGGAGCAAGTCGTCTTTCCCTCCAATAACAGGACGACACACAGTTTTGGAGTGTAAGTAGGAATCTCTGCTTTAATGGTTAAGGTTGGCTTTTATACAATTCCTCAGGCCAGGGGAACACCCCCTGGACCTGATGGAACATTGAATTACAAGATGTACAAACCAATAAAAACAATGTACAGTGTAGGATACACTGCCACTGGGGAGTGAGACCGGTTGTCTCCACTCCCTGTAACACACTCGGCCGCTGGGGAGAGGGACCGACCGTCTCCTCTCCCAATAATACACTCTGTCGCTGCAGAGGAAGGACGACACACTCCACTCCCTGTAGTGTACACTGCCGCTGGGGAGTGAGACCGGTTGTCTCCACTCTCTGTAACACACTCTGCCGCTGGGAAGGAACCACTACCCCCTGTTCCAGTTAAAAGTCCAAGGGGCAGGAACAGTACTTTTGAACATGGGTTATCACAGGGCCCATAGTCCCAGGGTAAAAGACTGGCAAGTAGTCCCCTCCAAAAACTCGTGGCAAATTCAGCTAAAAGGGGAAGTTTGCCACAGTCTCCATGCACAGCATGGAGATGCTGAACGTAAGTGCTGCACATTGGAAATCCTTGAAAGTGTCCCTTGACAGCAATGTAAATACTGTCTTTTCTCTGAAAAGGCAGTGCTTGCATTAAAAAGCCTGCAGGGACAGGCTGTAGACACCAGAACAACTACATTAAGCTGTAGTTGTTCCGGTGACTATAATCGCCCCTCAAGGACTCGACTATCAGTACATGGTGCAAATCGAGATGGTCCACAGTTGTGATGAAGGGGGAAAAAGAAAATAACAAACTGATGTGGTAAAGGACCCCCTGACTATGAGGTACGCCAGGCAGATTCTTTTTTACATAGCATCTACCACCTAGCAGGCAGTACTAAGGTTAATTTAATTTCCTATCATATATTTAAAGGGATTGCTAAATGAGTGTACCCTAAAATAATGTATAGGCTGGGGAAAGTATTGACTAAATCGTGAATTGTGATGAATTGAATAGTTTTGGATTGAGAGAAATTAAGAATTTCGGCAAGAAGAAGATGTGACATTTTTCACCAGTACACCACAATTCACTATTGTTTTCTGAAGAAACCTCAGTTTATTATTTCTGTACACGAATACAGAAGAGAAATTGGTCTTTTACACATGCAGCCCCTATATATGTCACTTGTGGAAATGGTCTGCCTTAGTAAACATCAGTAACACTATACATTACAGTGGAATTTTATTCAGTAGTCCCTTTTACAGTTTTTTGTATTTCTCTTACCACCATATCTGTTATAACTGTTTTCAGGTTATACTGACCTCGTAGTCTATATAATAATTCCTGACCGATCATGCTATTAGACGTATCAGTTTTGATTAATGAAATTTCTTTCATTTCAGATCTATTATTGTAATAGAAATGTACTGACTTGACCAGACCATATACGACAAACAGTTATTGGTTTATCTGAATTATTTACATAATTTGGGATTGTGATTTTTAGACAGATTTAGCCTGTACGTAATAATTACTCTATAGTTGTATGCAAGTTATGTGTTGTTTGAGTCTGGCTAGTCATTATGATGATTATAATTAAAGGGATTTCTATGTGAGAATTGTGTACTACATGTGTTTGTTTATATTTTAGCAGCAGATATTCAATCGATCACCTAGTCAGTGGCTGCATCTGCATCTATTCTCATTTGCTATACAATGTATTAGAATTTTGCCAAGTTTTAGGATCATTTTGAGTTGATGTTGATTGGCCTTTGAAGTTGCCAGTCATGATGTCTGATTTTTTAATTAGATAATGAACTTATATCGGTCTATAGTGGGATAAAATAGCACAAACTTGTCCCAGATTTTGTGTTACCCCAAAGAGACTGCATATAGGTGAAATTTGCATCAGGTTTCCAGACTTCTAGGCCTATGATTATGCTTTAAGGATGGACAGACAATACACTTCCCCAATGTCGTGATTCATTGGTCATGGTAAAAGTATTGTCAACTTATGTAGTATGTACAGAAAAGTATATATAACCCCACATGAAACCTATATAATTGTGAAATCTGATTGGAGAGCCAGATGAAATTTGTAGTGGATTTCCATTTTTGATACCAAAAACTGTCTTGAGAGAGAAAGACTGGTACTTTGTACAGCACCAAAGACTACTGCTAGTACAGTGAGTATTAGGGTTTTCTTTTAATTCCCTTCTTTTTTATTTGATCTGCTTGTTGGTAAAATGTATTAGTGACCTATTTTTAAATGTATGAAATGTGACTATTTTTGTTCATAATAAATGTTTCTTTATTAAGTTCTGCCTGTATGTGATGTAAGATTAATGTAATAGAGACATATCGTAATAGCGTGGTTTCAGAGATATATTGTTTTCTGTAGGTTTTTAATCTAAATTGGTTGGGATATTCTAAAATGCCCTATTTATAAATTGTTTTGATGGTGATGTCTTCTATACTAGGTTAGTTATGGATAATTGTATCATTATTTTGAGTGTTGTGTAGTGAAATAGTGATGTTTAACCCTTCTGCCCATTGAAACAAATCATGTGATTGCCTGGGAGTGGTGATGTTCGTGCCACATTTAGTATCTTGTAGAACAATGATTATAGCCTGGGTATAGCCTCTGTTGGAGGAGTTCTGTTTCAGCTTTTTTTTCATAGGAGTCAGTATAATTACTGAAATTGCTGCACTACAATAGTTTTAAGACTTTATTCCCAATATCATAACTGCACTAAGTGCAGTAAGATTGTTTGTCAGGATATTCTAGCAGTTTATATTTATAATTTATGAGAAGAACAAGTGATATTTCATAAAGTTATTTCAGGGAATGGATGAGATTTATATTTAGAGTCTTTGGCTTTTATCGTCTCTCTTTCATTTGCTTTTAATAAAGACCTTTGCTGACATCTAGAGGCTGCCCATATAATGACATTATGAAGACTCCTCATGGTTTGAAAAATGTAGGGGACTCTTTGAGGAGAGCTGTTGAACAATAACTTTCTGATCAGAACAGAGACATTGAAAAAAAATTGAAAAGGGCAAATATTTTTGCAAATAGCTGTGGGCAGCAGGCAGCAGACGACACTGTAATTTCTCTCTTTTTTTGTATTTTGTGATTTTTAAAACAAAATTTTTAGCAGGATATAATAAAGGTTAAAGAGAAAATCCCAAAGATCGAGGTGTTTGGAGAGGAGAGCAAAGGTTCATCTACCAGAACATACTCGACTGAGGGTGTGCCCACATGAAGGGGTACTAACTCCCCTGGTGTACAAAGTGAGCAAAATAATAAATCTTTATTAGGAAATGTACAGAGACTATATAAAATGCATGGGATACAGGGGTGGGGATTGGTCCATAAGGCTGTGCTGACAGTATGGGGGGCAAAGGGTAGATACAGGAAGAATCACTGTAAGAAATGCTGTAAGCAAATAGACACCTAGAAGCTAGTTTCTCAGACTAGCATATGGTGATAGAGTGTCTACATAGATAAAGCACCTGACCGTAGATAAACCCTATAGTGCCAGGATGCCTGCATAAGATATTGCCAAACTGCTATTCTGGGAGGGATACCCAATATACAGGGTGTCCTTCCCTGGAGTATATGGCGAACCGTAGTCCTATTGTATGGATAGTAGTTAAATCAAGCACCAAATGTGGACTGCACTAGTGAGATAACATGGGATCAAAAGTATAATATAAGGGGAAAGAAAAGTGAGATCATAATAGAAATGAAAAAAATCCCCTTATATAGAGATACCCAGATAACTCAAGTCTTCTAGATAGTAGTCAGCCCCAAAGTTCAAAAGTAGTAAGGTGCTTGCAGAGAGATAAATGCAGACAAAGTAACAGAGAGAATCTGTTGCTAGTTGTTAGTAAAGTGCTGTTGTCCAAAAATAGTTAATTCAGGGGGGGATACAAAGTTGCAGTGATGTTGAACTGCTATTAATAGATGTCAGGATCGGGACAGGGATCCAACACGCAAAGTACAAACAGGACAGGGTACATATACCGGACCTTAGAATGGCCGGACTAACGTACGGAGAGTAAAGAGAATGGTCAGAAACAAGCCGAGGTCGAGGGAACGAGAGGACAGGTGAGCGAGGAACAAGCCGGGTCAAGGATACCAGAGGGAAACAGAGTAAGTCAAACTAGCCGGGTCGGAACCAAAGGAATAACTGAAATCGCCAGAGCACTGTGTGACTAGACAGGCTAGAACCACGACAGGGCAATGAGTGAATGGGAGAAACAGGTTTAAATACCCTGGTTACAGTGAGTATACCCGCCTCCGACGAGTCCTGAGTGGCTTCCAGTCACTTGAGTGACAGATCGGTCCGGACTGACATCATGACGTCGGGCAGCGTGCGTGACGTCATAAAATGAGACGGATCCCTCGCGGCCGGCGTGAGAGTGTCTAGGAGAGCCGCGAGGGATGGAGGAAGCCGACCTGCTGGAGGAGTAAACTACTAAGTCTCTACCTCTTTCGGAGGTAGAGGCTTCAGGTACCCTGACAGTACCCCCCCTCTCAGATACGCCCACCGGGCGGAAGGAACCGGGACGAGACGGAAAGCGTGAGTGAAACGCCCTGCGAAGGCTAAGAGCATGAACATCCTCTTGTGGTACCCAACTTCTCTCCTCAGGACCATATGCCTTCCAGTCGACCAAATATTGTACTCTCCCCCGAGAGATACGAGAATCAATGATGGAGTTAACCTCATACTCCTCCTGACCCTCCACCTGAACAGAACGAGGAGGGGCGATCGTGGAGGAGAATCTGTTACAAACTAGGGGTTTCAACAATGAAACGTGAAAGGAGTTAGGGATGCGTAAGGCAGCTGGGAGAGCTAGACGATACGCCACTGGGTTAATTCGAGTCAAGATCCTGTAAGGGCCAATATATCGAGGAGCGAATTTCATGGAAGGAACTTTAAGCCGAATATTCCTAGTGCTTAACCATACTCTATCGCCTGGAACGAAAATCGGAGCCGCCCTTCTACGTTTATCGGCGTGTTTCTTAACCAGCATAGAATTGTGTAGAAGAATTTGTCGAGTCTGATCCCACAACTTCCTCAAATTGGCAACATGTACATCAACCGACGGTACACCTTGGGAAGGAGAAACCGAGGGAAGAATAGATGGATGAAAGCCATAGTTCATGAAGAAGGGGCTTGAATGAGTAGAGTCACAAACGAGATTGTTGTGCGCAAACTCCGCCCAAGGAATCAAACCGACCCAATCGTCCTGGTGTTCGGAAACAAAACAACGTAGATATTGCTCAATCTTTTGGTTAGTACGTTCAGCAGCTCCGTTAGACTGGGGATGATAGGCAGAAGAGAAATTTAATTTAATACCTAGTTGAGAACAAAAGGATCTCCAAAAACGGGAAACAAATTGGGACCCTCTGTCAGATATGATTTGGGAAGGTATCCCATGTAAGCGAAAAATCTCCCTCGCGAATATCTCTGTCAACTCTTGGGAGGATGGAAGTTTAGGCAAGGGAATGAAGTGGGCCATCTTGGTGACTCTGTCAACCACGGTGAGGATAACAGTCTGTTTTTTAGAGATAGGTAGATCGACAATAAAGTCCATGGCCAAACAAGACCATGGTTTCTCTGGTACCTCTAAGGGATGCAGGAATCCACTTGGGAGCGTATGAGGTTGTTTGGTCTTAGTACACACTTCACACGCAGCGATGAAATCTTTAGTATCTTTACGTAAAGCAGGCCACCAGAAGTCTTTAGAAATCAAAGCATACGTCTTGCGGATACCAGGATGTCCCGCCATCTTGCTGTTATGGAAACATTGCAACAGCTCCAGTTGAAGAGTAGGAGGAACGAAATGTCGACCCTCAGGAGTCTGTTTAGGTGCTAGATGTTGCAGCTTAATGATCTCGGCCAGTAACGGGGAATGAATCCTGAGATTCGTATTAGCAACAATCTTGCATTTAGGAACTATAGAAGAAAGAATCGGTTCAGATACAGTGAAAGGTTCATATTGTCGAGACAAAGCATCGGCCTTAGAGTTCTTAGAGCCAGGTCTGTAAGTAAGTACATAATTGAAATGAGTCAGGAATAAGGACCAACGAGCTTGCCTAGAGGACAAACGCTTAGCCTCCCCAATATAGGACAAGTTCTTGTGGTCCGTCAAAATAGTAACCGGATGTAAGGTGCCCTCCAATAGATGTCTCCACTCTTTCAAGGCTTTAATGACTGCTAACAATTCCCTGTCTCCGATGTCATACCTGCTCTCAGGCCCAGAAAGTTTCTTGGAAAAAAAACCACAAGGATGTAACGGTTTATCCACCCCCAACCTTTGTGAGAGAACGGCACCTACTCCTGTCTCAGAGGCATCGACCTCAAGTAGGAACGGCAAGGATGTATCAGGATGGACTAATATTGGAGCAGAAGCAAAAAGTTCTTTGAGATTTTTGAAAGCAACGAGAGCTTCAGTAGACCAAGTCTTAGTATCAGCCCCTTGTTTGGTCATATTGGTAATAGGTGCAATAATAGAAGAGTAACCCTTAATGAAGCGCCTATAATAATTGGAGAACCCAATAAACCTCTGGATAGCCTTGAGTCCCTAAGGCAATGGCCAATCTAGAATAGACTGGAGTTTGTCAGGATCCATCTTAAAGCCTTCCCCAGAAATCACGTATCCAAGAAAATCTATCTGGGTCTGGTCAAAGCTGCATTTCTCCAATTTGCAGTATAAGCCGTGTTGTAGAAGTTTGTGTAATACCTTTCTGACTTGTCTATGGTGGGTCTCAATCTCTCTAGAGTGTATGAGAATGTCATCCAGGTATACAATAACACAATCCTGTTGAAATTCCCTAAGAACTTCGTTAATTAGATCCTGGAATACTGCCGGTGCGTTACAAAGGCCAAAAGGCATGACCGTGTACTCATAATGCCCGTAGCGGGTATTAAACGCCGTCTTCCACTCGTGACCTTGTTGAATTCTCACCAAGTTATATGCCCCTCTGAGGTCCAACTTGGTGAAAATCTTAGAACCTTTTAGCCGATCAAAGAGCACGGTAATCAAGGGGATCGGATAGGCATTCCTAATGGTTATTTTATTCAAACCTCGGTAATCAATACATGGTCTGAGTGAGCCATCCTTCTTTTTAACAAAAAAAAATCCAGCCCCGGCGGGAGAAGAGGATCTCCTAATGAATCCCTTGTCTAAATTCTCCTGAATATATTCCTCTAAAACAGAATTCTCTTTAATGGATAGAGGATATACATTACCCCTGGGGGCCATGGTGCCGGGCAAAAGATTAATTTTACAATCAAAGGTCCTGTGTGGGGGTATTGTATCAGCGTTCTTCTTATCGAACACTGCTTTCAAGTCTATGTACAGAGGAGGTATCTGTCTCCCTGTAGACTGGGTAGAACTATCTGGTGTGTTAATCATAGCCAATGGAGACACCCTGCGTAAACACCTCTCCTGACAACCCTGGCCCCATGAGATTATCTCCCCTAATTCCCAATCGATAATAGGGTTATGTCTCTTTAACCATGGGTAGCCCAGGACTATGGGAACAGAAGGAGATGAAATGAGCATAAGTGATAAGTTCTCCTCGTGTAAGATACCAATAGTTAAGTTAATGGGTATAGTCTCACGAGAGATAACAGGCTCAAGTAAAGGTCTACCATCTATGGCCTCAACGGCCAAGGGTGTATCCCTTAACTGGGATGGGATAGTGTGTTTATAGTGTGAGTATTGCCTATCTGCATAGGTTCAGGATACAGTGAGGTATTGGAATCAGGACTTTGAAATGTAGGGGCTAATTTAAAGGCAGGTCTGAAGTTCCTCTCTCTAGTATTCTGTCTCTCTCTTAAACGCTCATCCATACGAGAAATGAACGAAATTAAGTCCTCTAAATTCTCAGGAAGCTCCCTAGTAGCAACCTCATCAAGGATAATATCTGATAGCCCGTTCAAAAATACATCTATATAAGCCTGCTCATTCCACTTGACTTCTGCCGCCAGAGACCTGAACTCTAGTGCATAATCCACAAGTGTTCGGTTCTCCTGTCTCAGGCGCAACAGTAATCTGGCTGCATTAACCTTCCTACCAGGAGGGTCAAAAGTTCTTCTAAATGCAGCTACAAAGGCATTATAATTATATACCAATGGGTTATCATTCTCCCATAGTGGGTTGGCCCATCTCAGAGCTTTCTCAATGAGTAGGGTGATAATAAATCCAACTTTCGCCCTATCTGTGGGATAGGAGCGAGGTTGTAGTTCGAAGTGGATACTAATCTGGTTCAAAAAACCACGACACTTCTCCGGTGAACCACCATAACGTACAGGTGGGGTAATACGGGAAGAGGCACCTACAGTGGTTACCTCTAGACCAGAACTTACAGGAGAGATGGAAGTAGTACGGATCTCCTCAGGTGGGTTATTGGCACGAGATAATAGCGCCTGTAGTGCTAGTGCCATCTGGTCCATTCTGTGTTCCATGGCGTCAAACCTGGAATCAGAGGGACCAACCTGACTGTTTGTACCTGCAGGATCCATTGGCCCTGTCGTAATGTCAGGATCGGGACAGGGATCCAACACGCAAAGTACAAACAGGACAGGGTACGTATACCGGACCTTAGAATGGCCGGACTAACGTACGGAGAGTAAAGAGAATGGTCAGAAACAAGCCGAGGTCGAGGGAACGAGAGGACAGGTGAGCGAGGAACAAGCCGGGTCAAGGATACCAGAGGGAAACAGAGTAAGTCAAACTAGCCGGGTCGGAACCAAAGGAATAACTGAAATCGCCAGAGCACTGTGTGACTAGACAGGCTAACCACGACAGGGCAATGAGTGAATGGGAGAAACAGGTTTAAATACCCTGGTTACAGTGAGTATACCCGCCTCCGACGAGTCCTGAGTGGCTTCCAGTCACTTGAGTGACAGATCGGTCCGGACTGACGTCATGACGTCGGGCAGCGTGCGTGACGTCATAAAATGAGACGGATCCCTCGCGGCCGGCGTGAGAGTGTCTAGGAGAGCCGCGAGGGATGGAGGAAGCCGACCTGCTGGAGGAGTAAACTACTAAGTCTCTACCTCTTTCGGAGGTAGAGGCTTCAGGTACCCTGACAATAGAGCAGTGATTCCCCAGAGTATAGATGCAGGGACGAGAAGCTACCCCTGCCCCCCAAGTAGAAAGGACATCTCCCACTCAGGCGGACCAGAACACCCACCAGGTTCCCAACCCCATGCAGTATGAGTTACAAATAAAAATCAACCTAAGCCTAAAACTAGCGTGTAAATTCAAAGTTCAAGTACCTAGCGTCTTACTCGACGCGTGTTTCGGCGCTATGTGGCGCCTTTTTCAAGAGCGGTGAGGAGATCCCGTCACCGCCAGAGTTTTAAAGGGGCTAGAGGGGGAGGAGTCAAGGACTGCTCGAGCCGGCAACAGTGTCGGCTAGGGGACAAATGTGGATTCCGTCAGTATGGGGGATTGTGGTCCCTCAGTTAGAATATGTGTGCCCAAGTAATGAGTTATCAGGGCAGATCCTTGTATAATAGATAAATAAAGCCTCAAATACAAAATGTAGTGAATAATTAGAGAGCAGAGTCTACTCTCTTGATGTCATTCTTGTTGCAGAAAGACAATAAATACTTATCATGTTTGAAATAATAAAAGGTATATATGCAGAAAAACTGTTCTGAAATAAATTAAACCAAAAGGAGTTAAAAACTATATGCGGACAGTACCAAATATTAGTGTAACTTAAGGGTTGAAACATACACACATATGACAGACAGGATTACACATACTGAATGTGAAGAGTTATTATAGAAAGGGAGAAAAGGAAAACCCCTCATTCAGACCCTTAGGACTCAGGGTCTTCAAACGATAGATCCAGAAACATTCCCTTTGCCTGAGGAATTTATCATAATTGCCTCGTCTAGGATTCTTTTTTACCAGTTCTAAGCCGCAAAAGCGTAACCCCTTGGGGTCGCTATTGTGGTATTCGCGAAGGTGTCTAGAGATAGGGGTTTCCGCTGAATATTTACTGGATCTGATGTGTTCTTGTACACGTTTCTTAAGGGGGCAGAATGTTTTACCTACGTATTTTTTGTTACATTAACACGTAAGTAGATATACAACCCCTGATGTGTTGCAGTTAAAGAAAGAGGTTATGGTAAAGACCTCTTTCTCCAAACTGTCTTTGACTATTTTAGAATCATTAAATACTATTTTTTCATAAATTTACATGAGATACACCGCCCACAACTATAGGTTCCAGTTAAAGGAGTCTGGAGCCATGTTTTGGGGGGGGGGGGTGTTCCAGTTTTGAGGTGACTTGGGGCCAGAAGGTCTCGTAGGTTTTGACCTCTACGAGCCGTAATGGAGACATTGGGGGCCAATACTTCTTGAAGGTGCTGGTCGCTAGTTAGCAATGGCCAGAAGCGTCTGAGGGAACTTTTAATATTTTCCCAACCTGCATCATAGGTGGCAATTAGGCGTATACTCTTCTTAGAGTCCTCTGATGGTTTGGGGGTGTCCCCGCTCAATAAAATATTGCGATCTGAGTCAAGTGCTCTCTGGTACGCACGTTTGAGGCACCTGTTGGGATAGCCTTTTGCCTTAAAGTGACCTCTTAGTTCTTTTGCCTTGATCTTGAATTCGTCAATAGTACTGCAATTGCGTCTAACCCTAAGGTATTGACCCGTAGGGATGCCTTTTTTAAGAGATGTCGGGTGGAAACTGTCCCATCTCCGAAGGTTGTTGGTTGCCGAGGGTTTGCGGTAAAGAGTAGTGTGTATTTTGTTTTCAGTTGTTATAGAGATCGTTAAATCCAGAAAATTTAGACTTTGACCCCCAAACTCATTCGTGAATCTAAGATTTTCATCATTAATGTTTAGGATACGGACAAACTCATTGAACTCTTGTGGGTTCCCCAGCCACACTATAAACACATCGTCGATGTAGCGACACCAAAGGTGAATCAGGGGAAGGTATTGAGAAATTTCTGAATGTTGGGATAAATGCTCCTCCCACCAACCTAGATGAATTAACTTTGACTTTGAATTTACACGCTAGTTTTAGGCTTAGGTTGATTTTTATTTTTAACTCATACTGCATGGGGTTGGGAACCTGGTGGGTATTCTGGTCCTGCTGAGTGGGAGACGTCCTTTCTACTTGGGGGGCAGGGGTAGCTTCTTGTCCCTGCATCTATGCTCTGGGGAATCACTGCTCTATTAATAGCAGTTCAACATCACTGCAACTTTGTATCCCCTCCTGAATTAACTATTTTTGGACAACAGCACTTTACTAACAACTAGCAACAGATTCTCTCTGCTACTTTGTCTGCATTTATCTCTCTGCAAGCACCTTACTACTTTTGAACTTTGGGGCTGACTACTATCTAGACGAATTGAGTTATCTGGGTATCTCTATATAAGGGGATTTTTTTTCATTTCTATTATGATCTCACTTTTCTTTCCCCTTATATTATACTTTTGATCCCATGTTATCTCACTAGTGCAGTCCGCATTTGGTGCTTGATTTAACTACTATCCATACAATAGGACTACGGTTCGCCATATACTCCAGGGAAGGACACCCTGTATATTGGGTATCCCTCCCAGAATAGCAGTTTGGCAATATCTTATGCAGGCATCCTGGCACTATAGGGTTTATCTATGGTCAGGTGCTTTACCTATGTAGACACTCTATCACCATATGCTAGTCTGAGAAACTAGCTTCTAGGTGTCTATTTGCTTACAGCATTTCTTACAGTGATTCTTCCTATATCTACCCTTTGCCCCCCATACTGTCAGCACAGCCTTATGGACCAATCCCCACCCCTGTATCCCATGCATTTTATATAGCCTCTGTACGTTTCCTAATAAAGATTTATTATTTTACTCACTTTGTACACCAGGGGAGTTAGTACCCCTTCATGTGGGCACACCCTCAGTCGAGTATGTTCTGGTAGATGGACCTTTGCTCTCCTCTCCAAACACCTCGATCTTTGGGATTTTCTCTTTTACCTATTGCGCTGGGTTAGGCCCTTTATGTGTTGCCCACTTAGTCCTTTTTTTGGCTCTAGGACTGGATTTTTCTAGTTCTACAGTCATCCTTTTTTCTTTAATATAATAAAGGTTATGATTCATGATCATCCCTGTATTTACATCTATTCTTATATAGTTAGAGGGATTGCTAAATGAGTGTTTACCACGGTAGCGGAGCGCAAGTTTAAAGGGAAACTCCAGTGGCAGGAAAACAATCAGTTTTCCTGGCACTGGAGGTACCCTCTCCCTCCCACCCCCCAATCCCCAGTTACTGATGGGGTGAAAACCCCTTCAGTCACTTACCTGAGGCAGCGCCGATGTCCCTCGTTGCTGTCTCCTCTTCCGTGCCGCTCCTCCTTCTGATTCCATCGGCCGGTGGGCAAGACTGATCCCGCCCACCAGCCGAGGAGACCTAATGCGCATGCACGGCAATGCTGCACATGCGCATTAGGTCTCCCCATAGGAAAGCATTGAAAACGAATTTCAATGCTTTCCTATGGGGAAATGAGCGACGCTGGAGGTCCTCACACAGCGTGAGGATGTCCAGCGACGCTCTAGCAAGGAAAATCCTTGCTAGAAATCAGGAGGTGACCTCTAGTGGCTGTCTAGTAGACAGCCATTAGAGGTGGAGTTAACCCTGCAATGTAATTATTGCAGTTTATAAAAAACTGAAATAATTACAGTTGCAGGGTTAGGAGTAGTGGGAGTCCAATGGGCAGAAGTGGTCTGGGTGCCTGGAGTGTCCCTTTAACATAGGCTTTCTCCGCTGGTATTCCAAGAGTTACTCAGGATCAAATAGGTTATCACAGGAAGAACAGCATAAGAAGTAAATAAAATAATCCATGAATATCCCATCACCTTTCCCAATAACTGGATGACACACAGTATCAGGAGCAGAACTGAATTGTAATGCCACATACTCTGCTTGTATGCAATTCTCCCATGCAAGGGAGACACCCACAGAAAATTATGCATTCTCCAATCACTAACTGGTTACAGTCCACACATTCCCTCCCCTCAGCCTGTGAGATAACATAATTAACTGTACATTTGAAACACACATTTTCACCCAATTTCTGCATGTACCCCAAGACTATGACTTATGCCCATAAATTACATATCCCCTGATAGCCCAGATCTGGGTGAGCAACATACTCAAAAATCACCCAGATCGGTTCAGGGGTTTGTGAATTTCTTGGAGGTCTTCGTTTTACCAACTGCACACAAGGTGGTAGCCGAAAGGAGTTCCATGTGCTTTGGCCTTGCGGTCGGTCTCCGTTTGTGAGGTGAAAATCACGAAATAAGTCAATACAATGGGCTCTGCCTGGGTTCGGGTGATTCCCCTCGTTCGTGTGCATCTTTTCACCGAACGCTGTGCCGTTCGCATGTTTTCCCACGAACGAGTGGAAGTATGGAGGTCTCTGCGGTTTTCGCGTGGTCGAGTGTCCGATTTGGGTTCCAGACACTCGACGACCAAACACCGCTGGTGCGTTCGTATGTCAAGATGGCCGCGCCATGTGTTCGTATGCCGAACGGCGCCCACCCAGGGAATACACAGTGTGTTCATGTGATTATCAATCAAGGTAATGTGAATAACGATGGGGAGGTCAATTAGAGCCACGTTCCTATCCGCGGTGGCCTGGTTGTTCGGTAGTTTGTTCGTTTGTCGAACAGAAATGTTTAATAGGTTTGCAATTGGATTTCTACCGAACAACCAGACGAATGCTATAGCAGCCAACTTGTTACTTGTTTCCTTAAAAGTAAAGAACAGTGGCAAATTGTGCATAATACTGTAACACTAAAAGTTATGGACAGCCAAAATTGAGGAAGGTGGTTAGTGGCCAAACGCAATCCGCTACAACCACGTTTCTGACTTTTCCACTCTGACGAATAGATTAAGAGAATTACTGACTAAATAGTAAATTGTTCTGAACTTACCACTGGACTTGAGCATTTGGTTTCGCCTGAATATCGTCTGTTGAACAAACTTCCATATCTCTAAAGAAATAAAACAAAGCAAATGACAATATGTTTGAATACCTTGAAATTAGGGTTTCAGCATATGGCACCAAAAAATGGGGAGGAAGTTGATTTCTTTAAAGGGAGAGTCAATAAGCAGCTCAGTTCGCCACGGTAGACAAGAGGTATGGGCAATGATGTGGTTTGCATCACCTATCCAGTTAAGAGATGGGTTTGATGTTTAGGGGGAATATTATTCGCAGATCAAGTGAGAAGCAGAGGAGCAGTAAATAAAATCTATACATATTTCAAAGCAGAATTGCTTCAGATACTTTGACTACAGCTATTAATGGAGTCAGACCAGCAGACAGGGAGTGCCCGTGTGGGAGTGGAAGTGGGAGCTTGTGTTATTGATCCTAGTCTGAGACTGGTTAGGCTTAGGTTACTGCTGTGCCTGCAGAGCTTCTGCCAGTGTCACACCAACTCTGAGTGGGAGAAAAATATCCAAGTTCATTGGTCCTAGTGTGACACTGTTGTGCCTATCCCCTGCCAATGGCACAGTGCCACTTACATACACAAACTTTGACTTGCAGACTTGCAGATGTTTAGTAATTATAAAAACAGCAATAAATAAGGATTTGGTAAAAACACAACAAAATATGGTGCTACTATCACCTATGTGGGTCACTCTGCCACACATACAAAAGTGCAACACAAACAAAATATATAAATTGGTGAGAGCATACAATAAAAGAGCAAATATTACCACATACAAAACAAGGAATAACCCTGTAATACAAAAGGGATCAGGAAAATCATAGGGTAATAAAGCTATAAGTGAAATACAGTGGATAATTAGTCTCACTCACATGCTTCTGAGCCACTTAAATAAGCTGGCTCAGACCAAGGACCTTGAATGGAAAGGTAAAGGTGATCTCAGGGTTGATTATTGCAGCTTTTTCTTTGTTCTTTAAATCCTACCCTCTTTGATAAAA
This sequence comes from Pelobates fuscus, assembly GCF_036172605.1. NCBI lineage: Eukaryota > Metazoa > Chordata > Amphibia > Anura > Pelobatidae > Pelobates > Pelobates fuscus. Next base: position 92,681,952 of record NC_086325.1, on the reverse strand, counting down.
TTCAGGATGCAGGATACAAAGAAATGGAAATTTATTTGAACAAATTAATATAAAATGCCAGCAGGCTGCAAGTCACTATGGCTCCTGGGGAACTCGACTAAAAATGGGTAAAAACCCACTATAATCAACATAGAACCCCCTGGAAGTGTGTGATACCTGGCCCTGGAGTGTCCCGGTGCAGCTTGAGCACCTGTTATCGGGTGGACCGGGTCCTGGAGAGATGCTCCGGGGCTTGAGAGACTGAGGCCTACCCGGGAGTAGAGTGGGGCGGACGGCCGCTGCCAGTGGTCCCCGGCCCCGCTTACCCCCCCTTTGGGCCGGCGGGGGTTATCCCGGCCTACACCGAGCAGGCAACATCTTGGCAGTGCTCCCAAGCGACTCACCGCCATCAGCTACTATGTGGCCCTTACAAAATGGCTGACAGCGATGCACCCAACCTGTAAACCACTGAAGAGGGCGCGCTGAGGGAGAGCTCCCACAATACAGGGCCAGAGCGATGACCACCCAATGCATTTCAATGTAACAACGACAGGGCAGCGACAGAGAACTGCGGTTCTGATGGCTACCCACACCGCAAGCAAACCTACTCACCAGCAGAGGACCCAGTGCCTACCTTAACTGAGCACGCCTCACCGGAGCTCCTCATAATCCAAACCGCTCTAGTCGCCCTAAACGACTACCCCACCCCAGTGGTGCCCACACCTGGTTACTGCGACCCGCACTCACAAGCCGGCTGAGTAACAGATCACGGAGGTCCACAGACACTTCGACCTGCGGTGGGTTCCAGGGACGCAATGCACTCAGAGGTACCCTATGAGGACTATGAGCCGGAGAAGAGGACAGGGATCGACATCACTCCTGATGCCAAAGCAACAGGTACCCCAGCTCGTTACGACAGACAGCAACTAAAGCGAGAGTCGCTAGACCCGTTACTGACAGCCTTAATAACAGAAACCCTGGCTGTGGGTACCTACAAGCGGACATATCTGCAACCGACACCATAATTAGGGCAACAGTATTTAATGGTCCTAATGCCCTGATTAGTGCAGATACCAACCCAATGTGCCACAACCTGCCTGGTGGCACAATCATCTGTAGATAAGCTGTTGTTTTCATATGAACATGTGTCTATACTCTTATACTATATTCACTTGCCTAATTAAGCCTAGGTTTTAAGCAACTTCGTAATGAAACGTTCTGAAATGTAAAATCACTAGACAGCATAGGTATGGATGTATGTGTAAAGAAGCCCATGACTTGTGTGTTAGCATCAATTTAATTAAGCTTGTTCTATTCGTAAATTTACAAAAATGTGCGTTTTCTCATGCCACTGTCTAACCTTTTGTCACTATTGAATCACGCTGTTGTGGCGTTTTGTTTAATGCCCTGTAACCACCTGCACAACTAAAAATAAAGAATTTAAAAAAAAAAATAAATAAAAAAAATAAAAAAATAAAAAACAAATAAAAAAACAAACAAAATGAGAGCTCACCAAACACCAAAGTACACTTGACGCATTTCAGCTGTTGCCTTTTTCAAAAGTGTCTCCTGTCTTATAAAATAAACTTGTTACCCTTCCCCCCTCCGGCTGTCAATCAGATAATTGGTCCTGTTACTTCCTAGTTTGGTTAGCTCAGTGGAGCTAGACTCAAGAGGCAGCAATTGCCCAGAGCAACTGCCTTGCAAAGTCTTCTCATTGAGCTGCCTTTGGAAGTTTGTGATTGGACAGCCACAGCAAATCAGTTATATATCATATATGGAGTGATATAGCAATAGTCAGTTTTATATAATACACATGGTGGTATATAATATACAGAGTGTTAGATCACACTGCACATTATATACCACTATCTATCACTACCTCAGTTTTGCACATTATATAACACTGTCTATTGCTACATCTCTCTTTACATTATGTATCACTGTCTATTGTAACATCACTCTGCGCATTGTATACCACTAAAACAAACAAACAAGCATGCACAGTCTAAATTAGTATATACAGTCGTGCTCAAAAGTTTGCATACCCTGATAGAAATTGTGAATTTTTGCCATTGATTTTGAAAATATGACTGGTCATGCAAAAAAAAAAAGTATGTTATAGTGATATATAGTGAAGGATACTATTCATATGAAGCCATTTATTATCACATAGTTGTTTGGCTCCATTTTAAATCATGATAACAGAAATCACCCAAATGACCATGATCAAAAGTTTAAATACCCTTGATTGTTTGGCCCTGTTACAGACACACAAGGTGACATTCACAGGTTAAAATTGCAATTAAAGGGTAATATCCCACACCTGTGGCTTTTTAAATTGCAATTAGTGTCTGTGTAGAGTGTCTGTGCACTGAGCAGGCTAGATACTAAGCCATAGGGAGCAGAAAAGAACTGTCAAAAGACCTGTCTAACAAGGTAATAGAACTTTATAAAGTTGGAAAATTATATAAAAAGATATCCGAAGCCTTGAAAATGACAGTCAGTACTTTTCAATCATTAAGAAGTAGAAAATGTGGGGATCTCTTGATACCAAGCTATGGTCAGGTAGAACAAGAAAGATTTCAGCCACAACTGCCAGAAGAATTGTTCAAGATGCAATGAAAAACCCACAGGTAACCTCAGGAGAAATACAGGCTGCTCTGGTAAAAGATGGTGTGGTTGTTTCAAGGAGCACAATACAATGATACTTTAACATAAATGAGCTGCATGGTCGAGTTGCCAGAAAGAAACCTTTACTGCGCCAATGCCAGCTTCTGGCACACTGTCATTTGGAGTGATGAGACCAAAATAGAGCTTTATGGTCACAACCATAAGAGGGGTCAACAAGGCCTCTAGTGAAAAGAATACCATCCCCACTGTGAAGCATGGTGGTGGCTCACTGATGTTTTGAGAGTGTGTGAGCTCTAAAGGCACGGGGAATCTTGTAAAAAGTGATAGCAAAATGAATGCAGCATGTTAGCAGAATATACTGGCAGACAAAATTGCATTGTTCTGCATGAAGGCTGCGCATTGGATGCTCTTGGACTTTCCAGCATGACAATAACCCTAAGAACAAGGCCAAGTTGATCCTCCAGTGGTTACAGCAAAAAAGGTGAAGGTTCTATAGTGGCCATCACAGTATCCTGACCTTAATATCATCGAGCCACTCTGGGGAGATCTCAAACGTGCGGTTCATGAAAGACGACCAATGACTTTGCATGACTTGGAGGCATATTGCCAAGACAAAAGGGCAGTTACACCACCTGCAAGAATTAGGGGCCTCATAGACAACTATTACAAAAAACTGCAAGCTGTCATTCATGTTAAAGGGGGAAATACACTTTATTAAGAACTAAGGGTATGCAGACTTTGGAACAGGGATCCTTTCATTTTTTTTTCTTTGTTGCCATGTTTTGTTTTATAAATGTACCAATCTGTTATAACCTACCGTTGAATATGAATCCAATAAGGAATAAAATTAATGTGTTTTGCCTGCTCACTCATGTTTTCTTTAAAAATGGGACATATATTACCAATTCTCCAAGAGTATGTAAACTTTTGAGCACAACTGTAAATAACTCTATTCTCTGGACACCTGTGTGGGATCCCCATACCCCACACCGCAAATATCAAAAAGAAAGCACACAAATAGGTGGACCTAGATACTAAGATACTTTTCTATGATGAGTATGGAAATAATTTATGGAAAACAGAAAAAAGACTTCTATTACTCTAATGTGAATGAAAATGTAAGATTAGTCACACTCACATGCAAAGAGCCAATTAAATCACTTGGCTCAAGTGAGATTCATAGTAGGCTATCTAAGTCTCTCTTCTCAATAGTGATGAACAGGAAAAATAACATAGCATAATACAGTACAGTTTTGCATAGTATATACCACTGTCTAACATTACCTTAGTTTTGCGCATTATATACCACTGTCTATTGCTACATCTCTTTACATTATGTACCACTGTTTATAATTACCGTACATCACTTTGTACATTGTATACCACTGCCTATTTTTTATATCACTGTCTGTATATTTTATACCACTGTCTACTGTTAAATTACTCTGTATATCATATACTGTTGTCAATGGTTACATCCCTCTGCACATTATATACCACTGTCTACTGTTACATTACACTTCATATTATACCCCACCGCCTTTTTGTTATATCACTCTGTATATTATATACAATTGACTATTGTTAGCTCACTATGAACATCTTATACCACTGCCTGTTGTTACATCACTCTGTATATTATATATCACTGTCTATTGTGACATCACTTTGTATATTTTATATCCCTAAGTGTCTATTGTTGTTTTAGTTCGAATGTTGTACAGTCTTTGTAGATAGTATACCATATGTTTAAAATAATCTTGTCATATAAAGTAAGTGTTCAGGCTGGGATTAGTTTCTTCATATCTCTAACTGTGTTGTCTGTGTTGTACTTTATTCCAACTTTTTTCCCCAAATGGTCACTCATAACTAACACTTTAATCATGATAGATTCGGCTTGCCGCATCCTCCCTCGCAAACACCCACAGCTTAACCCCTTAAGGACGCAGCTTCAAAAGCTTGTCTTACCCTTAAGGACACAAGCCATTTTTGAATTTTTATTTTTTTTACATGTTAATTTTCTTTTTTTATTTAGTGGAACAGCTTTTTTTTTTTTTTTTTTATTCTTTATTTTTTTGTGCAAGGAGTTAACAAGAATGCATACTGCGCCACAACAGCTTTCGTATGCCACAATTCAATATTATTGGTACAGTAGAAATCAATAATGCCCAGTTTTTATTTTTGATTAGAGGTCAGTAAGCACTCCACAGGTACTCAAGGTTATACCCTTGATATGGGCGCCAGGTTCTAGTATACTGGCAGAGTGTCGTGATACACTAGTAAGATGTAAGTGTTGAGTTTCTCATAGTTGTACGTCGTGATGGGTAATGTAGGGCGTTTTAAGTTGGTTGGGACCGTAGACATAGGCGTGCGCAGCCTATTGCATTAGGGTGTGCACCCTAAAGCACAAGCACACGCCGCATATATATATGTATGTATATATATGTGTACATATATAGATATATATATATTACACACACATACACACACTGTGCTGTGCTGTGTGTGTGTGCTGTGTGAGGGTGCTGTTAGTGTGATGTGTGTGTGACGGTGCTGGTAGTGTGCTATGTGGGTGAGGGTGTTTGTGTGTGCGCGCTTGTGAGGGTGCTGTTAATGTACTGTGTGTGAGGGTGCTGTTTGTGTGTGTGTGTGTGTGTGTGTGTGTGTGTGCTTGTGAGGGTGCTGTTAATGTACTGTGTGTGAGGGTACTGGTAGTGTGCTGTGTGTGTGTTTGTTAGGGTCCTGTTTGTGTTTTTGAGGGTACTGTTAGTGTGCTGTGTGTATGTGATGGTGCTGTTAGTGTGCTGTGTGTGAGGGTGCTGTGTGTGGGTGCTGTATGTGTGTTGCAGCTGTGTATGTGTGTGGGTGCTGTATGTGTGTTGGTGCTGTATGTCTGTGGGTGCTGTATGTGTGTGGGTGCTGTGTATGTCTGTGGGTGCTGTGTATGTCTGTGGGTGCTGTGTATGTATGTGGGTGCTTTGTATGTCTGTGGGTGCTGTATGTGTGTGGGTGCTGTATGTGTGTGGGTGCTGTATGTGTGTGGGTGCTGTGTATGTCTGTGGGTGCTGTATGTGTGTGGGTGCTGTGTATGTGTGTGGGTGCTGTGTATGTGTGTGGGTGATTGTGGGGGTACATTACTTGCTATCCCCCCTCCCTTCTTACCTTTTGTAGGGAGGGGGGATCCCTGTTGCTGCTGATTCCATCCCTGGGGCTAGAGTTCACTCTCGCGAGATTTGAGCGTTGCCGTGGCAACGCTGATATCTCGCGAGAGCAACCCGGCGGAGCTGCCGGCAATAGCTCCGCCGGGTCTTCTCCTGCCTTGCTCCCTGCATGTGGGTCAGTGGGGAGGAAGGCTGAGAGCAGAGCCGGCGCTCGGATAGCGCCGGCTCTGCATGAGCCGACAGGGGGGATCCTGAGATCTCCCCTGCCGGTCTCAATACACATAGGCGTGCCGCGGGATTAGGGTGTGCCCAGGCACACCCGGCACACCCCGTGCGCACGCCTATGACCGTAGACCTGAGAGAGGGACCCAGCCCTAAGGGTCTTATATAAGGAAGCTGTAGCCCTGCAGAACTCATAGGTGCTACGGTGGACAGTCGGGTGTGTCGTTTATTAATTTACACTCAATTACCCCAGAGTGTTGGGGGGGGGGGGGAAATCTCCGGTTTCTGTGCCCTCCTATTGAGACATGTCATATGAGGTGTACTAGCACATGGGGTCATCTGTGTTAACTATGCCCCGGGGACTCTATCAGTGTTAAGCAGAGCTCTGGATGTTAACAGACATTAAAACAATAACAGTTAAACAGTTAAACAGTAGCTTGCAAGTATATCTCAAACAATATATTTAAATAACAATATAAAAAGCAGTAGTACTTAGCTTATAAAGATGCGTGACAGCCTCCCTAGGTCGCTACCCAAATAAGCGACCTATATCATACATAGTGTAAACCAAAAAAGAAGATTCGGGATAAGGCTATGTGAATCTACAGAAGAAACATAAAACAAAACATAGTGTGATATTGTTATAAAATACAATATTTCATGCGCAGCCATCTTTTGCACTCACAAGATGTAGACGATAAAAGTGCTCTTAGGGTGCCTCCCCTGAAGTAATGGGGGGCTAGCTGATATTGCTTGTCACCTCTGGATCCTTGTTTCACCAAAAGACATCCACAGGTCAGGGTTCAGCAATAAAAAATGTATTTAAATAAAAAGTGTAGTCACCATATTCAGCATAGGATATAAATAACAAATTAAACAGGGCTTTAATTTTGTGTCACATATACATAGATACATTCTCATTAATTATAAAAGAAAAGCCACAAAATGGGGAAAAAAAACAAAATTTTTTTTTTTCACAGTTTGGCAATAATAGCGTGTCCATAATATGTCCAGCTTAGAAAAAGTAATTCAAAATAAACTAATGTATGTGTCTTGATTTATAGAATACATAATATATATATAGGATTTCAGCTTATTTTGAAAGTTACAGGTCACAAAATACAAGGACTAAAATATAATTTTAATGTGAAACTATTTTAGAAGTTGGTATGTTTGTCTTGTAGGTTTAGTAGCCACCACAGAAAACAAAATTGCCACACAAAGTATATATTTATATAAAGTAGACATCACAGGCTATTTACCTAAGGTTAGTTTGACACTTTTTACGTAACCATTACATCGCCAATCTCTGCTAAATATTGGAGTAAAATTCAGTTTTTCTCTATTTTGGCATATACACATATAACAAGGTTTTTGTAATGTGTATTTCGTAAAGCTGCACAGAACCCCATATTGTGTTCAGCTACATCTGCTGAGTATAACGATACCCCCATTGTATACCTTTGGCACTTTTCTGTAAAGCTACCATGCCATATAAGAGACAAGGCTATTTCAGTTTCTATAGTTAGAATTTTCGTAGATGGATTTGACGGGCCTATGTTTCATTTTAGGGTATTATAGCAGTTTTACTGTTCAAATAACCCAACAAAGGGCTTTCATTTGATAAAGCAGACACCCCAGGGTATCTATTATGGTATATATTGTGCCTTAACTTGTCACCATTTTTTTTACCAATGTATGTGGTGAGGGGGGGGAAATTGCATTTTTGTTGCATGAATGTTGCATTTTTGCTCAGTATTTCTTGCATTTGATATGTACCACTGTCATAAACATCCACAAATTATGCTCAGCTAAGTCTTCTGAGTAAAACAATATGCCCAATGTATGACCTAGACACTATTTTGTGAAGTTACAGAGCCGTAAAAGAGACGTGACAAGTTCAGGTTTTTAAGTGTGAATTTTCATGGAGGGTTTTGATGCGTCCATGTCCGACTTTGGAGCACTTGAGCAGGCTACATATGACAATTACCCCATAAAGGCATACCATTTCTTAAAGAACACATCACAGGGAAATTCAAAAAGGCATATTTTGAACCTTAGCTTGGGATCATTTTTCCGCTAGCTTGTACCAAATTAGTGGTAATAAGCATTTTTTCTGCCTTTTTGACACACAAAGTGAGTTTGCACAGTATATTTTGTAAACCTTATGTGTGCTACGACTGTATAATACTTCATATGTTGCTCAGCTATGTCGGCTGAGTACAGCAATACCCCCGTATGTACCTTTGCAAGGTATATGTGGATGTTAAAGGGGCACATTTGAGACGCAGCCATTCAGTTTTTTTTCTAACTTTGAAGTTTTACGCTGTGTCCATGTTCCTTTTTGGAGTAGATTAGCTGGCTGGTTATTCAAACTTCCCCACAAATACATACTATTTATTAAAGTATACACCATGGGGTAATTCAAAAGGCATATTGTGAACCTTAGCGTGGGATCATTTTTTCGCTAGGATGTTCCAAGTGTAGTGGTAATGAGCATTTTTTATGTATTTTTTTACTTTGTAAAACTTTTTTACTTTGTAAAACTCGTTTTTAAACTTTCTTAACTTTTTTTTTTACACTTTTTTTGGAAACCTTTCTTTTACCGTTAACCCCTAACTAGCAGTAAGCAGCACTAACAGTAAATTCCCATAACTCCCACCCACCCCAGCTAGCAAAATATATAATTAAAAAAATATTTAAATTAATTAATTAAATAAATTGAACCCTGAGGGTTAAAAAATAAAAAAAAGTTAATCCTCAGGGGTTAAAAAATTTTGATCACTGTAGGCAGTGATCAACTGGCAGGGGAGGTGTTAATTTTTATTTGGACTGGGTAAAGGGGGTGGTATTACTAAAACATTTAAAAAAAAATAACTTTTTTAACTTTTTAAAGCTTATTTTAAATTTTTTTTAACGATAACCCCTAGTTAGCCTAACACCAAATTCCCTAATTCCCCACTAACTTACACCCACCCCAGCTAGCTAAATATATTATTTTAATATATTTAAATTAATGAATAAAATAAATTTAACCCCTGAGGGTTACAAAAAATAAAATCCTCAAGGGTTAAAAAAAAATTATTAGATCACAGTAAAATGTATATCCTGCCAATCGATCACTGTAGTCAGTGATCAATTGGCAGGGAAGGGGTTAATTTTTTTTTATTAAAATGGGTAAAGGGGGGTGGGATTTTAAATTAACTTTATTTTTTTTTCACACAGAACCCAGAAGTGCAGGGAGGCAGATGGTAAGTACCTGCTGCACATGTGCTCACTCTGACAGCCTGTCAGGGGCAGCGTGATCGGGTGCTCTCGGTCTGCCTCTAATACACCGTCACAGCGATCTTGGGTTAACTTTAGTAAATGATGGAAATTTTCTGTCAACGGTCCTTAACTCAAGGAAAAGGTTGACAGAAAATGTCCGTCTCCGGTCGGGAAGGGGTTAAGTTGCTAATAACACTATGCCATGCTTATTAAAAATTAAAGGAAAAAGAGAGTGGAAATTGCACGACCACTCACCCCTTCCACTCTCAGAAGAGCAAAGCTTCCCCATACATTTGGTCCTTCAGAGTGGAAAAAAAACAGTACCCTATCATTTTCTATCAACTGTGTCTGAGGAGACTCAGTCAGGAAGGGCAAAACTAGTACAATGAAAGGAATTTTGAAAAAAAAAAAAAGGGGGGAGTGGGGGGGGGGGGGGGGCAGCAGCAGTGTTTATTTAATTTTATTTATTCCATTTTTTTTTTTTATGTGGTGGATGAACAAGGGATGACCTTTCCCAAACTTGCATTACTGTGACTCAAAGTTTCAGTGACATTCCAGTGAAACTGGAGCGGACATTAACTGTCCTATTATTGTCCAATCCTCAAGCCCCAGTGGGGAGTCACCATCCATAGAGTGGTGGGAAGACTATGGATTGACCTCCGCTGTTCCAAAATTATTTCCAGAATGTCTAATGTGGAGTACTCCATAAATCTGAGCAATCCAGTAGATGATTTTGTTAGCCTGCTTTATTGACATTGCCTTAGAGTAAAACCTAACAAAATGTTAAAAAGCTCATATCACAAGGAGGTAAGGTTACAGTGCCTACTGAAGAGACCCGCAGCCTGTGTCCCTTTAAGCAAGAAAATGTACTAAAATATATTATCATTAATGTAATGAAGGCTGCTGCCAGACTGATTTTCCTCTCTAGTCGGTCCTCTTACACCTCACCCCTCTGTCAGTCTTTACATTGGCTTCCTGTATCCTATAGGAGTCAATTCAAAGTTCTAACTCATACCTATAAAGCACTGAACAATTCTAGCCCCTCTTATAGATCCACAGATCCATAGGTATGCCCCTTCTCGGTCTTTCCGCTCTGCCCATGACCTTTTCCTATCTGCTGCTCGCACCCGTACGGCCAACTCATGCTTGCAGGACTTCTCGCAGGCGGCTCCCTTCCTATGGAATAAGCTGCCTACCCAGTGGCGTACACATGACCAATGGGGCCCCGGTGCGAAAATTGATCCGTGGGCCCCCCTGCACGCTTACTCTGCGCGGGCCGGGGCCGCAACACATGGCGGCGGCACCTGGTCGCAGGGGTTGCAGGGCTGCGACCCCTGCGACCGCGGTATGTACACCAGTGCATGCAGATGCACACACACTTAAAGGACCACTACAGACACCCAGATCACATCAGCTCAATGAAGTGGTCTGGGTGTCAGGCCCCTCTAGTTTTAACCCTGCAGCTGAAAGCATAGCAGTTTCAGAGAAACTGCTATGTTTCACTGAGGGTTAATCCAGCCTCTAGTGGCTGTCTCACTGACAGCCGCTAGAGGAGCTTCCACGATTCTCAGACACTGAACGTCCATAGAAAAGCATTGAGTAATGCTTTCCTATGGGCGGTTTGAATACGCGCATGGCTCTTGCTGTGCATGCGCATTCGGAGCTGAGAGGCGGAGGGATCCCCAGCGCCAAAGGAGTCCGGCGCTGGAGAAAGCTAAGTGCTGAACACACACATACACACTCTCACGAACAGACGCATACACACTAGCTAACACACGCATACACACTAGCTAACAGACACACACATTTACTGACAGAGACACACTCAGCGACAGACATACATACACACTCACTTACAAAACACACACTCACTAACAGACATCAAACAGACTCACTAATACAAACACACTCAGTAACAGACACACACAGTAACGCACTCACTGACACTCACTAGCAGACACACTCAACAGACACACTCACTGACACTCACACTCACACTAACACTCACAGTAACACTAACACACACACTAACACACTGTCAGGGTACCTGAGGTCTCTACCTCTAAAAGAGGTAGAGACTTAGTAGTTTATCCGTCCAAACGAGCTGTTTCCTTCGTTCCTCGCGGTTCATCCAGGCACTTAAACACCGACCGCGAGGAATCCACGTCCTTTTCTAGCGGGACGCTCAATACGTGACGTCATGACGCTATCACGAGCGACCTGCCACTCAAGTGTCCGATATCCTATCGGTACTTGTCAGAGGCGTGTCTACCATCCGGAGCCAGGGTATTTAAGCTTACTTCTCACTTCAGCTCATTGCCCTGTCGTGGTTCTAGCTTGTCTAGTCACTCAGTGCTCTGGTATTCTAGTTTGCTCTATTGGTTTTGACTCGGCTTGTTGTACTACCCTGCTTATCTCTGTTATCCCTTGACCCGGCTTGTCTCTCGCTTATCTGTCTTCTCGTTCCCTCGACCTCGGCTTGTCTCTGACTATTCTCTATTACTCTCGGTACGTTAGTCCGGCCATTCTAAGGCCCGGTATACGTACCTTTCCACTCTTTGTACTCTGCGTGTTGGATCCCTGTCCCGATCCTGACATTACGACAGGGCCAATGGATCCTGCAGGTACAAACAGTCAGCTTGGTTCTTCTGATCCCAGGTTTGACGCCATGGAGCATAGGATGGATCAGATGGCTCTAGCACTACAGGCACTTTTGTCTCGTGCTAGTAACCCACCTGAGGAGACACGTACTCCTTCTATTTCTCCTGCAGTCTCAGGTCTAGAGGTAGCCACTGTAGGTGCTTCTTCCCGTATTACCCCACCAGTACGTTATGGCGGGGCACCGGAGAAGTGTCGTGGCTTTCTGAACCAGATTAGCATCCATTTCGAATTACAACCCCGCTCTTATCCTACAGATAGAGCGAAGGTTGGATTTGTTATTACTTTACTCATTGAGAAAGCTCTGAGATGGGCCAATCCTTTGTGGGAGAATGATAATCCACTAGTCTATAATTATAATGCCTTTGTAGCTGCGTTTAGAAGAACTTTTGACCCTCCCGGTAGAAAGGTCAATGCAGCTAGATTACTGTTGCGCCTTAGACAGGACGATCGAACACTTGTGGATTATGCACTAGAGTTCAGGTTCTTGGCGGCAGAAGTTAAGTGGAACGAACAGGCTTATATAGATGTGTTTCTGAATGGGTTATCAGATGTAATTCTTGACGAGGTCGCTACTAGAGAACTCCCTGAGAATTTGGAGGATTTAATTTCTTTTATATCTCGTATTGATGAACGCCTAAGAGAGAGGCAGAACACTCGAGATAGGACCCGTAGACCCTCCTTTAAACTAGCGCCTACTTTTCAAAATTCTGAGTTCGAGGACTTACGTATTTCTGAACCTATGCAGATAGGCAGTACTCATCTCACAGAGAGGGAGAGACAGTACAGAAGAAGGGAGGGTTTATGTATGTATTGTGGAGTCAGAGGTCATTTACGCCTAAATTGTCCTAATCGTTCGGGAAACGCTCGCACCTAAGTTTCTCTAGAGGACAGGCCTTGGGTGTTTCTACTTTGTCCTCTATTCACAACTACAAAGAGTTCAGGCTTCTGTTACCCGTTTCTTTAAAGTGGGAAAAGGGAGTAGTTAAGACTATGGCACTAATCGATTCTGGAGCTGCTGAGAGCTTTATAGATCAGGGTTTTGCTGCCAAGCATGCTATTCCATCCCAGTTAAAAGAGACACCACTGGCTGTTGAGGCCATCGATGGTAGACCGTTACTTGAGCCTGTTATTTTCCGTGAGACCATACCGATTAACTTAACTGCTGGCATCCTACATAGAGAGGACATATCCTTACTGCTCATTTCTTCTCCGTCTATTCCCATAGTCCTGGGGTACTCCTGGTTGAGGAGACATAACCCTATTATTAATTGGGAGTCAGGGGAGATAGTTTCATGGGGACAGAATTGTCAAGAGAAATGCTTGCGGAAGGTCTCACCTCTCTGCTTAACCAACACCTCGGCTAACTCTGACAATCCTACAGAGACACAAATCCCGTCTCAGTATCTAGATTTAAAGGCAGTATTTGACAAAAAGAAAGCCGATACCTTACCCCCACACAGGTCCTTTGATTGCAAAATTAACCTACTCCCTGGTACCATGCCGCCCAGAGGTCATGTATACCCGTTATCTACGAAAGAGAACTCAGTTCTAGAGGAGTATATTCACGAAAATTTAGACAAGGGATTCATTAGGAGGTCCTCCTCTCCTGCCGGGGCTGGATTTTTTTTTGTTAAAAAGAAGGATGGTTCTTTAAGACCTTGTATTGATTATCGAGGCCTAAATAAGATAACCATTAAAAATGCCTACCCGATTCCCTTGATCACCGAACTCTTCGATCGTTTGAAGGGCTCTACAATTTTCACCAAGTTAGATCTCAGAGGGGCATATAACTTGGTGAGAATCCAGCAGGGACATGAGTGGATGACGGCATTCAATACTCGATATGGCCACTATGAATATACAGTTATGCCTTTTGGGTTATGCAATGCACCAGCTGTATTCCAGGATCTGATAAATGAGGTTCTTAGGGAATTTCAGCAAGATTGCGTCATTGTATACCTAGATGATATACTCATACATTCTAGTGAGATTGAGACTCATCACAAGCAAGTCAGGAGGGTTTTGCACAAGCTTCTCCAGCATGGCTTGTACTGCAAGTTGGAGAAATGTAGCTTTGATCAAACCCAGGTAACCTTTCTCGGCTATGTGATCTCTGGGGAAGGATTTAAGATGGATCCGGATAAGCTCCAGTCCATTCTCGAGTGGCCTTTACCCAAAGGTCTTAAAGCCGTACAGAGATTTATTGGTTTTTCTAATTATTATAGGCGCTTTATTAAGGGTTATTCTTCAATTATCGCACCTATCACCAATATGACCAAACAGGGGGCTGATACTAAGAATTGGACTACTGAAGCTCTTCTTGCGTTCAAAACTCTCAAGGAGCTTTTCGCTTCCGCTCCAATTTTAGTTCACCCCGACACTTCCCTGCCTTTTCTACTTGAGGTAGACGCATCAGAGACTGGTTTAGGTGCTGTCCTATCCCAAAGGTTGGGTGTTGATAAACCATTACATCCATGTGGATTTTTCTCTAAAAAATTGTCTGGTACAGAGAGCAGATATGACATTGGTGACAGAGAATTACTAGCGGTTATCAAGGCGTTGAAAGAGTGGAGACATTTATTAGAAGGTACATTACATCCTGTTACCATTCTAACGGACCACAAAAATATGTCTTATATCGGAGAGGCCAAGCGTTTGTCCTCCAGGCAGGCTCGTTGGTCGTTATTTCTTACCCATTTCAATTACGTTCTGACTTACAGACCTGGGTCAAAAAATTCTAAAGCCGATGCACTATCTCGCCAATATGAGCCTTCTGCTTCAGTTGAACCACTTTTGTCCTCCATTGTACCCAAATGCAATATTATTGCTAATACCAGTCTCAAAATCCACTCTCCGCTACTTGACCAGATCTTGAAGTCACAACATCTGGCACCCGGTAACACTCCTGAGGGAAGAAACTTTGTCCCTCCTGAACTCCAACTGGAGCTCTTACAATGTTTTCACGAAAGTAAAGTAGCTGGCCATCCTGGTATTCGCAAGACATACTCTCTGATATCCAAGGATTTCTGGTGGTCTTCGCTACGAAGAGATATTGAGGAGTTCGTCGCAGCCAAGACTTAACAACCTCATACATCTCCTTGTGGCCTGTTACACCCCTTGGACATTCCTGAGAAACCTTGGTCCTGTTTGTCCATAGACTTTATCGTAGATTTGCCTGCTTCCAAGAGACAGACTGTTATTCTCACGGTGGTGGATAGATTTACTAAGATGGCCCATTTCGTGCCATTACCTAAACTTCCGACTTCTCCTGAATTGGCAGAGATTTTTGCGAGAGAAGTTTTTCGCCTACATGGGATCCCTTCGGAGATTGTTTCTGATAGAGGTTCTCAATTTGTCTCACGTTTCTGGAGATCCTTTTGTTCTCAAATGGGTATCAAATTGAACTTCTCCTCTGCCTATCACCCTCAGTCTAACGGAGCTGCTGAACGTACCAATCAAAAGATCGAGCAGTATCTACGTTGCTTTGTTTCCGAACACCAGGACGATTGGGTCGGTTTGATTCCTTGGGCGGAGTTCGCACACAATAACCTTGTTTGTGATTCAACTCGCTCTAGCCCTTTCTTCATGAACTATGGCTTTCATCCTTCAATTTTTCCTTCGGTTTCCTCTTCTCAGGGGATACCGTCGGTTGATGATCATGTCGCCAACCTGAAGAAATTATGGGATCAGACTCGGCAAATTCTGTTACATAATTCCTCGTTGTTCAAGAAACACGCTGACAAGCATAGAAGAGCGGCTCCTGTTTTTGTTCCTGGGGATAGGGTGTGGCTGAGTACTAAGAATATTCGCCTAAAAGTTCCATCTATGAAATTTGCTCCTCGCTACATAGGTCCTTACAGGGTTCTCACTCGTATCAACCCGGTTGCGTATCGCCTTGCTCTGCCACCTGCCTTACGCATTCCTAACTCTTTTCATGTCTCCTTGTTGAAACCTCTTATTTGCAACAAATTCTCCTCTAAGGTTTCCTCACCCCGTCCTGTTCAGGTGGAGGGTCGGGAGGAGTACGAGGTCAGCTCCATCATTGATTCCAGAATTTCAAGGGGAAAATTGCAATATCTGGTCAACTGGAGGGGATATGGTCCTGAGGAGAGAAGTTGGGTACCTCAGGAGGACGTTCATGCTTCTCGCCTTCGCAGAGCATTTCACCTCCGCTTCCCATCTCGTCCCGGTTCCTTCCGCCCGGTGGGCGTATCTGAGAGGGGGGGTACTGTCAGGGTACCTGAGGTCTCTACCTCTAAAAGAGGTAGAGACTTAGTAGTTTATCCGTCCAAACGAGCTGTTTCCTTCGTTCCTCGCGGTTCATCCAGGCACTTAAACACCGACCGCGAGGAATCCACGTCCTTTTCTAGCGGGACGCTCAATACGTGACGTCATGACGCTATCACGAGCGACCTGCCACTCAAGTGTCCGATATCCTATCGGTACTTGTCAGAGGCGTGTCTACCATCCGGAGCCAGGGTATTTAAGCTTACTTCTCACTTCAGCTCATTGCCCTGTCGTGGTTCTAGCTTGTCTAGTCACTCAGTGCTCTGGTATTCTAGTTTGCTCTATTGGTTTTGACTCGGCTTGTTGTACTACCCTGCTTATCTCTGTTATCCCTTGACCCGGCTTGTCTCTCGCTTATCTGTCTTCTCGTTCCCTCGACCTCGGCTTGTCTCTGACTATTCTCTATTACTCTCGGTACGTTAGTCCGGCCATTCTAAGGCCCGGTATACGTACCTTTCCACTCTTTGTACTCTGCGTGTTGGATCCCTGTCCCGATCCTGACACACACACACTAACACTAACACACACACTAACACTCACAGTAACACTAACACACACTAACACTCACAGTAACACTAACACACACACTAACACTCACAGTAAAACACACACTAACACACAGTAACACTAACACTCACAGTAACACTAACACAGAGACTAACACTCACAGTAACACTAACACACACACTAACACTCACGGTAACACTAACACACACACAAACACACAATAAAACACACAGTAACACTAACACACACACTAACACTCACAGTAACACACACTAACACTCACAGTAACACTAACACAAACACTAACACTCACAGTAAAACACACACTAACACACACAGTAACAGACACAGTAACAGACACAGTAACACTAACACACACTCTAACACTCACACTAACACTCACAGTAACACTAACATACACACACACTAACACATTTTTTTAAATTAAATCCCCCCAGCCTCCTTACCTTTTGGAGTGCTGAGGGGATTCCCTGGGGTCCAGTGGTGCTGCTGGGCTCCTGGGGGGCCGGTCACCCGGCGGGCGGGCAGGCAGGCAGGCAGGCGGGTGCGCGAGGGAGCACTCTCCCCTCAGTGCTTCCTCTTCAGCTCCCTCGCGCGCCGCGTACTGATACCGGCGCCGGAAGATGACGTCATCTTCCGGCTCCGGTATCATTGCGGTGCGCGAGGGAGCTGAAGAGGAAGCACTGAGGGGAGAGTGCTCCCTCGCGCGCCCGCAGGACCGGCCAGCCGGGTGACAGCAGGGCCAGCCTCGGGGGCCCCGGAGGTGGGCGGCTCCTGGGCCCCCCAGGAGAAGGGGCTGGCCAAGTGACATACATACCGGGTCGCAGGGGACCCTGGTATGTACGCCACTGTGCCTACCCCCATCAGGCTCTCCCCTGGTCTTCAATCATTTAAGAAATGCCTTAAAACCCATCTCTTTAGAAAAGCTTATGGCCTTCCAGAGTAACCTCTACCTCACATACCTGTCTCTTGCTCTCTCCTAAAGGGCAGCACTCTACTCTCTCTTCCAGCTCTGCTTCTCTTCCACCTTATTTGATTGCTATTTCCTGTCCTAATGTGTTTTATACCCCACCTCCTATCAGGGCCGGACTGGGAAAAAAATTAGGCCCGGGCATTTTTCAATCAGAGCGGCCCCCTAAGAAGGCAGCGGGGCCAGAGAGTGTGTGTTGTCATCACTAATGACAAGCACGGCACCTCTCAAAGTGAGCATGTTAGTTCAATGCGCAGAGCCCGCTGAAGAGCTCTGGCATTAGAAAAAGGCCCTGAATTTGTTCTGCGCAGCGCAAGCAAATTTAATAACATGCTTGCGCTGTGTTTGCTTTTAAATTGTCTCTGGTTTCTCCACAAGTGGGATACCAGAGGACAAAAGGGCCAGTAAAGTGCATGGTGCATATGTTTGGAGCCTGCTTGTGGGATTGCGTGTGTGTAGAGTGTGGTGTGGTATTGTGTAAATAGGTCAATTTCATTTGTGTTTGTGGTGTAATATGTGTGGCTAGGGGCTGTAGAGAGTGTGTGTATAGGGGGCATAGTGTTATAGGGGATGTAGCGAGTGTGTGCTTACGGGCTGTAGTGTGTGTGTATAGGTGACGTAGTGTGTGTAGGGGTTGTAGAGAGGGTGTGTTTAGAGAATGTTGTATGTGTTTGCTGACAAGGAATGTAGTGTGTGTGTATAGGAGATTGTGTGTGTATGTGTGTGTGTGTGTAGAGGATTAAGAGTGCATATAGGGTAAGGGATCTAGCGTTTATCTGGAGCGTAATGTATGTAGTGGTGCAGTGTGAGGGGTGCTGTAGTGTGTGTGTATATATATATATATATATATATATATATATTTGGACTTATTGTATGTGTGAGGGGCGCAGTGTGTGTGTGTGTATGTAAGAGGGGTGCTGTGTGTGAGGGTGTTTTTTTCTGCCGTCACATTCTAGGTTTCTAATTTTCTTTGTTAACTCACTGAGGGTTATTTTATATATAACGTCTGGGGGTGTGCTGTGTGTGTCTGGGCGCTGTGTGTGTCTGGGGGTGTGCTGTGTGTGTTTGGGGGTGCGCTGTGTGTGTCTGGGGGTGTGCTGTGTGTGTCTGGGTGCTGTGTGTGTGTGTCTGGGAGTGCTGTGTGTGTGTCTGGGAGTGCTGTGTGTGTCTGGGAGTGCTGTGTGTGTCTGGGGGTGCGCTGTGTCTGGGAGTGCTGTGTGTGTCTGGGTGCTGTGTGTGTGTCTGGGTGCTTTGTGTGTGTCTGGGTGCTTTGTGTGTCTGGGAGTGCTGTGTGTGTCTGGGAGTGTTGTGTGTGTGTCTGGGAGTGCTGTGTGTGTCTGGGAGTGCTGTGTGTGTCTGGGGGTGCGCTGTGTCTGGGGGTGCGCTGTGTGTGTCTGGGAGTGCTGTGTGTGTCTGAGTGCTGTGTGTGTCTGGGTGCTGTGTGTGTCTGGGTGCTGTGTGTGTGTCTGGGTGCTTTGTGTGTCTGGGAGTGCTGTGTGTGTCTGGGAGTGCTGTGTGTGTCTGGGAGTGCTGTGTGTGTGTCTAGGAGTGCTGTGTGTGTCTGGGAGTGCTGTGTGTGTCTGGGAGTGCTGTGTGTGTGTCTGGGAGTGCTGTGTGTGTGTCTGGGAGTGCTGTGTGTGTGCCTGGGGGTGCTGTGTGTGTGTCTGGGGGTGCTGTGTGTGTGTCTGGGGGTGCTGTGTGTGTGTCTGGGAGTGCTGTGTGTGTCTGGGAGTGCTGTGTGTGTCTGGGGGTGCGCTGTGTCTGGGAGTGCTGTGTGTGTCTGGGTGCTGTGTGTGTGTCTGGGTGCTTTGTGTGTCTGGGAGTGCTGTGTGTGTCTGGGAGTGCTGTGTGTGTCTGGGAGTGCTGTGTGTGTGTCTGGGAGTGCTGTGTGTGTGTCTAGGAGTGCTGTGTGTGTCTGGGAGTGCTGTGTGTGTCTGGGAGTGCTGTGTGTGTGTCTGGGAGTGCTGTGTGTGTGCCTGGGGGTGCTGTGTGTGTGTCTGGGGGTGCTGTGTGTGTGTCTGGGGGTGCTGTGTGTGTCTGGGGGGGGGGCTGTCAGTGTGAGTGTATTTTGTATTTAAATGTAAATATTTTTTTTTATTAAAAATAAAAAGTTATATTCCCCCCCTCCCCCCTCCCCCTTCTTAACTTGGGGGAAGCCGGGTTTCCATGGGGGGGTGCCTGATCCCTGGTGGTCCTAGTGGAGGAGGTGGGGCAGATTGCTAAATATCCCCCCTCCCTTCTTACATCATGCCTGGGAGGGGGGATGTTTTCTGCAGCTTCCTTCCCTGGTGGTCCTAGTGGTGAGAGTAAACTCTAGCCTGGAGGCTAGAGTTCACTCTAGCGAGATCTGAGCGTTGCCGCGGTAACCGAGGCAACGCTCAGACCTCGCGAGAGGACCCGGCGGAGCTGCTGACTAGAGCTCCGCCGGTGTTCTCTCCTGCCTCCCTCCCTCTCCTGCCGGCGGCCGCATCTCAGTGTCTCTGGGTCGGTAAAGGGAGATCTTTGATCTCCCCACTGGCCCATGGAGACACACAGCCGGGCCGGCGCTCGGATAGCGCTGGCCCTGCTGGGGCTGGCAGGGGAGATCCTGTGATCCCCCCTGCCGGCCTCGGCCCCACGGCCATCGCGGCCCACCGGGCATTTGCCCGGTATGCCCGATGGCCAGTCCGGGCCTGCCTCCTATAGACTGTAAGCTGGTTTGAGCTGGGTCCTCTTCAACCTATTGTTCCTGTAAGTTTTCTTGTAATTGTCCTATTTATAGTTAAATCCCCCCTCTCATAATATTGTAAAGCGCTACGGTATCTGTTGGCGCTATATAAATGGCAATGATAATAACAATAATAATTAACATAGCAATAGAACTTGTTAACACATATGATGTGAGAAACAACGTTTAAAGGACCACTCTAGTGCCAGGAAAGCATACTCGTTTTCCTGGCACTAGAGTGCCCTGAGGGTGCCCCCACCCTCAGGGACCCCCTCCCGCCCGGCTCTGGAAAGGGGAAAGGGGTAAAAACTTACCTTTTTCCAGCGCTGGGCGGAGAGATCTCCTCCTGCTCTCCTCCTCCGATCCTCCGCTTCTCCTCCCCGTCGGCTGAATGCGCACGCGCGGCAAGAGCTGCGCGCGCATTCAGCCGGTCACATAGGAAAGCATTCATAATGCTTTCCTATGGACGCTGGCGTGCTCTCACTGTGAAAATCACAGTGAGAAGCACGCAAGCGCCTCTAGCGGCTGTCAATGAGACAGCCACTAGAGGACATAGGGGGAAGGCTTAACCCATTCATAAACATAGCAGTTTCTCTGAAACTGCTATGTTTCTGAAAAAATGGGTTAACCCTAGAAGGACCTGGCACCCAGACCACCTCATTAAGCTGAAGTGTTCTGGGTGCCTAGAGTGGTCCTTTAAAAAGGGAGGTCCACCACAGGACAGAGGGGTTTCCACTTTAATTTAAAAAGATAAAGATGTGATGAAAATTAGAAGTTTGACATTTTAAAATGTAACCTTTATTATAATTAATTAATACAAAAATATATAGTGGAAAGTACTGATATATACCCTAAATGGGAAGTACCGTATTTTTGGCTCCATAAGACGCACTTTTTTTCCCCTCAAAATTGATGGGAAATGTCTGAGCGTCTAATGGAGCGAATGTGAAGCTTTACTTACCTGCATTGTAGTGTGGGCCTGCAGAACAGCGCGCACCGCGGTACAGGAACTTAAATTTCAGTTTCCAGTTTCTGGCCGGAATGAAAGGGAGTGCCATTCATGTCTCACTCTCCGTGTTCTAGCAGCAAAAGGAAATGAGAAAAAGTCAGGCAGTCATCTGTACAGATTTTCAAAGCCCTCCTCTTACAGTTCAAGATTGTTCTAATTTTGCAAATTTCCATTGATTGGCTAATAAAACACTCAATCAATCACAATATTTTGATTGCATGATGATTGGTCCATGATTGTGGTCACAAAATTGGTTCGAAAACATGCTCACCATACAACATGTTTGCTGCACTGTTATTTACTGAATTTTGCGCTGCGTGTATAATTAACTGGATGACTAAATGTTGTTTGGTCATTGCTCCATTTGGTCATTCTGACATTTACAGAGCGGTTATTTTTCTCTCTTTTTTTTTTTTTTACTATATGACCTAAAACTGCAATTATCAGCAATTTTGTGATTCTTCCTAAGCTGAATGCACATGTATAATATGCAGTGTCTCGTGTCTAATATGAATGTCTCATAAACCACTTTGCAAGTTCTGTAAGTTTCGTCAAACACATAGCACTCAGCTCTTCATGACTTAAAGGTTAATATTTCACAAATAGTATTTAGGTATGGCTGTTTAAAAGTTTCATGACAGTTTCTTTCTATTCTACAATAAAATGTGCATTTAACACAACATTTAAGCGTGAGCATGTTTATTATCATTGTTTTTCATATTCAAAGATATAGACATATTTGTTTTATATGACAATTTGATAATTCTGTGGTGCTTTTTTATGTGGGAAATATACCTGTTGAGTTGTCAACATGGCAAATTAAGTTAAATAGTTTGAAACATTTATGTGTTACATCCTTTACTTATTTTACACTGTACTTTTGTTGTCAAAATGTCATATAATATTTAAGTTAAGGTATTCATGGTTATTTTACAACATAACTTAAACATGATAGTCATGCATATGCAATCCTTTAGTGTCTATAGCAAGGTTTCACATGCGTGTAAGGGGGTATTTCTACCAAAAAGCTATCACACTGTGCAACATTGTGTACATAAAAACATGCAATGATCATGTCAATGACACTCATAGGGGGAATCAGAGCAATCTGTACTACAAAAATGTAGTTTGAGTACATTGAAATTACACTCAGTCTTGATTTGTGTCTTATGATAGTCTCTGCTGGAGCTGGATTGCGAGTGACAGTTGCGTGCATCCAAGACCTTGTGTCGCCTGGGGAGAAACAGAAAGTAAATCTCTAAAGGTCACTCTGATTGCATCTTTTGAAAAAAAAAAAAAAACCTCACAACATAAACATAAAGAAAATGCATCAGGATTTTCCAGAGAAGTGTATTCAGCAATGACATATGGAAGAATGTGAGTCTTCAGGTGTATGTGTAGTATATACTGATTTGTTGGGGTTGGAGATATATAGTGATGTCGCGAACATAAAATTTTCGGTTTGCAAATGGCGAACGCGAACTTCCGCAAACGTTCGTGAACCGGGGGAATCAGGCGAACCGCCATAGACTTCAATGGGCTGGCGAATTTTAAAACACACAGGGGCTCTTTCTGTCCACAATAGTGATGGGAAAGTTGTTTCAAGGGGACTAACACCTGGACTGTGGCATGCCGAAGGGGGATCCATGGCAAAAGTCCCATGGAAAATTACACAGTTGATGCAGAGTCTGGTTTTAATCCATAAAGAGCATAAATCACCTAACATTCCTAAATCACAATGGATATGGATTGACACCTGACATATGACATATTGACACCTTGACATATGGTTTGACACCTGTCCTCAGAGACCCTGATACACACTGACACAGAGCAGAATAGGGACTGTTCCTCCTACATAGGGTCACTTGGCAGGTATGGATTGACACCTGTCCTCAGAGACCCTGATACACACTGACACAGAGCATAATAGGGACTGTTCCCCCTACATAGGGTCACTTGGCAGATATGGATTGACACCTGTCCTCAGTGACCCTGATACACACTGACACAGAGCAGAATAGGGACTGTTCCTCCTACATAGGGTCACTTGGCAGATATGGATTGACACCTATCCTAATGATCCCTGATACACACTGACACAGAGCAGAATAGGGTCTGTTCCCCCTACATAGGGTCACTTGGCAAATATGGATTGACACCTGTCCTCAGGGACCCTCATACACACTGACACAGAGCAGAATAGGGACTGTTCCCCCTACATACGGTCACTTGGCAGATATGGATTGACACCTGTCCTCAGAGACCCTGATACACACTGACACAGAGCAGAATAGGGACTGTTCCCCCTACATAGGGTCACTTGGCAGATATGGATTGACACCTGTCCTCAGAGACCCTGATACACACTGACACAGAGCAGAATAGGGACTGTTCCCCCTACATAGGGTCACTTGGCAGATATGGATTGACACCTATCCTAATGATCCCTGATACACACTGACATAGAGCAGAATAGGGACTGTTCCCCCTACATAGGGTCACTTGGCAGATATGGATTGACACCTGTCCTCAGAGACCCTGATACACACTGACACAGAGCAGAATAGGGACTGTTCCCCCTACATAGGGTCACTTGGCAGATATGGATTGACACCTGTCCTCAGAGACCCTGATACACACTGACACAGAGCAGAATAGGGACTGTTCCCCCTACATAGGGTCACTTGGCAGATATGGATTGACACCTGTCCTCAGAGACCCTGATACACACTGACACAGAGTAGAATAGGGACTGTTCCCCCTACATAGGGTCACTTGGCAGATATGGATTGAAACATATCCTAATGATCCCTGATACACACTGACACAGAGCAGAATAGGGACTGTTCCACCTACATAGGGTCACTTGACAGATATGGATTGACACCTGTCCTCAGGGACCCTGATACACACTGACACGGAGCAGAATAGGGACTGTTCCTCTTACATAGGGTCACTTGGCAGATATGGATTGACACTGGTCCTCAGAGACCCTGATACACACTGACACAGAGCAGAATAGGGACTGTTCCTCTTACATAGGGTCACTTGGCAGATATGGATTGACACCTGTCCTCAGAGACCCTGATACACACTGACACAGAGCAGAATAGGGACTGTTCCCCCTACATAGGGTCACTTGGCAGATATGGATTGACACCAGTCCTCAGGGACCCTGATACACACTGACACAGAGCAGAATAGGGACTGTTCCTCCTACATAGGGTCACTTGGCAGATATGGATTGACACCTGTCCTCAGAGACCCTGATACACACAGAGCAGAATAGGGAATATTCACTAAATGCCAAACATTGTTATACAGGGGAATATAGGAAAAGGTTAGACAACTATAATAAAGTGATACCAACAAATCCTAGTGTGCATAGGTGGAGGGAGAAAGGGAAAGCAGAGTAATGCTTCCTAATACCGTGGTTAGTACCCTTTGTTAAAGTAAATTGAGTAATGGACAAAAGTCTTTATTGTATCATTTATAAATAACAAAGGGATACTATACTCATTCCCCTATAGTGGCTAATTGTGGAATAATGGTAATACTATTACCTATTATATAATATTGCCAGGGGCAAGGAAATTCCCTCTAAATAGAGGGGTATAGGCAGAGAGTATGGAGACCGGAGTGATGCTGTCATAAAAAGTGTCAATAAGGTGATATAAAGTTAAATGTATCACAGACACACAGCCACCCTTCTCTTAGCTAGTTTCCAGAAATGCTGGATAGGTAGAAGGGCTATAAAGACTCAGAGAGGTCTAAGAAGAATCCTCTGTAACGGATCGCCTGGCACCCCGACTGGGTACCTCCGTTAAAGGATGCTCCTAGCGTTTCCTGAGGACTCCAAGCACTGCAGCAGACACCACAACCACCGAATCAGAGAAGCGTATAAATCCTCTCAAGCATATGAATGCTGTAGCCAGTTGAATAGGAAACCATACGAATAGGTTTACACTCCTAGCAGTCAAACTGGAACAGCATACCATAAATCCTCCCCCAATAATGAGACGACACTTCACTTTGAGGGTAAAACAGGAACTCTGGACTGGCTCATCCAGCCTGGCTTTTATTTCCATCTCACACATACAGACCACACCCAGGGGGATGTATAAAATGACCAATAGTATCACGGGTGCAACCCACACATCCCCTCCCCTTAGTGTGACACATAATCCCATTATGCATACAGTTTAAAATATACTTTTTACACAACTTTCATAACTCTAAAACCATACATCACATTCACATAAAAATACATATCCAGGGGCGGGGCCTGACCGCCGAGCCGGACGGATGTGGGGCACCTCGGCTCCACAATGAAACTCACAAATCCGGGCAAAAAAACTAACCTTTTCCCCTGAAGTTAACATCCAACAGCGATATGCAGGCGAAGGGAACTCGAGCACCCACTGGGGATGCCAATATCGGCCCTCGTACCGCTGGCACGGCTGACTGCTGGGCAGATGGGATTGAGGCCTGCCGCGAGGCCCTGACGGGAGAAACGGCCGATCTCCCGCGCTTGGTCCGGCAGGACCTCTCACACGCTCACTGAAGGCCCCGTTTCCCCCCCCCCCCCCCCCGTGGGCGGAGGGGCAGCGACCACATTCACCACCTGAGCGGCGACATGTTAAAACTCGCACCGCATGGCAAAAGTCAAGATGGCCGCCGCGCCCAATACAAGACGGAGAAAGAGCTCCCATTGAAAGCTACAACTCCCAGCGCTACCAGCGGACCCAAGGGGACTTTATCTGGACTCCCACTCTGCCCATATAAAGAAGAGCTGCGGACACAGTAAGCAGGCTTTGTTTTGCACCCAAGGTTGATGCTGACAGCAGAATAAAAGCGAACACACCACTAGCTAGCAAGTACTGAAGCACTTAAGCAACCAGCGGGAAATATAAGGGACTTGATGATGGCCAGGACGCCAGCCGACCCAGCATAACTGCAGGAGCAACTAAGCAGCAGAATCTACATATAACTATGTGTGTAATTAAAACCTTAGCAGAGCACTGAATGTAACTTAGCCTAGCATACCCCTTATATTACTATACTTGATCCTTGATTTCTTAAACTTACATGGAAGCTAACTCCGGCGAGCTCAGTGACTCGCTGCCCCCTGGTGGTCAATCTTGAGCAGTGTGGAGAATCCTGCACCCGACAGTTTCTCACACAAGCCTGTAAATTAATGATCGCTATCTTGTTCTGTGTCAGACGTTTAAAATGTAGAGCTATGACATGTTACAACCCTTAGTTTAACCATATAACTACTATTCTGACATACTGCTGGGCCTTTCTAGCTGACATGTTAGCTTAGAATGTACAGTAACCTAAGGCAATGCAGTTGACAATCGTTTATGCTCACTCTATAGCAACACTGTAATTTACCAATTATGAAACGTTTAGCCACAGGTCAGCATGAAAAACCATAGCTTATGTTACTATAATCATAAAATGAACATCTGTCTTGACCAACATAAAAATATGCGTACACATCTTGAAATAACAGTATCAAAGCGAGAGAACAGTATTTAGCCATAGCATGTTACTATAAATAAAATGAGGTTGATAATCATAGGAGACTTTGACAATATGTTATGACGACCCTATCCTGTACAACTCTTGAAAGTCTCCCTCTCTTTTTTTCTGTACCCCTATAATCACATGCCTCAACAAAAATAAAGAATTAAAAAAAAAAAAGAAATACATATCCACAATCAATCCATTCAGGGGAACAACATATTAAAAAATGGCATGAATCCGAACAGGGGTTCAAAAGTTACTAAAAGTATCTTTTGTCCCTTACTAGCCGCATGGCAAACCGGTTTAGCCAGGTTTTACATAGGCCTCTATCCTGGAGACAAAGAGGGAAGTAATCCAATTATCCAAGGCTAGAAGCAGACTCCATTAACCACATGGTTACAGAAAGACATAAAACACTTTAAAATACAGAAAGTTACTTTTTATCCATAACACACAGACATTTCACATATCCCCAGATAGCTGGGATCTGAGCGCACAAAACTACCGAATAGCGCGCAGATCCTATTCACACAGTACAATTGCCATGGAGCTAAAGTCTTTCCCATAGTCTTTCATTATATGAATAGGCTCCATGGTATAGCTATCTGGGGTATCACCGCTCACACAGGGCCATAATCACTGAATAAAAGTCCATACGTTTTCAGGGGCCATAGTCTTAAAGGGTATTGTTACCCAAAGTCTCAATATGTCCCCAGACAGTTCTTAAAGGGCCAGCAGCAGTACAATAAAATACCATTCACTGTGCTTAAAGGGCCAGCAGTCGCACAATAAAATACAATATACCCCAATTCAGTCCCTTAAAGGGCAATACCTCCCAGGGACCATAATCACTGGGCAGGAGGCTAGCAACCAGGCTTCTCCAGTTCTCAGTGGCGAGGTTGGTTCCGCCACATCCTCTAAAATAGCCCTAATCTCCTTAAACACCTTCAAGGGTGTTCTAAGCTAAAGCTCAATTTAAACGTTTAGATGACTGCCTGATTTCCAATCACAGATGCTGGCTAGGAATAACACTGTGCAAGACAAAGAGTGGGTCTAAGTGCCCATAGTGCAGTAAAGTGTCCCTAGTGAAGTGAAAAAGAGAATAACGAGCTGGCGCCCAAGAGAATAACGAGCTGGCGCCCTATCAGGGGACGTGTATATGGCATCGATTTTAGGAACCGGGAGATGGAAAAAGATGCTTGGTCGGTCCTCCTACTTCAAATTTGGGGCACTGCGCGTGCAATCTAATGTGCCACCAGATAGGAGTGGTGTGTTAAGTAGTACTATTCCTATCAGTTTAATCCCTGTTATGTGCCTTTTTTTTGGTTTGGTTTTTGAAGCCACAGTGCAGCACCAGAGGCCTGAAAAATTAGGCATGTACACATGCCTGAAAAATTAGGTATTGTTGCAGCCGCTGCTGTAGGACACTTGACACTTGAAGCGGGGCAGGCCAGAAGTTCTATCGCAAATTGGGATAGCTCAGGCCACAGGTCAATCCTGCACACCCAGTAGTAACGGGGTTCATCGCTCCTCAGAGTGTCGATATCTGCAGTTAAGGCGAGGTAGTCTGCTACCTGTCGGTCGAGTCGTTCTCTGAGGGTGGATCCAGAAGGGCTGTGGCGATGCATAGGACTTAAAAAGCTCTGCATGTCCTCCATCAACAACACGTCTTT
This sequence comes from Pelobates fuscus, assembly GCF_036172605.1. Classification (NCBI taxonomy): domain Eukaryota; kingdom Metazoa; phylum Chordata; class Amphibia; order Anura; family Pelobatidae; genus Pelobates; species Pelobates fuscus. The sequence goes on along the minus strand of NC_086325.1, from coordinate 92,653,319 downwards.
AAAGCGTCCTGTCCTTGCCGGCGTGGTCGTGGGAGGAGGAGGATTACTTTCACCTCTTCCCCTGTTAGATTCCCGTTGTGCTGTGACATCACCCTTATACGCTGTGTAAAGCATACTTTTTCATTTATTTAGCAAATGCTGCAACCTTTCCGACTTGTTGTAATTTGGTAACATTTCGGCCACTTTCTGCTTATACCGGGGGTCTAGTAGCGTGGACACCCAGTGCAGGTCGTTCTCCTTCGGCCTTTTTATACGAGGGTCCCTCAACAGGCACGACAGCATGAAAGACCCCATTTGCACAAGGTTGGATGCCGAGCTACTCATTTCCCGTTCCTCCTCCTCAGTGATCTCAATGAAGGTATGTTCTTCCCCCCAGCCATTTACAACACCACGGGTACCAGATAGGTGACAACGAGCACCCTGGGATGCCTGTTGTAGTTGGGCTTCCTCCTCCTCCTCAAAGCCACATTCCTCCTCTGACTTCTCTTCCTCACAATCCTCTTCCAGCGTTGCCGCAGGTCTAGCAAGCGATGCTGATAAGGCTGTTTCTGGTGGTGATGGTGACCACAACTCTTCCTCTTCACGCTCATCTACGGCCTGATCCAGCACTATTCCCAGGGCACGCTACAGGAAGAAAACAAATGGTATGATGTCGCTGATATTGCCTTCAGTTCGACTGACTAGGTTTGTCACCTCCTCAAAAGGACGCATGAGCCTACAGGCATTGCACATGAGCGTCCAGTAACGTGGCAAAAAAATTCCCAGCTCCCCACAGGCTGTCCTAGCACCCCGGTCATACAAATATTCATTAATGGCTTTTTCTTGTTGGAGCAGGCGGTCGAACATTAGGAGTGTTGAATTCCAACGTGTCGGGCTGTCGCAAATCAAGCGCCTCACTGGCATGTTGTTTCGCCGCTGGATATCTGCAAAGTGCGCCATGGTCATGTAGGAACGCCTGAAATGGCCACACACCTTCCTGGCCTCCTTCAGGATGTCCTGTAAGCCTGTGTACTTATGCACAAAGCGTTGTACGATCAGATTACACACATGTGCCATGCACGGCACATGTGTCAACTTGCCCAACTTCAATGCGCCAACAAATTTCTTCCGTTGTCACAAACCACTTTGCCGATATCCAGTTGCTGCGGAGTCAGCCACTTTTCCACCTGTGCGTTCAGGGCGGACAGGAGTGCTTGTCCGGTGTAACTCTCTGCTTTCAAGCAAGTCAAACCCAAGACGGCGTGACACTGCCGTATCCGGGATGTGGAATAGTACCTGGGGAGCTGGGGGGGTGCCGTTGATGTGGAGCAAGACGCAGCAGCAGAAGAGGACTCAGCCGAGGAGGTTATGGAAGAGGATGGAGTAGGAGGAGTAGAGGAGGTGGCAGCAGGCCTGCCTGCAAGTCGTGGAGGTGTCACCAACTTCTCTACAGAGCCACGCAGTACCTTCCGGGTAACTTCCACTGTGGTATCCCAATAGCCACAAATTTTTTGAACGCCTCAGACTCCACCAGCTTGTATGGTAAAAGCTGGCGGGCTAATAGTCCAGACTAGCCAGCTGTCAGATGCTGGGCAAGGGGGTGACTTTTTGGCTTCTTACGCTCAAACATGTCCTTGACAGACACCTGACTGTGGGCAGATGAGCGGGAACTGCTCAAGGTGAGAGACGGAGTGGCGGATGGTTGAGAGGGGGCAAGGAGGACAGCAGTGGTTGACGTGGCTGAAGATGCTGGACCAGGAGGAGGATGGCGGCTTTGAGTTTGTGTGCTGCTTGTACTCATGTGTTGATCCCATAGGCGTTTGTGATGTGCGATCATGTGCCTCTGTTATCAGAGGCAGACACACAAAAAAAATGCCACACTACTGAGCTCTGCAATGACGGCATTCTGGTGGTGGACACAGCATGCGTTGATTGGCGTGCTGTCGGGCTGACCCCGGGTGCCGATGCATGCTGTCTGACTGTGCCACTAGCTCCTTGCGACGACCTCCCCCTGCTTCCAACTCGTCTCCTCCTCCTCCTCTCTGTCTCCCCATCTGAACTTTCGCCCTATTCTTCTTCTTGCTGAGCGGGCACCCACGTGACATCCATGGACGCATAATCATCATCAACCACTTCACTTGTATCTGACAACTCAGCAAAGGAAGCAGCAGCAGGTACAATATCATCATCATCACACCGTACGTCCATGTGTGTAATGCTGCCTGCCTGAGACATATCCCTGTTATCTACATCCTCTGGCAATAATGGTTGCGCATCACTCATTTCTTCAAACGGATGTCTAAATAACTCCTCTGACATACCAAGTGAAGCGGCTGTGGTGCTAGTAATGATGGTGGCGGCAGGCGGGTGAGTGGTATCTTGAGAGGTGCCGAAGCTAAGCTGGAGGAGGATGGTGCGTCAAGGTTCCGAGCGGAAGCTGTAGAAGATTGGGTGTCCTGTGTTAGCCAGTCAACTATGTCCTCAGCACTTTTCAAGTTCAGGGTACGTGGCCTCTGAAAACTGGGCATTATTCTAGGGCAAAAGAGAATCACAGCACCACGACCACGATGGCCTCTGTGGGGTGGCCTGCCTCTGCCTGTCATTTTTTTTTAGATTAGTGGTACTATGCGTGCAAGCTACTGAGACACCAGATATGATTGGCAATGTGCACTTGAACAGTTCTGCAGAGCACACACTGTAGGCCTGACACACCCGCTTGAAGACAACTAACTGCTATTCAATCTATAACAGTGAAAAACGTTTTTTGTTTTTAAATGCACGCTATTGTGACACCAGATATGAGTGGCAATGTGCACTGGCAGAGGTTGGCAGAGTACACGCTGTAGGCCTGACACACCCGCTTGAAGACAACTAACTGCTATTCAATCTATAACAGTAAAAACTGTTTTTTGTTTTTAAATGCACGCTATTGTGACACCAGATATGAGTGGCAATGTGCACTGGCAGAGGTTGGCAGAGTACACGCTGTTGGCCTGACACACAGACGCTTGCAGACGACTAACTGCTATTCAATCTATAACAGTGAAAAAAGATTTTGTTTTTAAATGCATGCTATTGTGACACCAGATATGAGTGGCAATGTGCACTGGCAGAGTACACACTGTTGGCCTGACACACAGACGCTTGCAGACAACTAACTGCTATTCAATCTATAACAGTGAAAAAAGATTTTGTTTTTAAATGCCCGCTATTGTGACACCAGATATGAGTGGCAATGTGCACTGGCAGAGGTTGGCAGAATACACGCTGTTGGCCTGACACAAAGACGCTTGCAGACAACTAACTGCTATTCAATCTATAACAGTGAAAAAAGATTTTGTTTTTAAATGCACGCTATTGTGACACCAGATATGAGTGGCAATGTGCACTTGCAGAGTACACACTGATGGCCTGACACACAGACGCTTGCAGACAACTAACTGCTATTCAATCTATAACAGTGAAAAAAGATTTTGTTTTTAAATGCCCGCTATTGTGACACCAGATATGAGTGGCAATGTACACTGGCAGAGGTTGGCAGAGTACACGCTGTTGGCCTGACACAAAAACGCTTGCAGACAACTAACTGCTATTCAATCTATAACAGTGAAAAAAGATTTTGTTTTTAAATGCACGCTATTGTGACACCAGATATGAGTGGCAATGTGCACTTGCAGAGTACACACTGTTGGCCTGACACACAGACGCTTGCAGACAACTAACTGCTATTCAATCTATAACAGTGAAAAAAGATTTTGTTTTTAAATGCACGCTATTGTGACCAGGGGAGGGCTGGGGGCGTTAGGCCTGGGGGGCAAATCCAGTCAAGTGGCCCATCGCACCAAGAAGAGAGTAAAAACATGTTTCCCATGTGATTGAAAGGGGGGGCAGTCACCTAAACAGACACACTCACTGACAGGCGCACACACTTGCTGATTTGACACACACTAACAAACACACACTCACTGACTGGCACATGCACACACTCACTGACAGACACACTGTTACAGGCATACTGACTCACACAGACATATAAAATGACACACACAAAGATACCGGCATACTGGCTCACACACACACAGACAAACTTGCACATACCACAGAGACATACTTGCACACACATAGACAGACATTCTGACACACACACACACAGACATACTAACACAGACAAACACACAGACATACTCATACAAACACACTTTACACTTTTAAAGCCAGCTTCCTACCTTTGCTGGTACCTTTCCTTAGGTCCAGTGTGCTGGCTAGGGTGCTTGGGAGTTGGGGTCTGGCTCTGCTTGCTGTGTATGGGCCACCCGGTGGTCCCCCTTAGTGTGTGGGCCCCAGTGCAAACGCAGTACCAGCACCACGTGCCCATGGGGTGGAACCAGGGGCGTAACTGGGGACTGCTGGGCCCCTGTGCAAGAATTAAAGTAGGGCCCCATTGTTACTCTACCATATGCATATTGTCGCTCCTCGTCACTCCCCACTAAGCAATACACATGGTTGAAATGTGTGTAGTTTATTTGTGTGATTGTACTGTTGCTGAGTGAGTGTTGCATGCATCTGTGTAGTTGGATGAGTGTGATTGTGTGGGTGTGTGAGAGCTGACTGAGTGTGATTGTATTTGTGGCTGTTTAAGAGGGAGACAAAGAAACAGAGAGGGAGATAGAGAGTGCCAGAGAAGACAGAGAGGGAGGGAGAGACAGAGAACCAAAGGGAGACAGAGCTACACATGTAGAGAGATGGAGAGACAGAGAGTGACACAAGGAAAGAAGAGCCAGAGACAGCTAGAAAGAGACAAAGAATGACACAAGGAAAGGAGAGACTGAGACTGTTAGAAAATTAGAGAGACCGAGAGTGAAACAAGGAAAGGAGAGCCATAGACAGCTAGAAAGCTATAGAGAGACAGAGAATGACACAAGGAAAGGAGAGCCAGAGACAGCTAGAAAGCTATAGAGAGACAGAGAATGACACAAGGAAAGGAGAGCCATAGACAGCTAGAAAGCTATAGAGAGACAGAGAATGACACAAGGAAAGGAGAGCCAGAGACAGCTAGAAAGCTATAGAGAGACAGAGAATGACACAAGGAAAGGAGAGCCATAGACAGCTAGAAAGCTATAGAGAGACAGAGAATGACACAAGGAAAGGAGAGCCATAGACAGCTAGAAAGCTATAGAGAGACAGAGAATGACACAAGGAAAGGAGAGCCATAGACAGCTAGAAAGCTATAGAGAGACAGAGAATGACACAAGGAAAGGAGAGCCAGAGACAGCTAGAAAGCTATAGAGAGACAGAGAGTGACACAAGGAAAGGAGAGCCAGAGACAGCTAGAAAGCTATAGAGAGACAGAGAATGACACAAGGAAAGGAGAGCCATAGACAGCTAGAAAGCTATAGAGAGACAGAGAATGACACAAGGAAAGGAGAGCCAGAGACAGCTAGAAAGCTATAGAGAGACAGAGAATGACACAAGGAAAGGAGAGCCATAGACAGCTAGAAAGCTATAGAGAGACAGAGAATGACACAAGGAAAGGAGAGCCAGAGACAGCTAGAAAGCTATAGAGAGACAGAGAGTGACACAAGGAAAGGAGAGCCAGAGACAGCTAGAAAGCTATGAAGAGACAGAGAATGACACAAGGAAAGGAGAGCCAGAGACAGCTAGAAAGCTATAGAGAGACAGAGAATGACACAAGGAAAGGAGAGCCAGAGACAGCTAGAAAGCTATAGAGAGACAGAGAGTGACACAAGGAAAGGAGAGCCAGAGACAGCTAGAAAGCTATAGAGAGACAGAGAGTGACACAAGGAAAGGAGAGCCAGAGACAGCTAGAAAGCTATAGAGAGACAGAGAATGACACAAGGAAAGGAGAGCCAGAGACAGCTAGAAAGCTATAGAGAGACAGAGAATGACACAAGGAAAGGAGAGCCAGAGACAGCTAGAAAGCTATAGAGAGACAGAGAGTGACACAAGGAAAGGAGAGCCAGAGACAGCTAGAAAGCTATAGAGAGACAGAGAGTGACACAAGGAAAGGAGAGCCAGAGACAGCTAGAAAGCTATAGAGAGACAGAGAGTGACACAAGGAAAGGAGAGACAGCTAGAAAGCTATAGAGAGACAGAGAGTGACACAAGGAAAGGAGAGCCAGAGACAGCTAGAAAGCTATAGAGAGACAGAGAATGACACAAGGAAAGGAGAGCCAGAGACAGCTAGAAAGCTATAGAGAGACAGAGAATGACACAAGGAAAGGAGAGCCAGAGACAGCTAGAAAGCTATAGAGAGACAGAGAATGACACAAGGAAAGGAGAGCCAGAGACAGCTAGAAAGCTATAGAGAGACAGAGAGTGACACAAGGAAAGGAGAGCCAGAGACAGCTAGAAAGCTATAGAGAGACAGAGAGTGACACAAGGAAAGGAGAGACTGGGACAGTTAAAAAAACGAGAGAGACAGAAAGAAAGTGAGACACACAGAAAGAAGTAGAGCCAGGAAGAGACAGCCTCCTATGTGTGCAGGGAGAGGTGAGGGAGAGTATTTCACTCACCTTGATCCATGTGCCACTACTGCCAGCTGGGACCGGGATCTCTTGGGGCCTAAGAGCTGCTGGGCTTGCTCGGAGCCCCCCTGTGCAGTCCCAGTGCTGGCATCCTGGGAAGAGAGGGAGGGCCCTGCAGGCAGGATATGGAGGCATCTCTGCCAGAACTCCGCCCAGGAAGAGGTGAGGGTAGGCATTGAGTTCCGGTGTGCCTCCGCGGCACACACAAACAATGAATACAGCGGGACCTCCATCTGCACCCCCACTCTGCCCCTTACTGAGGTTACTGGCCAATCGGTGAGCTAGGATAATTGCTATTTAGTATATTGCCGAATTAGCGATATACTAAATAGCAGTTTTGCAAGGGGAGCCAGTCCTGCCAGCAGAGGTCTACAGAGCAGCCGAGCCAGGTAGTTCAGCCACTGGGGGGAACATTTTTCTTTTCATTTTGGATGTGGGCGGCCCTGGATTTAGGACGGCCTGGGGGGCAATTGCCTCCCTGCCCCCCGGCCCAGCCCGCCCCTGATTGTGACACCAGATATGAGTGGCAATGTGCACTTGCAGAGTACACACTGTTGGCCTGACACACAGACACTTGCAGACAACTAACTGCTATTCAATCTATAACAGTGAAAAAAGATTTTGTTTTTAAATGCCCGCTATTGTGACACCAGATATGAGTGGCAATGTGCACTGGCAGAGGTTGGCAGAGTACACGCTGTTGGTCTGACACACAGACGCTTGCAGACAACTAACTGCTATTAAATCTATAACAGTGAAAAAAGTGTTTTGTTTTTAAATGCACACTATTGTGACACCAGATATGAGTGGCAATGTGCACTGGCAGAGGTTGGCAGAGTACACGCTGTTGGTCTGACACACAGACGCTTGCAGACAACTAACTGCTATTAAATCTATAACAGTGAAAAACTTTTTTTGTTTTTAAATGCACGCTATTGTGCGACCAGATATGAGTGGCACTGTACACACTGTCAGAGTACACGCTGTTGGCCTGACACACAGACGCTTGCAGACAACTAACTGCTAATTAATCTATTACAGTGAAAAAAACATTTTTGTTTTTAAATGCAAGCTATTGTGACACCAGATATGAGTGGTGGCACTGGGCAAGTGGGCACAGTATCCACTGTGAGCCTGACACAGATGCTGGCAGGCAGGCAACTGCAATTACATTACACAGAAAAAAAAAGCAGACTGATGTTCTAGCCCTAAAAAGAGCTTTTTGGGGTGCTGTCCTTACAGCAGAGATCAGATGAGTCCTATCCATTTCCCTATCAAATGAGCAGCAGCTACACTTTCCCTCCTCTATCTAAGAATGCAGCTTCAGAATGAATCTAAAATGGATGCTGTACAGGAGGTGGGAGGGTCTGGAAGGGAGGGTCTGCTGCTGATTGGCTGGAATGTGTCTGCTGACTGTGAGGCACAGGGTCAAAGTTTACTCAATGATGACGAATAGGGGGCGGATCGAACCGCACATGTGTTCGCCCGCATGGCGAACGCGAACACGCTATGTTAGCCGGGAACTATTCGCCGGCGAACAGTTCGGTACATCACTAGTGATATATATGGGGGTGATGCTGACATGTGTTTTTGTCCAGCAGACATCCTTGTGTGAATGTCATTCCTCATTGTTTTCAAAGATAAATCAGTAAAGTCAATATGAGTCACAAGTGCTTCTAGGAAAGACTGTGCTGATACTTGTGTATCCACATTTTATTATCACAAACAACTAACACATTGATGGAGTGCAATTGTTTGCAATTTCTTGAGGCTTGGGAAGCTTAAATGCCACATAGGTATTATCAATGGTTTCAGTGGAAATGGCCAATCTTTCTCTTTGGGAAAATAACCTTTTGACACAACCCCAGTTTTTGACTTGAGTTATCCCCTAAATAAGTAGATCAGTAATGACGATCTTACAAATATGTATAGACAAGCAAATCGATGAATGTCTGGTCAACCTTGATATCAGAGGACAGTGGGCAATCAAAGTTAGCTAATACCTTTTCTTCATCCATCTTACAGAAATAACCCAGGAATTGAACAAAATAACCTCTTAAATACATTTCACTAGTTTTAAATATCAATTATTTTATTTTGCATTGTCTGCATCAAAGCAAGTTCAAGTGAACAGATTAATATTTCATAGAGGTAAACTATGACACAGTGATACAAAGAGCCAATTACAATATCATTAACACGTTCTTGAATCAAAAAAGGGGCGACATAGAGAGCAAATGGCATGGCAGTGTTCGCATAGTACTCATAGTTTGAATGCAAATTTTAAATGATGCTTCTTCTTCATCCAAATCAAACTAAATGCCCTTCGAACAATCAATGAGCTCTGTAATTTGTGTGGTAATATGATTCAAGATCTATAGTAAATCCAATGATGGAGATCTATCTTATTTAGCAACAAAAAATAATTCTGAGAGTAAACCTTTGCCTGAGATGGAATGATTCTAGGGAAAAGGTCTCTAGGACTATGAATGACCAGCAGCTAATAATATCAGGATGGGCTATTGTCCCTTTTCTTACTGCTGTAGCATTGTATACGCAGTAATAGCTGTATACCCAGCCATGAAGTCCCTGCTTTAGTGTCCACGCTCGTGAAGAATGCTGGTATAGGACATAATACCACTCCATGACTCATCAGTAAGCCTTTCACACACTCATTAGCACTGCATGGTAGAGTAGTGACAGCACGTCTATCCAGAAGGAACAGAGCTGACTTTCTCATCACCCTTTTAATAACAGATATGAGAAAAAGCAAAGCTGCATATTTCCATTCCTAAAGTCTAGAGGGGAATTAGGTTGTCTCTGCACAATCCATCAGTAGAGTCGTTTTTCAAAGCTTCCTTGGTTCATATTATTCACTGACTATCTGACTGACCATAATGCAAAGGAGTAAAGGGGTGCTTTAAAATCTGTATCTAACCCACCAAATTAGCGAAAAAATCTTCCCCCATGTGGGAAGATGCAAGAGGGGTACCATGCTTCAAGTATGTACAGTATGGTGGACCTCCAATAGTAAAGTTCTGGAAAGACATAACCGCAACTTCTTGAATTAGTTTGGCTATTACTTTTACTCCCACAATTGATATGTTCCTGTTATTCATATTTCAACCTGATGTCCTCAAGCCAATGCAGAAACTCATTTATCTAACGCTCATGTCTGCATCAAACTTGGTGGCCAGGAATTGTACATCAGCCAAACTGTACACAAGCTACAAAGTGACAGTGCTAATACACACAGCCATAGAATATGAGTCACTGGTGGAGTGTCATACTAAAAAGAGCAAAATAGCACACAATGCAAAACCCATTTGGAATGAGTTTGAATCTACCAGATTCAAAACAACATACTAAAAAAATAAAACAAAAAAAAATCTGCTTATACAAACTTAACTTGCACGTGAAGAGGTCCAACCTCTACTATACATGGGGCGAATACATTGAATATCATCCCACCTTTTTTACTTGCATTGCCTAATAAACTTAAAATTTAGAAATTTTTTAAAAACTAAATCTGTATCTACCCTTATTAAAACCCTACTACGTTGGTCCTGTTAGGGTTGATACTTTTATGTTTTTTATCTATTCAAACCATAAGGTGTCATCTACAAAAAAAACTAAATATGATTTAAAACTTTCTTATAGGAGACTACTTTGGCTGTCCTTATCTGGAGCAATGATCTGAAGAGGTTTCAGTTGTGTGCTGGCAAAAACTAACTAGAATATTTTCTATAAATTTGACTGATGTAAGTGAACTTAAAGCAAAGGAGTGGACAGTAGACTTGTGCACAGTAGAACAATGTGTTAGAGATATGTAATTTGGAACAAAAATGGGCCATTGTACATTATATGAATATGGAGCTGCTAGAGAACTCCCATGGATGTAAGAACCTGAAAATTCAATAATAAGAAAACATATTACAGCAAGACAGTGTGACGAAGTGCCCTTCGCCACTTGTGCCTGGAGAGGACTAATGGCCAGCCTCTTGCCATGTGACTATGGTCCCTGGGAGACTTTGCCAGTTAAAAACACTGTTTGGACTTATTGGTGTTTAAAAGACTGTTCTGTGGGTCGGAGCCTGAACACCAATGGAGCAGGACATGTGAAGCCTGAGCTCTCCCGTCCTCGAGCCTTAATCCGCCAACATCAGCACCTTTTACCAGGCATCCAGCCACACAAAAGGGCTACACGACACCCTCAAAGCCCCCTACCCAACATAATAATGGGGGGAAACAAAAATAAAAAAGACACCCCACTATCTGTGGCATACATGTTCCGCGCCACCAGGGAACGCAGGTGGCCATCTTTAAGCCAGGAGGCTCAGGAATCCGGAGCAGACTCTGACGACAGTAAGGCTCCAGACAAAGAAACGACTAATAACACGAGAACACAAGAACCACTTACTAAAACTGACCTCCGCCAGATGTTACAAGACGCCTCGGCAGACATAAAGGCGCACATGGCCGCAGAACTGGAGCGGCATATATCAGGCCTCAAAGGGGAAATCGAGACCCTGAACAACTGCACATCCCAGGTGGAAGCTGACATAACGCAAATTAAAGCGAATACTACCAAGCATAGGCAAGACATCTTCCTGCTAGCACAGGCTCTCCCTGACCCGGGAACAAACTATAAATGGTAGCGGAAATTAATAACATGCATATTATCTTTACAGATATCTGAAAGCCTCAACACCTCTTTGTCTTGAGCTCTATCACACCCCCCCACCCCCCTCAGTGACACTCAGCAAACGATACCTAGCGACCTGACAAAGCACCACAAATAAGGTAACACACATGGCTTGGAGAGGACGGGAGGTAAGGCCTATCTCCCCTCCAGACAGCTCTGACTTACCACATACACTCTAACCACAGTAACCCCCCCTACTAGACGACCACACCTGCTCCCCACCACCGGGGCAACAGACCACCCAAGAGGGACAAGGAATAGGACCGCACCCAACCGCAGGTACCTATACCCCCTCAACCTCTGCCCCCACCAGGCCTGGCAACCTAGGTATAAGACCAGGAAAAACCCCAAACCCCCCCTTACCTAATCTAAAAGGGCTCAGTCTCCCTAGCGCACGATAGGCCACCACCTGACTAGCACACGACCAATCCTTCCACACCAGACCCACCCAAATCTCCCTCCCCAATACCCCGTATACATAACGAGGCACTCGGCCACTAAACACTACGGGCACCCCCAGAGCAGACCCACCCAAAAACACGACCGGACAATATGAGCACCAAATTGACATGCATTTCCATTAATTGCAACGGCCTTAACAACTAAGCAAAAAGACACCGACTAATGAGATGGGCGAACGCAGATATAATTCTGTTGCAAAAAAAACATTTTACACAGACCAAACCTTTCCCTCTAATTAGCCGACAATACAGGGAATGTCACACGGCAAACTCCCCTACAACTAAACAAAACGGAGTAGCTATTTTGATGCGGAAAACTTGCCCACTTAGCACTAGACAAGTTATAAAAGACCCACAAGGCAGGTTTATCACACTCACAGGACAGGCAGGACACAACCAATATGCCATCACTTCACTATACGCCCCAAACACCCCGGATAAAATGTTCTGGGATACGTTCCAAGCCCACCTAGCCCTAACCCAAGGCCACCTTAAAATCATAGATGGAGACTGCAACGCCATGATGACGCCATCAATAGACAGGCACAGAACAAGAAAACTCCCAAACACCACAACCAAAATAGACAAACATTTGCAAGATTTTGTGCTGCGACAGAGACATCTGGCGACTACTCCACCTGACTACTAGGGATTACACATTTTATTCCCACCCACACAACTCGTACTCCCGCATCGACCTCTTTCTGACTTCACCCTCTCTCACACACATGATCCAAACGGCCAACATAGGCAACATCACATGGTCAGACCACGCAGACATCACAATAACAATCAAGGTCCCCGACGTAGCCAGACCGTGGTCCTGGAAACTTAACCCCACACTACTACACAAACCGCTGACGACGCTGAAGCAATGCGAACTGAGTTAACAAACTACTTTACGCTAAACACGCCCTCGGCACCCTCACTGGGCATACTGTGGGCAGCCCCTAAGGCAGCCATAAGAGGCAAAATAATAAGCCTAGCATCACACCAAAAAAAAACTCAACTAGCCGACCTAGCGAAATCTCTCTTAGATCTTAGGACCCTAGAAACAAGCCATAACCGAAACCCCACACAAGACATTCTCACGGAAATGACAGAATGCCGAAACAAAATTAAAGACTTCATGACTAGAGACGCGGCCAAAGCCTTGCAATGGACAAAACAGACCAATTATGAAAAATCTAATAAAGCCGACACCTTACTAGCCCGAAAGTTACAATGCAGGACGGACCATAAACGAATAGACGTGATACAAGCGCCAGACGGCACCAAACACTCCATACCAACAAAAATCGGCGAGGTCTTCCAAAAATACTTTTCCACGCTATATGACCATAGCCCCAACTCACAACAACATCCCGAAGAGACCAGGCAATCAATAGACACATACCTGCGGAAGATACCCCTACCGGCCCTAAAGACGGAAGCCATCTCCAAAATAAGTAAACCAATCACCATTGAAGAAATCGCCAAAGCCATCAAAAACACTAAACCCAATAAGAGCCCGGGACCAGATGGCTTCACGGGACTATATCACAAAACCTTCACAGCCACAATCCTCCCACACCTCTGCAACCTGTTTAACTCAATACTACAGGGAAACCCCATACCCGCCGACATCCTAAGAGCAAATGTGTGCCTTCTCCCCAAGCCAAACAAAACCCACCTAGACCCGAGCAACTATAGACCGATTTCACTGTTGAACGTAGACATAAAGTTACTCACGAAGCTACTCACAGACAGGATAAACCCCCACGTACATAAACTTATACACCCAGACCAAGTTGGCTTCATACCCTCCAGACAGGCATATGACAACACCAGACGGACCTTTGACTTTCTGTGGGCGACCTCACACCGACGGATCCCCACCCTTTTCCTATCCCTAGACTCCGAAAAGGCATTTGACCGACTGCTATGGCCTTTTCTCTTCGCTACCCTGCACAAATTCCGGTTCCCCGAACCAATCCTAAATGCGCTCAAAACCCTATACTCCGCACCAGAGGCGAATCTTTTAATCCCGAACGCCCAACCTCCCTCATTCCGCATCTTTAATGGGACAAGACAGGGCTGCCCCCTCTCCCCGCTCATGGTGGCCCTCTCATTGGAACCCCTACTTCAAGCCCTACGTATGGACCCAACAATAGCGGGCGTACACGTTAGAAAGGAAGAATATAAAGTAGCGGGGTATGCGGATGACCTACTCCTCACCATTACAAATCCAACTAACTCGCTCCCGCCACTGTTGCGTGCCATAAACGAATACTCACAGGTTTCAGGCTACCGCCTCAACCTGGATAAAACAGAAGCGCTGCCAGTACGAATCCCTCAAGAGGACCTTGAAGCACTAAAAACTAACTACCCATTTCACTTCAACCCCACGCGCATACATTATCTGGGTGTCGACCTACCAGCAGACGGCTCCCAGACATACCAACTCAACTATTCCCCTCTACTACAAAGAGCGAAGGCCAACCTTAAAATTTGGGAATCCCACTCTATCTCCTGGCTAGGAAGGGTGGCATGCATAAAGATGAATCTCTTACCGAGATTTTTATACCTATACCAAATGCTACCAGTTCAAGTAGCAACCAAAGACTTTAAACTACTACAAACACAAATTGACCGTTTCATGTGGGCCAACAGGCGCGCTAGGATAAGGAGGGACATCCTATATCTCCCTACAAGATCAGGGGGCCTCGGCCTACCCCACTTCCTCCACTACTTCCACGCAGCACAACTAGCGCAGATTCAAGCACTACATGCCCCCATAGGGTTAAAAAGACGGGCAGACCTCGAACACGACTTGTTTGGCCAGGATTTCCCTTCCCTTTATATCTGGGTACCAAAGCGAGCAAGACCACAACTCCCACAAACCACACCGGCACTCGATACTTCTATAACTCTCTGGAACAAACTCTCCATAAAACATGCACTCACATCAGACCCCTCACCCATGACACCAATCTTGAGAAACGAACACTTCACACCAGGCATGGCCCCAAAAGACTTCGCACACTTTGAAGACAATGACCTAATCAGAACATATCAATTTTTCCAGAACCAAAAAATCATTGCGTTCACGGACTTACCACAAACCAGACCACTCACCACACACAACTTCTTCCGCTATCTGCAAATCAAAAACCTACTGGAAACTCCTACATATAAACAAGCCGGACTTACACCCCTCACCGCCTTCGAAAAATCATGTATCAATGCCCCAATACAAAAAGCCGGATCTCTACAACATATACACAACTGCTCAGAGCGACAAAAACCCAACCGTTAGGGTATGTCTCAGCATGGGAACGGGACTTAGGACCCCCACCGTAACAAAAGGCGTGACCCACAAGGAGCAGGCATACAAAACTCTTATGCGCTGGTACCTCACTCCGTTAAAACTCAAGCAAATGGGACTTTCCACTTCGGATAGATGCTGGAAAGGGTGCGGTCAAAAGGGGATATACTACCACCTATGGTGGGAATGCCCACATATAACACAAATTTGGACAGACATAGTGGCCTTGGCCTCAAGAGTCCTACACAACTCCATCCCAAGGGATCCGTGGCTATGGCTACTATCCAAACCGTTAGAAGGCACACCACGGGCTCACAACAAACTACTAGCCAAACTAGCCTTGGCCACTAGAAGAGCCATAGCCACCCACTGGGGCTCGCCCACAGTCCCGTCAATCACCAACATAAAGAAAAAAATGAACGAAGCTAGGTCGATGGATAGTTTATCTGCACTCATTCACGACACCACAACACACTGTAACAAAATATGGGACCTGTGGCTCATGGAACCCACCACAGCCACTTAAGAAACTAAGACCCCAAGAGAGTAAATTATTTATAATTTATTTTTTTATTATTATATTTTTTTTTTTATTTTATTTTAAACCTTCAATTTCTGCTTCTTTTACTGTTCCAATGCTACTTACAGTTGCACTCAAACTTGTTTAGCTTTGTTTAATTGTATAAAAACTTGACAGAACAGAACTGCATAGAAAAAAACTAAAGTTGCACCAACAGACAACAACCCTTTTTTCTACGAACTTTTCTGTATAACGATGTACTGTTGAAATGTTTGAACTTTGGCTTTTGCATAAGCCCATGCATTACCTTTGCACGACATTCATGTGATTGTCAATTCTGCCACTTGAAAAATAAAGAATTACAAAGAAAAAAAAAAAAGACTGTTCTGGTCTTTTAACCCCTTAAGGACACATGACATGTGTGACATGTCATTATTCCCTTTTATTCTAGAAGTTTGGTCCTTAAGGGGTTAATTGGAACGGGCACAATTCTGCACCTTTGATTCCATGGGAGAATGTGCCTCTTCCCCTCTCCCCCCTTTTCCTGTCTGATTGTTCTCTAGCAGGGCGTTGTCCCAGGGACACTGCCAGACCAGTTTAAACTGGCTGCTTTGTCCCTCCTCAATCTCTCATCAGCCCTTGAAAAACTTTAACCCCATGGCAAATTACTCTGTTTGTGGATCTGAGTGCTGTTCACCTATATTGGGCGCTCAGATCCGAGGTTCTGTGTAATATAATAGGAATTATGTTTTTTTTATGTATTTTTACTATTAGTGTAAAATGGAGATATGTTCTGTACCTGGAGATTGGCCTTAAGCCAATTATCTCCAGGATAGAGGGGAGGGATTTTACTGTGTATGTGGGAGTGTTATTTTGTTAATTAGTGTTCCCATTGGTTTGTGTCCCTTTTGTCACCGTTTACCACCAGGTCCAGGGGGTGTGCCTCTGGCCTGAAAACTTGTTTAAAAGAAAGTCCTTTTGTGTGCATTAAACAGACCTGCTTGACCCTTTCTTGAAGTCTTGGCTCATGCTTGGGGGATGGGATAACTACACTCTGGGGATTGCTATAATCACACTATACTCCCCAGAGTAAGCTCTTGTAAGAGCTGTTCTTGTTCCTGCTTCGCTTTCTGGAGGAAGAGAGGTCTGCCCACTGGAAGCTGGATCCTGGCCTTGGGTGCAGGGTGGGTGAAGGACGGCAAGACCCCGGCGCAGCTGCATCGCTGGAAGTGGGGTCTGCAGTGCTGATGGTGTCGGTTGGAGTGCATGGAGTCCTCGGCAAGCTCTAGGAGCATCGCTTGGCCTAGGTTCTCGGTCGGAGTGCCAGAGAACCTGTCACAGACAGTAAAAAAACATTCAAAAAAATTTAGTGCATGAGGGTGTGAGAGAGCTTTAAGCATGAATTTATAATGAAATGTGAGAAAATCTGAGTTTTACATGAGTTCATGGCTAATGTGGCGAATTTATGAGAAATCAATACAATTACTCTTAAAAGACTCTAAGAAAGTGCAGGATATGCCACGTAGCATGAACACATAGGCTGATCTGCCTTCCTGCAGTACATTTATAAATGAGCAGCAATGTTTTAACTTGAGAAAGAATGGCAGTGGGGACAGGGGAGCAATTCCCACACCCCTCCTCCCCCCACCCTCTGAGGCAAATAGTGTAGAGGATTTGCATGCTGCAGTCTAAGAGCAGCACTGGAGGTATGATTGGCTGCATTGGAGCAGAATGCTGGAGTGAACCAGCAGAGATGAATTGTGGAGGGCCTTTGCTCGTCCAGTATTTTCTGGGTTTGTTCTTGGACTGGTGGCAAATAATCTCAATGTTCTCCAGGGCTGGACTGACTTAATTAGATTTTTCCTTGAAGACAGTACTGTCTGGGCTGGACATATACACTTGCAGGATAATTTCATAAAGTGGGACATGTCAATAAATCAAAGTAAATTCTAAATTAATTTCAAATTTAGGGCCAAAGTAGCTGACCTGAAAGAATAGCTGACGATTATTTTTCCAGGTCAGCTATGCAGGCTTTTAATTTTAAGTCCACTTTTAGTATGAATATAGTGAATAGCCATGATTGTTTCTTTTTGAATAAATAGGCATTTCCATTCATCATCTTATCAGGGGCTGTAGAGTTGCCTATCATTTGGAATGTGAGCAGCTTTATTCTTGAAATGTCGGGTTACTCTAGCAGCACATTATCATCACATCAGGTCTGCCTAATGTCCCCCTTAAGTTCCATATTTCTCACTTCAATAGAAGGTTTCATCTACATATATACTAAAGCATAGACATTTTTATCACACATGCTATGTACATAACAGGCATTGTTGGTAAAGTAGTCATTGATTGATTGACAGCAGGTGTAAATATATTTCCCTTGATAATGATGTTACAGTTGTGTTCTAGTTTCCCTTCTCCCTATCTCCAAGCTCTATTCTTTAGCCAGTTCTGTCACCTTGGCCACATGGCTTTCTCTATAGCACATGGAGTAATTGCTGTACTGTAAAACCTGGCTGTACTGTACTTTTTTCAATATCTGTACCTGTCATTTATTCCTTTCTGTAGTGTAGCAGGGAACTTTATGCAGCATACGGTAGCATGATTGGCATGTTCAGTCTAGTATAGGTGCATTTGAAGGCACACTCAGGGACAATTCTCAGTGTCTATATATTTCCTATATATTTCCTTCTTTTTGCCTCTCTCTGCTGTTGTTATTTTCTACCATTATTCCTGCTACATCCATGTCTGGTTCTGATATAAACTGATGCAATCTCTGTTATACACCTTCCACTGGCACAAAACGGGAAGCTTCTTTTTGAAACACACATCACACCCAACTATTCCATACATATTGAGATTTGGTCACAGCTTAGACAACGTACAGACATCTCACTGTATCCCTCTGCTCTATATCCATTGACACATAACCCTCTGTTTGTGCCAGATGTGACTGGACAAAACAATACAGCTTATCATTCATTCCCGCACCTCACACTGGAAACTATGTTCACTGACTCAAGGATTAAGCCGTTTGGCCTCTCTACTTCCCAACGTAATATGTACAACCCTGCAGAAGTTTTATTATAATCAGATCTCTCACTTTCTATTCTCTAAACCACAACTCCTCAAGGGCAATCACACTCTTACCAAGTCTGAACTTCTTTGCTCTACACAGAGCAAAAAACATCTCTCTATAATTTATGACTTACCACAACACACACACCTGGAAGTCCTGCCAAAGTTCGCTACCAAATGGTTGCAAGAAATGCCATTCACTATTACTCCCAACAAATGGAGGAAAACATTCCTATTCGTACACAGGTTCTCTCACAATGTAGCTACTCAAGAAAGTAACTATAAACCATCTCTAGATGGCACTACTCCCCTACTCCAATACATAGCTTCTTTCCCATCTCTTCAGTAACTTGCTGGAAGTGTCACCAATCTAACAGTACATCTTCACACATATGGTGGCAATGTAAAATTATCCGCACATTTTGGACACATGCAGCATGCTTCATACACTCTTCCTACACTCTATCACAAATGAACAGCTTCCACCCACACCTACAACTATGGTTCTCTTGTTTCTACACTCGCTACATAAATTTAAAGCCTCTCTGCTTAAACATTTATTGACAGCTGAAAACCAACTTAAACCTATCTTCTGGAACAAAAGCTAACCCACCCTGAGGGATTGAATTCAATAAGTTGATATTCCATGAATCTTAAATATCCACAGTACACACCAGCTTGGGAACTATGGGTTTTTTTTTTTTTTAATTCTTTATTTTTGTTCGTGCATAAGGTTAACATGTGAATTTGCACTGCCACAATAGCTGGTGCACTCAAGTTTGCAAACACGTTTAATTACATGGCATTAATGACATTGCACGTTTTAGTAGTTATATAAAACAGGATAATTTCTCACGCTTAGAAATACAAGTTAAAGTAATAGTTTGATTCACAGATATGTGTCGTTACACGATCACGTTAAGACTAGCGGTCAAGCTGAGACATTGCAGTACAGAGCTTGGTGTTATATTGTTAGCTTTGCGGTGGATTATACCGTATCATGCCCGTGGTACAGTCTATGCTATGATTTATAATTGTAATTATGCCCCGCTATGCAAAATAAGTTTTAAACACAAACACAAAGAGCCGACTCATACGGGTTAGAGGGCTTAGATTTAACCAGTGGAACTGACTGGGTGATTGACAGCTGGAGGCCAGCATGCAAGATGGTCTGAGGGCACACCCTAGGGCTATATTAGCCATGTAATTTAAATGCTGTACTATATATGACAGTGGGCCAGCTGGGGTAGGCTAATTTCAGCCGGACCGGCGCAAGTATTAATCCTCCCTGCATGTATGGTAGGGACACCTAAGGTCCTGACGAATATATGATTGGGGGTTAGTAGCCTGCCGGGCTTAAGTTGGTAGAGTAGAAGTTGTAATTACCCCACATATGGGACACAGTATAGGAGCTAATTTTAAAGAAGCAGGAGCTGCATAACATGTAACATTGCTTTCCTGCTAAATAAGATGAATAATATATGTTAATTCAAGATGCTATCCCAAGCTATGCTGGTCACACATAAGATAAAAGCAAAGGCAAAGCTCAGTAAAAAATAATGTAAAAGGAAATAATAGCAGGTTAAAATCCAGTACTGTGCACATTCCTAGCCTGTAAAATGCAGGTCTCATGACATGAGGTATGGTGAGGGAGTCCACTTATAGCGAGGTGTGCGCCTGGCAGGCTCCGGTCGTGTGCAGCTGCTCAGCCCTTTCCCTCCGAGTGCCTAGTACAGTCCCTGAGGAGATTGGTAAGAGGGGCCCAATGCAGGGGTCACAATTCAGCCTGGTCTCGAGTGTTGCAGCGTGGCGATGGCAGTGGGCTCAGGTATCCTGGGAGCTTGCTGCAGGTGTCCTCTTCTAGTTAGCTGTGGCGTGGAGAGTTCTTGGGTACTGTTGCCCCTCATGGTTGGGCTGAAATACCTTATTAAAGTGTTGCCTCTTGCCGGGTCGACCCACAGGTAGGTTCTTGTGAAGAAGGAGCTGTGTGGGCTACTTCTGCGCCACTTTGCCTGTTGTAATGAGTAGCCTGTGGCGGATTCGATTTTGGCGCCATCGCATTTGGCCTCCGCCATCTTGGCTGCTGTGTCTGGGTGTCGGAGCAGGTCGGCCCTGTTGCTGCGCCCTGGATGATCGGGGCGTGCGGGGGTGTGGACCGGGATCACCCCCCCGGTCCAGAGGGGGGGGAACGGGGCCATTTCCCGCCGGGTCTGGCCTTGGTTGAGCACCGATGGGCAGGATAGTGGGGCAGCGGCCGTCTGCCCCACTCACCGCCGGAGTAGGCCTCGTTTGCGCCAGTGAGGATTCTTCCTCCAGGGGACTGAAACCCGGCAGGCCAGCCTCACCCTGGGTCTGGTACTCTCCACCCGATGGGGTCCACCTCAGTCGGTCGGTTTTTGCTGCTAAAAGTCCGGTTTCCATGCTTATGTCTTGTGAGGTTTCAGGAGCTGGTCTGACATGCGACCATCTTGCTTGGCGGCCTGGCCCCGCCCCCCGGGAACTATGGGTTTTATTCCTCCAAAGGCACATATCAAAAAGCCAAACTGCCCATCAACAAAATGTATCTTGAGCTAGCCACACATATAATTGTTATTTATTGTCCAGGGTATTCCATCGGAAATTTGATGCAAATATATATCTGGATATGCAGCATTTTAAGCAGAAATAGTGCACAAAAAGACACATACCTCCATGACCACTTCTAATGGCAAAAGTGGTCATGGTGATTGAAGTAACCCTTTCATTTTTTCTCTCCTATTATTTGAATATTATATCCCATCTAGGTATTAATACATCAGTGATACGTTTCACTCTCACACTTTTCACTTCTCACACTATAGATCAACACTTTTTGTATCTGTCTGTTGCTGTCTATTGTTTCATTTTACAAAAGCCTTGTAGTTGTTTAAACACAAAACTGCAGTCTACATAAACATACATAAACATTTAAAATCAAACTGATAATTAATATAATATTTAATTGTATTTTACATATGTTAACGGAGCCACATCTGTAGGGTTCCTATACCTTCCCTGAACCCTGAATATTCCTAGTGAGAAAGAAATTCCCCATACGCTGTATTTACTGTACTGTATTTTAACGCTATTCATAAAAAAAAAATTCTACAAAATATTGAATTTGTAATATTCCTTATTTTCAGGCAAACTATCAAAAATGCAAGTGACTACATTTGGCAGGAACCTTTTAATAAAACCACTCCACTGCCCTAGATTTTTGAGAGACATTAGTTACTGAAAGTCATTTGCATACCAAACCCTTAGGCTTCCTAAGCATCATGGGTAATTTAGTTCACAAACATCTCGAGTGTCAAAGCTAGCCAACAAGAGCAGGGTAATTTGCACATGCTTTAAAAATGTAATTCAATCAGTTTTATGTAGCAAATATTAGTGTATTATTCAGTTATAAGAAATGCCTTCATATGATGTGCATATAATTTAAGCACTCTCTCTTATCGTCTCCTTTACTTAACAGTTAAGCAAAATAAGTCTATAAAATGCATTAGTAAAGAAATTGACAAGCAGTACAGTAAAAGTCCTCAAAAATTTGGTTCAAAAGAATAAACTGGGACTTAGAAAAACCAAGAGAAATCAAATGATCAATGGAAAGTACTAAAATAACAATATTTTTGTCTTGTCAAGGTTTGCAGTTCTAAAATCAATATCCAAACAAGCTTAGATTACAACTGTCCACAATAATCTTGAGAACAAGTTTATGCTGTACCAAAAAGCAGAAACTTTCATATTAAAAAAATAAATTGTTTTATGAAACGCTGTCACTTTAAGTCTTACTTTTTTTTAGATGCTTGTCCAATGATCTGTTCTATACACAACTTTTTTCAATTTAACTTTTATTGAATATAAAACTTTTTTGTACTCAGTGCAGTTACAGCAGAAAAATGCAAGTGAGGACAAGAATAAATCATGCTACCGGGAGAATTGTACAAAGTTGCTCGTATCCAAGGCATATTTATAAACCGCCTAATTAGATGATAGCACAGAGGGGGGAGCGTAGTCAAGAGCATCATTATTTTCATCCACTTTTTAAGGGTGGACTTACCCTCTAAAAACCAAGCATCGAAATTCTGAACACCGAAATTGGCATGTTTATATGTTCTCAAATATATGACAGTGGTCTGTATAGGGGGTATTAATGTACCCAGGGCAGTAGCTCAATACAGAAACAGGGTCATTACAGAAGTGGGCACACAAGTTCGGTAAAGATTTCCCAAGACAATTAAATTTGTATGTGAAAAACACAAAAATAAACAAATAAAAACTGATAAAACTGTTAAGTGAAAAGTATCAAAATGCTCAGGAATTCACAATTGACTTTTTATTAACCATGACAGTGCTGTGGCTGCTTCCCATATCTCACCAAATCCAAATACCATTTCAAGCGCAGATGCATTGAGACTCAAAGTCATAATTATAGGATTTGTATCTGATCAGTATGATTTACCTGGTATTTTCAACAATGCCGCAGTAGAATGTTTTGTCCTATCTTTTGCATTTCAGACTCAACGTGCACATTCAGTGATTTCAGGTTCAGCACTATGGACAGCACCGATGAAACACAGCATAATGGTCACAGAGGAATTTGTAGAAAGTTCTACATATTTTAACTTTATAAATAAAAATGTACCAAATGAGTTACATCGATTCTACAAATACAGTTTTTATTTAGTACTCATTAAAAATGTCACCATACAATGTGACACCTAATTTCAGGGAGGTTGAAGGGAGATGCTAGTCACGCAGGCATAGGCAACCATCAGCACTCCAGATGTTTTGGACTACACCTCCCATGATGCTTTGCCAGCATTATGAGTGTAAGAGCATTATGGGGGATATAATCCACAATATCTGGAGTGCCGAAGGTTGCCTACTGTCAGGGTTCCTTTGCTGTTTTAAACAGCAACCCCTCCTTTTTCAGTGCCTGAGCTTTCAGCTGAGATTAACGATCAGCTCCTTCACACTTAACTCTCAATCTACGTTTAGCTTCCTTGACACATGCAAATACATATCTGTTAGTCCACCTATTGTACAGCTCTACATAATTTGTTGGCGCTTTATAAATAATAATAATTTGCCATCACAAAGAGAATCTATAGCAGTTGCATATCAAACAGATGCCAGTCCAGAACCAAAACTCTCATCTGAGCATGCTGCATCACCTTTGCCACCTTTGCCAACGTTTCGAATCTATACTGCTATTTTTGGATGATTGGTCTGATATGCAACTATTCAAGCTTCAATTCATAGTACAAGTTAAAATTAGCTTGAGAGTTGAGCATGGACTCACTGAAGGGCAAGTTTTTTGAGTTTTGTAAAGGTTTATCGTCCTCTAGTGTTAGATAGAACTGTCATTCTTTCCATATGTCTGGTTTCTTTCTTGATGAATGTTAGCTTTGATGTTATTCTAAAAGTCCTGATCAGCAAAATGTTCTTAAAATTATCAAACGATGCCAGATCCCGCAATTCTGAAATTTACTTAAGGCAAATCTTGTTGAAATTGGTTATTTTAAATAAATAAGCACATCTTATCTGAAACACTCCAGTGTCTTGATTAAAATCAATAATGCTCATATTTGAATCCTATACAAATACGATTGGCATATTTACCAAACACCAGATTTATAACATGTCCACAAAATTAAATCACCCACTTTTTACAGGTGAATCTATTAAATTCAAACTATTTGTTAGCTGACAGTACTAGCAGCAAGCAGGTAAATAGTTAAAATCCCTTTCAACAGTGTGAAGGCTAACCAATGTGGTGGCTAGCCAGTTGCCACTGTACTCACATCTGCTTGCCTCTTCTTTAAGTCAAGTTTAAATAAAACTGGAAATCTTAATTGTAGAAAATCCTAAATAGGCAAACTACAGTGATTTTTAGTAGGTGTTGATGCATTTGATCAGATTCTAATGGCTAGTCTTTTTCTTGGTGGGGAAGAATAAACATCATAAGATCGTATAATCTTTCCAAATAGCTTTATATTTTCAGAATGATTCCACTGTGTTCCTGACAGTTAGCTGAAGATGGTCCAAGGATCTTTTTAAACATTTATACAGAAGGTTAAAAAAAAACAAAAATTGCAAGTAAATATTTAGCTGTCAATAAGCCGAGAGGGGGTTTAGGCTTTCCTTTAATTGACCATTATGATAGGGTAAGTTTTTTTTCTTTTTTCACTGTATCGTTTCACTAATGTCTATGGCCAAGTGTGAGAGTTGGTATGCTTTAGAACAGGAGTTAACAGAGAGCAAGGATCTGGTCAACTAAAAACAAGTGCATTTTAACACAACCCCCTTGTACTAACAGCTAGGTGTTGAATTTGATTCCTAAAATGTGGAAGACAATTGACTGGGATTTAAATTTAAGTGGGGCGTAATATTAAGGATTTGCCTGTTTCAATCTTTCAAATTTTCTGGCTATCAAAAAATGAGAACTGGATTTAAGTAGGCAAATTCTTATTGAAGAATTGAGATATTCTTGTACATTGACCTTGATTGATTCTACATTGATTCTTGTAAATGCTACATTGGCAGCATTTTTGCCAATATGTTGAAATTATTTCAGGTTTAGTTTTACCTAGAAAAATATTATTTTACATCCTAATTTAACAAGATATAGCATTTACATTAAACATTTCTTCATCCACGCACTTGTTGCGGCCAAAATATTGATTGGAAAACAGATATTATACCTGATTGGACTCTAATTAAAAAGCAATTATTCTTTCAGTTAAAAATATAGAGAGGATTTAAGTTGATTATAAATAGAAATGGATTTGATATTGAATGTTGGAGAAACTATCCTCAAATAGAGTGTATTTTTATAATTAACTGCTGTTAATTTGTAATATTTACTATTTTCTGTATTGGAGTGACCCACCACTTTTTTTGTGTGCTCTTTTTTTTTTTTTTTTTTTTTTTGTGATGTGTTATTGTGTATATATTTTTTTCTAAGCTGTTGAACTATTGAGATTCTCTTGTCTTTATTTGTGTGAAAATTAAATAAAAACAATATTTAAAAAAAGAAAAGATACTGACAGCTAAAGATTGGACATTAATAAGTTGTATTCCACATATAGCTATTTAGCAAATAAAATGTATCTAAAGGGGTTAGTTGTTTGTTTAGTGCACACACATATGAAATTAACACCAGCAAAAAGAAACAATGAGTAGAAAGACAATTGTCTATCTTACTAACCACCAGTAGGTGTCACTTGTTACTTTTGTACAGAGTGCAGAATGTTTATATTAGTCAAGTTTAAAAAATGTTTTTTATAATGTTTGGGTAGATAACCTTTATTCTAAACCATAGTTATGTCATGGTGAATAAAAACACTTATACATGCTTATAAATGTCTTTGAAATTATTATTCTAACTTGTGTTGTCATAGTTTTATAATTTTTTTACAGAGATAGAGAGAAAGAGACAGAGAGGGATGTACTGTGTTATGCTTGGACCTCAGGAATACAAACAATGCTGCTGCTTCTGCTGGACTGTTCTGTAGTGCAGCATTGTTAGCAGCATCTTGCTACATGTATCTCATTCTATTTATTGTTTCATCTTGAGGTGCACAGACATACTGACACACACAGACATACTGACAGACACACTGACACACACACAGGCATACTGACACACAAACACAGATATACTGACAAACACACACACAGACATACTGACATACACACAAACACACATACTGACTACTGAGGGCTTCCACTACCTGGTTCTCGGTATACTTGTGGTAACCAGAAGTGTGATTGTTCCCTGCATTAATTGTCAGCCATACTGAACCAAGTGTCAGCATTGTTCTAAGCTTGTGTCAACTTTGATGAATTACAATAACAGAGTGATGTCTGTGTCGCTCAAGCTTTAGCCATTGCTACATTGCTACAGGAGCACCACACATTATTACATAAGCAATGCCAAATCTGCTTCTTCTGCATTATCTAGGCAATGATGGTGTTCCTTGTGATGCATATGCATCCTTAGACAGTGTATGCTCATGAAACCCCAGAGGAACCCAAGCTCAGTGTTTGGTTATCCACAGTCCAGTTGTTAGAGACTAAGCCTTTTATTTCTACCTTTCTTGGATCTCTTTTTTGCTTGTCTCTCTTTCCTGATTTCCTTCTTATCTCTTTATTGGACTCCCAGATTTCTGACATTCAGCTTCTTAATTAGATTTACAAGTTTTTGCTGCCAATAATGTCTGCCATACCAATTATAACTTCTCCTTCATCCTTCCTGACTCTGACCCTCCAGTCCCTGAATACTTGGATATACTTTCCAATATCTGGTATGATAGCTCAGTGGGTTAATCATGCATTGTCAATAGAATCTCTTCAACCCTTGGGGGTCTCGGGTTCAATTCCTGGCAGGGTTGACTGAACCCTTTATCCTTCCAAGGTAGACAACATGAGTACCATTAAATTGGGTAAAAACAACATCCACAGGACATATTTGGAAACCAGAGTAATCTAATTGTACCTTTCCTTGTTAAATATTAATAACCTGTGCTACCACAAATTCACAAGCTTTCCTTAGAAGTAGTGACCCACAAGGATGTGCTGTCTTTCTGCAATTGGTTTCCAGCAGAAACAAACACTGAGGATAAAAGGTACACTTGAAATAACATTGAAACCAATGTGGCTTATTGGGAAGGTAAACCAAGAAATTAAAAATAAGAAAGGGGCATTTAAAACAGACAAATCAGAGGCCTGCTATATAAGGAAGCCAATATAGCCTGTAAAAAGGCAATTAGATAGGCAAAATTAGAAAGTGAGTGCAAACCAACACCCAAATTATTTTTAAGTACATACATTTTAAAAATATTAAAAAAAAATGAAATTGTAGGTACACTGAAAACAGAGATTGGAATGTTAGTTAATGGAGACCAGTAAAAGGCAGACATTTTAAATAACAATTTCTCGTTTTACATTTAAGAGATATGCAAATGATTGCTGCAAAAAGTCGAAGATACATTTCTCTATCTTAGCATAGAGAAGATTGTAGCGTAGTCATTGGAGTATTTCTTTCACATGTACACGGTGAGTGGGTAGGTCAGGAAAGAAGATGAGGATATCGTCCAAGTATACCTCGACGTATTGATCTAGCAGATCACGAAATACATAATTTAGGAAATGTTGGAATGTGGCTGGGGCATTACACAACCCATAGGGCATCACCATAGAGATGTGCATGGGAAAAAAAATTGTCACTTCGGTAATTCGTCAATTCGGGACTTCAGCAATTCAGGACTTCGGAATTCGGTACATCTGTAGGGCTCCCTAACCCTACCACTAACCCTAATCCTACCCCTAACCCTACCCCTGTCACCATTCATGTAATTTTCCCTCCCTCTCTTGTTTTGCCACTTTTCAGAAATCCGAAGCAATTCTGCACTTCGGCTCTTTGGCAATTCGGTTCGGTTCGGCACTTCTGAAATTCAGCACTTCGGCACTGCTCCACTCCCTTCTCATATGTAAGCCTGCTCAGACCTTCTATCTTTGCTCAGTATTCTGTGCTCCAGACTCCTATCATGTTGTTCCCTGTTCCTGTCTGCTTATCTGATATCCGACCTCTGGCTTGTTCTACGTTTATGATCCTCCGCTGCCTGAACCGACCCTTTTGCCTGTGTGACTTAGTCTCTGCCTTATACTTGTCTGTACTTCGTTTTGAACTACTAAAGTCTCTAACTGCTTATTGGGCTCTATCTACTAAACCGCAACAGAGATATTGAGCCTTATATGGAGCCCGCAGATGCGACCGCAGTGTTATCCGCTCTGACATGACAGGCAACCCAGCTCACGCAAACGCTCCTAGAACTTCAGGCCCAGGCATCTGCAACTCAAACGTCCACGCAATAAGCCCGAACTGCTGCTCATCTTATTCCGCTTCCTGATGATGCAGTCGCATTTCCTGAACCACGGGTCCTATTACCTGAAAGATTTTCTGGGGATCGTACCAAGTACAGAACCTTCATCATGGCATGTTAAATCATGTTTGATCTGAAACCCTATACTTATCATTCAGAGTCTATCAGAATCCATTCCATTATTTCTCTCCTATCTGGCTCACCCCAAGAATGGGCTTATGATATATTACACACCAACGATCCAGCCATCCAGTCCTGGGAAGCATTCATCAGCACGATGTCCACCATGTATGATGATCCCAACAGACAAGACACAGCACAAACTGCTATCCGGGCCTTCAGACAATGCCGCAGAACCAATGAAAAATACATTACAGACTTCAAATGGTATGCTACAGACACCTGTAACGAAATCGGCCTGATAAACCAGTTCCGTATTGGTCTGTCAGATTCATTAAAAGATGATTTTTCTCACTTCGGAGTTCCCCATAATTTAAATACTTTTTTTATGTAATAGGCCATTCAATTGGATCACCGTATGAGAGACAGAAAGAGCCAATATCTACACAGTGACTCCTTGGTTTCCTGCTGCCCTTCCTCAAACCATCACTGTTAATCCTACTGGAAAAGAACCCATGCAGATAGGTCTCATTCAAGGACACCTGTATCCACTACAGTTTAAAGTGTGCTACGTTTTTGGTATTTCTATTAACATTGTGTGTCACTTTTGTGTTACTTTGGGGGAGTGGAGCTCTAACTGTGGACACTGATCACATCTATTTTTATTCTTAAACTCGTTTACACCTTTTCTGGTTTTAAAAAATGTAATTTTGCCTCTCTATAAACCAATAGTAAGACCACACCTTGTTATGAGTTGTCCAATCTGGGGTATCTGTTCTAAAGAAGGATACTATGGCACTAGAAAAAGTGCAGAAGCTTGCTACATCATTATAAAAAGGATTGGAACATTTTAGTTATGAATTTTTAGAAAGGTTAACAAATTTAAAGCTCTGTAGAAAAACGGCACATCAGAGGGCATATTAAGCATTATACAAATATATTCCAGGCCAATACAAACCATTGTCTGGAAATCTATTCATAGGCGGGACTATGCATAGGACACTAGGTCATGCATTTACACTGGAATAAAGGAGATTTAGTTTAAGGCAAAGGAAAGGATGTATTTATAGTAGGAACAGATGTTTGAACAGCAACTGGATAAATACTTGTAAAACATAATATTCAGTGATGTAATTTTTAATTAGTGGAGTAACAGCTTCTTGATCCAAGAAGAGATATGACTTTCAATCAAGAAGGAATTTTTTCCTAGTTTGTTGCAAAATTGGAAGCGCTTCAAACTGTGTGTTTTTTTTTTTTTTTACTTTTTTTGGATCAACAGCAAAAAACAGATTTGAAAAAGGCTGCACTTGATGTTTTCAGGCTAAGTAACTATGTAGCTATGTAAACAAAAGTTCCAAGATTTAAACTCAAAACTAAACTTCTAAATAAACACACAGCTTATTTAATATATCTTTCAGTAATAATTTGCATCTGTCTGACTCTGCATAAA
The DNA here is from genome assembly GCF_036172605.1 of Pelobates fuscus. NCBI lineage: Eukaryota > Metazoa > Chordata > Amphibia > Anura > Pelobatidae > Pelobates > Pelobates fuscus. The sequence goes on along the minus strand of NC_086325.1, from coordinate 92,623,243 downwards.
CTTCTTTTTTCATGTTTCTCTATTGAAATCCCATGCTCACTCTTATAATTGGTTTCTAGTCACTATCTAGCCCAATTTCTATTTCTTCACAGGTCTGGGGTCAAGCAATAGGACTAAGAGAAAATAATGAAAAAAAAATGGGCACCTACATTCGATGCATATTAGTTTATAATGTTTCGATCTAGACTGAATATTTTAGAAAATGCTGAACTGAATAAACTGAAGTATTATCCTGTGGATACTGCCACAGCCTTGGCATATAATGACTCCAAAACCAAAGCAAAGTCTAGGTAATGCTGACTTTATTGGCATGGGGACCTAACTAGTGCTCTTGGAAGTTCTAACTTGAATAGAGATCATTATACAGGATAGGTTTTAAGAGTTAAAGGCCCACTGAAGGCCCCCAGACTATTGCATTTCAATTAAGTGGTTTGGTTGCAGTGGCCCTGTTGTGGCCTTGTTGTTTTAACTTTGAAATGTAAAACATTATAGTAATTCAAAGGTTATTTAGTATGTAATGGAAGTATTTAGTTTTTGTGTTAAACAGTACCTGTCTTGGTACCTACAATGCATGCTCCTTTAACCCCTTAAGGACCAAACTTCTGGAATAAAAGGGGATCATGACATGTCACACATGTCATGTGTCCTTAAGGGGTTAAAAGAGCATTTATTTAATGTATATATTGTGCTAGCAAATTTGCTAGCAAATGTATAGATTGGGAGAAACCCGAACTTGAAAATAGTGGTTTTCTTTTCTACCTGTCAGTCAATTCTTCAGCATAGACTCTATGCCAAATAACTGACTGACAAGGTAGAGAAGAAGAATCCTCCCATAGGCAGTCATTCTGCTCCTAATGCATAGTAACCGTAGTGCATGCACTGTGGTTGTTTTTAGACTTGTGCATTCGGTTTCAAAAAGACATGTGCAATTTGTTTCGTTCTGAATGTACATTCGTATGACTTTCATGCTATTTGGACATTTGGATGCTTATGAATGTCTGAAGTGCCGAAGTCCCGAAGCACAGAAGTTTGGTAGTTTGGAAGTGCCGAAGTGTTGAAATGATTCGGATTTCTGAAAAGTGGTAAAAAAGAGAGAGGGAGGGAAAATTATGTGAATGATAACAGGAATCTTGACCAATAAGCTAATTCCTTTTGTGCAATGTAATGCTTGCTTGCCCAATCCGGTTTCACTATTCCCTGTCCAATGAAATGTGCAATAGACATGTGCAATTTGTTTAAAGATGTCTGTGGCAAACCTAGCCACTTCTGAACTATATTTATTTTGGGTTGTCCGTAGGCTGATTGCATACTGTGTATCTTTAACTGTATATGTGCTGTATTATGGCCGTTCGCATGCTGGCAGCCGTACGCTGCCAGCATACCAAGCATTCGTTTGACGAAACACGGCTATTCCGGCCGTTCGCCATACGAATGTGGGCTCCCCAGGTAGACCACACATTCACAAGTCGTGTGGCACCAATTAACCGATTGCAACAATGTTGCAATCGGTAATTAAGGGCTCTCCTAGGTGGCCGCCGTTCGGCTACTGACCATGCGGCGGTCGGCCATCTTGGATCCTTTGTCTCTGCAGCGGTGTTCGGTCGTCGAGAGCCTGGAACTGAAAACGGCTACTCAATGATACGAACACCGCTGGACTTCCAGAGCGTTCGGGAGTTCCGCGTTCGGTACATTATGTTCCCCATAATTGTTCGGTACTTTTAAACCGACCTCAATGTTTGAATGTATTCTGTGCGGCGTTCGGTCAATTCAGCTGGGATCAGAGCGGTATTCTCACGAAGTGTGCGCTTCGACCCCAGCTATCTGCCGAACGTTCATTCATCTCAAAGTACCGAATATTGCGTAAAATATGTATTTTAAAGTCAATTGGCAGTTTTGCTGCACGAGGGGATAATCCACTTAATCGTCCATTTTAGTGGGAGTATCCCTCTCGTGCAGCAATGCCTGTTGGGAAAGTAACAATGCATGTTGGGAGAAATCCCCTGGATTATCTGTAAGGAAACCCCTTGCATGGGGAACTGCTTAAATATGCCAGCTTGCGAATAAACTGAGTTAGTTGACTCCCAAACTGTGTTTCGTCCGGTTATTGGGAGGGTTGGGGATATTGCCGTGCTTTCTACTCTGACTGTGGATTTCCTGAGGATACCAACGGATATCGTGCATTATTATACTGCATTCCGTTACAATTGGTGGCAAGCGACGGGATCCGAACCTTACAGCCGAAAAGCAGCGTTCGTGTAAACTGGAACTACCAAACAAGGAAAGCAAGGGCAATTCGTATGGAGATTGATTATACCATACTGAAACGACAGACTTTAAAAGAGCTACTGGAAGCCAGGGGTAAGATAGCCAGCAATAAATCTAAGGCTGTGCTGATCGCTGAACTGATGGAGGGAGACAGAGCCCGCAGCGCTACACCTCCACCAGCCATGGAAGAGACCCCATACCAGAAAGAGCTAAGGACCAGGATGGCTTTCCTGCCACAGCCAGTGCCTATGGAAGTAATGACCGTGCTGATGTCAGATGTACATGATTATCTGATGGCAAACCGCACACCGGAGACACCGCCTAGGGCAGAGTCTGTTACTGCCTCCACATACGGACAGGTAAAACCCAAAGTCCCACATCACGCATTTAAAGCGTTTTGTGAAGAAAAGGACGAGATTGAAGGTTCCGAGCCACCGACAACCGACAACATCACCGGCAGCTAGTGACCCTGGAGGGGAAGGAGGTACAAGGGCTCCGGGATTCGGGAGCCACTTTAACTTTGGTTGCACCACATTTGGTACCAGGCGCAACCCACACTGGCGGCTCAGTGGCAGTACGGGTGGCCGGGGGAGCAGTATACCGGCTACCCACTGCCAAGGTACATTTGGACTGGGGTGTGGGAGAGGGAACTGTGGAAGTGGGGCTTATGCAAAATTTACCCGCAGATGTTGTGCTGGGGAATGACTTGGGCCAGATGACTTCCGCTTTTATCCCCCAGGCTCCATACCAGGAGGCCCACCCCGTAACCACCCGGCAGCAGGCTCGCACCACGGCTACACTGATACACTCTGAGGCTCAGGTAAGAGACCATGACCCCCAACCGACTTCCATGTCCTGGGATACCCCGACTACATTTGCAACCGAAGTCCAGACAGACCCCACCCTCCAAGTATATAGGGACCGGGCACAAGCGGACCAAGCAGGGCTAGAGGGGGAGCGGTACACATGGGAGAAAGAGTTATTATACCGTGTCACGGCAAAAGATGTGGGGGGGTCTGTCACCCTGACTAACAAACAGTTAGTGGTACCGCAGAAGTATAGGCAGGAGCTGCTTAGAATCGCTCATGATATCCCCCTGTCAGGACACCTAGGGATGACCCGTACCGGATACCGCTTAACGCATGCCTTTTTCTGGCCCGGAATCTCTCAGGATGTGCGACAGTATTGTACCTCCTGCGACGTCTGCCAGCGAGTAGGTAAACGAGGAGATCGCCACAAGGCCAAGCTATGTCCCCTACCCATTATCGCAGAACCCTTCAGCCGGGTAGCGGTGGATATAGTAGGGCCCCTGCCAAAACCCAGTCCCTCTGGCAAAAAGTACATTTTAACTGTAGTGGACTACGCCACCAGGTACCCCGAAGCTGTGGCCCTCACTAATATCCATGCTGAGACCGTAGCTGAAGCTTTAATGAAAGTGTTTTCTAGGGTAGGGTTTCCCCAAGAGATAATATCGGACCGAGGCACCCAATTTACGGCCGAAGTCACCCAACATATGTGGAAGGTATGTGGCATTAAGCCAATAGTCAATTCCGCCTACCACCCCCAGTCCAACGGACTATGTGAGAGATTCAACGGGACGCTGAAGCAGATGCTTCGGACGTTCGGGGAGACCCACAAAGACTGGGAGAGGTTCCTACCTCACCTACTCTTTGCGTATAGAGAGGTCCCCCAGGAGTCGACAGGATTCTCCCCGTTTGAGGTACTATTTGGAAGGAGGGTGCGGGGACCCTTGAACTTGATTAGGGAACACTGGGAGGGAGAGAGTACTACTAACGAAACCCCTATCGTATCATACGTACTGGAGTTCAGAGACCGTCTGGAGGCGCTAACTCAGGCTGTACACGCCAACCTCCAGACGGCTCAGCAACGCCAGCGACGCTGGTACGATAGAGGAGCCAGAGACCGCAGCTTTCAGGTGGGACAGAAGGTTTTAATTTTAAAACCCGTCCGCACAGATAAGCTGCAGGCCATCTGGCAAGGCCCATACCAGGTAGTGGAGCAGCGATGCGACACTACCTATGTGATTGGCCCCTGCTCAGGGGTAGGGAAGAGACGCATGCTCCACGTGAACATGCTCAAACCCTACCATGAGAGGATAGAGGATGTGACGGCGATCTGTGCCTCCTCCTTAGAAGATCAGGAGAACCTACCCTTACCTGACCTACTAGAACCAGAAGAACCGATAGAGCCCTCCCGGGGAGTTCAGCTGGGGGAGCGGCTAAGCTCCCAGGAGCGTGCCCAGGTACAAGCGCTGATTGTAGCCAAAGGGGCTACCTTCTCCAATTTACCTGGGTACACTCCGCTAGCCACCCACTGAGTTGAAACCCCGGGACAGCTACCTATGCGACAGGCTCCATATAGGGTTCCGGAATCAGTCTGTACCCATATGAAAGCCGAACTAGATGAAATGTTACAGCTAGGGGTTATCGAACCCTCCGATAGCCCCTGGGCATCGCCGGTAGTCCTGGTACCTAAAAAGATTCTGCGTCGACTACCGGAGGCTAAATAACAAAACGGTGTCTGATGCCTACCCGATGCCCCGGATAGACGAGCTGTTAGATAAGATGGCACGGGGCCAGTATCTCACTACCATTGACTTGTGTAAGGGATACTGGCAAATTCCTCTAGCCGATGACGCCATCCCCAAGTCGGCGTTTGTCACTCCGTTTGGCCTGTACCAGTTCAAGGTCATGCCTTTCGGAATGAAAAACGCTCCGGCTACCTTTCAGCGGATGGTAGATCGGCTACTGGACGGTTTTCAAGAGTATGCCTGTGCCTATCTAGATGACATAGCCATCTTTAGCCAGACCTGGGAAGACCACCTACACCATATAGGGGCGATCCTAGATCGTATTGGGGAAGCTGGGTTAACGTTAAAACCTAGTAAGTGCCACATAGGTATGGCCGAGGTGCAGTATCTGGGACACCGAGTAGGGTGTGGGCAGCAGAGACCCGAGCCAGCCAAGATTGAGGCCGTAGCAAAGTGGCCTACCCCCAGGACTAAGACTCAAGTGCTGGCGTTCTTAGGGACGGCCGGCTATTACAGGAAGTTTGTTCCCGACTATAGTACCCTGGCCAAACCCCTAACGGACCTGACTAAAAAGAACCTTCCCGGACTGGTTGTCTGGGCCCCAGAGTGTGAGCAGGCATTCCAACGACTCAAGACAGCTCTATCTAATGCTCCTGTGTTAACTGCTCCTGATCCAACTAAAAGATTTCTTGTTCACACAGACGCTTCAATGTTTGGATTGGGGGCAGTACTGAGTCAAGTGGGGGCCGATGGCGGAGAACATCCCGTAGCCTACTTAAGCCGAAAGCTGTTGCCTCGTGAAGTGAGCTACGCCACCATTGAGAAAGAATGCCTGGCCGTGGTGTGGGCCCTTAAAAAGTTACAGCCATATTTGTACGGACAACCTTTTTCCTTACTCACAGATCACAACCCGTTGGTGTGGCTAAACCGTGTATCTGGGGACAACGCCAGGCTGTTGCGCTGGAGTTTGGCGCTACAGCCCTTTGACTTCACCATACATTACCACCCAGGAAAGCAAAACGGTAACGCCGACGGGTTATCCAGACAGACTGAACTTGAGAAGTGATCTGTGAGTACTCTCCCGGACATCCCCAAGCCGATCCGTTGGGATCAGACTGTGTATGCCGGCTTGGTTCTGGGGGAGCATTGTGGCAAACCTAGCCACTTCTGAACTATATTTATTTTGGGTTGTCCGTAGGCTGATTGCATACTGTGTATCTTTAACTGTATATGTGCTGTATTATGGCCGTTCGCATGCTGGCAGCCGTACGCTGCCAGCATACCAAGCATTCGTTTGACGAAACACGGCTATTCCGGCCGTTCGCCATACGAATGTGGGCTCCCCAGGTAGACCACACATTCACAAGTCGTGTGGCACCAATTAACCGATTGCAACAATGTTGCAATCGGTAATTAAGGGCTCTCCTAGGTGGCCGCCGTTCGGCTACCGACCATGCGGCGGTCGGCCATCTTGGATCCTTTGTCTCTGCAGCGGTGTTCGGTCGTCGAGAGCCTGGAACTGAAAACGGCTACTCAATGATACGAACACCGCTGGACTTCCAGAGCGTTCGGGAGTTCCGCGTTCGGTACATTATGTTCCCCATAATTGTTCGGTACTTTTAAACCGACCTCAATGTTTGAATGTATTCTGTGCGGCGTTCGGTCAATTCAGCTGGGATCAGAGCGGTATTCTCACGAAGTGTGCGCTTCGACCCCAGCTATCTGCCGAACGTTCATTCATCTCAAAGTACCGAATATTGCGTAAAATATGTATTTTAAAGTCAATTGTCAGTTTTGTTGCACGAGGGGATAATCCACTTAATCGTCCATTTTAGTGGGAGTATCCCTCTCGTGCAGCAATGCCTGTTGGGAAAGTAACAATGCATGTTGGGAGAAATCCCCTGGATTATCTGTAAGGAAACCCCTTGCATGGGGAACTGCTTAAATATGCCAGCTTGCGAATAAACTGAGTTAGTTGACACCCAAACTGTGTTTCGTCCGGTTATTGGGAGGGTTGGGGATATTGCCGTGCTTTCTACTCTGACTGTGGATTTCCTGAGGATACCAACGGATATCGTGCATTATTATACTGCATTCCGTTACAATGTCCCTCGCCGCTGTCTCCTCCTCCGCGCCGCTCCTCCCTGTGCTTCCGTCGGACGGTGGGCTAGACTGATCCTACCCACTGGCCGAGGAGACCTAATGCGCATGCGCGGCAATGCCGCGCATGCGCATTACGTCTCCCCATAGGAAAGCATTGAAAACTAATTTCAATGCTTACCTATGGGGATTTGAGCGACGCTGGAGGTCCTCACACAGCGTGAGGACGTCCAGCGACGCTCTAGCACAGGTTTCCTGTGCTATAGAGCAGGAAGTTCCCTCTAGTGGCTGTCTAATAGACAGCCACTAGAGGTGGAGTTAACCCTGCAAGGTAATTATTGCAGTTCATAAAAAAGGAGTAGTGGGAGTTGGCACCCAGACCACTCCAATGAGCAGGAGGTTAGGAGTAGTGGGAGTTGGCACCCAGACCACTCCAATGAGCAGAAGTGGTCTGGGTGCCTGGAGTGTCCCTTTAATTCTGAATGTACTTTCATACGAAATTTATGCCCTTCGGACATTCGGATGCTTACGAATGTCCGAAGTGTTGAAGTTCCGAAGCGCCAAAGTTCCGAAGTAATGGCTTTCGGCAGTTCCAAAGTGCCGAACTGAATGCCATTGGTCCGAATTGCCGAAACAGACAAATTTTTTTTACTTACCCAAAATTCCGAACCAAACCTAATTTTTTGCCCATGCACATCCCTAGTTTCAAATTAACTGCGCTACATCTGAAGTTTGACCAACTGGTGGCTCGTCCAAATTCCATAACTCTGAAGTACCATATATGATGTATCACAAGCCGAACGACACTGACAATGGATGAACAGTTTCCTTTGATTACTGATTTGGAGTTTCCCATGCGGCACCAAAAAAGGGTCAATTGATGGGGAAAAAAGGTGATTGATGGTTAGGGGACAGATGTTAAATTTATTCACATATCAATTGAGAAGTTACTGTAGCGGTACTTACCCTCTCCAGGGGCCGGCCGGGGTCCTCTCTTCTCGCCGCGCGCGGTCCTGCTCCTGCACGAGCCGCGCGCGGCTCAGCCAACGATGGGATCAGTCAGGCGGGCAGTGACCGCGAGAAGCGGTCACATGTCCCGCCCGACACTAAGAGCGCGCCGCGCGTCTCGGGCGCGCTCTTAAAGGGACAGTGGGAGACTAAATTATAATCAGTCTCCCATTGGCCCCTGTCAGGCCACATTCCCCATACACTCACGTTTTGGGGGCGTGGATATGACAGGGGCCAATCAAAGTGAACCTTAAGGGTATTTATACTCACCTGTTTCCCTTGCTCTTTGCCCTATCGTGGTTTCTGTCCAGTTCCCTTTAGTGCTTGTATCGTTCAGTTGGTTTTTTGGTGCTTGACCTTGGCTTTGTTCCTGACTCCGCTCTCTCCTTATCCTTGCTTGCTTATCCGCTGTTTTGTTCTCTGTGTACCAGTCCTCGGCTTGTTCTACGTTACGCTGTCTCCCAGTTCCCTTGACCTCGGCTTGTTCTGACTCTGTCTTTCTCTCGTCCTAGTCCGGCCATTCTAAGGTCCGGTAAGACGAACTCTGTTCTTGTCTCGTGACTGTTGAACTATTCCTGCGTGTTGGGGTATATTACCGTGACATTACGATAGGGCCATGGACCCCGCAGGTTTAGGACAACAGATGGCCACTCATGAGGCTAGATTCGCAGAACAGGATCACCGTATGGATCAAATGGCTCAAGCCATCCAGACACTGTTATCCAGATCAGCTCCGGTACCTGTACCTGCGCCTCCTGTAAACCCTATACCAGATACTGCTAATATGCCTAATGCTTCAGCACATCTAACCCCGCCACCTAGGTATGGAGGGGACGCCAAGACATGTAGGGGATTCCTTAATCAAGTGGAGTTCCACTTTGAAATGTACCCACGTTCATTTCCCACTGATAGATCTAAGGTGGGTTTTCTTATGCTCCAACTTACGGATAAGGCACTAGAATGGGCAAATCCTATTTGGGAGGCTAATGGGCCTATGGTACACGACTTCACTAGCTTCCTCGCAGCGTTTCGTAGAACTTTTGACACGACTAAAAGGTCAAAAAATGCCGCCAGGGCATTAATGAGAATAAAGCAAGGATCTAAATCTGTAGCCGATTATGCTATTCAGTTCCGTACCCTGGCCTCACAGGTAGATTGGACTAATAATGGGCTTACTACCGCGTTTCTGGAAGGTCTGTCTGAAACTATGTTGGATGAGGTAGCAGCTAAGGACCTCCCTGTACCCCTGGAGGACCTGATTGACTATCTTATCGATATAGATAACAGGATCCGTGACAGGTTATACACCAGGTCCAGAAATAGACATTTTTTTCCCGTTAACTCCCCTAGAGCTGAGACTCCCGAGGGATCTAAAAGTTCTGAGGAGGAACCTATGCAGTTAGGGGTTGCCAAACTCACTGACGCTGAAAAGCTTTATAGGAGAAAGGAGGGACTTTGTCTTTATTGTGGTAGGAGGGGTCATATGAGACAAGAATGTCCCGTGCGTCCGGGAAACTATCGCACCTAAGTCCGTATAGAGGACTGGCCTTGGGTGTGACATCACAGTCCTCACATTTGCCTCTTAATAAATTACTTCTTCCTGTTTCCCTGCACCTTGATAGTAACTGCATAGCAGGGAATATACTAGCCCTGGTTGATTCCGGAGCGGCCGAAAACTTTATTGATTCCAGTTTTGTCAAAGAGAATAACATACCCACCAGAGAGAAGGAGACACCCTTGGCCGTTGAGGCCATAGATGGTAGACCATTATGCTCTCCAGTTATCACTCATGAAACTGTTCCACTTCATATGTCTACAGGGGTGTTACACTCTGAGACCATTCGGTTTCAGATCATTACTTCTCCTTCCTCTCACCTCGTGTTAGGGTATCCTTGGTTACGTACTCATAATCCCACCATTGATTGGGAGTCAGGACAAATAGTTTCTTGGAGTGATTCTTGCCAAGAGTCTTGTGTTGTTAAAGTCACCCCTTTGAATTCTACTCATATTCCTCCCGTGCCTACGGTCATACCCTCTCAGTACCTGTCTCTTAAATCTGTTTTTGATAAAAGGGAGGCTGAAAGATTGCCACCTCACAGGCCTTACGATTGTGCAATTAATTTATTACCTGGTACGATGCCTCCCAAAGGGAGAATATATCCTTTATCTCCTCAGGAGAATCTGGTTATGGAGGAATATATCAAGGAATCTCTAGAGAAGGGATTTATAAGAAGATCCTCTTCCCCGGCAGGGGCTGGGTTCTTCTTTGTATCTAAGAAAGATGGCGAATTAAGGCCTTGTATTGACTATAGGGGCCTTAATAAAATCACCGTCAAAAATGCGTACCCCATACCTTTGATCACAGAACTTTTTGATAGGCTTAAACAGGCCACAGTTTTTACTAAATTGGACCTTAGGGGTGCTTACAACCTCATACGTATCAAAAAGGATCACGAGTGGAAGACTGCTTTCAATACCAGGAGTGGCCACTACGAGTACACTGTGATGCCCTTTGGTCTTTGTAACGCCCCAGCAGTTTTTCAAGAATTTATTAATGATGTCCTACGTCAATTTATACATACATTCGTTATAGTATACTTGGACGACATATTAATTTATTCTAATGATTTACAGACTCATCACATGCATGTTAAATTAGTGTTGAGAACTCTTCTGGTTAACGGTCTCTATTGCAAACTCGAAAAATGTTCATTTGATCAATCTGAAGTCCAATTCTTGGGTTATATAATCTCTGCCAAGGGTTTTCGTATGGATCCCAAGAAACTGTCTGCCATTATGGAATGGCCTCTACCCCAGGGTTTGAAAGCCATTCAGCGTTTTCTGGGGTTCTCTAATTATTATAGGCGTTTTATTAAAGGGTTTTCTGCCATTGTAGCGCCTATAACCAGAATGACCAAGAAGGATGGTAATACTCATGTCTGGAAACCAGAAGCACTCGAGGCCTTTGAATTCTTGAAAGCTACATTTGCCTCTGCTCCTGTTTTACAGCATCCTGTCCCTTCACTGCCCTTTATTCTTGAGGTTGATGCTTCTGAGATAGGGGTAGGTGCTATCTTGTCTCAAAGAGATTCACCTGAAAAGCCGTTACACCCTTGTGGCTTCTTTTCCAGACAGATGTCCAAAGCAGAGAGGAATTATGATGTAGGCAATCGTGAACTCCTTGCTATCATTTTGGCGCTCAAGGAATGGAGACATCTGCTAGAGGGTACCAGGGATCCTATCCTCATTTTAACGGATCACAAAAACCTCTCATACCTTAGTGAAGCAAAAAGATTGTCTTCTAGGCAGGCCAGGTGGTCTCTGTTTTTGTCTCGTTTTAATTACATAATCACTTACAGACCGGGTGATCGTAATACTAAAGCTGACGCTCTGTCCAGACAATTCGAGACTACTGACAAACTCGAGGTCGATGTTACCCCTGTCATTCCGCCTGACAGAATAATAGCGACTACTGTTCTTTCTATTTCGTCTTCTCTCTTACAAACTATTCAGGCTAAACAAAACTTGGCTCCTGAGGAGAGGCCTGCTGATAAGCTATTCGTTGATATACCAGAGAGACGAGACATCTTGTCATTATATCATGACACTAGAACTGCTGGACACCCTGGTATTTCTAAGACAGTCTCAGCAGTTTCTAGATATTTCTGGTGGGCTTCCTTGCGCAAGGACGTCACCGATTACGTTAATGCCTGTAGCACTTGTGCCAGTATGAAGTCCTCCCACAGAGTCCCTTGTGGGTTGTTGCATCCGTTGCCCATACCCGAGAGGCCATGGTCCAATATATCCATGGATTTTATTGTTGAATTACCTCCCTCTAATGGTAAAACTGTCATCCTGATGATTGTGGATCGTTTTTCTAAGATGGCTCATTTTGTGTCTCTTGTCAAATTGCCATCATCCAAGGAACTTGCCTCTATCTTTGCCGGGGAGGTGTTTCGGTTGCATGGTATTCCCACTTCGATCGTGTCCGATAGGGGTAGCCAGTTTATTTCCAGATTCTGGAGAGCGTTTTGTGCAGAGATGGGTATCTCCCTCTCGTTTTCTTCAGCCTACCACCCCCAGTCTAATGGAGCTGCTGAACGTGCCAACCAATCTCTGGAGCAGTATCTTCGCTGTTTCGTGTCCCACCATCAGAACAATTGGGCTGACCTTCTTCCTTGGGCTGAGTTTGCTCGTAATAATGCTGCTCATGAATCCTCCGGTAACAGCCCTTTTTACGTTGTTTATGGCCGGCATCCCGTGGTTCTTCCAGCTGCATTCTCCTTACAGGGCATGCCAGCTCTGGACGAACATTTGGCTAGTCTACGTAATACTTGGGAGCAGGTTCAGTGTTCTTTGGTGGCCTCAGCTGCTCGCCAGAAGGTTCAGGCAGACAAGCATCGCAGGGCGGCTCCATCCTAGGCTGTGGGAGACCGGGTTTGGCTTTCTACTCGCAATATTCGTCTTCGTGTGCCTTCTATGAAGTTGGCCCCTCGTTTTATTGGTCCTTTTCGTATCTTGCATGTGGTTAATCCTGTCTCGTATGCATTGGATCTTCCAAAAAATTTACGCATTCCTAACGTGTTTCATACCTCCTTGTTAAAACCCCTCCTGTGCAACCGTTATACTCGGCATGTCCCCCCTCCTCCTCCGGTTTCGGTGGAGGGCCATGAGGAGTTTGAAGTGGCGGCTGTAATTGACTCTCGTTTGCTTCGGGGTCGCCTCCAATATCTGGTACATTGGAAGGGCTATGGGTCTGAGGAACGCAGTTGGATTTCCGCTGACGCTGTTCACGCTCCTCGCCTTGTGCGTTCTTTCCACGCTCGTTTTCCTGCCAGGCCTGCTCCTCCCCGCCCGGTGGGCGTGTCTTCAGGGGGGGGTACTGTAGCGGTACTTACCCTCTCCAGGGGCCGGCCGGGGTCCTCTCTTCTCGCCGCGCGCGGTCCTGCTCCTGCACGAGCCGCGCGCGGCTCAGCCAACGATGGGATCAGTCAGGCGGGCAGTGACCGCGAGAAGCGGTCACATGTCCCGCCCGACACTAAGAGCGCGCCGCGCGTCTCGGGCGCGCTCTTAAAGGGACAGTGGGAGACTAAATTATAATCAGTCTCCCATTGGCCCCTGTCAGGCCACATTCCCCATACACTCACGTTTTGGGGGCGTGGATATGACAGGGGCCAATCAAAGTGAACCTTAAGGGTATTTATACTCACCTGTTTCCCTTGCTCTTTGCCCTATCGTGGTTTCTGTCCAGTTCCCTTTAGTGCTTGTATCGTTCAGTTGGTTTTTTGGTGCTTGACCTTGGCTTTGTTCCTGACTCCGCTCTCTCCTTATCCTTGCTTGCTTATCCGCTGTTTTGTTCTCTGTGTACCAGTCCTCGGCTTGTTCTACGTTACGCTGTCTCCCAGTTCCCTTGACCTCGGCTTGTTCTGACTCTGTCTTTCTCTCGTCCTAGTCCGGCCATTCTAAGGTCCGGTAAGACGAACTCTGTTCTTGTCTCGTGACTGTTGAACTATTCCTGCGTGTTGGGGTATATTACCGTGACAGTTACCAAAAGAGGGAAAGAAGGAGGAACAGTAAAAAAAAAATCATCTATATTGATATATTATATATTTATTTATAAACACTGTATATAATAAATACATATAGATTTTCTTGACAGCTTTTTTCCCATCTATTGGTTACTTCTTGGCACTTGTTCTGTGCATCATATGATGGGAAAATGCATCTATCGTTGAACTGCAAAGTAAAGTCATAATGTTTATATTATGAATATATTTTGCAGTGCACTGTTTGGCACATTTCCACACCCTTTTGGTTCATCAGAGTAGTTTTTCTCAAACTGATTGCACAGTTAACTTCGTCTGAACTGAAAATGCTACAGGGATGAATTTCGGACCACCTCAACAATTTATTTTCAGATGATTTTCTTTGGCAATCCAATTTTTTTCTGTGTATAAGTCTAGTTGCTATGGTAACTCCCTCACTGACACTGATAGCACTGGCTAGAGGGTATAAGTCACTATATTCAGACGCTGGCAATGAAGTGTCAGTGTCACAGAGGAGGTCTGCCCTGCAGTATCTGGTCTGCCTGTCTCTTTGGTAACACCAATTTCTGTGAGGACATGACAGTGCTGGATTGGAGGTGCTGGATTTCACCTCTAAAATTTACATTGAATGCATTGTGCATCTCTATGATTTATACAGCATGTATCTATATGATGTATTAAAGGAATTTGAAGAAGATTAATGTTCAAGTGGACCTGTCACAACGTTAATGAATTGGCTGTTATTATTATTTATAAAGCGCACATTCTGCAATGCCGTACAATAGGTGGCTTAACTGACAAGTATTTGCAACAAGAAAATTTGGATGCACAGGAACAGAGGGTGTTGAGGGCCCTGCTCAAACCAGCTTACATTATAGGGGAAGTAGGAGTATTACTAGCCAGTTTTTAATTTGTACTTTCTTTTAATTGATGATGATGAGCAAGGTATAATGATGGTGGCTAAAGCCCTAGATTGACTATTTAGCCCTGGGTCTTCACAGTTAGTAAAAGGGGCAAAATTGATTTTATTTTTTATTTTTTTTAATGTAACATCAAGCAGTTGCTTCTTAAAGCAGCTGCATATTATAAGTATTATAATGCTATTTTAGGTTACTTGGAGGTAGGGGGTGATAAGGTGAAGATAACTGTTGAGAGGGGATGCTGAGGAATATGATTTAGCTTCACACCCCTCTACTAGTTAAGAATTGTGGTAGGTTTGTATTGCACATACTTGTTTCCGGCTATGCCTTCATCCCGGAGAGCATCAACTTAAGGGTAAAGAAAGAGGGGGATATAAAAAGATGGGTATATGTTAGCTCTTTGTTAGAAGCGGTGTCATTAAGTCCCAGGTATTTCTGGAACCTAGCAAAGTCCCTGTTTGCAAAAGTCTGTTGATGTTGCTTGAAAATGTCATTATTTTAGGGCAGTTGTTTTTATTTCTGTGTTTCTTCTGCTAATGCACAAAACCATTGGATAATAGTCTAATCTTTGAACATGGTTTCCTGTGATTTATCAAATTCTTTTAGCTCTTGAGTTTGATATGGGTAAAATCCTCCCATGAATGTCTTGATAACATTTTCAAACGATTGTGATTAAGCTTGACTTGATAAAATACTATGTAGAACCCTTTGTTGCTGAGCCAAAACATCAAAGTTGTTGTCAAAAAAGTAATGCAATGGTATGATTGTGATCAAAGTGGCGTTATCAACAGCTCAATGGCATTTGGTAACATGTTATTATTGCCATTTAATGTAGCGATAATAATAATAATCAGATATTTTTTTCACAAAAAACTGTACTTTCACTGACAATATTATTGTTGTTATGCATTTTACTGCTCTGAAACAATCATATTTCTGTTCAGTGATGTCTCAGAAGTACAAGGGTACCCCCCATGTATACATTTATTTGGTTTTGGTTCAAATATAGGGCTTGTCCATTTATGTTAAGACACTAAGAAATTTGGTAGATTGGTTTGCTGGGCCTAAGCTACCTTTGAGACGGTATGGCAGCCCAGAAATGAAAATTACCCCCATCATGGCATACCATTTGGAAAAGTAGACATCCCGGGGTAGTCAAAATGGGCTATGTCTAGTCGTTTGTAGTAGCCACTTAGTCATAAACACTAGCCATAGTTGGTGTTCAGGTTTTTTATTTTTTCTGCTTTTTACACATAAAAACTGTACTTTCACTGATGATATTATTGTTATACATTTTAATGCTCTGAAACACTCACATTTCTGTTCAGTGATGTCTCAGGAGTACAGTACTGTGTCTCTAGTGTCTCCATGTCCCAATGTGTCTACCTATGTCTCACAGCATCCCTATGTGTCTCAGAGTCCCCATGTTTCCCAGTGTCCCCAAGTGTCTGTGTCCCCACGTCTCCCAGTGTCCCCTTGTGTCTCAGTGTCCCCATGTGTCCCATAGTGTTTCAGTGTCCCCATGTCTCCCTGCTGCCTTTCTCCCCATCCTTCACATACCTGAGCTGTAGCCTGTCTCTGCAGGCTGGGAGCTGCGGTCTGGACTGTCTGTGCTGTGTAGCTGCTCCCCCACGGATCAGTGAGTAGAGAGAGGCAGGGAGATGCTGCAACTTCCTATCCCTGCCTCTCTCCATACACAGTGCGCATTCAGCCAATCTCATAGGAAAGCATTCTCAATGCTTTCCTATGGACGCTGGCGTCTTCTCACTGTGAAAATAATTGAGCTGAAGTAGTCTGGGTGCCTATAGTGGTCCTTTAAATAGGGTTGTAGTTGTTCAGTTTCTTTGAAAAGAGGTTATATAGTAGTAGCAGGTCCTTTGTGGTAGATGCAAAGTAAATTGGAATATAAGTAAATCTAAAGTCGAGTGTTGATTTAAGAAAGTTGGATGTTCAGCAGGAAGATAGGGAGTTCAGGTTGGTTTGCTGCAGGGTTGTAGATAAGGCAGGAATGAAGAGTTGTACAGGTAAGTTTGGAGCAGGTTGGCGAGTATAGCAGGTTAAGAAGCCAATAAGGAAAATCCACAGGTTAACTCAGGAGCCAGGATATGAAGTCTTTTCAAGCAATCATCAAACTTCAATGCCAAGGCAAAGTGGTGAATTTAGCGTTACCTTTTGTAGGAACCCAAATTAATCCAGGCAGGTGAGCAATAAGGTAAGTGGTCAAACTAGAGGCAAGGGAGGGCACTAGTGGTAAAACAAAGTCAACGTAGAAACTTTGTTTTTAAAGGAACAGGATATATAGAACAAATGTCTTGTTTGTAAGGACAGGATCCTGACACATAGGAGTTGAAAATTGCAATCTGGATTATGTAGATTGCAATTTTCTTGTACCAGGTCCTACTCCTTCGGTTCACCAGATAGGGCTGTATGCATTGATCAGCTAAATCTACTCCCCCATAAACTTGCTGTAGTCTGCAATGCACTTCGGCTTCTTCAGATGTGAGTACTCAGTGCTACCTCTCACAGACACTGGCACTGAAGTTTCATTGTGCATTGTAGACAACATGAATACATCCTTCCTATCTGTGAACCGAAGGGCAAGCAACTCATCCTGGCAGTTCCGGTGCAAGGATTTTTGCCGCCCTAGACAAAATATAAATTTGCCGCCCTCCCCCCCCCATGTGACATCACAATGCCCCACCCATATGATCTGCCATATGAACTAACGCCAGTGCTGCACACAGTGTGTGTTTACATTAAAAAGCCTGCAGGGACCAGCTATAGACACCAGAACCACTTCATTAAGCTAAAGTGTCCCTTTAATGTGAGGTAAATTATATATTAGTGTCACTAATAATATACTAGATTGCCTACTTACAATTAGATGAGGATGATGGGCTGCAGTTTGGCTCCACTGGTCTGGTGTAGAACAGGACCTCTGGAGGCTGTTTGCAACTGTGGTCACAAAATTCAACGTTCTGGGAGAATTGGAAGCAGCTCCATTTTTGGGGGCCTCTTACACAGCTCAAGGTCTGGGCCCCAGTGCCTGACGGTGAGTATGCCCATAAGGCCCACTCATAAGTCCACTTATATGTTCCACCCACCCATGAGCTCGCTCACAGGGAGTGGAGTGTGTAGGGGATGTGTTATGTTATCTAATATGTGTGCTTATGGTATGTAGTGTATAGGGATACCAGTTTGACTCATATTGTTCTTAATTTTTATTCTAATTTTATTGTGTTATGATCTCTTCTGGTCTTGTTACTCCAATTTGGAATTGTGCTGTTCGTTCCATGCTACTTTGGAGTTCCACAGAGAGTGGAGATATGCTCAGAACTTCCTTCTGTTTGTAAGTGTATCCAATAAATCTCTTTTGTACTTTTATAACATACTTCACTATGTATGGCTTTTTTTTATCCATTTCTTTAAAGATACATACCTACTTGAACTGTGCATTTGAAGCTGCTATCAAGGTTCATACTTCATATACCCCAAGGGGGTGAGATGCCTGATTTTCACCTTTGTTTGTGAGTTTGATATCACTACCACCTATTCACTTATTATATATCACAGTGTTATGCTATGATCTATATATTTTGTTTTTCTAGATTCTACTACCATTGTATATAGAATATTTCTACTCTGGTCTAATTTCCAGGTTGTATACATATGGTGTATGCTTATTGGATGTGGGTTCCACTTTGTTGCTTTTTGTTTCACTATTTTGGGTGATCAGTGAGGTTCGCCTAGGACCCCTTCAATTTAATAGATTTATTATCTGTAATTAGCTAGTATACTACTTTGTTTTCATTTAAAAATCATTGTCTGACACATTGTAACACAGTAACAGTCACTGTGATCACAAGCTACAGATCGCCACTGATTGGCCACAGGGCCCCTGCCTGGGTTGCCAGGAAAGCCCCCCCACCACGATCTGCAACTTGGGAGGAAGCGAGCAGATGTGGGAGGGCTAAAACGCCGGGGAGTGCTACGCGCCCGTACGGCATTTAAGCCCATTAACGCCGGGACAGCAATCTATATATGTTTCTCTGAGGTCTCTCTAAGTTTAGTGATTGAAGTCATTTTGGCATTTTCATTGTGCATTTTTTCAAAGAAAAAGCAGACTTTACATTTGCCAGACTGCATACATATGGTCTTTCCATCAATACCGCTACACTAAGCTGTAGTGGTTCTGGTACTTAGATTTTCCTTTTAAAGGGCCACTATAGTCACCAGAACAACTACAGCTTAATGTAGTTGTTCTGGTGAGTACAATAATTATATGCATGCATTTTCATGCAAAAACTGCCTTTTCAGAGAAAAGGCAGTGTTTACATTGCCCCTAGGGACACCTCCAAGTGGCCACTCCTCAGATGGCCACTGGAGGTGCTTCCTGGCTCAGTGCTGCACAGTAGGCAGCAGTGCCGTTCAGCTCTGCATGGGGACACTGAATTTTGGTGGATTCAATGCATCTCTATAATGAGGTGCTGATTGGTCAAAGCAGTGTTTGGCCCCGCCCCCTTGCCATTTTTAGCCAGTGCAATGCTTTTACCCATGGGAATGCATTTGATTGGCTAAAAATCTGCAATTTTGATGATGTCACCAAGGAGGCGGACCTGCATGGTACTGGAAATAAGGTGAGTTTTATTAACTTTTAAGAGGGCTAAGGGGGGGGGGGGCAAGCCACCTAAATGGTGGGTTTTGCACTATTGGGTTAGGAATACATGGTTGTGTTCCTGACCCTATAGTGTTCCTTTAACTATGTACAGGTGCTATACAACAAAATTACACTTGTATGGGAGCGCAAAAATAAAATTAATAAACTAATTGAAACATCAATCTAAAAGATCAAAAATAAACTAAGATAAGCAGCTATACACATAAAAATCTCCCAGCTTAGCGTAATCAACGTTTCATTAAAAAAGCCTGCTATAGCGAGAGAAACACTTTGAATATGCTAAGCAGTGATTTGAGTTCCTGTAGCTCTAGACATTAGTGGCAGTTCAGTGTGTCCTGACTTCAGCGTTCTTCAGAAGCCTATATCGAAATAAGGAGAAACTTTGTTGCACTGTACATTGAATACAGCTACCCTGCCTTTTTTATCCTTTTAATTCTGAACATTATTTTTAGTGAATTTTGCTCAATAGAAAACTCTGACATGAACTTTAAACATTATCTATTATTGGCACCCCAATTTAATTTTATCTAGGGGAAGATTCGCTAAGCGCTGTCACTTTGATTTTCATGTACAAGTGCTAGCCTTAGGGATTCATTTTGGGCTAAACTGTGAACTCCCTAACTCCAAGTTGAAATGTGCATGAATCACAGGCCAAGCAAACCATGCAATGTCAAACATGTTCGGTTCGGGATCACGATTCTTAATACGGTCCAAGGCACCAAAAAATATGCTTGATGGCTATGGGACATTTATTAAACTGAATTAACTCATAGCGGTATTATTATATTATAATGTATTATAGCAATTCAAGAAAGTGTCTGAGCCAAAAATGTCTTCATGTATTATTTTGTAAATCCAATGTTTAACACTGATTGAATAAGATGAAAGCAACTTAGAGCATCAGAGCAAACCTAGTGGTCAGCAAACATTATAGAGGCTATTTTCTCTTTGAAGCACCAGAGTTCATCAGTTTGTGTGACAGTTCTTCTAAATGCAGATTCCAATGTTATGCTCTTAATCTATTTATTTTGGCATTTGTTCCAAACAAACAGGACATCATTTACTTACTGTGCATCAGTTATCAGCAGGAAACCAAGCAACTCATGGAAATTACACTGAGCTTCATTGGAACATCACATTTGCGTTATCTGTAGTATTTAGAACCGGCCAAGCAGGAATTGGAAGGGTACAGTTAATGTCAGTCAAGACAAATGACGACTGAACATATGATTTCATCAACAAACCTCTTAAATGGGCAGTTAATATAGTAACTCTACAAAAAAAACAACATATTTTCTGTTTTCAATGGACCTTTCTATCCTGTGTTCGTTAGTGGTTACATTTCATAAGCTTGATATAGTGTTATTTTACATAACAAAAGTTCTTTGAGGTCAAGTTTCAAATGGGATTCTGCCTAACACAGTGGTTCCCAAAATGTTTAGGTTCAAGGTGCCCTTAATATTTCAATATTTTTCCGAGGTGCCCCAAGTCAAAACAATTTTCTAGGTTGTATACATGTACAGCACTGCAGCATATACTGGGCCCCTGTTCGGCAGAAATGCTTTGCAGTTCAGGCGCAGATCCAAAACCTAATCTTGGGAGGGGCACTGGTAAATTATTTAAAGAAACAATCCAGGCACAATAACCACTACATCACTTTGTAGTGGTTATGGTCACAGGGTTTAAGAACAGTTTGACAACTTACCTGGGATCTGCCGGGATAGGGTCTGTAGTGTGTGTATGCAATATGTGTGTGAGTGATGGATTGTGTGTGTACTGGGATGCATTGTGTTTGTGAAGAGTGTGGTGTGTGTGTGGAGGGGGGGGGGGGGTGTGTGGGGGGGGTGCAGTGTGTGTGTATGTGGGGCAGTTTGTGCGTGAGGTGTACAGTGTGTGTCGGGCAGGTTGTGTGAGGAGTACAGTGTGTGTGGGCTGGCAGTGTGTGTGAGGGGTGCAGTGTGAGTGAGAGGTACAGTGTGTGTGAAAGGTACAGAGTGTATTGGGGGCAAGTGTGTGTGTGTGTGTGGGGGGGGTGGCTGTTTGTGTGTGTTACGATTGCCTCCAGGCTAGCAGGAGGTTTGATCGCTTGGATGTCCTGGTTCCCGGGCTTGAAGAGTCGAATGGAGCGATACTCGGTAGAGACCTGTAAGTGTAGAATCTCCCCCTAGCTATGGTGCAGCTAGGATACCCTTTCCCCACACAAAACGAGTCGAGGCTGCGAATTGAGGGTCAAAATAAGAACTGAGGACTGGGGTGCCCAGCCTGCTTTTTATTGTCAATACACACAAAAGGGACACTCCCAAGGGGAGGCATAAAATACCCAATCACATATTGGGTTCAACCCACATGTCCCCTCCCCTCAGATAACCAAGTAACGCAATTATATTACACATACTTTTGTCCATATTCTGGATGTACCCTAAAACCAGGGGGTACACCCCTACATCCGGCATCGCTAGATAGATCTTGTTCGGGAGGCCAACATATCCAAAAACTGGCCCGTTCGGATGAGCGGTTCGGGAGTTAGGAGCTTCTCCAGTTTGGACCGACCGCACGGACTTTCCAGACGAAAATAGTTCCATACGTTTAGGCCTTGCGGTCGGTCTTCGTTCGGACGGTAAAACTCCACAACCCTTTGCCTTCCGTAGTCATCCCTGGGGTCGCTGTATTCCCCATGTGCAGGGCAAGTGCCTTATGGAACGGTGAATAGTTCGGTACGTCCAGCACTAAGTTATGTGATCCTGGAGGTCTCAGCGGTGTTCGCCTGTGTGTGTCTCCGTTTTTAGTTCCAGATGGCCATGGGCAAATACCGCTGATTGTAGGTAAGATGGCCGCGAACACGTGCAAAGTCCCGAAATGGCGGCCACCTATAGGCTTACATAGCGGGTTCGTGCTGGACCATACGAGGACTGTAAATCAGTCAGAACAGTGTCCAAAGTACCAAAAGTATGCGACAAAATAGGGCTTTCATAACAGGGGACAACAGTGATGTAACAGTGCTCCCTCCTTGTGGAACACTCTGGCAGACACCGTCTGACCCCTTTTCGGGGTAGACTAAGGCTGTCCAGACTTCTGGTTAGGCTGGGCTGATATCGGTTTGCCTGGACAATCCATCGGCATTGCCATTCTGTTTCCCGGGTCGATAAGTGATGGTAAAATTAAATGGTTGTAGAGCCAAGCTCCACCGTAACAGTCGGCCATTATCTCCAGAGACCCGGTTTAACCATACCAAGGGATTGTGGTCCGTAACCAGAGTGAATTCTTGCCCGTACAGATAAGGAGTCAGTTTCTTTAGTGCCCACACCAGTGCCAAGCACTCCTTTTCCACGGCGGCATAGCTAACTTCGCGTGGAAGGAGCTTACGACTGATATAGGCAATAGGGTGTTCCCCTCCGTCTTCGCCTACTTGGCTGAGGACGGCTCCCAGCCCGAACATGGAAGCGTCTGTGTGAACGATAAAACGTTTGTTAGGGGCTGGGGCGGCCAACACGGGAGCATTCACAAGAGCAGTTTTTAAAGTTTGAAACGCTATTTCACAGTGGGGAGACCACAGGACCTGTCGAGGAAGGTTTTTCTTTGTCAAGTCTGTCAGGGGTTTGGCAATGGCGCTATAGTCAGGCACAAACTTCCGATAGTACCCTGCGGTACCTAAAAAGGCTAGTACTTGTGTCTTGGTGGCGGGGGTGGGCCAACTGCCTCTATTTTAGCAGGTTCGGGTCGTTGCTTCCTGCACCCCACCCTATGACCCAGATACTGCACTTCGGCCATGCCAAAATGGCACTTCTCTGGTTTCAGAGTCAGGCCGGCGGCCCGAATCTGATCTAAGACCAGCCCTACGTGGGTTAGGTGTTCCTCCCAGGACGCGCTATGGATCGCTATGTCGTCCAGGTATGCACAGGCGAAACCCTGGAAGCCATCAAGGAGTCTATCCACCAAGCGCTGGAACGTGGCCGGGGCATTTTTCATCCCGAATGGCATAACCTTGAAGTGATATAGGCCAAACGGGGTGACGAATGCCGACTTGGGAATAGCCTCCCTGGCCAGGGGAATCTGCCAGTAACCTTTACACAGGTCAATGGTAGTTAGGTAGTTCCCCTGGGCTATGCGATCCAGTAGCTCGTCTACCCTGGGCATGGGGTAGGCGTCTGTCAGTTTTATCATTAAGTTTCCGATAGTCCACACAGAATCTGGTAGTACCGTCTTTTTTGGGTACTAGTACTACCGGGGATGCCCAGGGACTATCGGAGGACTCAATGACCCCTAGGTTCAGCATTTCCGTGATTTCTTGTTTCATCCCCGCTCTGACCGCCTCGGGGATGCGGTAGGGGGCCTGCCTCAAGGGTCTACCTGGTGGGTGGCTAGATTGGTGAATCCTGGCTTTTGGGAGAACATTGCCTGTTTTTCTCGGAGCAATTGCTGCAATTGCTCCCTCTCTACTGGGTTAAGCCGCTCGCCTATCTGTACTTGGCCCACTATATCGGCCGGGTTGTCCTGGGTAAGTAAGTCGGGAATGGGCAAGTTATCGGGGTCTTCGGCTGCGGGACTACAGATGGCCAGCACATCTTCGGGGCGTTGGAGATATGCTTTCAACATGTTAATATGGAATAGTTTCCTTAGGCTCGGGTCGTGGCAGCTGGCAATCACGTAAGTGGTATCTCCTTTTTTCTCTACTATTTGGTAGGGGCCCTGCCAGGCTGCCTGCAATTTATCTGTTTTGACGGGTTTAAGAACCATTACTTTTTGCCCTATCTCAAAGCTCCTTTTCCTTGCTCCTCTATCATACCAGACTTTCTGTCGCCTCTGGGCCGCCTGGAGGTTAGCCCGGACCGACCTGGCTAGCTGCTCCATGCGGTCCCTAAGCTCTAGGACATATGGTATGATGGGGACCCCCGTGTTCTCCGTCTTCCCCTCCCAATGCTCTCGGATCAGGTCTAGGGGGCCCCGGACCTTGCGTCCATACAGCAGTTCGAACGGGGAGAATCCGGTAGTTTCCTGCGGCACCTCCCGATAAGCGAATAGGAGGTGCGGTAAGAAACGTTCCCAGTCTCTATATTCCTGGGTAAAGGTCTTTAACATTTGTTTAAGGGTCCCGTTAAACCTCTCACATAGTCCGTTGGTTTGGGGGTGATATGGGGAACTGAGTAGGGATTTTATTTTACAGACCTGCCACAGCTGTTGCGTTAGTTCCGCCGTGAACTGGGTGCCTCGGTCGGACAGGATTTCTCGGGGAAATCCTACACGAGAGAAGACTTGGACCAGCGCATTGGCTACCGTGTCTTTCTGGATATTAGACAGAGCCACCGCCTCCGGGTAGCGGGTAGCGTAATCCACAATAGTGAGGATATATCGTTTCCCGGAGGGGCTGGGAGTGGCGAGGGGTCCTACCAGGTCAATGGCCACTCTACTGAACGGTTCTTCTATGAGGGGCATATTTATGAGGTGTACCTTGGGGTGGTCTCCTCTTTTGCCGACCCTCTGGCACACTTCGCACGTACTGCAATACGCACG
Source organism: Pelobates fuscus (assembly GCF_036172605.1). Classification (NCBI taxonomy): domain Eukaryota; kingdom Metazoa; phylum Chordata; class Amphibia; order Anura; family Pelobatidae; genus Pelobates; species Pelobates fuscus. The sequence goes on along the minus strand of NC_086325.1, from coordinate 92,598,667 downwards.
CACATCGGTATGTACCCCTGGCCAAAAGAAGGTATGGGTGATACGTTTAAGGGTCCGGGTTACTGCCAAATGTCCGGCTAGGGGAATGTCGTGACCTATCCGGAGGATATCTCGTCGATATTTGTGAGGGATTACTAACTGCCTCCTATGGTTCCCTTTCTTTTCCGTCTGTCGGTACAGGCTCCCCTGTTCCCATACAAATATCTCTTGGTCGGATCCCCCTGTCCCAGTGTCGGCTCTCTCTCTGTATTTCTGAAGAGTGGGGTCAGTTTTAGTCTCAGCCTCGAAGGCGGTAGGGGTATCCCAGGGTAATGGGGCAGGGAAGTTAGGTACAGTCGGGATCGGTCTTACCTGAGTCTCCCGCACCGGTGAAGCCTCTCGAGTCCGTCCTGCCTGGGACCGGGTGATGACCGGATATGCCTCGGAGTTATAGGAGGGGGCAAATGCCGAAGTCATAGGTCCCAGGTCGTTGCCCAGTAAGACCTCAGCGGGTAAACTGTCCATGATCCCCACCCTCACAAGTCCTTTTCCCGCACCCCAATCAAGATGTACTTTTGCTGTGGGTAATTTGTATATGTCCCCTCCAGCCACTCGGACCGCCACCGTGTCTGTGGAGCGTTTATGCGTTGGTACGAGCTTCCCCTGGACCAGAGTGATGGTGGCCCCGGTGTCTCTCAACCCTTGTGCCGGGCGGCCCTCCAACAGTACCTCCTGTCGATGGTGCTGTCGGTTGTCGGTTGCGGCATACACGGGGTTAGCTTCATGCAATGGTCCCAGATACTCTTCCATAGTATTTTCTTGGTCTACACAAAAAGCACGGGCGGGGTGGTTGTTACCCGGGGGGTTGTTGTTTAGGGGGCAGTTGGAAATGAAGTGCCCCGGCTGCTTGCATTTGTGGCAAGTGGGGCGGGTACGTTCTTGGGGGTACTGGCTGGGTGGCCCGGCATAGCGAGTAGGTCCGGCCGGTACTGGGGTACGAAACTCGGGTCGGGGGTTCGGTCTAGGGGTCTCTCGTGGTTCGGGCCGGGCGGCCATTCGAGAGTGGTGGTATTCGTGAACTTGAGCGTCCCGATGTTCGTCAGCTAGTCGGGCTGCCACATTGAGATCGCTCGGACGCCGATCCTTTACCCACTCTCTGTCCTTTGGCGCCAACCAGTCATAAAAATGCTCTAATAAAAACAGTTCCAACACTTCGGCTGCGGTAACGGCACAGCACCCATTCATCCAGTGAGTGGCCGCCCTCCGCATGCGGTGAGCCCATTCAGCATGGGTGTCATTTACTTTCTTACTGGTGTTGCGGAATTGTCTGCGATAAGTGTCGGGAGTTACTGCATATCTCCTCAGTAGGGTGTCCTTTACCGTCTGGTATTGCTCCGCTTCCTCGGTGCGGAGAGTCCGAAAAGCCTCCATAGCTCGACCCGCCAGTTTCCCGGCTAGTATCTTTGGCCAAGCTGTGGCGGGGATTTGGTGTAGTGCACATTGCCGTTCAAAATCGGCCAAGAACTCGTCAATCCCCATTTCACTTTCCACAAACGGCTTAAATGCTGCGAAAGGAATCTTTGGAACTCCCGTTGCCTCCGGGGGGGTTCGGTCGGCGAGTCTCATTTTGTGTTCGTAGGCTCTGGTCCTTTCGACATCTGCCTCGGCTTCGGCCATTAATTGCCATATGAGTTCCACGGAAGGGTTCGGCCCATACAGGGGCAGCCTCTCCCTGACCAACCGGGTTTTCTCATCGGTGCAAGTGGCTGTGGCTTCGGCCATGGTAAAACTCTGGTCCATTTTGGTTAGTTCTGCGATTAGCTCTTTCCTTGGGCGGCTGTTCGCGTGTCCCCCTCGGCTCTCCAGTAAGTCCTTTAGCGTGGTGCGCTTCAATTTGTCGTAGTTACTCTCCATCCGTTCTGTACCCCTTCTAGGAATTCCAGGATGATCCCGCCGCTGCCACCAATTGTTACGATTGCCTCCAGGCTAGCAGGAGGTTTGATCGCTTGGATGTCCTGGTTCCCGGGCTTGAAGAGTCGAATGGAGCGATACTCGGTAGAGACCTGTAAGTGTAGAATCTCCCCCTAGCTATGGTGCAGCTAGGATACCCTTTCCCCACACAAAACAAGTCGAGGCTGCGAATTGAGGGTCAAAATAAGAACTGAGGACTGGGGTGCCCAGCCTGCTTTTTATTGTCAATACACACAAAAGGGACACTCCCAAGGGGAGGCATAAAATACCCAATCACATATTGGGTTCAACCCACATGTCCCCTCCCCTCAGATAACCAAGTAACGCAATTACAGGGAGCCCAGCAGGTAGACATCTGGCCACCTACGGTGCCTTGGTAGCAAGACGCAGGTGCCAGGTCCCAGACAGCAGGTGCCTACTCTGCAGGAATATACCGGCCACGTGCGTGAGGAAGGAGGCAGGAGGCGAGGGAGCACTGTCTGAGCTGATGATCTTCCTGCTCCTTCGCGCGCCCTCTCTGATGCCAGGAGCCGGAATATGACATCATTCCGGCCCCGCATCACTAAACTGCGCAAGGGAGCAGAGAGGAGCAGGAAGTCACTGGACCCCAAGGGAAAGGACCCAGAAGACTCCTAAAGGTAGAAGCAACAAGGAATTTGTGTGTTTGTGTGTGTGTGTGTGTCTGGAAGTGAGTATGTGTGTGTGTCTGGAAGTGAGTGTGTGTGTGTGTGTGTGTGTGTCTGGAAGTGTGAGGGTGGGGGGCAGCCTATATATCAGGTAAGTGAGGCATGGGGGGGTGGGACAGCCTATAGATCAAGCAAGTGAGGCATGGGGGGGTGGGACAGCCTATAGATCAAGCAAGTGAGGCATGGGGGGGTGGGACAGCCTATAGATCAAGCAAGTGAGGCATGGGGGGTGGGACAGCCTATAGATCAAGCAAGTGAGGCATGGGGGGGTGGGACAGCCTATAGATCAAGCAAGTGAGGCATGGGGGGGTGGGACAGCCTATAGATCAAGCAAGTGAGGCATGGGGGGGGGTGGGACAGCCTATAGATCAAGCAAGTGAGGCATGGGGGGGTGGGACAGCCTATAGATCAAGCAAGTGAGGCATGGGGGGGGGTGGGACAGCCTATAGATCAAGCAAGTGAGGCATGGGGGGGTGGGACAGCCTACAGATCAAGCAAGTGAGGCATGGGGGGGTGGGACAGCCTATAGATCAAGCAAGTGAGGCATGGGGAGGGGAGAGACAACCTATAGAGTGAGGGATGGGGAGGGGAGAGACAGCCTATAGATCAAGCAAGTGAGGCATGGGGAGGGGAGAGACAACCTATAGTGAGGGATGGGGAGGGGAGAGACAGCCTATAGATCAGGTAAGTGAGGCATGGGGGGACTGGAGAGACAGCCTATAGATCAGGAGGTAAGTGAGGCATGGGGGGACTGGAGAGACAGCCTATAGATCAGGAGGTAAGTGAGGCATGGGGGGACTGGAGAGACAACCTATAGATCAGGAGGTAAGTGAAGCATGGGGGGACTGGAGAGACAGCCTATAGATCAGGAGGTAAGTGAGGCATGGGGGGACTGGAGAGACAGCCTATAGATCAGGAGGTAAGTGAGGCATGGGGGGACTGGAGAGACAGCCTATAGATCAGGAGGTAAGTGAGGCATGGGGGGACTGGAGAGACAGCCTATAGATCAGGAGGTAAGTGAGGCATGGGGGGGACTGGAGAGACAGCCTATAGATCAGGAGGTAAGTGAGGCATGGGGGGACTGGAGAGACAGCCTATAGATCAGGAGGTAAGTGAGGCATGGGGGGACTGGAGAGACAGCCTATAGATCAGGAGGTAAGTGAGGCATGGGGGGACTGGAGAGACAGCCTATAGATCAGGAGGTAAGTGAGGCATGGGGGGACTGGAGAGACAGCCTATAGATCAGGAGGTAAGTGAGGCATGGGGGGACTGGAGAGACAGCCTATAGATCAGGAGGTAAGTGAGGCATGGGGGGACTGGAGAGACAGCCTATAGATCAGGAGGTAAGTGAGGCATGGGGGGACTGGAGAGACAGCCTATAACAAGCCAGGACCATCAAACTCCTCTCCCTCTGGCTTGTCATGCTCGGCTGTCCAGGGTATATACTGTGCCATATACCACCAGAGTGCCTGGTAGGCATCTTCCAGCCAAATCTCCTGCCATACTCTGAGCTCCAATTCCTTCACCCATTCCTCCAGGGGCTGCTCTCCCAGGAAGGGCATCCGCAGGGCCACTTGCTTCTGCAACCGCTGCTCTTCACTGGGGAGACTCTCACCCCGCTGGTATTGTACATCCAGGGCCTGGTACCAGATGCTTTTCCTTAATGCATCCCGGCGATCCAGGTCCTCCTCCTCGTATAACACTGCTGGTTCCATCCTGGTGCTTTTAGAGTCGCTGTACTGGGACATGCGTTGCCCCCACTTGTAAATCCAAAGAAATGGTGTTTCCTGTAGCTGTCCTTCTGGCTGTAGGAACGATCCCACCGCTGCCACCAATTGTAACGGACCGTTTCAGCAGACAAGGGGTTGAAATCCGTTTAGGCGATATGCCCCTTTCTGAGAGACAGGCACAGCTACTGCAGAACACCAAACTCCAGAACTGGATACAAAATAGCACTCCAAACTGGAACCTCACGAATAGCTGCTAGCAGACGAACAGGAAAAGCAGACATCAGCTTACACTCCTAGCAATCGATCTCCAGCAGCATACAGTGAATCCCCCCAAGAACGAGACAAGGCTCCGTGTTGAGGGTCAAGCAGTGGTCTGAGGTGCTGGCACACCCAGCCTGTTTTTTATTACAAGTGAACACATACAGGCCACACCCAGGGGGAGGCATAAAATAACCAATAGTATCACGGGTGCAACCCACACATCCCCTCCCCTTAGTGTGACACATAATCCCATTATACATACAGTTAAAACATACTTTTTACCCAACTTTCATAACTCTAAAACCATACATCACATTCACATAAAAATCCATATCCACAATCAATCCATTCAGGGGAACAACATATTAAAAATTGGCATGAATCAGACCAGGGGTTCAAAAGTTAGTAAAGTATCTTTTAAAACCCCTGGCAGCATGGCAAAAAAAACATCCCCACAATGCATCCTGGTTTCATCCCTTCTGCCCTGGAGATAATTGGAGAAGTAATCCAATTATCCAGGACTAGAGGCAGACTCCATTAACCACATGGTTGCAAAACAACATGAAACTCTTTAAAATACATAAAGTCACATTTTACACATAACACAGACATTTCACATATCCCCAGATAGCTCAGGTCTGAGTGCACATTATTAGGTGAATGGCACTCAGACCAACCGAATACAGTTTAATCGCCATAGAGCCAAAGTCTTTAATCACACGAATAGGCTCCATGGCATAGCTATCTGGGTTACCACAGCTCACACAGGGCAAGTACCAAATGACCCCACTGTATTTAAAGGGCCAGACTGAGTGACATACACTCTGGTATGGCCGAATACTGTTTTTAAAGGGCCCAATCTCCCAGGGCCATAGTCCAAAGGCAGCAGGCGGGCAGCCAGGCTTCTCCAATGCAATGTGGCGAGATTGCTCTCGTCACACATGGTAATACAGCTCGTGATAAAATGCTCATTGTGTATACATTTCCTCCATAGTTTTAGGTACACAATTACAAATATTATTTACATATAAACCACAGCATTAAAACCACCTGCCTAATATTCTGTAGTTCCCCTAGTGCTACCAAAACAGCTCTGATGCATTGAGTCATGGACCCCACAAAACCTCTGAACATGTCCTGTGGTTAAAAGGAAAAAATAATACACTCTGTGGGAAAGATAAAAAGTAAGCAGCTCTAAACAACCTAATATGTGGTATCCCCTACACCACCATAAAAACAATAGCATACATACAAAACAATAGGTGGAACCGCTTGAGTCTTTGGTAATCTGTAAAACAAGGATATATGCATGAATAGCGTAGTATGTCTATACAATAAAATTGAATGGAAGAAGTAAATAGTAGTTGCACTCACAAGGTTGGAGTCATACCCTCATATGACTCTCTTTGTATGCTCCTTTGGACCATTCAAGGTTGTCCAAACCTTATGCTGCCAGAATCCTGGTTGTCCTTCTGCACCTGTGCCTGGTGTCTCAAAATGAAGTAGCAGGAAACCCAGATATATACTCAAAAGTAGGTTTATTCTTAAAAAAATGTTTAAAACAAATATACTTTACCAGAAACAACTGGTTAAAGTGCAAAAGTGTCCAAGACTAGTCCAAAGTAAAAGTCTTTAAGAAGTGTCCTTCAATAAAGTGTCCAAAACGCGTTTCGCCTCTCAATCAGGCTTCCTCAGTATCTGTGGTATCTGGCACCAAGACATTAGTAACAGATCTTTTAAGTCCTGCACGTTCTGTGAGGTGGAGCCTCTATGGATCTCAGCACACACCACAAACGCTCAATTGGATTGAGATCTGGGGAATTTGGAGGCCAAGGCAACACCTTGATCTCTTTGTCATGTTCCTCAAACCATTTCTGAACAATTTATTTAGTGTGGGAAGGTGCATAATCCTATTGAAAGAGACCTCTGCCATCAGAGAACACTATGGCCATCAAGGGGTGTATGTGGCATGTAGCAATCTCTAGGGAGGTGATATATGTTAAAGTAACATCCACTTGAATGCCAGGACAACAGGTTTCCAAGCAGAATATTGCTCATGGCATAACATTGCCTGTGCCAGCATGCCTTCTACTCATCCTGCTCCCATCTTTTCCCTATGTAAGCGTTGCACACACCCGGCTATCTACCCAATATAAAAGAAAACATGATTTATCAGACCAGACTTCTTTTGTTGCTCCATGGTCCAATTTTGATGCTCATGTGCCCATAGAAGGTACTTTTGGTTGTAGACATCATGGGCACTCTGACCGGCCTGGGGCTACTCAGCCCCATACACAGCAAAGCGTGATGCACTGTGTTTTATGACACCTACTTATCATGGACAACATTACATTTTTTAGTAATTTGAGCTACAGTAGCTATTTTTTTTTTTTTTAATTCTTTATTTTTAGCGTGCATGAAAATATAACAAGTGGGCTCGTCATGCCCCAACAGCTTTGACAAGCATACAAACAGGCATTTAACAGCTGGTTGGCATGTGGAATATTCTGCACAATTTTTATATAGATTAATAGTTGATTAAACTATACTGCATAAGTATGCATAGTATGGCAGGTTAAGTTTAACTGTTGCTGTAGATTAGTTACTGAGTCCTAGAAAATATGATTCAATACATGCTGATGTAATCTGTAAACATATTTAAGCATAGCAGTTGTCTGAGTGTACTGATGGTTAATATAAACAGTGAGTATATTAGTACACAGGCTAGTCGTGTTTGTCTACAGAGAAGTCATAAGAGTTAAAATAGATTTGTAAATAGGAGAGAGGAAGCAGCGTAACATTGCAATAAGGCACATTTAACTATACAAAATTAGACTGGCATCCTGTAATTGCTGAAAAGTGGCAGGAGCTTCTCCCACTGAGTGCAGCCCAGACCTTGAGAGAGAGTCCCTTTGGCAGTTCATGCTTGTCCAACCCCCGATCTGCAGAGTGTGTGGCATGGTAGTAGTGAGTCCATCGTGTTCACTGGTAAGAGGGGTGAGTGCTCTCCCCTTGTGAGATTCCGTAGTGAGGTCCTCAGCTGGATGTAGTTGGATTGCTGTGTTGTCGTGTAGGTCGGCAGGAGTAGCAGCCTTGCCTATTGATGGACCGGGTGGCAGGTCCCGACTGCTCGTTGCCGCGGGAGCTGGGAACCCCGTCTGTGGGTGGGTAAGTTGGTAGCTGTGCTGTAGCGAGGGTCCCCGTTGCTTTTCCGTCGTCTGGACAGCCTCTAGGTATCGGTGTAGCTGTGATCTCGTGGTCCCTGGTTGCGCCGCCATTTCAAGGTTGCCTCCCGTTTCCGCCATTTTGGTCGTGGGGAGCCCCCTCAGGCCCAAGCACTACAGGTCGCGGAGGCAGTCTCCTGAGACCGGGATGACCCCCCCGGTCCAAAGGGGGGGGGAAGATACGGGGCCCTTACCGCGTGGCATCGGAGTTCCGAAGGGAAACCGCAGGGCAGGATAGCGAGGTAGCGGCCGTCCACCTCACTCACCGCTCGGGTAGGCCTCAGATGGAGCTGTGCTTATGTGCCTTCTCAGGGGTCAAAACGCTTGGAATCCGAGTAGCCTCAGCTCCAGCACCTCCTTGCCCGCAGGACCACTGCTGCTTAACTGCAGGTGAGTAGCTTATTTGCTTTTTATGAGCATAATTGTCGTGAGTCTGCAGGAGCTCGACTTGAATGCGACCTCTCAGCATGGCGGTCGGCCCCGCCCGCCCACAGTAGCTATTTTGTGTGATTGGAACTGACGGGCTAGCCTTTGCTTCCAGCATGCATCAATGAGCCTTGGGTGCCCATGACTCTGATGCCGGCTCTACTTACTTGCAACACTTTTGGTAGGCACAAACCACTACATACTGGGAACACCCCACACGATTTGCTGTTTTGGAGATGCTCTGACCCAGTCATCTAGCCATCACTATTTTGCTCTTGTCAATGTTACTCAGATCTTTTCCCTTGCCCATTTTCCTGCTTCCAATACATGAATATCAAGAACTGACTGTTCATTTCCTCCCTAATATATCCCACCCCTTGACACGTGCCAGTTTTCTTAACTTCACCTCACCTGTCAGTAGTTTTAATGTTGTGGCTGTTCAGTGTAAACGTTTATTTTTATTTATTCCAAATTATTGTGTTTAATCTTGGAATGTCAAGCTTGACAGGCCAATATTGTGAGTTTAAATACTAAAATAGTCAGTTTTGTACGCTTTTCAATTACATCACAGGCTGAAGACTATACACAGCTAAGTGAAGTGATGATACTAATAGCTAGGTGACATTTGTGTGTGGACATTACAGTGTGTGTGTTTCTTTATGGTAGTTCCAAAATTAGATTTCAGATATTGTGCACATATGCATTTGTTGTGTTAACATCTTCATGAAATCTTCATGAACGACTCACATTGACTGTTGGAATTTCACTGAAGCGACTACCGTAGACGAGTTTTTCGGCCTTTACAAGCCCATCGGTCCTGTTGGGGGCTGGGAGCAAGCTGTTACTTACCTTTACAGCAGCTCCGTTCAGCTCCCTTCTCCCCGTGCCGTTCAACTCCACTGTAAGTCTTGCGAGAGCGAGCGTTGCCATGGTAACCCGCAGACCGTGAGATTTACACTGGAGCTGAACGGTACGGAGGAGAAGGGAGCTGACCGGAGCTGCTGTAAAGGTAACAGCTTACTCCCTCTCCCAGCCCCCCTCCTGCACAGCCCATCCACTGGACCACCAGGGAATAATATAGCCCCCCTCCCTGGCCATGTATCAAGCAGGGAGGTGGGACAAAAAAAAAAAAAAAAAATGTAAATAATATTATAATAAAATAAAATATATATTTTATTTTTTTTGTCAATCACTTTTTTTATTGAGACATAGAAATGCATGGGGTACAGAATGAGAAAAGAGAAACAATAGGTTTCATACATAACGGGTATGGCCTAGTGCAGTATATATCGTCCCAGGTCTTCTGCAGGCCTCATTTTATGGTAAACATATTGAACTAATAATGTATAACAGGTTATAGCATATAATACGGTAGAACTCTCAATAGAGGGGTCATTTAACTGTTAGCTGACTTTTTTGTGATCTGCTATCATTGTGGTATGACGTTCTCAGGTTAAACAGAGACTTAAGCTACGTGTGGGGGTATAGAGTTTATGTTCGGTAAAATGGTGAACGTCAGGGGGTAGGTTAGTGTCGTGGGGTAGGATGTTGCTACTTCGTCGGGTTTGTTGAGAGGGTTCTTATAGTTGTAGGTTGCTTAAGAGTCGTTACATGTTGCGGGCGTGGGGAGCCGTCGGGTATGTGTGGGTGATGGGTGGGGCAGCCCAGGGGTCCGCCTCTTGGCTCGGTTTACAGTTGATATAACAGAGTATATCAGGTCTGGTCAAGCTACCTGGCTGATTACGTCTGTCTGACCCAACCATTTGTCTCCCGTGCCGTGCAGCGATGCCGTGAGGGATTTCATGCTATATATGTCCTTCACCTGGTCCATCCATTGCTCCACGGTCGGTGGCTCTGCCGAGCGCCATTTAGTTGGGATGAGGGATTTCGCTGCATTAAGCAAATGTTTGGTTAGTGAACGTTTGTAGGTGGCGATGGGAAGTGTGGTGTGGTGGAGTAGCAGGGGCTGGAACGGTAGCTCCGGATCTGCTATGTTCTTGATTTTGGAGTGAATTTGCTTCCAGTACTGCCTGATTTTGGGGCACGACCACCAGATGTGGATGTCCGTCCCCCCCTCGGATCTGCATCTCCAGCAGGTGTCAGGGAGTTCGCTATTCATGCGATGTAGTCTCGCTGGGTCCTGTACCAGTTGACCATAATTTTGTAGTTTAGTTCCTGGATTTTTGAGCTGATTGTGCCCTGGTGTGCTAGTACGTGGATCTTCTCCCATTGTTGGTCTGTTATTGTTTGGTCCGTAGCTTGTTCCCAGCGAGACATGTACAGTGGTGGTGCGCGTGGCGTGGTCGTGAGCAGCATGGAGTAGAGGAGTGTGATTCCCTTCAGCGGTCGATCTCTGGCTACGCACATGTGTTCGAAGGCAGTTAGTTCCCTATGGAACAGGTGTTTGCCTGTCGTGGCCCGTTGAAAGTGCTGTATCTGATGGTATCGGAACCTGTCCATTAGTGAGATGGTGCCTTCTGGGATCAGCTCCCTTAATGGTTTCAATCTCGTCATGGAGCCTAGGTGCTTCATGTAGGTCCAGTCCGTGCCCCCGAGGCCTGCCACATCCTCAGGTCGTAGGCCTCCTGCAATATCAGGGTTATGGGTTATAGCTGTCAGGGGTCTGGCGTTGTGGTGAGACCGTCTGTCAGTCGGGTAGCGATCCTTATCTGCATCATGGCCCGAATAAACGGGTTTTGGATCATTTTGGGGTCCTTTAGGGGGTGCGTCGTCCATACTGCGGATGGTAGCTTTTGGACCACTTGGTTGTTCTCCAATTCCCGCCAAATTTTATCTGAACTTAATGCGTGCCAGTCCACCAGCCGTAGTAGGTGGGTAGCCCTGTAGTAGTGAACTATCGAGGGGAGTCCCAAGCCCCCCATTCATTTGGGCAGAGACAGGAGTGCCCCATTAACCCTGGGCCATCCCGTTTTCCATACAAATCTTATTATTGCAGTGTTGAGCGTCTGAAAGAAGGCTCTAGGTATCATGATTGGAATAGTATGAAATAGGTAGAGGAGTCGCGGGAGCAGATTTAACTTCAGGGCATTAATTCTCCTGAACCAGGAGGCCACCCCAGGTCATCATATCTTTTTGCAGCATACGGAGAATGGGTATTAAATTCTTCTGGTAGAGGCGGGTTGCGTCTTCGGTGAGCCAGATACCTAAGTATTTGATCTTGTCCACACACCATCTAAATGGGTACTGTGCTCGGAGATGGGATGTGTCTGCGGTGGGTAGGTTGAGTGGGTAGGCTTCTGATTTATCAGTATTGAGCTTTAGGTTGGAGAGAAGTCCATATTCCCAGAACCTTACTAGTAGGTTCGGTAGTGAGATGAGTGGGTTGGCAAGGAAGAAGAGGAGATCATCTGTGTAGGCCGCGACTCTCTGTTCCAGTCCATTGCAGGTGAGGCCCGTTATTCCCCCGTAACGTCTGACCGCCCCCAGGAAAGGTTCCAGGGAGAGGGCAAACAGGAGGGGGGACAGGGGACACCCTTTCCTCGTGCCATTGCGGATGTTGAACGGCTGCGATAGGGCACTGTTGATGCGCAGGCGAGGTTTGGGTGTCGTGTAGAGGGAGGTTATCCATGTCAACATGTGTGGCCCAAATCCCATCGCGCGGAGTGTCGCCAGCATGAATTGCCAGTCCACCCGATCGAACGTCTTCTCAGCATCGGTCGAGAGGAGAAGGATCCCCCGCCGGCTGCCCCGCGCCATGAGGATCACGTTGAGGGCTCTGATGCGCCTCCCTGCTGGGGAAAAATTCCACCTGGTCCGGATGTACCAGGTCCGGCAGTGCGCGCCCGACCCGCATGGCCAGTACTTTGGTGAACAATTTCAGGTCTGCATTGAGTAAGGAAATCGGCCTGTAGCTGGAGCAGTTCGGCAAGTCCTTTCCGTCTTTTGGGATGAGTGAGATGGTGGCCACCAGCGTGTCCCTCGGTAAGTGGCTGCCGTCAAGCAGGTGGTTGAGGCTACATAGGAGGTGTGGTAGCAGAATGTCTTGGAATTTGTTATAATATGCTGCGGGGAGGCCATCTGGACCAGGTGCCTTGTGGGCTTTGGCAATCTTAAGGGCTTGTTTGAGTTCCTCTAGGGAAATCGGCTTTTCCATTGTAGTCCTCTGTTCGTCTGTAAGGGTTCGGGACACATGTTGTTCCAGGTAGGATGCGATTTTGGTCTTGCGTCTTGTTTGTGCAGTTGCCTCCTGAGCCGTTGGTATATTATAGAGTTCTGTGTAATTGTGGTGGAAGGCCTTCGCTATTCCGTCAGGCAGTTGAGTGAACGTGTGGAGTTTAGTGATGTGTGAGAGTCTCCGTTCCCGCTGCAGTCGTCTGGCCAGGAGTCTCCCACATTTGTCAGAGTATTCGTAGAAATGTCTACGAGATTTACGGATGTTTCGGGGGAGGCCCTGTAAGAGTAGCTGTCCGAGGTTCCTCCGTGCTTCCTGGAGTTCTTTGTAGGTGTCTTCCGATAGGGTGGTCTTATGGAGAGTTTCAAGTGTTGCTACTTGTTGTGCCAGTCGCGTGGCCTCTTGCCGCAGGGACTTCTTCCTGTGGGTGCAGTAGCATATGAGATGACCTTGGATCATGCATTTGTGTGCCTCCCTTATTGCCGGAGGTTCCACGTCTGGAGTGGAGTTCTCCTCGAAGTACCTTTGTAGTGCTTCTCTCATCTCCATGGTCGCTTCCAGCTCTTCCAAGACTTGCTCGTTGAGTCTCCACTGCCTTTCCCTTGGTTTGTATAGCGGGGAGGCGATGCTCGTCAAGACTGGCGTGTGGTCGGACCAGGTGGCCGTTCGGATCTCACTGGATTGCAGGAGCGAGAGAAACTCTATTGGGAGGAAGATATAGTCCAATTTACTGTAGCAGTTGTAAATTGTGGAGTAATATGAGTAGTCTCTTTCTGTCGGGTGAGCCACCCGCCACGAGTCCGCCAGCCCTGAGTTTTTGAGGGCCGTGAGAGCCTTACATTGGTAAGAGGCTGGAAGCGAGCTAGTTCCAAGGGATGTGTCTAGGCGTGGATCTAATGCTAGGTTAAGATCCCCTGCTAGGATTAATATGCCCTCCCTAAAGCGTTCCATGGTGTGCAGCGTGCGTATCAGGAATTTATATTGCGCCGTGTTGGGTGCGTAAACACACGCCAGGGTGTAGAGGTGTCCAGCGATCGCGCCCTTCACAAATATATAACGTCCTTCTGGGTCTGCTAGCTCAGTGTGGCTCTGAAACGGTACCGTGCGGGCAATGAGGACCGCCACCCCAGCCTTTTTAGCGTGGCGGGGCATTACGTCCCTGGAAGTGCGTTTCTTGGATAATTGCAATCGATGTGCGTGCCGACCACAGCGTGCGTAAGAGGTGAAAGCGCCGTTCTGGCACGTTCAGGCCTCTGACGTTGTTGGACCATAGGCCGAGTTCTGCCGGTGTAAAGTTACAGGTCATTTTCTGCGAGTGCGAAATGGGGGGGAGAGGGAGAGGGAGAGGGAGAGGGAGAGGGAGAAGGAGAAGACACCGGGGGGGGGGGGGAGTTTGAATGGGGAGCCAGTCAGGTGTCCGACCCCAGCAGAGTCCCACGGGTCCTGGAGTCCCAACCCCTCTACCTCCCCTGTCCTCTCGTCTCCTCCGAGTTGTGAGGTGTCGTTAATAACTCAACACACCGGGTATGCCCAAGGGGTGTGAGTCCAACTAACGTCGGGCGACCCTAGGTCACGCCTTGTGTACCTGTACAGGTGTGCGTCTGTTAATAGAGGGTGACTACTGTCCAGGTTCTGTCACACTGTGTTCAAAGTATTGTCTGACGTGTGTGATAGTAAATTCCAACTAGTGTATCGTCAGCATCCTGTGACCGTCACCGTTACTCAAGAATGTGTACTACCCTCTGAGTTATTCTGTCGAAGTGCGGTTAGCGGTTATGAATGTGGGATCAGTGGATTCGAATGAGGACTCCAGGTGGAGTTTGACCTCCGTATCTCGGGTGTACCCTACGTGTCGTCCCACGTCTATGTGTTCCTGTTGCTGGTTTTTCATTTGGGCTGGGCTCCCCTCCCTCCATGGCTAGCATGTCATTGCCTGGGGCAGTGCCCGTACACTGGATCGGGGAAGGGGGGGGGTCCAGTCTGGGTCTGTAGATATCTGCCCTCAGTGGTCTCTGTGTGGGTTATACCGTTGTGCATGCTGTCCAAAGGCGGGGCTGGGGGGCACGGGCACGTTATGTGGCGCGTCATCCCTTAGCGTTGGTCTTTCCTATAATAGTGGGCACCCACCATCCCATCCACCCCCAACAGTAGTAGCGGTTGTCCCCGAAGGCATGAGGGCCCTCCATCCCAAAGATTCAGCGTTGGGGCCTCTCCCCCCCCCCATCAACCCCACAGCCCCACAACCCCCCACAGAGATGTTTCATCATTGTTCAAATGTCCCCACATGGTATGCCGGGCAGAAACAGGGTGCCAGGATGTGTTCCTCCCCACCCAGCCCCCAACCCCACAGTGGGCCCCGGTGTGAGGTGCCGGTGGTGGCTCTACGGACCGCCCTCCCCCAATACATGTGAGAACCGGTAGCTAGGAGCAATGGGGGGGGGGGGTTGGAGGACACCCCAGGTCAAGGACTCCCCAGGTCAAGGACTCCCCAGGTCAAGGACTCCCCAGGCCCAGGACTCCCCTCCGGGGGGGGGGGGGAGACCCACCGTTAGCTACAGTTCATGCGGTGAGGTCGCAGGGTGCCCGGTCCGGTGGAATGTTAGAGTCCCAACTCACTACTCCGCTCCCGCTGGTCCTCCCCAGCGGCGTGGCGGTGACATCCGGCCTAGACTAGTGGTGGAGGGCTGCAGGCCCGCATCTTCTCCTCTTCTGTGGCCCATGGGCTCTTCCAGGAGCCAGTTGCGAATTCATGTGGGTGGAAGGTGGAGCGCCCTGAGAAATCGTGGGGCGTCATCTGGCATCTTGATTGTGTGCCAAGTGGTTCCCTGTCGTGCTTTGAGGCTAAAGGGGAACCCCCATTTATAGGGTATCCCCTTATCACGGAGGGCCGTGGTAATCGGCCGCAGTGCCCTTCTGGCGTCCAGCGTGAGGCCGGAGAGATCCTGGAAGAATGCCAGCTCTGCTCCCATATATTCGACAGATTCCTGGCCGCCGTCATGATCTGCTCCTTCAACGGGAAGGAGTGGAGGCAGCACACCACATCCCTGAGTCTGCCGTCTGGTCTGGCCTGCGCACGGTGGGCCCGGTCTAGGCGGATGTCGGGCGGTGCGTCAGGGCCCAGGATCTGGCAGAAGAGCTGTGTCAGAGAGACCGCCAGGGGTTCTGTGTCCGGCTCCGGGAGGCCTTGGATGCGGATGTTGTGCCTCCGGCTCTGGTTCTCTAAATCTTCCACCTGGCGTCTTAAGGTCAGCAGCATGTTCCCCTGTCGGGTGGCCGCAGTCTCTGCTGCTCGATGTTGCTGGCAGCAGAGTCTCGCCTCCGCCTCCACCGTATCCACTCTTGCTTCCAGAGCTGTGAGGTCTGTGCGGAGGCCCTGTAGGTCTTCCCGGACCGCCTCCCTTATTTCTCGTACTAGAGCTCCGGTATCCGCCTTAGTGAGCATGTTGCTCCCGATTCGGGTGAGTTCAGCCCTGATAGAGTGGAGGGCATCATCTGGGCTAAAATCAGGTTTGGAGTTCCCTCCGCTGGTTGCGCTGGGGGACACCGCCGCCATGTTGCTTCTGGGATCTCAGGCACATTGTAGGAAGCCGTGCATAGCGACTGCCATCTTGGATTGATCATACGGCCCAATGGGTGCCCTGCTACCCATGTGGTGAGGGAAGGTAGCAGAGGTCAGAACTCTCTTGGTCCTACCTCCTGGACACTGCAGGTGCCAAGGACCAGATTAAAATATGGTCGTTTGTGACAGTGTGATCATGCAGAGCAGGCTCAGGTGTCAGGTTTCTCCCTCCTGCTGTTGCTCATTAATGCCTTGTATCTCTATTTAGTGGACTTGTCTAAAACTAAGAAGGGTGGGTAAAAGAGAGAGGGGGGGGGGGGGCTAAGGTAACTCCCCTAGCTGAGACGTGTCCAACAATGAATGCTGACCAAGTTTACAGTACATTAACCATTTATTACATATTTTTCTACATTTTTTTACCTTTATTTTAGTTTGTATATTTGTTTAAAGGGACACTCCAGGCACCCTGACCACTTCTGCCCATTGGAGTGGTCTGGGTGCCAACTCCCACTACCCTTAACCCTGCAAGTGTAATTATTGCAGTTTTTTATAAACTGCAATAATTACCTTGCAGGGTTAACTCCACCTCTAGTGGCTGTCTATTAGACAGCCACTAGATGGCACTTCCTGGATTATAGCACAGAAAACCTGTGCTAGAGCGTCGCTGGACGTCCTCACGCTGTGTGAGGACCTCCAGTGTCGCTCAATTCCCCATAGGAAAGCATGCCGCGCATGCGCATTAGGTCTCCCCGGGCGGGATCAGTCTCGCCCACCGGCCGACGTAATGAAGAGGAGGAGCGGTGGCGGAGGAAGAAGCAGCGACGTGGGACATGTCGCTTCCTCAGGTAAGTCACTGAAGGGGTTTTCACCCCTTCAGCAACCGGGGTTTGGGTGGTGGGAGGGTGAGTGGACCTGCAGTGCCAGGAAAATGGATTGTTTTCCTGGCACTGGAGAGTCCCTTTAAATAAGTTTGCTGACTGGTTTTAAAAAACAAATTGATATGTGATGCACTTACAGGATTATTTACTGAAGTGGGAATTTTTAGGAATTTTAATTAAATAAAAAAAAAAAATTCAAATGTAAGGCCATAGTAATCGAACTGGAAAAATTCTCTAACTATTCTCCAATTTTAATTATTCTCCTATTAAAAACTCACATTGAGTTCACATTGAACTCCTAACAATCCTCACATAAGTAAAAAAAAAAAAAAAAAAACTTGTTAGACAAAGTTCCATTCAGTGGCAAAACAAAAGGGATTTGTAATATTCCACAGAATAGAAAAAAAAACATTTATATGCCCACATGTTTTCATATAATTATTTGCCTGTCTGTGTTGTGAAGATAACTAAATAGTGTCGTTAGTCGTTAGTAAACGTTTGGAACACTCATAGACTCAAAACACAGCAATAGCATAGTTACCAATTTATTTATATTTAAAAAAAACTATACAATACTGCACATTGGTGTATTCCGTGTGTGAAAATTGTAGTGGTTAGTATCACTTTTTAGTTACTATCTTCCACAAAATTAATTTTAATCACTAAACAGTAAGTTGTGGTGAACTCAGGGAGTCACTTAAAAAGTAATATAGTGGTCACAAAGCAATTCCCTCCACAGACACAATTTTCATGGGCAAAAAAAAAAAAAAGCGTTATCCTCTTGTTTCGTTTAAGGATAGGTATGAATTCCTGTCAGTGAGTAGTTAATGACCTTCGATGTATGCATTCAGCTATTCTTTGGAATGTGGTTGAACAGAGTAAATATAAAGCTAATGAATAGGAATATAAAGTAATACCCATATAGCCCTTACAGTTCACTTGTTACCACAAAGAGAGCAGGACTTTGCTCTGTGCCAAAGCAAGCTACTAAGGAATTTGAAAATATAAGCAAAAGCACTTGTTTGCTATCTATCCTTCCCTCAGCCGGGAGCATGAGGACATAAATTTTGAAGAAGCTTTCAAACAGCATGCCAAGATGGAGGAAAATGAAAAGCAGAAGAGTTTTTAGAACTATGACGCCAGGTGTTTTACATTCGATGATATACATTCCTCTCATTCCAAAGCCTACATGCTTACCTTTCTAAATCGTATTGTAGTTGCGAATTCAAGATGCTGTAGATAAACAGGGAATCAGACAGTTTATTCACAAAATAGGAATATATGTAGCAATGACGAGTAGAATTCGCCCCTAGTGAGTGTGCCATGGACTCTCTAGGCTAGCAGCGGGCAGATGATTTAGAGATTATGAATTTTGGACGATCAACTATTTGGTTGAAAAAACACATTTCAAGCCACCACGTGCCCTAATCCTGCAGCCACCAAAAAAAGTTAAAGGCCGAGCTGTTTCTGTTGGTACCAGATTTGTGCTTAAAAGAACACTCCATCTGAAAAAAACAACTATTTTTAAAAAATGTTTAGTAGATATACCTCCAATGAAAACATGCATGCAAAAGCAGATTTCCTGTCCGCAGCCTTTGTAAGCCCTTCTTTTTCTTTCCCAGGACATACTTTCTGTGTCTGTCCAATCACAGTCTTCCCAATGTAGCTCATCGATATGTCTTTGTAAGGCAGGTGCTCTGGGCAATTGCTGCCTATTGAGTTTAGCTCCACTGAGCCAAACAACCAGGAAGTAAGACTGGTTGTCTGATTGACAGTCAGGTGAGTTTAGCAAGGTTAACTTATAAATGTGCCAATTCCTATTGGAATCTGCATTTAGTTTTTTGTAAAATGAAAAAAAAAAAATACACTCCTCACACAAAAAAAAAAACACTTCACCATGCTAAAGTGCTTTAGATATGTGGAGTGTCCCTGCTGACGGCACTAGCATACAAATAGTTAAACAGCTGCCTGTGGAGGTTACAATGACCCCCACATGAGTTCAAGGATGTTTTTATACCTCTTCCATGCCCTGACTACCCATGTTTCAGGTGAGGGTATGTCGCTAAACAGTGACCAGCCATAACTGCTCGCTGTAATAAAAGCCCAGTGACTGGGTAGCAATTGCTGCCTATTTGCTAGTAATGTACATCCCCATTCCAACGACGGTGGGCATTTTGTTTGGGATCTAATATTGATAACGAAAGGACCTAGTGTCCTCCCTATGAGTCGGGCTCTAATATTGCCAATTGGAGGGGATCTATGTAGAACCTGTTGCCTGCATCCAGGACACATGGTGTATTTATGTCGTAAATGGTTGTGCTGTAAAACATAAAGAAAATGTCCAGGCCTATTTTCTCTCCTTTATGTTCACTTTACATTTATTTTCTAAACATATATTTTCTTCTTAATACTAGCACATTGTGCTTCCCAACTGGTCAGGAAAGCTATAGATTATCTTTTATTTGGATATTTATTGCATGCATTTACCAGTTTTGATCCCAATGAAATGACTGTGAGCATATAACCAGTTCATGTTTTTAATCTGTCTGTCTCATGTGAGCAAAAACAAAAGCAGAGTACAACAGTCTACTATAGTAAAAAAAACCTAGAACACTACTAAAAGACTGCTTATTGGTCCCCAACCAAGAACTTTAAATCACATGTAGTTTTGCCTTTTAGAGGATTAATATTTCAGAATGTCAAGGAATTATATTGTAGTAGATTTAAACAGTGAGTTATGAATAATGTAAATCTGCAGCTGAAACGATCCATACATGTCAGACTCAGAGATGTATGAAATGTGCACTCCTGACCTTATTTTATTATTTGTATAATCAAGCGAATGTATTACAGGTGTGTGCTGACACATTCCCCAGCATCCCATGGCTTCATTGCAGCCCTGATATACAGCTGCATATAAAACAAAACTCTAGCATATATCCATAAAACAGATGCTGGAAAAGAACCACTCAATTAATTTGAATTTAATTGATAGCAAGTGACAAGGCTGATTTAAATAAACTTTTAAAATTCAGTTTATTTGTGCATATTAATTGTAAAATGCAAATTACAGACCATGCTAAAACGCATGACCTCTGACCATATAACCACCAAACTTACCCGTTGCCCCCCAATAAACAGACAGGACACCTTTCAGTGAATGAGGGCAACAGCCACAGCTTTATTTAACCATAAACATTGTAAAACCCAACAGACAGTTCCGCTCCACCTTGTCTCCATAAGCCCTAACGGCCAGCACTTGCCATCAGCCTGTCGTCTCCCCAATCCACTTCAGCATCTTACTCTTTCCCAGGGGCGGGCTGGGAAGGGGGGCAGGGAGGCAATTGCCCCCCAGGCCGCCCTAAACCCAGGGCTGCACACATCCAGCAAAAAAATGAAAAATCTGAATCCCTTGCTTCTGGCTGAGGAGTCAGATTTTTCAACTTCCCTCACTCTTCCTTCAGTCTGCAGTCAGTGGAGTCGGCCGGCCTCTCCTGATGATGTCAGGAGGAGGGGGCGTGACTTCCACTGCTCTTCTCACAGGACCGCTGGGGAGTCTGGGAGAAGAGCAGAGGAAGTCACGGCCCCTCCTCCTGACATCATCAGGAGAGGACGACTTCACTGGTTGCTGCTACTGTTGGCTGCTGTCCACCCCTCCCTGGCCTAAGGTAAGACTCAGGGAGGGGAAATACACTTTAGTGTTTTTTTTATTCCCCTCCTCAGCCCCTGTCCCCTTAGTCAGCCCCTGCCCCCTCCTCAGCCCCTGTCCCATCCTCAGCCCCTGTCCCATCCTCAGCCCCTGTCCCATCCTCAGCCCCTGCCCCATCCTCAGCCCCTGTCCTCTCCTCAGCCCATGTCCCCTTAGTCAGCCCCTGTCCCATCCTCAGCCCCTGTCCCATCCTCAGCCCATGTCCCCTTAGTCAGCCCATGTCCCCTTAGTCAGCCCCTGTCCCCTTAGTCCGCCCCTGTCCCCTTAGTCAGCCCCTGTCCTCTCCTCAGCCCCTGTCCCCCCTCCTCAGCCCCTGTACCCTTTCCTCAGCCCCTGTACCCTCTCCTCAGCCCCTGTCCCCTCTCCTCAGCCCCTGTCCCCTCTCCTCAGCCCCTGTCCACACCTCAGCCCCTGTCCACACCTCAGCCCCTGTCCACACCTGTCCCCTTAGTCAGCTCCTACCTCAGCCCCTGTCCCCTTGGTCAGCCCCTGTCCCCTTGGTCAGCCCCTGCCCCACCCTTTCCCTGCTCCTTTCCCCCCTCTCAGCTCCTGCCCCCTTCCTCAGCCCCATGCCCCCCACCACAGCCCCTCTCCCCCAATTGCAACCTATATTACCCACACCACAGCCCCTTTCCCCAAATTGTAGCCATCAACTTGCTTCAGCCCCTATCCCCCCGTACATTTCCTAAACCCCCAATTACAGCTTATACCCTCCACTACCACCCCCTGTCCCCCACTACAGCCCTGTCCCCCACTACAGCCCTGTCCCCCACTACAGCCCTGTCCCCTTACTCAGCCCCTGTCCACTGGTTTTAAAAGTGTAAAGTTTGTGTGTGTGTGTATGAGTATGGCTGTGTGTATGAGTATGGCTGTGTGTATGAGTATGGCTGTGTGTATGAGTATGGCTGTGTGTATGAGTATGGCTGTGTGTATGAGTATGGCTGTGTGTATGAGTATGGCTGTGTGTATGAGTATGGCTGTGTGTATGAGTATGGCTGTGTGTAGGAGTATGGCTGTGTGTAGGAGTATGGCTGTGTGTAGGAGTATGGCTGTGTGTAGGAGTATGGCTGTGTGTAGGAGTATGGCTGTGTGTGCGCGCATCAGTATGGCTGTGTGTGTGCGCGCATCAGTATGGCTGTGTGTGTGCGCGCATCAGTATGGCTGTGTGTGTGCGCGCATCAGTATGGCTGTGTGTGTGCGCGCATCAGTATGGCTGTGTGTGTGCGCGCATCAGTATGGCTGTGTGTGTGCGCGCGCCAGTATGGCTGTGTGTGTGCGCGCGCCAGTATGGCTGTGTGTGTGCGCGCGCCAGTATGGCTGTGTGTGTGCGCGCGCCAGTATGGCTGTGTGTGTGCGCGCGCCAGTATGGCTGTGTGTGTGCGCGCGCCAGTATGTCTGTCTGTGTGCGCGCGCCAGTATGTCTGTCTGTGTGTGTGTCAGCCAGTATGCCTGTGTGTGTGTGTGTGTGTTTGTGTCAGTATGTCTGTCTGTCTGAGTCAGTATGCCTGTAACAGTGTGTCTTTCTGTGTGTGTCTGTGTGAGTACCAGTATGTATCTCTATGTGTGTGTCAGTATGTCTGTGTGCAAGTATGTCTGTCTGTCTGAGTCAGTATGCATGCAACAATGTGTCTTTCTGTGTGTGTCTGTGTGCCTGTCAGTGAGTGTGTGTTTTTTAGTGTGTGCCAAATCAGCAAGTGTGTGTGCCTGTCATTGATTGTCTGTTTAGGTGACTGCTTCCCCCCCTCCCCCCCACACACACACACTTTCAATCACATGGGAAAGGTGTTTTTACTCTCCTCTTGGTGCAATGGGCCACTTGACTGGATTTGCCCCCCAGGCCTAAGGCTGCCAGCCCTCCCCTGCTCTTTCCTGTGGCTGCGATGACCAGGAATCCTGCCACCGCCACACGTTATGCCACCCTGGCATTACGCTCCCCCCCCTGCAGACAGCATTCTATGTTTCTATGAAAAGGAAATAATATGAGTGATGGCGTATTCCTTCACACCCTTCCTCCTATTTAGTTGTGAGAACCCTTCAAATTAAAGTGGATATACTGCACATTTTCATTATTTAACTATTACTTGAATTTATTTTGTTAAACAGCCGATGTAACAAAATTTTTGTCCTTGTCCAAATAATTCTGGTCCAGAAGCAAAAGTGCTAAGTTTGCAGTTATCAAAAATAGACAATGGAGAACTTATTAAGTCCTCACTAAAGGGTGACTCCCCCCAAAAACGAAACTCTGCTGTGCTCTCCCTTAGTTGGTTTAACTGTTAGCAAGTAAACAGTTGAACTAGCTTTTACAGAAGGAGCAGCAGTACCAGTGGAAGCAGCAGCACAAGTTGTTGCAGCATGAAAAGGATAGGGAAAAAACAATTGGCTCCTGTGTGTTGAATTGGACATACGGACATACCACTAATCCCACTATCCTGTGACTGAACACCACTGATAGTGGTGGTGGTGGCAACGGTTGTGGTGGAGACCCTAGTAGCAAAGGTGTTAGCAGTCCTCATGGCTGAGGAAATCCCACTCGCAGAGGCCATGGCACTACTGCTGATGGTGGAATGAGTAAGAGAAAGCCTTCCCCTACCCTCCTTCACATAACCGTTGCGATTAATGTGACTTTGATGATGGTAGGCTTGTTTTTCCTATTACAATAACTGTGGGACATGAATGATTGTGTAAATTAACACAATGTTATTCAGAAAAAGTAGGTGTTTGTGTTAAAAATGAGTTGGTGCTTTTTAAATTTATTACTTAACATTATTGTGTTTATTGTTAAAGGACCACTATAGTGCCAGGACAACATACTCGTTTTCCTGGCTCTATAGGGTCTCTAGTTCCCCCTCACCCTCTGGGCCCCCCTTCCGCCGGGGCTCTAGGGGGTGGAAGGGGTTAAATCTTAACTGGTTTCCCTCGCCTGGCTCCCTCAGTGCGAGGAACTCTCCTCCTCCTTTTCGCTGTCGCCATAGGTCCATAGGAAAGCATTCTCAAAAGCACAGTGAGAAGCGCGGAAGCGCCTCTAGCGGGTGTCAATGAGACAGCCACTAGAGGCTGGATTAACCCATTTGTAAACATAGCAGTTTCTGGACCTGGCACCCAGACCACTTCATTATGCTGAAGTGGTCTGGGTGCCTATAGTGATCCTTTAAGAAACGCTGGATAGTACTTGCACACTCACTCGGGAAAACACAAATTAAAATAGGATTTTGTTTCCCCAAACAGGTAACCAAAAAAACCTACTTTTAAAAACTGTATATTGGTAGCCTAGTCTAACAGTAGAAAAATGCCAATCTCCTACCAAACAGAACCATGACAACCAAGATGCTATTAGTAGAAGTGCAGGATAAAGTTCTGGTTATGCGTTAATCATGTTTGATTAGGAAAACATATGGAAAAATGTGAATATCTCCAGTTGGGGTGAGAGGGACATAGGTTTGGGGGTTCATGGATCGAAACCTTTTAATGTTGATGAAAAAATAAATAAATGGGCAGCATAATACAGTAATTTGTAAATGTGGTTAGTATTAGTGCCTGTAATTTAATATAAACGTATGTGCCATTCTTGGTGCTTAACACAGTGCAAGGCTCAGATGGCAATGGCAATTCCTCTTTCTCTACATAATAATGACCATTTTAGAATTTCCACAAATAACATTGGAATGCATTTATTATACAGTATATCTTTGCATCTGTGGTTCTTGTCTTTCTGCCTTTAATCTATGTTATTTATAAGATAAATGTCCTTTGATTAAGAGTCATTGCTAAGATTTTCCCACTATTATCCCCTTGTTCATAGAATGATTTCCATGTAAGGAGAAAACATCTTTGAATTGTTAAAAGTATTAATTATCCTCGTTTTACTCTTACAGTTGATGGTCCTTTGTAAACCTTGTTCATTTGTCTCTTTTTATGTGGTGTTTCAAGATTTACAATTTGTTGTGTTTTTCTAACTCCACTGCTCTGTGTTTTTCCATTATTGACCTTGGCTGCATTAAACATCCCCTTATGTGGAATTTTGATATGCCATAAAATAAGTAAAGTGTTATGCATCAGGTTTTCACTAAAACTGCTTATAAATTTAGTTTTTTTTTTTTTTGTTTGTATTTTTCAGTTATATGGCCCAATTTTAATAAGTACATGTGATTAATTTGCATTGACTATAGTTATGGGACTCATTTTGAAAAAAAGTTTGTCCGTTTAAAAATTGTATGATAGCAAAATGTAATTCCATCTACTTTAATCTATGTAAATGCTATAAATATAAAGAGAAAGGTGTTTCCACACCATCCAACATTGGCGTCCAGTGAGGTAGGACACTGGTTGGTAGGGTAAAAGCCAGTGACTTGACTTGCGTTAAGGGCACTCCACAAAGGAGGCAAACCCACCCAGAAAGGGTGTGAGTTGTCAAAGTGAGTATACCCAGAAATGTATACAATTTGGAATAATAGACAGAGATAAAGTAAAGATAAAATCGATACCAAATACCAGGGCGCCACAATCACTTGTATATACCAGCTTGTCTCAAAATCGAGAGGTAATGGGAGACAAAAATAGCGAAAGGAGAGAAAAAAAGAAATTGCAAATAATGCAATCAAAAAAGGGAGATCAAGACAGAAGCTCCTGAGAATGTCGGACAACCGACGAAACGCGTTGAGCCCAGCTGTTTATGACCCTGTACCTTGGTATTAGCAGTCTTTTATATTTATATTTACTTGGAAAAATTTAGCACTTAACAACTCTGCACTTTATCTTAATTTTGCATACAATGACTTGATGCTGTGAGGTAATATTGGGTGTTAGTCACTCTGCATATAGTCACCCTGATACTTTTTTCCCACCCTTACTTATGTTTATGCAATCCACTGCTTTTACACCTCCTGTTGTGTAATGTGAAGGTATAGTTAATGTCAGTGGCTTACAAAAGTCACTCCTAATACTCTACACTTCCCTTTACTTAATAACATCTGCAGATGTGTACTTTATATTGTTATTTAAGCTGCTAACCAGAAGGGTCCTGAGCCTATTTAGGCTGTTTTTTGATTGTATTATTTGCACTTTTTATATGAATTCGTTTAAATAAATTGTTAATTTAAATAACAGTTTTTTGTCTCTCCTTTCGCTATTTTTGTCTCCCATTACCTCTCCATTTTGAGACAAGCTGGTATATACAAGTGATTGTGGCGCCCTGGTATTTGGTATCGATTTTATCTTTACTTTATGGTTTTTATGTAAGTACAAGTTAGGAGTGACCTTTTGAACAGAGGCTTGCCTGCTCATTACTTTCATCACTTTCCCCACCTACCTGGTTATTACTGTTTTTTGCAAATGGAATAACTAGCCTGATCAGGATTACAAAAATTCGGGATACAGTATAAAGTAGCCAAGTCGAGGTCACAGAGGTAAACAATATCCAGGAACATGCCAAGATCAAATCAGAAAGCAAGAAACTGGAATAATGTACTAATTGGATACCAGAACAGAAACCACAACAGAATTAAAAATATGTGCCTTTAAATATGGTTGTGTGCATACTGATTGATCTACGTCAATCCAGCTAACCCAAAAAGTATGGAATGAAGTCAGCTGAATGATGTGGTCACTGCTGAACTGGAAGTGACGTGGCACATTTAAAAAATATAAATGGACATGCCCCACATGCAGGCAGCATCCACCAAGTTGCCAGGAAGTGGGCCATGTCAATGATCTACCCAATCAATGCATGTGGCATGCAGAGATACTGGAGAGCGTTCCACTTATCGGGTAGGTATTATGACACGGGTCCACCCCAAGAATTGGTAGGTCAGCCTGGCATGAATGTATACCAGGCAGCATGTCGATTAAGCAAGCCAGCTCACCGAGGGTGGATCATGTTTTAGCTCTCTCTGCAGGATTCTAGTGCCCTGAGTGTAGTGCGAGAATGTCTAATCATGCACATCTGCTATGCTTTTTGGTGGCAATGTCTTGCTGTCTCCAAAAGCAATACTCCAGGGAACAAAGTCGGGACAATAAGACATGACCCTGAAATCAGAACTGTCCTCTGAAATCCAGGTTGTTGGGAGTCCTGTGTTTTATAGCAGTTGGTGAATACAGCGCTCTCTGTGACCTCACTCTGTAAATGGCAGTTGGGGAATACAGCGCTCCTTAACCATAAGGGATGGAATATTAGAGAAGAGCAGGTAGGGAAACCAGGCAGCAAAGTGGTCAGGTTGAGGGGAGTTGGAGCAGGGGGGTGTGTGTGGGGGGGGGGGGGGGTAGGGGGAGGGGGGATAAATAACGCCATTGTTAGCAGAGATTGGTTTGAAAAGGCGAAATAAACTGTTTTGATCTATTAAAGATGTGGTAGTGGTGGATAAGCAGAAAGAGAGGGAAGGGGGGTGGGTAGAGGTTTGAATGGGCAGTGAGGCAAGAGCAGAACCCCTACACCAACACCTTTACTTTCAGAGTGTCTTGTGGGTAAGCTGAAGACCACCAAAGGATGAAGATGCAGGGGTAGCGGTGTAAGAGAGGGAGAGCAGTTGATGTTGTACAGTGAATATAGTGGTCTCTGTGACCTCGCTCTGTCAATGGCAGCTGGTGAATACAGAGGTCTCCGTGACCTCACTCTGTGAATGGCAGCTGGTGAATACAGAGGTCTCTGTGACCTCACTCTGTAAATGGCAGTTGGTGAATACAGCGCTCTCTGTGACCTCACTCTGTAAATGGCAGTTGGGGAATACAGCGCTCTCTGTGACCTCACTCTGTAAATGGCAGTTGGGGAATACAGTGGTCTCTGTGACCTCACTCTGTTATTGGCAGTTGGTGAATACAGCGCTCTCTGTGACCTCACTTTGTGAATGGCAGCTGATGAACAGAGCGCTCTCTGCGACCTGACTCTGTGAAGGCAGCTGGTGAATACAGTGCTCTCTGTGACCTCACTCTTTGAATGGCAGTTGGTGAATACAGCGCTCTCTGTGACCTCACTCTGTAAATGGCAGTTGGTGAATACAGCGCTCCCTGTGACCTCACTCTGTAAATGGTAGTTGGTGAATACAGCGCTCTCTGTAACCTCACTCTGTAAATGGCAGTTGGTGAATACAGCGCTCTCTGCGACCTCACTCTGTAAATGGCAGTTGGTGAATACAGCGCTCTCTGTAACCTCACTCTGTAAATGGCAGTTGGTGAATACAGCGCTCTCTGTGACCTCACTTTGTGAATGGCAGCTGATGAACAGAGCGCTCTCTGCGACCTGACTCTGTGAAGGCAGCTGGTGAATACAGTGCTCTCTGTGACCTCACTCTTTGAATGGCAGTTGGTGAATACAGCGCTCTCTGTGACCTCACTCTGTAAATGGCAGTTGGTGAATACAGCGCTCCCTGTGACCTCACTCTGTAAATGGTAGTTGGTGAATACAGCGCTCTCTGTAACCTCACTCTGTAAATGGCAGTTGGTGAATACAGCGCTCTCTGCGACCTCACTCTGTAAATGGCAGTTGGTGAATACAGCGCTCTCTGTAACCTCACTCTGTAAATGGCAGTTGGTGAATACAGCGCTCTCTGTGACCTCACTTTGTGAATGGCAGCTGATGAACAGAGCGCTCTCTGCGACCTGACTCTGTGAAGGCAGCTGGTGAATACAGTGCTCTCTGTGACCTCACTCTTTGAATGGCAGTTGGTGAATACAGCGCTCTCTGTGACCTCACTCTGTAAATGGCAGTTGGTGAATACTGCGCTCCCTGTGACCTCACTCTGTAAATGGCAGTTGGTGAATACAGCGCTCTCTGTAACCTCACTCTGTTAATAGCAGTTGGTGAATACAGCAGTCTCTGTAACCTCACTTTGTGAATGGCAGTTGGTGAATACAGCGCTCTCTGTGACCTCACTCTGTAAGTGGCAGTTGGTGAATACAGCACTCTCTGTGACCTCACTCTGTAAATGGCAGTTGGTGAATACAGAGCTCTCTGTGACCTCACTCTGTAAATGGCAGTTGGTGAATACAGCGCTCTCTGTAACCTCACTCTGTAAATGGCAGTTGGTGAATACAGCGCTCTCTGTGACCTCACTCTGTAAGTGGCAGTTGGTGATTATAGCCCTCTCTGTAACCTCACTCTGTATATGGCAGTTGGTGAATACAGCGCTCTCTGTGACCTCACTCTGTAAATGGCAGTTGGTGAATACAGCGCTCTCTGGTACCTCACTCTGTAAATGGCAGTTGGTGAATACAGCGCTCTCTGTGACCTCACTCTGTAAGTGGCAGTTGGTGATTATAGCCCTCTCTGTAACCTCACTCTGTATATGGCAGTTGGTGAATACAGCGCTCTCTGTAACCTCACTCTGTAAATGACAGTTGGTGAATACAGCGCTCTCTGTAACCTCACTCTGTAAGTGGCAGTTGGTGATTATAGCCCTCTCTGTAACCTCACTCTGTAAATGGCAGTTGGGGAATACAGCGCTCTCTGTGACCTCACTCTGTAAATGGCAGTTGGTGAATACAGCAGTCTCTGTAACCTCACTTTGTGAATGGCAGCCGGTGAACAGAGCGCTCTCTGTGACCTCACTCTGTAAGTGGTAGTTGGTGATTATAGCCCTCTCTGTAACCTCACTCTGTAAATGGCAGTTGGTGAATACAGCGCTCTCTGTAACCTCACTCTGTAAATGGCAGTTGGTGAATACAGCGCTCTCTGTGACCTCACTCTTTGAATGGCAGTTGGTGAATACAGCGCTCTCTGTAACCTCACTCTGTAAATGGCAGTTGGTGAATACAGCGCTCTCTGTAACCTCACTCTGTAAGTGGCAGTTGGTGATTATAGCCCTCTGTAACCTCACTCTGTAAATGGCAGTTGGGGAATACAGCGCTCTCTGTGACCTCACTGTAACGGACCGTTTTGCTCAAAAGGGGATAAAACCCAGTTTAGGCGATAATCCCCTTTTCCATAGACCAGCAGCTACTATAAGCACCAACTTCCCGAACTCCCAAACTGCACGAATTCACCAACTCTCGAACAGCAGACACACGAACCCTGGAAGCAGCCGAACAGGAAAAGCAATACGAACAGCTTACACTCCTGGCAGTCGGCATACAGTCCCCTTTCCCCCCAAGAAAGAGACACACTCCAGCTTCAGGGTTAAACAGCAACTCCTTTACTCAGGGCTACCTGCCCAGTATTTATGCAGGTCTCCCACCTGGTGGACACTCCCCTAGGGGACCAAATGGAAGACTGTAACAAAGGACAGACATAAACCAATTACAGACACACAGCAGTAAACATTCCCACAATGCATCCTGGTTTCCTCCCTTCTGCCCTGGAGATAATTGTAGAGGTAATCCAATTATCTCCCAGGACAAAGACAAGACTCCATTACACATGTGGGGATCTAAATACAGTATTATGCTTTAAAATATATAAAGTCACTTTTATTCCACCCAACACAGACATGTTACATATCCCCAGATAGCTCAGGTCTGGGTGCACATTATTAGGTGAATGGCACCCAGACTACACGAATACAGTTTAATCGCCATGGAGCCAAAGTCTTTAATCACACAAATAGGCTCCATGGTATAGCTATCTGTGTTACTAAAATTCCCATAGAAATACCGAATTCCAGTGTTCGGTTATCCTTGTACGATTAGGACCCAGGCGACAGACGGCTCAGCGGTGTTCGTGCAATTAAGTGTCCGTTTATAGTTCCATAGAATCCTCGCCGAACACCGCTGGTCTTTCGCACGATTAAAATGGCCGCTACCTCGTGGTCGGCAAACGAACAAAGGCCACCCAGCGTTCATCAATTAAGCTGCGGTTAACCGCAGCTTCTGGGCGGTTAATTGACGGCACACTCCATCTCCTAGGTGGTCCCTCATACGGTAGTTTGTTCGGTAGCTGGAATCTACCGAACACCCCAGCTGAAAGGCACGAATATGCCTTTCTGCAGGTAAAATAAAGCTTTTTAAAGTCTGGTCCATAGTCCAAAGGAAGCAGGCGAGCAACCAGGCTTCTCCAGCTCATAGTGGCGAGGTTGGTTTCGCCACACTTCTCCCCTTTACCAATTAGACTAACAGGGTACCTGACCTCCTGCCGGTCAGTGCCCTGGTTAGTCCAGCAACCCACCCACAAAACACAACTATTAGTACAGCCCCCCCACAATAACTGGGTACTACACCTGAAAAAATTACAAACTTGTCCAGGTCCAGGTGTCTCACCATGACTGTGTGGGGAACAGTTAGGCTGCCTTGGTGGGTTGCTGAGGGGGCAGAGACCAGCGGTATTCTGTCCTGGTGCCAGCACTACCACGGAAGTAGTCTGGTTGGAGCCTGGTTGCTGGAGACTGACTGTCTCCCCTTTAGGTGCATAGCTCGGCTGCCGGAGGGGGAGACCGACTTTCTCCCCTTTGGATACATCGCTCGGTGGCTGGGGGACAGGACCGACCGTCCCTACCCCTTGGGCTGTAAGTACAGAGACTACGGTCCCATCTGCACAGTCGTGGGGCTTAACATCTCCCCTTGGTGGGTTAGGCTGCCGCTGGAGAGAGGGTGTAACAAGCTCCTCTCTCTGGACGGTAAACTGCCGCTGGGGAGAGGGGGTAGCAGGCTCCTCTCCCTGCCACTCTCTCTGCTGGTGGAAAGGGGGACCAGCTGTCTCCCCTTTCATTCTCTTGTCCGGCTGCTGGGGTGCGAGACTGACTGTCTCTGCTCCCGGCAGGACACACTGCCGCTGGGGAGGATGGACGACACCATCAGCTCCCTGGGGTACACACTGCCGCTGGGGAGGGAGGACGCTGCTCTCCTCTCCCTTCACTTCACACTGCCTTCTTGGCATATCACTTTGCTGCTGGGGGGCAGGAACAACTACCTCTGCCCCCTGTAACTCAGCCTGCCGCTGGGGAGGAAGGACTGCACCTTCGGCTCCCTGGGACACACACGGCCGCTGGGGAGGATGGACGACACCATCAGCTCCCTGGGGTACACACTGCCGCTGGGGAGGAAGGGCGACACCTTCTGCTCCCTGGGACACACACTGCCGCTGGGGGGGAAGGACTGCACCTTCTGCTCCCTGGGACAGACACTGCCGCTGGGGAGGATGGACGACACCATCAGCTCCCTGGGGCACACACTGCCGCTGGGGAGGGAGGACGCTGCTCTCCTCTCCCTTCGCTTCACACTGCCTTCTTGGCATATCACTTTGCTGCTGGGGGGCAGGAACAACAACCGCTGCCCCCTGTAACTCAGCCCGCCGCTGGGGAGGAAGGACTGCACCTTCGGGTCCCTGGGACACACACGGCTGCTGGGGAGGATGGACGACACCATCAGCTCCCTGGGGCACACACTGCCGCTGGGGAGGGAGGACGCTGCTCTCCTCTCCCTTCGCTTCACACTGCCTTCTTGGCATATCACTTTGCTGCTGGGGGGCAGGAACAACTACCTCTGCCCCCTGTAACTCAGCCTGCCGCTGGGGAGGAAGGACTGCACCTTCGGCTCCCTGGGACACACACGGCCGTTGGGGAGGATGGACGACACCATTAGCTCCCTGGGTTACACACTGCCGCTGGGGAGGAAGGACTGCAAACCCCCTGGCCCTCTCTGATTCCCACGGCAAGTACTCTCGCACTGCTTTCTTCACACGCTGTACTATATCCTCTGAGAGGTTGGGTCCGCATAAAGCCAATATCGCGGTGACCTCTCTGTCATACGCCTCTTGAGTGTAGCTGGGTGCCATGCTTGCTCTGCTGCAGTTGGTTCCTTGAAGATAGGGGCGCTGTACGGGTACTGGCGTTGCCCTCACTTTGTAATCCAGGAATGGTGTTGTCTGTAGCTGTCCCTCTGGTTGTAGGAACGATCCCGCCGCTTGCCACCAATTGTAACGGACCGTTTTGCTCAAAAGGGGATAAAACCCAGTTTAGGCGATAATCCCCTTTTCCATAGACCAGCAGCTACTATAAGCACCAACTTCCCGAACTCCCAAACTGCACGAATTCACCAACTCTCGAACAGCAGACACACGAACCCTGGAAGCAGCCGAACAGGAAAAGCAATACGAACAGCTTACACTCCTGGCAGTCGGCATACAGTCCCCTTTCCCCCCCAAGAAAGAGAGACACTCCAGCTTCAGGGTTAAACAGCAACTCCTTTACTCAGGGCTACCTGCCCAGTATTTATGCAGGTCTCCCACCTGGTGGACACTCCCCTAGGGGACCAAATGGAAGACTGTAACAAAGGACAGACATAAACCAATTACAGACACACAGCAGTAAACATTCCCACAATGCATCCTGGTTTCCTCCCTTCTGCCCTGGAGATAATTGTAGAGGTAATCCAATTATCTCCCAGGACAAAGACAAGACTCCATTACACATGTGGGGATCTAAATACAGTATTATGCTTTAAAATATATAAAGTCACTTTTATTCCACCCAACACAGACATGTTACATATCCCCAGATAGCTCAGGTCTGGGTGCACATTAGTAGGTGAATGGCACCCAGACTACACGAATACAGTTTAATCGCCATGGAGCCAAAGTCTTTAATCACACAAGTAGGCTCCATGGTATAGCTATCTGGGTTACTACAATTCCCATAGAAATTCCCATAGAAATTCCAGTGTTCGGTTAACCTTGTACGATTAGGACCCAGGCGACAGACGGCTCAGCGGTGTTCGTGCAATTAAGTGTCCGTTTATAGTTCCATAGAATCCTCGCCGAACACCGCTGGTCTTTCGCACGATTAAAATGGCCGCTACCTCGTGGTCGGCAAACGAACAAAGGCCACCCAGCGTTCATCAATTAAGCTGCGGTTAACCGCAGCTTCTGGGCGGTTAATTGACGGCACACTCCATCTCCTAGGTGGTCCCTCATACGGTAGTTTGTTCGGTAGCTGGAATCTACCGAACACCCCGGCTGAAAGGCACGAATATGCCTTTCTGCAGGTAAAATAAAGCTTTTTAAAGTCTGGTCCATAGTCCAAAGGAAGCAGGCGAGCAACCAGGCTTCTCCAGCTCATAGTGGCGAGGTTGGTTTCGCCACACTCACTCTGTAAATGGCAGTTGGTGAATACAGCGCTCTCTGTGACCTCACTCTGTAAATGGCAGTTGGGGAATACAGTGCTCTCTGTGACCTCAATCTGTAAATGGCAGTTGGTGAATACAGCGCTCTCTGTAACCTCACTCTGTAAATGGCAGTTGGTGAATACAGCGCTCTCTGTGACCTCACTCTGTAAATGGCAGTTGGTGAATACAGCGCTCTCTGTAACCTCACTCTGTAAATGGCAGTTGGTGAATACAGCGCTCTCTGTAACCTCACTCTGTAAGTGGCAGTTGGTGATTATAGCCCTCTGTAACCTCACTCTGTAAATGGCAGTTGGGGAATACAGCGCTCTCTGTGACCTCACTCTGTAAATGGCAGTTGGTGAATACAGCGCTCTCTGTGACCTCACTCTGTAAATGGCAGTTGGGGAATACAGTGCTCTCTGTGACCTCAATCTGTAAATGGCAGTTGGTGAATACAGCGCTCTCTGTAACCTCACTCTGTAAATGGCAGTTGGTGAATACAGCGCTCTCTGTGACCTCACTCTGTAAATGGCAGTTGGGGAATACAGCGCTCTCTGTAACCTCAATCTGTAAATGGCAGTTGGTGAATACAGCGCTCTCTGTAACCTCACTCTGTAAATGGCAGTTGGTGAATACAGCGCTTTCTGTGACCTCACTCTGTAAATGGCAGTTGGTGAATACAGCGCTCTCTGTGACCTCACTCTGTAAATGGCAGTTGGTGAATACAGCGCTCTCTGTAACCTCACTCTGTAAATGGCAGTTGGTGAATACAGCGCTCTCTGTGACCTCACTCTGTTATTGGCAGTTGGTGAATACAGCAATCTCTGTGACCTCACTTTGTGAATGGCAGCCGATGAACAGAGCGCTCTCTGCGACCTGACTCTGTGAAGACAGCTGGTGAATACAGTGCTCTCTGTGACCTCACTCTTTGAATGGCAGTTGGTGAATACAGCGCTCTCTGTAACCTCACTCTGTAAATGGCAGTTGGTGAATACAGCGCTCTCTGTGACCTCACTCTTTGAATGGCAGTTGGTGAATACAGCGCTCTCTGTGACCTCACTCTTTGAATGGCAGTTGGTGAATACAGCGCTCTCTGTAACCTCACTCTGTAAATGGCAGTTGGTGAATACAGCGCTCTCTGTAACCTCACTCTGTAAATGGCAGTTGGTGAATACAGCACTCTCTGTAACCTCACTCTGTAAGTGGCAGTTGGTGATTATAGCCCTCTGTAACCTCACTCTGTAAATGGCAGTTGGGGAATACAGCGCTCTCTGTGACCTCACTCTGTAAATGGCAGTTGGTGAATACAGCGCTCTCTGTGACCTCACTCTGTAAATGGCAGTTGGGGAATACAGTGCTCTCTGTGACCTCAATCTGTAAATGGCAGTTGGTGAATACAGCGCTCTCTGGAACCTCACTCTGTAAATGGCAGTTGGTGAATACAGCGCTCTCTGTGACCTCACTCTGTAAATGGCAGTTGGGGAATACAGCGCTCTCTGTAACCTCAATCTGTAAATGGCAGTTGGTGAATACAGCGCTCTCTGTGACCTCACTCCTTAAATGGCAGTTGGTGAATACAGCGCTCTCTGTGACCTCACTCTGTAAATGGCAGTTGGTGAATACAGCGCTCTCTGTGACCTCACTCTGTAAGTGGCAGTTGGTGATTATAGCCCTCTCTGTAACCTCACTCTGTAAATGGCAGTTGGTGAATACAGCGCTCTCTGTGACCTCACTCTGTGAATGGCAGTTGGTGAATACAGCAGTCTCTGTGACCTCACTCCTCTCTGTTATTGGCAGTTGGTGAATACAGCCCTCTCTGTAACCTCACTCTGTAAATGGCAGTTGGTGAATACAGCGCTCTCTGTAACCTCACTCTGTAAATGACAGTTGGTGAATACAGCGCTCTCTGTGACCTCACTCTGTAAATGGCAGTTGGTGAATACAGCGCTCTCTGTGACCTCACTCTGTAAGTAGCAGTTGGTGAATACAGCGCTCTCTGTGACCTCACTTTGTGAATGGCAGCTGATGAACAGAGCGCTCTCTGCGACCTGACTCTGTGAAGGCAGCTGGTGAATACAGTGCTCTCTGTGACGTCACTCTTTGAATGGCAGTTGGTGAATACAGCGCTTCCTGTGACCTCACTCTGTAAATGGCAGTTGGTGAATACAGCGCTCTCTGTAACCTCACTCTGTTAATAGCAGTTGGTGAATACAGCAGTCTCTGTAACCTCACTTTGTGAATGGCAGTTGGTGAATACAGCGCTCTCTGTGACCTCACTCTGTAAGTGGCAGTTGGTGAATACAGCACTCTCTGTGACCTCACTCTGTAAATGGCAGTTGGTGAATACAGAGCTCTCTGTGACCTCACTCTGTAAATGGCAGTTGGTGAATAAGCGCTCTCTGTAACCTCACTCTGTAAATGGCAGTTGGTGAATACAGCGCTCTCTGTGACCTCACTCTGTAAATGGCAGTTGGGGAATACAGTGGTCTCTGTGACCTCACTCTATTATTGGCAGTTGGTGAATACAGCGCTCTCTGTGACCTCACTTTGTGAATGGCAGCTGGTGAATACAGTGCTCTCTGTGACCTCACTCTTTGAATGGCAGTTGGTGAATACAGCGCTCTCTGTGACCTCACTCTGTAAATGGCAGTTGGTGAATACAGCGCTCCCTGTGACCTCACTCTGTAAATGGCAGTTGGTGAATACAGCGCTCTCTGTAACCTCACTCTGTTAATAGCAGTTGGTGAATACAGCAGTCTCTGTAACCTCACTTTGTGAATGGCAGTTGGTGAATACAGCGCTCTCTGTGACCTCACTCTGTAAGTGGCAGTTGGTGAATACAGCGCTCTCTGTGACCTCACTCTGTAAGTGGTAGTTGGTGATTATAGCCCTCTCTGTAACCTCACTCAGTAAATGGCAGTTGGTGAATACAGCGCTCTCTGTAACCTCACTCTGTGAATGGCAGTTGGTGAATACAGCAGTCTCTGTGACCTCACTCCTCTCTGTTATTGGAAGTTGGTGAATACAGCGCTCTCTGTGACCTCACTCCTTAAATGGCAGTTGGTGAATACAGCGCTCTCTGTGACCTCACTCTGTAAATGGCAGTTGGTGAATACAGCGCTCTCTGTGACCTCACTCTGTAAGTGGCAGTTGGTGATTATAGCCCTCTCTGTAACCTCACTCTGTAAATGGCAGTTGGTGAATACAGCGCTCTCTGTGACCTCACTCTGTGAATGGCAGTTGGTGAATACAGCAGTCTCTGTGACCTCAGTCCTCTCTGTTATTGGCAGTTGGTGAATACAGCCCTCTCTGTAACCTCACTCTGTAAATGGCAGTTGGTGAATACAGCGCTCTCTGTAACCTCACTCTGTAAATGACAGTTGGTGAATACAGCGCTCTCTGTAACCTCACTCTGTAAATGGCAGTTGGGGAATACAGCGCTCTCTGTGACCTCACTCTGTAAATGGCAGTTGGTGAATACAGCGCTCTCTGTGACCTCACTTTGTGAATGGCAGCTGATGAACAGAGCGCTCTCTGCGACCTGACTCTGTGAAGGCAGCTGGTGAATACAGTGCTCTCTGTGACCTCACTCTTTGAATGGCAGTTGGTGAATACAGCGCTCCCTGTGACCTCACTCTGTAAATGGCAGTTGGTGAATACAGCGCTCTCTGTAACCTCACTCTGTAAATGGCAGTTGGTGAATACAGCAGTCTCTGTAACCTCACTCTGTAAGTGGCAGTTGGTGAATACAGCACTCTCTGTGACCTCACTCTGTAAATGGCAGTTGGTGAATACAGAGCTCTCTGTGACCTCACTCTGTAAATGGCAGTTGGTGAATACAGAGCTCTCTGTGACCTCACTCTGTAAATGGCAGTTGGTGAATACAGAGCTCTCTGTGACCTCACTCTGTAAATGGCAGTTGGTGAATACAGCGCTCTCTGTAACCTCACTCTGTAAATGGCAGTTGGTGAATACAGCGCTCTCTGTGACCTCACTCTGTAAATGGCAGTTGGGGAATACAGTGGTCTCTGTGACCTCACTTTATTATTGGCAGTTGGTGAATACAGCGCTCTCTGTGACCTCACTTTGTGAATGGCAGCTGGTGAATACAGTGCTCTCTGTGTGACCTCACTCTGTAAGTGGCAGTTGGTGAATACAGCACTCTCTGTAACCTCACTCTGTAAATGGCAGTTGGTGAATACAGAGCTCTCTGTAACCTCACTCTGTATATGGCAGTTGGTGAATACAGCGCTCTCTGTGACCTCACTCTGTAAATGGCAGTTGGTGAATACAGCGCTCTCTGGTACCTCACTCTGTAAATGGCAGTTGGTGAATACAGCGCTCTCTGTGACCTCACTCTGTAAGTGGCAGTTGGTGATTATAGCCCTCTCTGTAACCTCACTCTGTATATGGCAGTTGGTGAATACAGCGCTCTCTGTAACCTCACTCTGTAAATGGCAGTTGATGATTATAGCCCTCTCTGTAACCTCACTCTGTAAATGGCAGTTGGGGAATACAGCGCTCTCTGTGACCTCACTCTGTAAATGGCAGTTGGTGAATACAGCAGTCTCTGTAACCTCACTTTGTGAATGGCAGCCGGTGAACAGAGCGCTCTCTGTGACCTCACTCTGTAAGTGGTAGTTGGTGATTATAGCCCTCTCTGTAACCTCACTCTGTAAATGGCAGTTGGTGAATACAGCGCTCTCTGTGACCTCACTCTTTGAATGGCAGTTGGTGAATACAGCGCTCTCTGTAACCTCACTCTGTAAATGGCAGTTGGTGAATACAGCGCTCTCTGAAACCTCACTCTGTAAGTGGCAGTTGGTGATTATAGCCCTCTGTAACCTCACTCTGTAAATGGCAGTTGGGGAATACAGCGCTCTCTGTGACCTCACTCTGTAAATGGCAGTTGGTGAATACAGCGCTCTCTGTGACCTCACTCTGTAAATGGCAGTTGGTGAATACAGCGCTCTCTGTGACCTCACTCTGTAAATGGCAGTTGGGGAATACAGCGCTCTCTTAGACCTCAATCTGTAAATGGCAGTTGGTGAATACAGCGCTCTCTGTGACCTCACTCTGTAAATGGCAGTTGGTGAATACAGCGCTCTCTGTAACCTCAATCTGTAAATGGCAGTTGGTGAATACAACGCTCTCTGTAACCTCACTCTGTAAATGGCAGTTGGTGAATACAGCGCTTTCTGTGACCTCACTCTGTAAATGGCAGTTGGTGAATACAGCGCTCTCTGTGACCTCACTCTGTAAATGGCAGTTGGTGAATACAGCGCTCTCTGTGACCTCACTCTGTAAATGGCAGTTGGTGAATACAGCGCTCTCTGTGACCTCACTCTGTAAATGGCAGTTGGTGAATACAGCGCTCTCTGTGACCTCACTCTGTTATTGGCAGTTGGTGAATACAGCAATCTCTGTGACCTCACTTTGTGAATGGCAGCCGATGAACAGAGCGCTCTCTGCGACCTGACTCTGTGAAGACAGCTGGTGAATACAGTGCTCTCTGTGACCTCACTCTTTGAATGGCAGTTGGTGAATACAGTGCTCTCTGTGACCTCACTCTTTGAATGGCAGTTGGTGAATACAGCGCTCTCTGTGACCTCACTCTGTAAATAGCAGTTGGTGAATACAGCGCTCTCTGTGACCTCACTCTGTGAATGGCAGTTGGTGAATACAGCACTCTCTGTAACCTCACTCTGTAAGTGGCAGTTGGTGAATACAGCGCTCTCTGTGACCTCACTCTGTAAGTGGCAGTTGGTGAATACAGCGCTCTCTGTGACCTCACTTTGTGAATGGCAGCTGGTGAATACAGTGCTCTCTGTGACCTCACT
This sequence comes from Pelobates fuscus, assembly GCF_036172605.1. Lineage (NCBI taxonomy): Eukaryota > Metazoa > Chordata > Amphibia > Anura > Pelobatidae > Pelobates > Pelobates fuscus. Next base: position 92,559,252 of record NC_086325.1, on the reverse strand, counting down.
CTTTGAATGGCAGTTGGTGAATACAGCAGTCTCTGTAACCTCACTTTGTGAATGGCAGTTGGTGAATACAGCGCTCTCTGTGACCTCACTCTGTAAATGGCAGTTGGTGAATACAGAGCTCTCTGTGACCTCACTCTGTAAATGGCAGTTGGTGAATACAGCGCTCTCTGTGACCTCACTCTGTATATGGCAGTTGGTGAATACAGCGCTCTCTGTGACCTCACTCTGTAAATGGCAGTTGGTGAATACAGCGCTCTCTGGTACCTCACTCTGTAAATGGCAGTTGGTGAATACAGCGCTCTCTGTGACCTCACTCTGTAAGTGGCAGTTGGTGATTATAGCCCTCTCTGTAACCTCACTCTGTATATGGCAGTTGGTGAATACAGCGCTCTCTGTAACCTCACTCTGTAAATGGCAGTTGGTGATTATAGCCCTCTCTGTAACCTCACTCTGTAAATGGCAGTTGGGGAATACAGCGCTCTCTGTGACCTCACTCTGTAAATGGCAGTTGGGGAATACAGCGCTCTCTGTGACCTCACTCTGTAAATGGCAGTTGGGGAATACAGCAGTCTCTGTAACCTCACTTTGTGAATGGCAGCCGGTGAACAGAGCGCTCTCTGTGACCTCACTCTGTAAGTGGTAGTTGGTGATTATAGCCCTCTCTGTAACCTCACTCTGTAAATGGCAGTTGGTGAATACAGCGCTCTCTGTAACCTCACTCTGTAAATGGCAGTTGGTGAATACAGCGCTCTCTGTGACTTCACTCTTTGAATGGCAGTTGGTGAATACAGCGCTCTCTGTAACCTCACTCTGTAAATGGCAGTTGGTGAATACAGCGCTCTCTGTAACCTCACTCTGTAAGTGGCAGTTGGTGAATACAGCGCTCTCTGTAACCTCACTCTGTAAATGGCAGTTGGTGAATACAGCGCTTTCTGTGACCTCACTCTGTAAATGGCAGTTGGTGAATACAGCGCTCTCTGTGACCTCACTCTGTAAATGGCAGTTGGTGAATACAGCGCTCTCTGTGACCTCACTCTGTAAATGGCAGTTGGTGAATACAGCGCTCTCTGTGACCTCACTCTGTAAATGGCAGTTGGTGAATACAGCACTCTCTGTGACCTCACTCTGTTATTGGCAGTTGGTGAATACAGCAATCTCTGTGACCTCACTTTGTGAATGGCAGCCGATGAACAGAGCGCTCTCTGCGACCTGACTCTGTGAAGACAGCTGGTGAATACAGTGCTCTCTGTGACCTCACTCTTTGAATGGCAGTTGGTGAATACAGTGCTCTCTGTGACCTCACTCTTTGAATGGCAGTTGGTGAATACAGCGCTCTCTGTGACCTCACTCTGTAAATAGCAGTTGGTGAATACAGCGCTCTCTGTGACCTCACTCTGTGAATGGCAGTTGGTGAATACAGCACTCTCTGTAACCTCACTCTGTAAGTGGCAGTTGGTGAATACAGCGCTCTCTGTGACCTCACTCTGTAAGTGGCAGTTGGTGAATACAGCGCTCTCTGTGACCTCACTCTGTAAGTGGTAGTTGGTGATTATAGCCCTCTCTGTAACCTCACTCTGTAAATGGCAGTTGGTGAATACAGCGCTCTCTGTGACCTCACTCTGTAAATGGCAGTTGGGGAATACAGTGGTCTCTGTGACCTCACTCTATTATTGGCAGTTGGTGAATACAGCGCTCTCTGTGACCTCACTTTGTGAATGGCAGCTGATGAACAGAGCGCTCTCTGCGACCTGACTCTGTGAAGGCAGCTGGTGAATACAGTGCTCTCTGTGACCTCACTCTTTGAATGGCAGTTGGTGAATACAGCGCTCTCTGTGACCTCACTCTGTAAATGGCAGTTGGTGAATACAGCGCTCCCTGTGACCTCACTCTGTAAATGGCAGTTGGTGAATACAGCACTCTCTGTAACCTCACTCTGTTAATAGCAGTTGGTGAATACAGCAGTCTCTGTAACCTCACTTTGTGAATGGCAGTTGGTGAATACAGAGCTCTCTGTGACCTCACTCTGTAAATGGCAGTTGGTGAATACAGCGCTCTCTGTGACCTCACTCTGTTATTGGCAGTTGGTGAATACAGCAATCTCTGTGACCTCACTTTGTGAATGGCAGCCGATGAACAGAGCGCTCTCTGCGACCTGACTCTGTGAAGACAGCTGGTGAATACAGTGCTCTCTGTGACCTCACTCTTTGAATGGCAGTTGGTGAATACAGCGCTCTCTGTGACCTCACTCTGTAAATAGCAGTTGGTGAATACAGCACTCTCTGTAACCTCACTCTGTAAGTGGCAGTTGGTGAATACAGCGCTCTCTGTGACCTCACTCTGTAAGTGGCAGTTGGTGAATACAGCGCTCTCTGTGACCTCACTCTGTAAGTGGTAGTTGGTGATTATAGCCCTCTCTATAACCTCACTCTGTAAATGGCAGTTGGTGAATACAGCGCTCTCTGTAACCTCACTCTGTGAATGGCAGTTGGTGAATACAGCAGTCTCTGACCTCACTCCTCTCTGTTATTGGCAGTTGGTGAATACAGCGCTCTCTGTGACCTCACTCTGTAAATGGCAGTTGGTGAATACAGCGCTCTCTGTGACCTCACTCTTTAAATGGCAGTTGGTGAATACAGCAGTCTCTGTGACCTCACTTTGTGAATGGCAGCCGGTGAACAGAGCGCTCTCTGTGACCTCACTCTGTAAGTGGTAGTTGGTGATTATAGCCCTCTCTGTAACCTCACTCTGTAAATGGCAGTTGGTGAATATAGCGCTCTCTGTAACCTCACTCTGTAAATGGCAGTTGGTGAATGCAGAGCTCTCTGTGACCTCACTCTTTGAATGGCAGTTGGTGAATACAGCGCTCTCTGTGACCTCACTCTTTGAATGGCAGTTGGTGAATACAGCGCTCTCTGTAACCTCACTCTGTAAATGGCAGTTGGTGAATACAGCAGTCTCTGTAACCTCACTTTGTGAATGGCAGCCGGTGAACAGAGCGCTCTCCTTGACCTCACTCTGTAAGTGGTAGTTGGTGATTATAGCCCTCTCTGTAACCTCACTCTGTAAATGGCAGTTGGGGAATACAGTGCTCTCTGTGACCTCAATCTGTAAATGGCAGTTGGTGAATACAGCTGTGGCGAAACCAGCTTCGCCACTGTGAACTGGAGAGGCCTGGCTGCTAGCTTCCTGCCCTGCGACTACGGCCCATGGACATATTGCTCTATAAACACTATATTTGGGCATGTAATAATTTATATTGCTGCTACTGGCCCTTTAAAATCAGCGATGGACATATTGGGACTTTTGGGACTAATGTCCCTTTAAGACTTTGTAACATATCACAGTAATACTGTCTTAAATATTATGTAGGTATTTATGTGTTCAGTTAAACTGGGGATATGTAGAAATGTGTGTCTTATGTGTTAAATGTATCAGTATGTAATTTTATGTCTTTTACTGTCTTTTTGCAACCATGTGGTTAATGGAGTCTGACTCTAGTCCTAGATAATTGGATTACTTCTCCAATTATCTCCAGGGCAGAAGGGAGGAAGCCGGGATGCATTGTGGGGGATGTTTTACTTCTGTTTGGGCCAGATTGTGCCATGCTGCAAGCCAGGGCCCAAAAGATACTTTTAGTAACTTTTAAACCCCTGGTCGGATTCATGCCATTTTTTAATATGTTGTTCCCCTGAATGGATTGATTGTGGATATGTATTTTTATGTGAATGTGATGTATGGTTTTAAAGTTATGAAAGTTGTGTAAAAGTATATTTTACTCTGTATGCATAATGGGATTATGTGTCACACTAAGGGGAGGGGATGTGTGGGAGGTAAGATCTATGTCATTGGTTATTTTATGCCTCCCCCTGGGTGTGGCCTGTATGTGTGAGTTGGAAATAAAAGCCAGACTGGGTGTCCCAGTCTAGAGTCTTGCTTAACCCTCAAAGCGATGTGTCGTCTCGGTCTTTGGGGGAATGGGATTGTATGCTGACTGCCAAGAGTGTAAGCCGATGTCTGCTTTTCTTGTTCAGCTGTTCCAGTGTTCGTGTGGTTCCAGTGGGGAGAATGGTGTTTGCAGTAGCTGCCTGTGCATCTGGAAAGGGGATTATCGCCTAAACTGGGTTTTATCCTCTTGTAAGTGAAACGGTCCGTTACAATTGGTGGCAAGCGGCGGGATCGTTCCTACAACCAGAGGGACAGCTACAGACAACACTATTTCTGGATTACAAATTGAGGGCAACGCTAGTATCCGTACAGCGACCCTATCTACAAAGGAACTGAAAGGAACAGAAAATGGAGAAGAAGCTTCAGGATAAAATGTACAGTTACGTACGCCTGGGGTCTGCAGTAGTCCCAGAGGAACACCTGTTGATGTACAGACAGAGGGCCAGAGCCGAATTGTGGGACATAGCCATAATAGAAGTACAGTATTCACGAGGGGATCAGCGCCGCAACAGAAGGCAGCGAATCCTGGCGAGAATGGCAGAGCGGATGTTCCTCCTGAGAAAACAGACCACAGAAAAGTGGGTGACTAGACTCGAGATTCTAGTATACGCAGAACTGACGCTCGACGACGCGTACCAGGCGCTACAGTGGTACGCGGCTCAGTGTGTCCCCAGGATGGCAGAGTATGAGTTCCCAGAAGGCGGAGATTACACTGGTCCCGGTCTATTTTGGGATAATAGTGGTGACGAGGACTTTGGGGAAGATACCGACTATCGTTTTTGGGACCTGTACGGCATCCGAGAGAACATGCTGGGTCTCTTTGGCGCTATTGACCTCGAGGCAGACCTACGATATTTAGTTACCCAGGAATGGAACCTGGAGGGGGATTACCTGCGACTCATCAATGAGGCCTGGGAAGAGACAACCGGTCCTCCCGCCCAACAGCAACCAGCAGTACCCGAGGTAGCAGAGTTCCTAGACTGGTCCTGTGAGCAACCCCAGGGAGATGAAGGTGTCGTCCTTCCTCCCCAGCGGCAGTGTGTAACCCAGGGAGCCGAAGGTGCAGTCCTTCCTCCCCAGCGGCAGGCTGTGTTACAGGGGGCAGAGGTTGTTGTTCCTGCCCCCCAGCAGCAAAGTGATATGCCAAGAAGGCAGTGTGAAGTGAAGGGAGAGGAGAGCAGCGTCCTCCCTCCCCAGCGGCAGTGTGTGCCCCAGGGAGCAGAAGGTGCAGTCCTTCCTCCCCAGCGGCAGTGTGTGTCTCCGGGAGCTGATGGTGTCGTCCATCCTCCCCAGCGGCAGGCTGAGTTACAGGGGGCAGAGGTTGTTGTTCCTGCCCCCCAGCAACAAAGTGATGTGCCAGGAAGGCAGTGTGAGGTGAAGGGAGAGGAGAGCAGCGTCCTCCCTCCCCAGCGGCAGTGTGTACCTCACGGAGCAGAAGGTGCAATCCTTCCTCCCCAGCGGCAGTGTGTACCCCAGGGAGCTGATGGTGTCGTCCTTCCTCCCCAGCGGCAGTGTGTACCCCAGGGAGCAGAAGGTGCCATCCTTTCTCCCCAGCGGCAGTTTGCCATCCAGAGAGAGGAACTTGTTACACCCTCTCTCCCACGGCAACCTAACCCACCAAGGGGAGATGTTAAGCCCCACAACTGTGCAGATGGGACCGTAGTCTCTGCACTTACAGCACAAGGGATAGGGACGGTCGGTCCTGTTCCCCAGCCTCAGTGTGATGGATCCAAAGGGGAGACAGTCGGTCTCCCCCTCCGGCAGTCGAGCTGTGCACCTAAAGGGGAGACAGCCAGTCTCCAGCAACCAGGCGCCCACCAGACTACTCCCGTGGTAGTGCTGGCAACAGGACAGAGTACCGCTGGTCTCTGGCCCCTCAGCAACCCACCAAGGCAGCCTACCCGTCTCCCACCCAGCAGTGGTGAAACACCAGAACTTGGACAAAATCCTTCCTCACCCAGATGTAGTAACCGGTTAGTGTGGGTGGGCTGCTCTGTTATTTCTGTTTCGTGGGTGGGTTGCTGGACTAACCAGGGCACTGACCGGCAGAAAGTCAGGTACCCTGTTAGTCTAATTGGCAAAGGGGAGAAATGTGGCGAAACCAGCTTCTCCACTGTGAACTGGAGAGGCCTGGCTGCTAGCCTCCTGCCCTGCGACTACGGCCCATGGACATATTGCTCTATAAACACTATATTTGGGCATGTAATAATTTATATTGCTGCTACTGGCCCTTTAAAATCAGCGATGGACATATTGGGACTTTTGGGACTAATGTCCCTTTAAGACTTTGTAACATATCACAGTAATACTGTCTTAAATATTATGTAGGTATTTATGTGTTCAGTTAAACTGGGGATATGTAGAAATGTGTGTCTTATGTGTTAAATGTATCAGTATGTAATTTTATGTCTTTTACTGTCTTTTTGCAACCATGTGGTTAATGGAGTCTGACTCTAGTCCTAGATAATTGGATTACTTCTCCAATTATCTCCAGGGCAGAAGGGAGGAAGCCGGGATGCATTGTGGGGGATGTTTTACTTCTGTTTGGGCCAGATTGTGCCATGCTGCAAGCCAGGGCCCAAAAGATACTTTTAGTAACTTTTAAACCCCTGGTCGGATTCATGCCATTTTTTAATATGTTGTTCCCCTGAATGGATTGATTGTGGATATGTATTTTTATGTGAATGTGATGTATGGTTTTAAAGTTATGAAAGTTGTGTAAAAGTATATTTTACTCTGTATGCATAATGGGATTATGTGTCACACTAAGGGGAGGGGATGTGTGGGAGGTAACATCTATGTCATTGGTTATTTTATGCCTCCCCCTGGGTGTGGCCTGTATGTGTGAGTTGGAAATAAAAGCCAGACTGGGTGTCCCAGTCTAGAGTCTTGCTTAACCCTCAAAGCGATGTGTCGTCTCGGTCTTTGGGGGAATGGGATTTTATGCTGACTGCCAAGAGTGTAAGCCGATGTCTGCTTTTCTTGTTCAGCTGTTCCAGTGTTCGTGTGGTTCCAGTGGGGAGAATGGTGTTTGCAGTAGCTGCCTGTGCATCTGGAAAGGGGATTATCGCCTAAACTGGGTTTTATCCTCTTGTAAGTGAAACGGTCCGTTACAACAGCGCTCTCTGGAACCTCACTCTGTAAATGGCAGTTGGGGAATACAGCGCTCTCTGTGACCTCACTCTGTAAATGGCAGTTGGGGAATACAGCGCTCTCTGTAACCTCAATCTGTAAATGGCAGTTGGTGAATACAGCGCTCTCTGTAACCTCACTCTGTAAATGGCAGTTGGTGAATACAGTGCTTTCTGTGACCTCACTCTGTAAATGGCAGTTGGTGAATACAGCGCTCTCTGTGACCTCACTCTGTGAATGGCAGTTGGTGAATACAGCAGTCTCTGTGACCTCACTCCTCTCTGTTATTGGCAGTTGGTGAATACAGCGCTCTCTGTGACCTCTCTCTGTAAATGGCAGTTGGTGAATACAGCGCTCTCTGTGACCTCACTCTGTAAATGGCAGTTGGTGAATACAGCAGTCTCTGTAACCTCACTTTGTGAATGGCAGCCGGTGAACAGAGCGCTCTCTGTGACCTCACTCTGTAAGTGGTAGTTGGTGATTATAGCCCACTCTGTAAATGGCAGTTGGTGAATACAGCGCTCTCTGTAACCTCACTCTGTAAATGGCAGTTGGTGAAAACAGCGCTCTCTGTGACCTCACTCTTTGAATGGCAGTTGGTGAATACAGCGCTCTCTGTGACCTCACTCTTTGAATGGCAGTTGGTGAATACAGCGCTCTCTGTGACCTCACTCTGTAAATGGCAGTTGGTGAATACAGCGCTCTCTGTGACCTCACTCTGTAAATGGCAGTTGGTGAATACAGCGCTCTCTGTGACCTCACTCTGTAAATGGCAGTTGGTGAATACAGCCCTCTCTGTAACCCCACTCTGTAAATGGCAGTTGGTGAATACAGCGCTCTCTGTGACCTCACTCTGTAAATGGCAGTTGGTGAATACAGCACTCTCTGTGACCTCACTCTGTAAATGGCAGTTGGTGAATACAGCGTTCTCTGTGACCTCACTCTGTAAATGGCAGTTGGGGAATACAGTGGTGTCTGTAACCTCAATCTGTAAATGGCAGTTGGTGAACAGAGCCCTCTCTGTGACCTCACTCTGTAAATGGCAGTTGGGTAATACAGCGCTCTCTGTGACCTCACTCTGTAAATGGCAGTTGGTGAATACAGCGCTCTCTGTGACCTCACTCTGTAAATGGCAGTTGGTGAATACAGCGCTCTCTGTGACCTCACTCTGTAAATGGCAGTTGGTGAATACAGCGCTCTCTGTGACCTCACTCTGTAAATGGCAGTTGGTGAATACAGCGCTCTCTGTAACCTCACTCTGTAAATGGCAGTTGGTGAATACAGCGCTCTCTGTGACCTCACTCTGTAAATGGCAGTTGGGGAATACAGCGCACTCTGTAACCTCAATCTGTAAATGGCAGTTGGTGAATACAGCGCTCTCTGTAACCTCACTCTGTAAATGGCAGTTGGTGAATGGGGCGAAACCAGCTTCGCCACTGTGAACTGGAGAAGCCTGGTTGCTAGCCTCCTGCCCTGCGACTATGGCCCCTGGATATATTGCACTGTAAAAACTATATTTGGGCAGGTAATAGTTTATATTACTGCTACTGGGCCTTTAAGGGCCATCTGTGGACCTATTGGGACTTTTGGGATACTGTACCTTTAAGACTGTGGAGCATATTACAGTAAGACTGCCTTTAGTCCTTTAATATAATGTGTGAATTTATGTGTTCAGTTAACCTGGGTTATATGTATGCAGCATTCAACTGATTGTTCGGTAGAATCACTCCATTCAGTATATTGAGTGAAGCTACCGAACAACCAGACCACCCAGGAATAAGTGTGCCTCCAATTACCGTTTGCAACAATGTTGCAAACGGGTAATTGGCAATCAGTGTAATGTATTGTTTGTCCTCTGGGTGGCCGCCATTCGGGAAACGAACACGTGGCGGCGGCCATCTTAAACTCCCGAACAGCGGTGTTTTGCCGTCGAGTGTCTGGAACTAAAATCGGACACTCGACTAGGCAAACACCGCTGAGACCTCCATACTTCCAGAAATTCGTATAGAAACTACCGAAAGGCCCGCCGTTCGGTAGAAAGAACCCCACAAACCAGGGAATTCATTCAAACCCTCTCCAGGCTCTATAACACAGGCAATTCGCCTGTTTTCATTCCCTTGTCTGTGACCGACCGCAGGGCCAAAATGCATGGAACTGTTTTCGGATACGTTACCCATGCGGTCGGTCAAATCTTTGGAACCCTATATCTCCCGAACCGTTTAGCCGAATGAACTGATTTTTGGATTTGTTGTCCCCCTGAATTAAAGGTGTACCCCCTGTTTTTGGGGTACATCCAGAACTTGGTTAAAAATGTGTACTGTATAATTGGGTTTATTGTTATCTGAGGGGAGGGGATGTGTGGGCTGAACCATGTATGTGATTGGTTATTTTATGCCTCCCCCTGGGTGTGGCCTGTAAGTGTACAAGTGTAATAAAAGCCAGGCTGGATGAGCCAGTCCAGAGTTCCTGCTTAACCCTCAAAGCGATGTGTCGTCTCGTTCTTTGGGGGAATTGGATTGTATGCTGACTACCAGGAGTGTAAGCGGATGGTATGCTTTTCTTGTTCAGCTGTTCCAGTGTTCGTGTGGTTCCAGTCGGGAGAGTGGTGTTTGCAGTAGCTGCCTGTGCATCTGGAAAGGGGGATATCGCCTAAACTGGGTTTTATCCTCTTGAAAGTGAAACGGTCCGTTACAGTGAATACAGCGCTTTCTGTGACCTCACTCTGTAAATGGCAGTTGGTGAATACAGCGCTCTCTGTGACCTCACTCTGTAAATGGCAGTTGGTGAATACAGCGCTCTCTGTGACCTCACTCTGTAAATGGCAGTTGGTGAATACAGCGCTCTCTGTGACCTCACTCTGTAAATGGCAGTTGGTGAATACAGCGCTCTCTGTGACCTCACTCTGTAAATGGCAGTTGGTGAATACAGCGCTCTCTGTAACCTCAATCTGTAAATGGCAGTTGGTGAATACAGCGCTCTCTGTAACCTCACTCTGTAAATGGCAGTTGGTGAATACAGCGCTCTCTGTGACCTCACTCTGTAAATGGCAGTTGGGGAATACAGTGGTCTCTGTAACCTCAATCTGTAAATGGCAGTTGGTGAATACAGCGCTCTCTGTGACCTCACTCTGTAAATGGCAGTTGGTGAATACAGCCCTCTCTGTAACCTCACTCTGTAAATGGCAGTTGGTGAATGCAGCGCTCTCTGTGACCTCACTCTTTAAATGGCAGTTGGTGAATACAGCCCTCTCTGTAACCTCACTCTGTAAATGGCAGTTGGTGAATACAGCGCTCTCTGTAACCTCAATCTGTAAATGACAGTTGGTGAATACAGCGCTCTCTGTAACCTCACTCTGTTAATGGCAGTTGGTGAATACAGCGCTCTCTGTGACCTCACTCTGTAAATGACAGTTGGTGAATACAGCGCTCTCTGTGACCTCACTCTGTAAATGGCAGTTGGTGAATACAGCCCTCTCTGTAACCTCACTCTGTAAATGGCAGTTGGTGAATACAGCGCTCTCTGTAACCTCACTCTGTAAATGGAAGTTGGTGCATACAGCGCTCTCTGTGACCTCACTCTGTAAGTGGCAATTGGTGATTATAGCCCTCTCTGTAACCTCACTCTGTAAATGGCAGTTGGGTAATACAGCGCTCTCTGTGACCTCACTCTGTAAATGGCAGTTGGTGAATACAGCGCTCTCTGTGACCTCACTCTGTAAATGGCAGTTGGTGAATACAGCGCTCTCTGTGACCTCACTCTGTAAATGGCAGTTGGTGAATACAGTGCTTTCTGTGACCTCACTCTGTAAATGGCAGTTGGTGAATACAGCGCTCTCTGTGACCTCACTCTGTAAATGGCAGTTGGGGAATACAGCGCTCTCTGTGACCTCACTCTGTAAATGGCAGTTTGTGAATACAGCGCACTCTGTGACCTCACTCTGTAAATGGCAGTTGGTGAATACAGCGCTCTCTGTAACCTCACTCTGTAAATGGCAGTTGGTGAATAACCTCACTCTGTTATTGGCAGTCGGTCAAGGTACCAAGGTACATCTGACACCATAACAACTACAGCAATATCTAGTCATTATGGTGCTTGCAGAGTTCCTGTAAAGAGAAATGCATTGAAAGCCAGTAATATAAAGTAAATGTAAGCATTGTGACCTATTGTATATAATTAGAATATTTGCAGTGCAAGTTACATGCTCTATGTACATGCATCCATGACATCCAGTTTTTCATTAATTGTACATTTTTGCCAACTCTATTAAGAACGTATTTTTTTTTTTTTTAGATATATTTTCCTATCCTTGTTTGGCAATTCTCATTCAAGTGCAAAAGTAGTTCTCAATTATTTTTTAATGGAGAGCATATCAAGGGCCATTATAGTTAATGATTCTCATTCTAATGTTACTTGACTGGATGAGATACCAAGGCAAAGATTGCCTGATTAGCTCTCAGCCAGTTCCTGGTTTTAGTAGAAAAAAGGGACAAAGCTGTTGAAAGTTGGATATTCATAATATTGATTTTATTTTGTACATTTCTTAATCTATGCAATATGTTTTATTACTGTTGCAAACATCAGCAGTAAATAGAAGGAGGGAAAAACGGATATGATTGTCCACTAAAGTATTGCACTGCCAGGGATTTGCGGTGCAATTCAAACTCTCCACACATTTGCATCATGTCCCCAATGCTCCTCAATGAGGAGCATTGGATTAGACCATTTCCAAGAGACAGACATCTGCCAGTTGACGTCATGAGAGGCTGAGCAGCAGCAGCACCAGTGGTATCTTAGCACTGGAGTATAGGTAAATAAAACTTTTTTTTTTGACGTGGATCAAATCAAGTGTTTGATAATTTTGTATATCTGCCCCTGTCCAAATTGTTAACCCCTTAAGGACAGAGCTTCAGAAGCTTGTCTTTCACTTAATGACAACGGCATTTTTTGCATTTTTTGCTATTTGCGTTCAACTGCAATTTGCATTTTACTAATTTATTGCACCGACACATATTATATACCGTTTTTTAAAGGACAGAAAGGGCTTTAATTTGATGTAACACATGTATATATAAATGCTTATTTATTATAAAAAAAATACAGAAATATGCACAAAAATGAATTTTTGTGTGTTTTTTTTACAGTTTTTGCAATAATAATGTGTACATAATTAGTGCAGGTTAAGGAAAGTAATTAAAAATAAATTCATTTAGTTGTTCTGAATTACAGAATATATAATGTGTCTGGGATTTTCAGGTTTTTTTGGTAGTTACAGGTCACAAAGCACAAGGAGTAAAATAAACTTTTTATGTGGAGCGATTTTAGAATTTGGTATGTTTGTCTTGTAAGCCTAATAGCCATAAAAGAAAACAAAATTGCCACACAAAAGTATATATTTATATAAAGTAGACACCACAGGCTATTTACCTAAGGTTGTTTTGACACTTTCTACGTAGCCATTTTACCGCCAACCTCTGCTAAATATTGGAGTAAAATTGTGTTTTTTGGGGGTTTTCGCACACAAACTTATAACAAAGAACTTCTCATGTGTATTTTGTAAATTTGGTGTGTGCTATTCCTGTACAAAGTTTTATTATGTGTTCAGTTACTTCTGCTGAGTACAACGGTACCCCCATTGTATGTCTTTGGCACTATTTCGTGAAGCTACAGTGCCATATAGGAGACCTGTCCTTTTCAGTATTCACAGTAGAATTTTGAGAGACGGATTTAATGAGCCTATGCTTCCATTTGGGGTATTATAGTAGTTTGACTGTTCAAAAAAAACCCACAAAGGCCTACCATTTGTAAAAGTAGACACTCCAGGGTATCTCGTAAGGTGCATATTGTGCCTTAACATGCCCCCATTTTTTTACCATTACATGCCAAAGTATGTGGTAAAAAAAAATTTTGTGCATATTTTACATACGGATTGCATTTTTGCTGGGCATTTTGTATATTTCATGTGTGCCACTAAGTTCAAACCCCCCAAATTATGCTCAGCTAAGTCTTCTGAGTAAAAGGACACCCCCATTGTATGTCTATGGCACTATTTTGTGAAGCTACAGTGCCATATAGGAGACCAAGCCATATCAGTTTTGACCGAACTTTGAATTTTGACGCCGGGCCTATGTGCAATTTCCAAGCATCTTTGCAGGTTTTAAATTCAAACTACCCCACAAAGGCCTACCATTCCTTAAAGTAGACACCCCAGGGTATTTCAAAAGGCATATTTTGAACCTTAGCGTGGGATCATTTTTCCGCTAGCTTGTACCAGGTGTAGTGGTAATAAGCGTTTTTTCTGCCTTTTTGACACACAAAGTGAGTTTGCACAGTATATTTTGCAAACCTTATGTGTACTACCACTGTATAATACTTCATATGTTGCTCAGCTATGTCTGCTGAGTACAAAAATACCCCCGTATGTACCTTTGCCAGGTATATGTGGACATCGGAGGGGCACATTTGGGACAGAGCCATTCCATTTTTTTTCAAATTTAGAATTTTTACGCTGTGCCCATGTCCCATTTTAGAGTATTTTACCAGGCTATATAATCCAAATACCCCATAAAGCCATACCATTTCTTAAAGAAGACATCCCAGGGTATTTCAAAAGGCATATTTTGAACCTTAGCGTGGGATCATTTTTCCGCTAGCTTGTACCAGGTGTAGTGGTAATGAGCGTTATTAAATGTATTTTTTTACTTTTTAAAACTTTTTTTACTTTTTAAAACTATTTTTTAAACTTTTGTTTTGATTATTCATTTTTTTAAAGTTTCCTAAACTTTCGTAAAACTTTTTTTTACAGATTTAACATTTTTCTAAGCTTTTTTTTTACGTTAACCCCTAACTAGCAGTAAGCAGCACTAACAGTAAATTCCCCATTTTCCCATAACTCCCATCCACCCCAGCTAGCAAAATATTTAATTATACAATATTTAAATTAGTTAATTAAATAAATTTAACCCCTGAGGGTTAAAAAATAAATAAAAGTTAATCGTCAGGGGTTAAAAAAAAAAATTAGAACAGTATAATACTGTGATCTGTATTTTGATCACTGTAGGCAGTGATCGACTGGCAGGGAAGGGGTTAATTTTTATTTGGACTGGGTAAAGGGTTTATTTTTTTACATTTTTTACTTAAATGTTATTAAAACTTTTTTTTTAACTTAATTTTTTAACTTTTTAAAGCGTATTTTTAAACTTTTTTTAACGTTAACCCCTAGTTAGCGTAATACTAAATCCCCCAATTCCCCACTAACTTCCACCCTCCCCAGCTAGCTAAATTTATAATTTTAAAATATTTAAATTAATTAATTAAATAAATTGAACCCCTGAGGGTTAAAAAAAAAAAGAATTAACCCTCAGGGGTTAAAAAAAAAATCAGATCTTAGTAAAATGTAATCCCTGCCAATTGATCACTGTAGTCAGTGATCAATTGGCAGGGAAGGGGTTAATTTTTTATTAAAATGGGTAAAGGGGGGGTAAAGGGGGGGGGGGATTTTAATTTGACTATATTTTCTTTCCACCAGGGGGCAGGATCACTGAAGATCCGGCTCCCTGCACTTCACACAGAACCAGGAAGTGCAGGGAGGCGGAGGTGAGTATAGAGAGCACATGTGCCCGCTCTGGCATGCTGTCAGAGCGGGCACATGTACTCTGACAGCCCGATCCGGTGCTCCCGGTCTGCCTCTAATGCAGAGGCAGACCGGAGCACCATTAACCCCGCGATCGCCGCGATTGCGGCGATCTGGGGTTAATTTTAACGGGTGACGGACGAGGTCCGTCACTCGTCGTTAACGCATTCCCCTGAGTGACGGACCTCGTCCGTCACTCGTCGTTAAGGGGTTAAATTAAATGCGTGCACGCTCCCAAAAGTAATTCACACCGGACACAAGTTTCAGGTTAATCAAAAACTTGAGGAAAGTTTAATCCAGGGGGCCGGTATGCCCCTTATAAAGCACGAGTACATCATATGCATAATTATAGATAACAGAAAAAATACATCAATAATTGGTTAGGTGTTAAGTGGGTGTGATGTCACTGTCATCATGGGATTCTCCTCCACATTCCAGCGCCATCTTGTTAATTGAGGTGGTTAGTCGATGGGAGGGGTAACACCCTAGCGGCCATCTTTAAGTAACTTATGAATAATGCTGATTATAGTTATGCAGAGTAAATAGGCATTTTACTAAAGTTAATATTCTGTCCACAACATTTTTTTAACCATTTTCTATTGCTGATGGTGGTGTATGTGGGGGGAGGGGTTGCTCTAATCTAACTATGGACTTGGGAACTATAGCAGTATGAATTCAAGTTTGTATGTCTAATGCTATTGTGTTCCTTTATGAAACTGTAAATGTCTTAAATGTCTACAAATGGTGCTGGATTGACATGGGATTTTTTTCAGGAAAATTAGCATTTATGTATGTCACTATCTTTGTTATTACACAGTTACAGAGGATTAACTCGTTAACGCCGTTACGGCGTTCCATGCCGTCCCCATTATAATGGGCTTTAAAGCCGTTGCGGCGGCATGGAACGCCGTAACGGCTTTGAGCCCCAGGAGGTAAGTTATACTTACCTCCGCCTCGATCCTCTTCTGGAGGGCTGCCTGACAGCTCAGGCAGCCCTCCCACGGCAAATGAGGCCCCCGGGGGCCATGTGATCGCTCTCAAAGAGCGATCACATGGCCCCCTATAGCTGGCTATGGATCTGCCAGCAGGGGGACTGTTTGAAATATCAGACAGTCCCCCTGCTGGTAAGAAAGTATAAAAAAAGAAATTAAACATGTTAAAAAATAAATTTAAAATATTTTTATATATATATAATATGTATATATATTATATATATATAATATATATACATATTATATATATGCAACGTCATACAAAGTGTATTTTAATACTAATATAAGTATATATTAGCATTAAAATACACTTAGAATGATGTTACATATATATAATATGTATATATATATTATATATATATATATATATATATATATATATATACGTATAATTAAAATAATAAATAAATAAAATAATAAAATAAAATATTGAAACAAAATTTAATATAAATTATATATTCATATGTAATTTCATTCTAACTGTATTTTGTTATTAATATATATATATTGGTAACAAAATACACTTAGAATGACATTCTATATATATCTATCTATATATAAAATACAAATAACCGCAAATATATATATATATAGATAAATACATATAATTACATAAAAGATTACATTAGTATACACGTAGAATTTAAATACATATATATGTATATATATTAAAATTCTACATGTATATTTAAGTAATCTTTTAACATAATTATGTGATTTGATTAATTAAAATTTGATTGACATGCCTGACAACACAGGGAGAAAGTGCAGAGAATTTAATTTGCAAGCACTATATTTGACCCTGTAACTCTCCAAGACACCATAAAACCTGTACATAGGGGGTACTGTTTTACTCGGGAGACTTCGCTGAACTCAAATATTAGTGTTTCAAACTGGTAAATTGTATTACAACGATGATATTTTAAGTAAAAGTGACGTTTTTTGCATTTTTTACAAACGAACAGCACTTTTATGGACTATATTATTGTTGTAATATGTTTTACTGTTTTAAAACACTAATATTTGTGTTTAGTGAAGTCTCCCGAGATTTATGGTGTTTTGGAAAGTTAGAGAGTCACATATAAGGCTTGAGTTTCATTTTTTTCACATTGAAATTTGCTAGATTGGTTATGTTGCCTTTGAGAGCGTATGGTAGCCCAGGAATGAGAATTACCCCCATGATGGCATACCATTTGCAAAAGTAGACAACCCGAGGTATTGCAAGTGGGGTATGTCCAGTCTTTCTTAGTAGCCACTTAGTCACAAACACTGGCCAAATATTTGTTTTTTGCTTTTTTCACACAAAAACAAATATGAACGCTAACTTTGGCCAGTGTTTGTGACTAAGTGGCTACTAAAAAAGACTAAACATACCCCACTTTCAATACCTTGGCTTGTCTACTTTTTCAAATGGTATGCCATTATGGGGGTAATTCTCATTCCTGGGCTACCACACCGTCTCAAAGGTAACATTACTAATCTGGCAAATTTCAATTTGAAAATGGAACGTTCTATATTTGACCCTGTAACTTTCCAAAACAACATAAAACCTGTTAATGGGGGGTACTGTTGTACTCGTGAGACATCGCTGATTACAAATATGTGCATTTTGTTGCAGTAAAACCTAACAGTATTATGACATTTACAGCTAAAATGTGAGGCGGAACTACACATTTTTAAAAAATAAATAAATTTCTCACAGTTTTTTTTATTTTATTCATAATAAATGATATTCCATATATGAATAGTTAATGGTAAATTAAAGTCCTGTTTCTCCTGAACAAAATGATATATAATAAGTGTGGGTGCATATAATTTGAAAGAGGGGAACTACGGGTGAACAGACATATAGCGCAAATTCCAGTTTTTGTTTACGTTTTGTTTTGATCAGAACGTGCACTATTGACTCCGTCCTGAAGGGGTTAAAAAGGATTGTATCCATCAAGTTCAACGTCACACCTGTTTCTGTTGTATATCTAAATGAAGGCAAAATACCCTGTTTGAAGCTCTCCTATGTATAGTCTTTTTAATGAATAGATTTCCAGACAATAGTTTGTATTGGCCCTGAATATATTTGTATAATGTTATTATTTCACCTCTGTGATGCCACATCCTAAACTAAACAGATTTACATTTTGTAACTAAAGTCTTCCATTCCCCTTATTCATTTTGTAGCCCACTTTTGCTAGTGCCATAATATCCCTCTTTAGAAAAAGCTACCCAAAATTGCATGGTAGGTTTGAGATGGGGGTCTTACCATTCATTTATAAAGAGGATAAATTTTATTTTTGTCCCAATAACTAATGCTGCATTTTATGCATGACAATAATTTACTGGCCTTAGCAACTGCCAATTGATATTAGACATTAAGGTTTGTAACTGTAATGGACCGTTTCAGCAGACAAGGGGTTAAAATCCGTTTAGGCGATAATCCCCCTTTCCAGATGCACAGGCAGCTACTGCAAACACCACTCTCCTGACTGGAAACACACGAACACTGGAATAGCTGAACAAGAAAAGCATACGAACAGTTTACACTCCTGGCAGTCAGCATACACTCCAATTCCCCCCAAGAACGAGACGACACATCGGTTTGAGGGTCAAGCAGAATCTGAGGCTGGCACTCCCAGCCTGGTTTTTATTACAGTTGTTGAGAATACAGGACTGCCCACAGGGAGGGACAAAACAACCAATAGCATAATGGTTACAACCCCCAGGTTTCCTCCCCTCAGATAAACATATAACATAATTATAGCATACAGTAAAAATACAGTTTTCACACATACACTGTAACTTTGAAACTATACATTCAATCTCCATAAAAGTTACATTTTCGGAATCAGCACACTTCAAACATAAACACTTCCAAAAATCAGCCAAATCCCTCCAGCGGATCAAAAGTTAGCTGGAGGTCCCTTTATGACCGACCGCAAGCACAATTTCCTGCCCAAAACAGTTCCATAGATTTGGGCTGTGCGGCCGGTCAATTTCATGCGGAAAAACGACCATTTCGAACGGGACTTAGTCTCTGGAGCTGAAAAACGAAGTATAGGAGAAGGTAAGGGTCAGCGGTGTTCGGTAAAATGTGTAGCAGATTTCAGTTCCATGAATTTGGCTACACATACCGCTGACCTCGTTCGAATGAACAAAGATGGCCGCCGCCACGTGTTCGTTTGTCGAATGGCGGCCACTTCGGCACTTCGGCTGCATCCGAAGTGCCCATTTAAAGCTGCAGCACTGTTCCAAATTATTTAAAGGGACAGTCTTATAAAATCCAATCTGCTAAAAGAGTCTTTAACAGGTAATACCTTCCAGGGGCCATAGTCTTAAAGGGTATTGTAACGGACCGTTTCAGCAGGCAAGGGGTTAAAATCCGTTTAGGCGATAATCCCCTTTACAGATGCACAGGCAGCTACTGCAAACACCATTCTCCCGACTGGAGACACACGAACACTGGATCCGAGAAACCTTTTAAATTCTCCCAAGCATATGAATGCTGTAGACCAGTGTTCCCCAACCCCCGGGCCGCGGACCGGTACCGGTCCGTGGATCAAACGGTACCGGGCCGCCCAGGGGTGTGGGGTGTGCGAGCCTGCCGGCTAATGCAGGGCTGGCATTGCCCAAGTGCCAGCCCTGCAATGTGCCTGCGGACCGGAGGGGAGATCAGAGATCTCCCTCCATGGTCTGCAGGCACATTGCTGACAGCCGGCAGGGGAGGGAGTGAGAGAGGACCCGGGAGCTCTTACCTGCAGCTCCTCCGGGTCCTCCTCTCGCGAGATTTGGAGCGTTGCCGCGGTAACCACGGCAACGCTCCAAATCTCGCGAGAGTGAACTCTAGCCCTGTAACTGGGCTAGAGTTCACCTCACCACCGCTGGGACCACCAGGGATTCCCCACCGGACCACCAGGGACTAAGAAATGTCCCCCCTCCTCCCAGTAAAGGTAAGAAGGGAGGGGGGACATGAATATATTAATTTTAATTAAATACATTTTAAAAAAGCCTCCTTACCCCCCCATACACACACTGCCCCATACACACACTACACACACTGCCCCCACACACACATACTACACACATTGCCCCATAAACACACTACACACACACTACAAACACTGCCCCATGCACACACTACACACTGCCCCATACACACATTGCCCCACAAACACTGCCCCCATGCACACACTGCCCCACAAACACTGCCCCCGTGCACACACTACACACACTGCCCCACAAACACTGCCCCCATGCACACACTACACACACTGCCCCACAAACACTTCCCCCATGCACACACTACACACACTGCCCCATACACACACTACACACACTGCCCCATACACACACTACACACATTGCCCCACAAACACTGCCCCATACACACTACACACATTGCCCCATACACACACTACACACACTGCCCCACAAACACTGCCCCCATGCACACACTACACACACTGCCCCACAAACACTGCCCCATACACACACTACACACATTGCCCCATACACACACTACACACACTGCCCCACAAACACTGTCCCCATACACACACTGCCCCACAAACACTGCCCCATACACACACTACACACATTGCCCCATACACACACTACAAACACTGCCCCACAAACACTGCCCCATACACAGACTGCACACACTGCCCCACAAACACTGCCCCATAAACACACTACACACATTTCCCCATACACACACTGCCCCATACACACACTGCCCCATACACACACTACACACACTGCCCCATACACAAACTACACACACTGCCCCACAAACACTGCCCCCATACACACACTGCCCCACAAACACTGCCCCACAAACATTGCCCCATGCACACACTGCACACACTGCCCCACAAACATTTCCCCCATACACACACTACACACACTGCCCCACAAACACTGCCCCCCACACACACACTGCAACTCTCACACACACTGCCACCCTCACATACACACTGCACCGCTCACACACACACACACACAATTTTGAGTCTATGTCTTTATGTGACTGTGTTTGTGATTTTCTGACTATGTATGTGTCTGCGTGTTTTTTTTAATATATGTGACTGTTTTTTTTTTTTTTTTGTCTTACTAAATCAAAACAAGCGGGCCACGGAAAAATTATCAAACGTTTACTGGTCCGCGGCGATAAAAAGGTTGGGGAGCACTGCTGTAGACCATTGAATAGGAACCATACGAATAGGCTTGTACTCCTAGCAGTCAACTGGAACAGCATGCAATAAATCCTTCCCCCCAATAATGAGACGACACATCACTTTGAGGGTAAAACAGGAAGCTTTTATTACAAACAAGTACATACAGGACACTCCCAGGGGGAGGATGAAATTAACCAATCACATGGATGTACCTCCCACACATTTCCTCCCCTTAGATTAACACTTAACATAATTATACAGTACACCCTTTTCCCCAATTCCTGGATGTACCCCAAATACATATGCTACACCTCCAACAGGTATCCCCTGATAGCCCTTATTCAGGGGGACAACATATTCAAGAATCAGGTCATTCGGATGAATGGTTCGGGAGATATGAGGTTCCAAAGATTTGACCGACCGCATGGGTAAAGTATCCGAAAACAGTTCCATGCATTTTGGCCCTGCGGTCGGTCACAAACAAGTGAATGAAACAGACGAATTACTGGTGTTATAGAGACTAAGGGGGATTCGCATGAATCCCCTAGTTCGTACGTTTCTTTCTACCGAACGGCGGGCCGTTCGGTAGTTTCCCCACGAAATCCTGGAAGTCTGGAGGTCTCAGCGGTGTTTGCCTAGTCGAGTGTCCGATTTCAGTTCCAGACACTCGACGGCAAAACACCGCTGTTCGGTAGTTTAAGATGGCCGCCGCCACGTGTTTGTTTCCCGAATGGCGGCCACCCAGAGGACAAAAAGAATACATTACATGGATTGCCAATTACCGGTTTGCAACATTGTTGCAAACGGTAATTGGAGGCACACTTATTCCACACTTATTCCGCAGCAAGCGCCACCCATGTCCTGCCTCCATGCACCGCCTCCAGCCACACCCTACACAATCTTTAGACACAAGGAACAAAAGTGCAATAATCCCTTCAAGGCCCCAGTAGAGACTACAATTGAGGGCTAATGGGCCATGGAGGGGGGTCTTTCTAGCAGAGGCTATCTCAGTGTCCTTTAGAGAGTGTGTTAGAAAGAATCCCCTCCAGGCCCTATTAGAGACTACAATGGAGTCTAATAGGCTTGGAAGGGGGTCTTTCTAACAGAGGCCATCTCAGTGTCCCTGCTGGAAACAGTCGCCTCCAGGCCCCAGTAGAGACTACAATTGAGGGCTAATGGGCCATGGAGGGGGGGAGCATTCTAGCAGAGGCTATCTCAGTGTCCTTTACAGAGTGTGTTATAAAGAATTTCCTCCAGGTCCCATTAGAGACTACAATGGAGTCTAATGGGGCCTGGAGGGGGGTCTCTCCAACACTCTGGTTCCTATTCACAATATAGCAACACAACATAGCTCGCTGATACCTAGGCCAAGTTGGCTCCTCTTACCTTAATTACTGTTGTTGGCTGGCAGTCTGTGGGCTTGCTGGAAGGCTGTGGGCTTACTGGCTTCGGCTGGCAGGCTGTGGGCTTGCTGGCAGGCTGTGGGCTTGCTGGCTACTGCCGGCAGGCTGTGGGCTTGCTGGCTGCGGCTAGCAGGCTGTGGGCTTGCTGGCTGCGGCTAGCAGGCTGTTGGCTTGCTGGCTGTGGCTTGCTGGCTGGCAGGCTGTGGCTTGCTGGCTGCGGTTGGCAGGCTGTGGGCTTGCTGGCTGT
Source organism: Pelobates fuscus (assembly GCF_036172605.1). Taxonomy (NCBI): domain Eukaryota; kingdom Metazoa; phylum Chordata; class Amphibia; order Anura; family Pelobatidae; genus Pelobates; species Pelobates fuscus. The sequence continues at coordinate 92,536,735 of NC_086325.1, read as the reverse complement.
AAGCCTAACTGGTGGCCTGTGGGCTGGCTGGCTACTGGCCGGCCGGCTGGCTGGCTGGCCGGCCTGTGGGCTGGCTGGCTGGCTGGCCGGCCTGTGGGCTGGCTGGCCGGCCTGTGGGCTGGCTGGCTGGCCCGTGGGCTGGCTGGCTTGCTGGCTACTGGGGCACTTGGAGATTATTTAAAGAAATAATCCATGCACAATAACCACTACTGCTCTGTGTAGTCGTTATGGTGCCAGGAGGGCAGGGCCCCCCTCCCAGAGTAAGTAGTCAAACAGTTTAAGAACAGTTTGACAACTTACCTGGGGTCTGCTGGGATATGAGGCTGTTGTAGGGTATAGGAGAAGGGGTGCAGTGTGTGTGAGGGGGTGTAGTGTGTGTGAATGTGTAGGGTGTGTGGGGCAATGTGTGTATGAGGGGGCTGTGTATGTGTGTGGCAATGTTAGTATGGGGGGCTGTGTGTGTATGGGTGGGCAATGTGTGTAAATGTGTATGTTGTGTGTGGGGGCAGTGTGTGTGTATGGGGGGCAGTGTGTTTATGGGGCTAGAGTTCACTCTCACCATTGCAACCACCAGGAATCCCTGGTGGTCACAGTGTTGAGAGTGAACTCTAGCCCGTAGCTCCAGGGCTAGAGTTTACTTTCGCCAGAGCCGTAACGTTGCCGTGGTAACCGCGGCAACGATCTGTGCTCGCGCAAGAAGGACCCAGAGGAGCTGCAGGCTGAGCTCCCGGGTCCTCTCTTCCTCCCTCCCCTGCCGGCTGCCCGCACGGTGCCTGCGGACAGGGGAGGGGGCAATTGCCCTCCTCTTACTCCCCCCTACCCCTCTTCTTACCCCCCCTCCCCCTCTTCTTACTCCCACCTCTTCTTACTCCCCCCTCCCCCTCTTCTTACTCCCCCCTCTTCTTACCCCCCTCCCCCCTCTTCTTACTCCCCCCTCCCCTCTTCTTACTCCCCCCTCCCCCTCTTCTTACCCCCTCCCCTCTTCTTACTCCCCCCTCCCCCTCTTCTTACTCCCCCCCTCTTCTTACTCCCCCTCTCTTCTTACTCCCCCTCTCTTCTTACTCCCCCTCTCTTCTTACTCCCCCTCTCTTCTTACTCCCCCTCTCTTCTTACCCCCTCTCTCTCTCTTCTTACTCCCCCTCCCTCTCTTTTTACCCCCTCCCTCTCTTTTTACCCCCTCCCTCTCTTTTTACCCCCTCCCTCTCTTCTTACCCCCCTCCCTCTCTTCTTACCGGCCTCCCTCTCTCTTCTTACCCCCCTCCCTCTCTCTTCTTACCCCCCTCCCTCTCTCTTCTTACCCCCCTCTCTCTTCTTACCCCCTCTCTCTTTTTACCCCCCCTTTATTTTTACTCCCGCCCCTCCCTCTCTCTTTTTGCCCCCCCTCCCCTCCCTTTCTCTTTTTGCCCCCCCTCCCCTCCCTTTCTCTTTTTGCCCCCCCTCCCCTCCCTTTCTCTTTTTGCCCCCACCCCCTCCCTTTCTCTTTTTGCCCCCCCTCCCTTTCTCTTTTTGCCCCCCCTCCCTTTCTCTTTTTGCCCCCTCCCCTCCCTTTCTCTTTTTGCCCCCTCCCCTCCCTTTCTCTTTTTGCCCCCTCCCCTCCTTTTCTCTTTTTGCCCCCCCTCCCCTCCCCCCCTTCTCTTTTTGCCCCCCCTCCCCCCTTCTCTTTTTGCCCCCCTCCCCTCCTTTTCTCTTTTTGCCCCCCTCCCCTCCTTTTCTCTTTTTGCCCCCCCTCCCCTCCTTTTCTCTTTTTGCCCCCCCCTCCCCTTCTCTTTTTGCCCACCTCCCCTCCCCTTCTCTTTTTGCGCCCCCCCCCTCCCCTCCCCTCCCCTCCTTTTCTCTTTTTGCGCCCCCCCTCCCCTCCCCTCCTTTTCTCTTTTTGCCCCCCCTCCCCTTCTCTTTTTGCCCCCCCTCCCCTTCTCTTTTTGCCCCCCCTCCCCTTCTCTTTTTGCCCCCCTCCCCTTCTCTTTTTGCCCCCCTCCCCTTCTCTTATTGACCCCCCTCCCCTTCTCTTTTTGACCCCCCTCCCCTTCTCTTTTTGCCCCCCCCTCCCCTCCCCTCCCCTCTTTGCCCCCCCTCCCCTCCCCTCTTTGCCCCCCCCCTCCCCTCCCCTCTTTGCCCCCCCCCCCCCCTCCCCTCCCCTCCCCTTCTCTTTTTGCCCCACCACCCCCACCTGTAGCGTGGCCGAGCTGCACTCCAGTCCGCGGTGCCGGCCGGAATGATAGGAAGGTGCACACTCAGTGCACCTTCCTGTCAGTCCGGCCGGGTACAGGAAACAGAAACTCCTGTTCCGCGCGGAACAGAAGTTTCTGTTTCCTGTACCCGGCCGGACTGACAGGAAAGTGCACACTGAGCACCTTCCTATCACTCCGGCCGGGCACCGCGGACCACACAGCTACAGGGGAGGGGAGGTGAGAAGCTGCAGCCGCCTGAGGCTCTTAAGAGAGCGCTCAGGCGGCTGCAGCATTTAAAGGGGCGGCCAGGCCCCCTGATGGCGGGCCCCCCTCCCGGCCGGGCCCTCGGACCATGTCCGAAGTGCCCGACCGGTCAGTCCGCCCCTGGTAGGAAGTTTAGAATACGTGTTCTCCTGGCACAAGCAGCTATTTTGGTTTTCCAGTTCACATCAGGAAGATTAAAGTCACCCATGATGATAACTAGCCCCTTCATTGTCATTTTAGCTATTTCCTCAACTAGTAGATTATCTAACTCTTCTATTTGTCCTGGGGGCCTATAAATCACACCTACATGAGTTACTGTGTGATTACCAAATCCTAACATAACCCAAGCGGACTCTATGTTCACCTCACTAACTTTTATTAGACTAGATTTTATGCTATCCTTCACATACAGGGCCACCCCTCCCCCTTTCTTGCCTTCCCTGTCTTTTCTATATAAAGAGTACCCTGGTATTGCTATGTCCCAGTCATTTTTCTCATTATACCATGTTGCAGTAACAGCGACTACATCTACATTATCAGTTGCCATTATTGCCACAAGTTCATGGATCTTATTCCCTAAACTGCGAGCATTTGTAGACATGACTCTAAGTTTATCATTGTTTAACACATTTGCTACAGGCACCTTCTGTTTTTTTTTTTTTTTTTTTTGGGGGGGGGCAATTGGATTGATGTTTTATCTCCCTTTTACCCCCCTCCTAGTTTAAATACATCCTAGCAAAACCGAGCGGAACTTGCTCACTGAGAACGTTTGTTCCCTTTTGAGAAAGATGCAAGCCATCTTTTGTGTAGTTTATTTCTATTCCAAACAGAGCTACCATGAGAAATGAAGCCAAATCCTTGCTCCCGACACCATTCACCAACCCACAAGTTAAAGTCCCTAATACGCATGATGACTTACAATGGAGGAGATCCTCCTTGTACTCCTTGCACCGTAACAAAGAGAGCTGTAGTGGTTAATATCTTGAAATACTCTTTTAAACCACTTATTCTAATTTATTTCTTAAAAACATTATTTAATATATTATTGTTGTAAGAAACGCTCAAAACCTGGCTTCTCGTCTCTGGTAAAGTGTTTGATCTATAAAACTATAAATTTTATCGGTTCTTTTTATAGATCTCAAATACAAAATGTAAACACAGAAACAGAGAGAGATGACAGTACTGAAGTGATAAACAGCGATATTCTTACCCCTACCTCTCCTATTCCCAGTTTTATTTTTCTGTACACTTGCCAAAATGTTTTTTTTTTTTTGCTGACAGCATGCTTACTCCTACTTTGAATAATATGCTATGATATCTTCTTTAATACTTGTCTAAAAAGATAAATATTTCCAGAATCCTCAAACATTGCCATCCCGGGGAAATGTTTCTTTATTTATATAAAGAAATGCCATCGCAATAAAATATAGTAATCTTGTTATTATAGCGTGTTTTCTTTATTACACATGATAATCAATAAATATTTGACAAATTTGTTAAAAATAAATTTCTGTTCCATCTATTCAGAACAGAATATAGTTTTATCAGAAAATAAAATATTAAGGAATCTATATTATTTTTCAATGCTCAAACCTGTCTACTACATTTTTAAATCATAAATAAAGTACATTTTTCAGCATTTGGTTTTGTGTTTTTTTTTTTTTTTGGGGGGGGGGGGGGGGGGCAGATTCATTCTAGCTTATCATGTGATAGAAGACAGGCCACTGATTGAAAGACTGTGTTGCCATGGTACCATAGCATCAGAAAAACTGTTCATACAAAGGGTTTCGATCTAATCTAGACAAGGTAGAATCCTAAACCTGCTTAATTTCAGCTGTGTAAAATGTAAGATCACTTTTAAAAGAAACATTGTAATGGGAGATAAAATGCTCACATCCTCATTCAGTATTCTCAACTCTGATTTGTCCAGGATATTTGTAGCTACTGCAGCATTATGATAGTGAATTTTGAGAATACATACGTTCAAGTTCACAGAATTGTTATTTATTAGTTATTAGATACCATTTCAAAAGAGTAAAATGTATTACAACGACGATATAGTCCGTGAAAGTGACATTTTTTTTATTTTTCACACACAAATGGCACTTACAAGGATGATATAATTGTTGTGATACGTTTTACTGTTTTGAAACACTAATATTTGTGTTCAGCAAAGTCTCCCAAGTATAACAGTACCCTTTATGTACAGGTTTTATTGTGGTTTAAAAAGTTACAGAATCAAATATAAGGCTTGCATTTCAGTTTTTTCACGTTGAAATTCGCCAAGTTGGTTATGTTGCCTTTGAGACCGTTCGGTAGCCCAGGAATGAGAATTACCCCCATGATGGCATACCATTTGCAATAGTAGACAACCCAAGGTATTGCAAATGGGGTATGTCCAGTCTTTTTTAATAGTCACAAACACTGGCCAAAATTGGCGTTCAAATTAGTTTTTTGCATTTTTCACACACAAACAAATATTAACACTAACTTTGGCCAGTGTTTATGACCAAGTGGCTACAAAAAAAGACTGGACATACCCCATTTGCAATACCTTGGGTTGTCTACTTTTGCAAATGGTATGCCATCATGGGGGTAATTCTTATTCCTGGGCTACCATACGGTCTCAAAGGCAACATAACCAATCTGGCGAATTTCAATGTGAAAAAACTGAAAAATGTAACATATATATATTTGACCCTGTAACTTTCCAAAACACCATAAAACCTGTACATAGGGGATACTGTTTTACATGTGAGACATAGCTGAATACAAATATGTGTATTTTATTGCAGTGAAAGCAAACAGTATTATGACATTCACAGTTAAAATGTCACGTAGAACTAACATTTTTTTTTAAAAAAAATTCTTATTTTCTTATTTTTTCCAATTTTTTTAATATTTTATTCGTATTAAATTATGTTTCATACCTAAATATTTGATGTTAAATGAAAGCCCAGTTTCCCCTGAATAAAATGATATATAATAAGTGTGGGTGCACATAATATGAAAGAGACGAATTACGCCTGAACAGATGTATAGCGCAAATTCAAGTTTTTGTTTACGTTTTGGCTCAGTCCTTAACCCCTTCAGGACGGAGTCAATAGTGCACGTTCTGATCAAAACAAAACGTAAACAAAAACTGGAATTTGCGCTATATGTCTGTTCACCCGTAGTTCCCCTCTTTCAAATTATATGCACCCACACTTATTATATATCATTTTGTTCAGGAGAAACAGGGCTTTAATCTATCATTAACTATTCATATATGGAACATAATTCATTATGAATAAAATTAAAAAAAATGTGAGAAAATAAGATTTTTTTTTAAATTTGCATTTCCGTCTGACATTTTAACTGTGAATGTCATAATACTGTAATTTGTAATCAGCGATGTCTCACGAGTACAACAGTACCCCCCATTAACAGGTTTTATGTTGTTTTGGAAAGTTACAGGGTCAAATATAGAACGTTCCATTTTCAAATTGAAATTTGCCAGATTGGTAATGTTACCTTTGAGACGGTGTGGTAGCCCAGGAATGAGAATTACCCCCATAATGGCATACCATTTGAAAAAGTAGACAAGCCAAGGTATTGAAAGTGGGGTATGTTTAGTCTTTTTTAGTAGCCACTTAGTCACAAACACTGGCCAAAGTTAGTGTTCATATTTGTTTTTGTGTGAAAAAAGCAAAAAACGAATATTTGGCCAGTGTTTGTGACTAAGTGGCTACTAAGAAAGACTGGACATACCCCACTTGCAATACCTCGGGTTGTCTACTTTTGCAAATGGTATGCCATCATGGGGGTAATTCTCATTCCTGGGCTACCATACGCTCTCAAAGGCAACATAACCAATCTAGCAAATTTCAATGTGAAAAAAATGAAACGCAAGCCTTATATGTGACTCTCTAACTTTCCAAAACACCATAAAACCTGTACATGGGGGGTACTGTTATTCTCTGGAGACTTCACTAAACACAAATATTAGTGTTTTAAAACAGTAAAACATATTACAACAATAATATAGACCATAAAAGTGCCGTTCGCTTGTAAAAAATGCAAAAAACGTAACTTTTACTTAAAATATCATCGTTGTAATACAATTTACCAGTTTGAAACACGAATATTTGAGTTCAGTGAAGTCTCCCGAGTAAAACAGTACCCTCTATGTACAGGTTTTATGGTGTCTTGGAGAGTTACAGGGTCAAATATAGTGCTTGCGAATTAAATTCGCTGCACTTTCTCCCTGTGTTGCCAGGCATGTCAATCAAATTTTAATTAATCAAATCACATAATTACGTTAAAAGATTATTTAAATATACATGTAGAATTTTAATATATATGCATTTATAGGTATTTAAATTCTACGTGTATACTAATGTAATCTTTTATCTAATTATATGTATTTATCTATATATATATATATATATATATATATATTTGCGGTTATTTGTATTTTATATATATATATATATATATATATATATATATATATATATATATATATAGAATGTCATTCTAAGTGTATTTTGTTACCGATATATATATATATTAATAACAAAATACAGTTAGAATGAAATTACATATGCATATATAATTTATATTAAATTTTGTTTCAATATTTTATTTATTTATTTTATTATTTTATTTATTTATTATTTTAATTATACGTATTTATATATAATATATATATGTACATCTATTATATATATAATATATATACATATTATATATATGCAACGTCATTCTAAGTGTATTTTAATATTAATATATATACTTATATTAATATTAAAATACACTTTGTATGACGTTACATATATATAATATGTATATATATTATATATATAATATATATACATATTATTATATATATATATGTAAAAATATATTTAATTTATTTTTACACTTGTATTTTATTTATTTTTTATACTTCCCACCAGCAGGGGGACTGTCTGATATTTCAAACAGTCCCCCTGCTGGCAGATCCACAGCCAGCTATAGGGGGCCATGTGATCGCTCTTTGAGAGCGATCACATGGCCCCCGGGGGCCTGATTTGCCGTGGGAGGGCTGCCTGGGCTGTGAGGCAGTCCTCCCGAAGCGGATCGCGGCGGAGGTAAGTACATCTTACCTCCTGGGGCTGCAAGCCGTTACGGCGTGCTATGCCGTCATAACGGCTTTAACCCCTTAAGGACACATGACATGTCTGACACGTCATGATTCCCTTTTATTCCAGAAGTTTGGTCCTTAAGGGGTTAAAGCCCACTTAACCCGTGACGGCATAGCACGCCGTAACGGCGTTAAGGGGTTCATTATGCAATTAAATACAGCCCCTACTTTCTGTGGCTGTCCAATCACAGACTTCCCAATGTAGCCCAATAAGAAGTCTTTGCAATTCAGATGCTCTGAGCAACTGGTGACACTTAAATTTAGCTTCACTGAGATAACCAAACCGGGAAGCAACAAGACGTGTTGTCTGCTTGAATGCCAAGGTGACACGGGTTTATAAAAGTGTTAATTTCTATTGAAATCTGCACTTTTTGCAAATTAAAGGGATTCTATAGTGCCAGGAAAACAAACCTGTTTTCCTGGTACCATAGGTTCCTGCAGTGCCCCCCTCCCTCGAACCCCTGCAGTCATTTACATGAATCCAGCGCCGATGTCCCTCAGTGCTGGGTCAGGCTCTGTCCACCGTCCATCCCACGGACATGAGGACGACCAGCATTAGATAACGGACCAACGGTCCGTTTCGATTCCGGAAGTCCCTCTAGTGGCTGTCTAGTAGACAGCCACTGGAGGCAGACTAAGAGCTACAATGTATCTCTGGAACTGCAATGCTTTACAATAAAGGAATTCTCCAAATACTATTCGCATTGGTTGTGTCAAGATGGCATTTCTTTTTAGCATACACTATGATTAGGATGTATTTTAACATAGGGCTTTTGTTGTTGTTTGAATTTCAATATCTCTCTACCACTCCGAAGCACAGATTTACTCTTTAAGTTAAAACGGCTAATATTCAGGGATTTTCCTATTTCTAAGTCCCTTTTAGCGGGGCTTTTTATATTTTGTAACATATACACCAGGGTTAGGCCTTATTGTGGAGAGTTACTCCCTGAGGAGACTTCCACTTTTCTATTATTTGCTCTTGTTTCTTGTTTTATTTCTTACTTGGTCATCATTGCTTGGTACTGTCTATTATTAGTTGGTACTACTTATTAATACATGCCGTAATTTTCTTTTCCTGGCTATTATTCTTAGCAAATTTATTCATATTTATTATCATTTACTTTCCCTAGATATAAGCAATAGCAGTGCAGTAGATCTACCCCTTGTGGTTATTGCTGTGACCACAGATAGAAGGTACGGGAGACAGAAAGGGCTGTTTATAGTTTGTCAATGTTGTCTGGGGGGGAAAACAAAGAGCTTTTAATCATTGTACTATTATGGCCATCTATTTCATTGTGATCAAGGCCATGGTTTGATTAATTTAAATTTTTGCTCTTGAATAATTTTTGTTTTTTTCAAATTTACCATTTTTAGATCAAAAGCATTAGCAAATACACCACTGTTCTTCTAAGCAAAAAAACATGCTTAGAATGTTGGTGGTTGCATCAAAAGTACAAATCCGTTTTCCAGTGGGGACATTTGCATTGCAGATACAACTTGAAGTTTAGAAATAACAACCAAAGCAGGACCAAACACACAGAGAGCTCTTAAAAAGCAATCATCACGCTAATTACAGGAAAGTAATTACATTTCAGTAAAGAGATTGCTGCAAACAAAATAACAGGGTACAGGAGAGGAGCATGCTAGCACTATTAAATACAAATGATTTTTTTTATTTTTAACTTGTCCTTTAGCTTGTCATCGAGAAGTGGAATTAAAAAAAATAATACAATGCACTTAAAGAGAGAAAATAACCTGGAATGTTGCATCTGACTTGCATGCCATTATATCTCAACAAAGAGCATGTAGGATGCCTCGATTCCATAATGTCACTCATTCCTTGCTGGAGTGAAAGACATCCATCATTTAAAATCTGTTTTTCTGATTTTGTAAACGCGAGGGTTTATCCCTTGGGTAATAGTAAGAGACCCCCAGGAATAAATAGAGTGACCCTAACCACCTTGTTTGAGTTTTTTTATTTTTTTTCATGGTGCTTTGTGCTCCGTCTATGAATCTACTGTAAGGAATCACTATATATCTGTAGCTCACTTTAATGACACAGTAATTTAAAGGATCACTATAGTGTCAGGAAAACCGATTTGTACTCTCCTATAGTACCCTGAGGGTGCCCCTCCCATGACGCTGAACGGGTTAAAACCCCTTTGGTTACTCACCTTCTTCCACCGCCGGGCTCCCTTACCTCTCCTCCCCCAGCCGACATCAGGTCAGCGGAATGCGCATGCGCGGCAGTGCCATACGCGCATTTAAAGTGTCCATAGGAAAGCCTTTTTCAATGCTTTCCTATGGACGCTCTGCGTGATGGAGGCATAATATGCCTCCAGCGACGCACATGCGCCTCTAGTGGCTGTCTGGAAGACAGCCACTAGAGGCTGGCTTAACCCCAAATGTAAACATAGCAGTTTCTCTGAAACTGCTATGTTTACAGCAAGCAGGGTTAACCCTAGAGGGACCTGGCACCCAGACCACTTCATTGAGCTGAAGTGGTCTGGGTGACTATAGTGTCCCTTTAAAGGAAAAAAAGAATAGCATCCCTTTAAAAAGATACTGTTCCAACTCAGTTTCATAAGGTACAAATATGCCGTGGGAAGGTAGAGGGGAAATAAGATCCTGTCAAATTAAATGAAGACAGTCACCTGTAAATCTTACCATGGAACAGTAAGTGTAGAGTAAATGTGATGTTTAGTTATCATGTATCACTAATAAGCCCCCTCTTAACAGCAACACCTCCACTCCCATTGTTTAAAATCAGATGACTTACTGCATCAGCTTCGCAGTAGCAGAATGTTGTTAATTCTTGTCCCCGGGGACTGGCATTGAGGCACTTAATTTTTTGTATTCTGACAGCCTTCAGAACAATGTGTGGGTTTTATTCCCCTGTGTCTGCCAGACAAACACACTGCACAAAAACACAGAACAAAAACAAAGGAAATTGTAAACATGCAAATAACTGCACCTATCAGGTACATATAACTGATGTTACTTCAGTAAAGTGTCAATCAATGTTAATTAAACTGAAGTAGAATGTTGGGATAAATGACCCTGTAAAAGATTATTTCATATTCCACTCAATTATTGTCTGAACAACTACGTAAAATGGAAAGAAAGGAAAGGAAAGGAAAAAAGCTGTTCAGTTTATGAATTATATCCAAGGTCTTAAATGTTTGTAACCAGATCATTCATGAACACAACCCTACATCCTGACAAACAAGTTTCTTTTTTCTTACTTCACAAAAAAAAAAAGTTAATATGAGTATAATAGTTTATAGTTCAACAGTAGAAATACAGGATGTAGGATACGGCTCTCTCCTGGTGCTCCTCCTACCACTCCCAGCGCTCTCTCAGTGTTTCTCTGACTCTGTCTCTTCCCCCAACCACTCTCTGTCGGCGTCCCCCAAGGTTCTGTCTTTGGTCCCCTACTGTTCTCTATCTATACTGCCTCCCTTGGTAAACTCATCAGCTCCTTTGGCTTCCGTTATGATTTCTATGCGGATGACACACAAATCTACCTGTCCTCTCCTGCTCTCTCTCCACCCATCTTGACTCGTGTCTCTGATTGCCTCTCTTCGATCTCCAACTGGATGGCTGCTCACTTCCTTAAACTCAACCTGTCCAAAACAGAACTTCTGGTCTTTCCTCCCTCAAGTGTTACTACTCTTGTGTCTGTCTCCCTCCAAGTCAACGGCGCTACCATCACCTCTACCTCACAGGCTCGCTGCCTGAGTGTTCTTTTTGACTCCAACCTCTCATTCACCCCTCATATCCAATCAATCACCAAATCCTGTCGCTTCCATCTCAAAAACATAGCGCGCATTCGCCCCTATTTAACCCCGGATGCGGCTAAAGTGCTGGTCCATGCTCTTGTTTTCTCTCGCCTTAACTTCTGCAATACCCTTCTCAGTGGTCTTACATGTTCCCAGATTGCACCGCTGCAATCTATAATGAATGCAGCGGTGAGGCTCATTTTCCTGTCCGCTCGCACCTCCCACGCCTCCCCGCTCTGTCAGTCCCTGCATTGACTTCCAGTTAGATATAGGGCTCAATTTAAAATTCTGGTGCTTGCTTAACCCCTTAAGGACCAAACTTCTGGAATAAAAGGGAATCATGACATGTCACACATGTCATGTGTCCTTAAGGGGTTAAAAGTCCCTACATAACGCTGCTCCAACCTACCTATCCTCCCTAATACACAAGTATGTCCCGTCGAGGCCCCTACGTTCTGCCAAAGACCTTCGTCTTCCCTCTGTCCATACTCCCACCTCTAATGCTCGCCTCCAAGATTTCTCCAGGGCTGCACCTCTTCTGTGGAACTCCCTTCCCTTCCCTTTCACCCAGTCTCCACTCATTCAAAAAAAATCATTGAAAACTCACTTCTTCAAGAAAGCATATCAGTTAAACTGTAAGCAGGTTTCTATCCCCCACCCCCATGACTCCTCTCCTGCAACTGTCAAAAATTACCTACTAAGCCCTCAATGAATATTTTTCTAACAACCTACTTCTTAGCGTACCTCTACTTTTACCCTTTGTGTCACTATACCCCACTCCCTCTAGAATGTAATCTCATTGAGCAGGGCCCTCCACCTCTCTGTTCCTGTACGTCCAATTGTCTGGTTAAAATTACATGTCTGTTAGTCCACCCAATGTACAGAGCTACGGAATGTGATGGCGCTATATAAATAATAAAATAATAATTTATAAATATTCCTAATTGCTCTTGTATTGGTCTAAAGTTAAATCATTGTGTAATCGAGCCATCTCCTGCACTGGAGAATATATAATGTATTAAAAAGGCACAGAGATTATATATAAGTGCATGTGCGCACATGGAATATATGCATTTTTTTAAAGATTTGTAAGTACTTGAATCTTCTCTAAAGCTCTGATGGTTTAAAAGGGACACTGTAGGGCGTGGCTTCAACGCTGAGGAGAGAGGACGCATGTCGGCTAAGCTCCCGTGGCGGGCATAATTAACAGCAAGTACTGGGGCACCTACCTACCCTAAACCAGTCCGGAACCGGGTCAAACGATACAGCTCACAATGGGGAAGAAGGCGAAAAAGCTAAAAACACTTACCAGGAACGGCTCCCGCGATATCCCTCCTACAGCCGCGGCCTAGGCCCAAAATGGCGCCGCAAATAGACGCATACTATACATCCTCTGAGGAAGAACTCCTAGACGCACCTGACGAAATACCTTGTTCAGGGAGCGTGAACAGCCCTCAAAGAGAGGAAGACCTGACAGCCCCAGCCACAAGGGGACATCAAAGCTCTATTAACAAACATAAGAGCCTTCTTCAATGCAGACTTGAATATCATACGTTAGGACATCACAGTAGTGACAGCAAGACTGCAGGCTAACGAGGATGCCATCACCTCCCTAGCACAAAAGCAAGTAAGCACCACCGAGCACTTGCTACAGCTCCAAGCATCACACAAAAGTATCCAGGTCAGACTGGACACCTAGGACGACACAAGGAGGCGTAATAATCTTAAAATCAGGGGCATAGCCGAATCAGTTACCGAACAGGAACTGCCCCATTTCTTACGCCGGCTATGGACCTCCCTACTGCCACAGTGCTCTACGAAGGGCATTCAGGTAGACAGCTGCTACAGACTTGCCAAGTCAAACAGGGCCCCGAGACGTCCTGATACGTTTCCCGCTACTCCGTGACAAGCTGGCCCTGCAGGACGCTGCAAAATCCAGAACTCCTCTTAAGTTCGAGGAAATGCAACTCCAATTCTTACAGGACTTATGCCACTCCACTCTGGAATGGAGACGGTCTTTTCAACAGGTGACAAAGATCCTACGCTCTGCAGACATCGGTTACAAATGGGGACCTTCTCGAGCACTAATAGTCCATAAAGTCCATAAAGATGGGAGCATGCATCAGCTTTCCACCGCAGAGGACTCAGCGACATTCCTTCAAGGACTGGGCCTTACCATGTCTTCTGACAATACGGCACGTCCAAGTCACAGATGGGACATACGCAGGATTGTCCCCTTTACCCCACGCTCTGCAGATGACACAGGCTGACTGATAAAGCACCAGCAGCCACAAGGAACTGGACTGATCCCCACACCAGTACCAGATACCGGTCAACCTCTGATGTTTATATGTTATCGTTTTAATGTTTCATTAGCATGCAGCACTGTTAGAGTTCCCGGGTCATAGTTCCTTACAACTCCTTACAACATGTCCCGCTAAGAGGACACAGACACCGGAGATTCCCCTCCGCTCATCCCCCCCCAACACTCTGGGGTAACTGAGTGTAAATAGATTATCAACACACCCAATAGACCACAATATCGCCTAAGTATAAGACAAGACCACTGCTTCCATACATAAGAACCAAAGGGCTGGGTCACTCTCCTAGGCCCACGGTCTCGACACCATTATCACGCCCTACATTACGTAACATAACATGTAAATATGAGACATACATCATTTATATACCGCTAGAGTCCTGTACCACTCTATCAGTACACTCTTACCTGACACAGGCACTAAGTGTAGTATTATGTCAACTAGCAAAGTGTTTACTACCTTAATTCAAAAAGACATTACTGCTCTCTACTGTGCTAAGGCTACTGAAATGTGGTATACGAGGGCTGTCGTGACGCAGTACCTGTGTCCTGTTTCATCTGTTCTTGCTTATGTTGTCTTTATTTTGGTCTGTTTTTTTGTTTTGTTTATTATGCCCCTTGGGCAAAACGGAGCTACCTCCACCTAAGAAAATTACTACCGGTACCCAGTGGCAAAATTACAGTATTGTTCAGCATAACAACTCAGCATGTCTATATTAGCTAACAGCTCTACGCATCTCCTCATACGGTACTTACCGTACTACTTTACAATGATTAGTCACATGCCTATGTTTATGCAAAGGTCAGCCACTCTCCCTTAACAGTAGCTCCATCTACTAGTCAGCCTGAAATCTAAGCATACCATAAAATCTTTAAAATGTGCGATATATACAAATGTCATAACTCTGTTTTATATGTCTTGTTATCAATCTGTGTGCAGAGGCTGTTGTGGCTTACTGAACACTATGTTATTTCTTTGCACGCTATAAATAAAGAATTTAAATAAAATAAAAGGGACACTGTAGGCACCCAGAAAACTTCAGCTAATTGAAGTAGTCTGGGTGCTGTGCCCTTTTTGCACTTAGTGCTGCAATGTAAACATTGCAGTTCCAGAGAACTGCACTGTTTACATTCCAGCTCTAAGTCTGCCCTCAGTGGCTGACTACCAGACAGCCATTAGGGATGCTTCTGGAATCCAAACTGACTTTTGTTCAGTTATCTGACGCTGGATGTCCTCATGGACCTCCAGTGTAAGATTTTTCCCATCGGAAAGCATTGAATAATGATTTTCTATGGGAAGGTCAAATGCCCGTTTGCGGCCATTGCCACGCATGTACATTAGGTTTCCCCCGCCAGTTGACGTCGGCAGGGGAGAAGCCTAGGCAGAGCACAGCCTAGCGCCGAGGGACATCGGTGCTGGATTCAGGTACATGGCTGAATGTGTTTTAACCCCTTCGGCCTCACAGGAGGGCAGCCGCGAGGGGGGGGGGGGGGGGGGGGACACACATAATAAAACTACTTTGTTTTCCTGGCACTATAGGATCCCTTTATTGTATTTTAGGATAGTGTTCTTTACACTGCCGTATTCAAAAAGCAGTTTATTTTTACAGGAGGACAAGGTTGTCTCATTGAATGAACTGTACAAATACAAGGCTCTTTATGTAGGACACACAAATGGCAAAGAATGAGTGACTTCCATGAGATCAGAAATATTTTGCATATATTGACTCATCCAATGCAAAGAAGAACACACATTGTTAACAGGGGATATAAACCTCCCTTTCTACAACAAAACAATGTGGCAACACCTGATGAGAAGTGTTAGACTGGTAAACTAATACAGATACACACAGTGACATCGATTTTTTTTTTTTTTTTTTTTTTTTTTTTTATAAGAGCAAAAGCACTAACTCATTGCCCAGTTCCTCAAAACACCATGCTTTAACCAATCATATAAGTATGGAAAATAATTAGTGTAGCAGGACCTGGGTAACCTGACTGGTTATCCCCTTTGGTTAGAATAGGTCAGCCTCCCAAAAAAAGGCAATTCACAGTTTAGGCAGCGGTCCCACCAGAATTAGAACCCTACAATCTCCATCTTTGCACTTTTTGCTAACTTAATTCTTTCTAGACCAAAAAAAGATATTCTCCCTTCTCACTATGGATAATGGACAGATTTATTGCACTATATCCTTGTGTAGACCTCACAGTGAACACCTGTCTCACTTAGGACTCTACTAAAACAAGCTATTTTATCTCCTTACCACCACCCTTTGCCTACTTTCAACTCCAGCACTATGGTGGAAGCATTCTTAAGCTTAATGTAGTTGTTCTGGTGCCTATAACCTGTCCCTGCAGGCATCTTGCTGTAAACACTGCCTTTTCCCTAGGGACACCTCCAGTGGCAGTCACACCGCCACTAGAGATGCTTCCTGGGTCTGTGCTGCACTGACGCTCAGCGTCTCCAGGCAGAGCAATGCTTCAATGCAACTCTATGAGGAGATGCTTCTTGGTTATTTTCCTGTGAAGAGACAAATTCTCTTCCAGGAAAAAAGGGGAGGGCTTGCTAAGGCTGCAGTTCATAAGATCTGCAGTTTTTGCAAACTCTTAAAGGGACACTCCAGGCACCCACACCATTTCTGCCCATTGGAGTGGTCTGGATGCCAACTCCCACTACTCTTAACCCTGCAAGTGTAATTATTGCAGTTTTTTTATAAACTGCAATAATTACCTTGCAGGGTTAACTCCACCTCTAGTGGCTGTCTACTAGACAGCCACTAGAGGGCACTTCCTGGTTTCTAGCACAGGAAACCTGTGCTAGAGCGTCGCTGGACGTCCTCACACTGTGTGAGGACCTCCAGCATCGCTCATTTCCCCATAGGAAAGCATTTTCAATGGGGAGCGCTAATGCGCATGCGCTTTAGGTCTCCCCGGCCGGTGGGCAGGATCAGTCTCGCCCACTGGCCGACGCAATCAGAGGGAGGAGTGGCACGAAGGAAGAAGCAGCGACGTGGGACATCGTCGCTGCCTCAGGTAAGTTACTGAAGGGGTTTTTACCCCTTCAGCAACCAGGGATTGGGGGGTGGGAGGGAGAGGGGACCTGCAGTGCCAGGAAAACTAATTGTTTTCCTGGCACTGGAGTTTCCCTTTAATATATACCCCCAATGAATACATACATGTATTCATTGGGGGTATTTCTACTAAACAGTGATGATTTTTTATTTATTTGGGCAGTGGTGTACTCCTTTAACCCCTTAAGGACACATGACGTGTGACATGTCATGATTCCCTTTTATTCCAGAAGTTTGGTCCTTAAGGGGTTAATTAATACTTCCGCACCATAAATACTGCAGCACACTAGCAACTATGGTGCTAAGATTGCCCTAGAGACCCTCACCCATTTTAAAGAGTCAAGCCGTTTTAGCAGTTTCTTACCTGGGATCTGGTGTGTGCCACTGCAAGCTCTTTCCACTGTGCTAAGCCCAGCAGTGGGTCTCCTGGTAGAAAGTAGGTGTGGAGCAAAGCTTGACAGACACCCATTACTAACAGCTTTGCTCCTTATACTGGATGGGACATGGGGGCTGCTGTAGTGGTTATGGTCCCTGGAGGGTTCACTTAATTGTATTACTTTCATCTGTGATGTTATCCTTTAGGGTGTTGACTGTTTTGCAGCCAATTAACTGTAGAAAATGAGTTGATAACTTGCCCTTGGCTGCTAAAGGGTCAAAATAATATATTTTTAGGCAGACCTGTCCTGGGTATGGGCTGCTATGTGATTCCCTTTTCACCGTAGATGCAGAGGCAGGTCTTTTTAAAGATGTGACCTTCCTTCACTCAAGCAGATGCTTTAGCTGCTTTGCCACCCAGTGCTGTCAGAGTTTATTAAGTTGCCACATGACAAGGGACTAAATTCAGCTTGTCAGCTGGCAGAGTGACAAATCAGGATATCCTGTGTAGAAGTAAATGAGGCAGTTGGGAAACGGTGCAAGAAAACAAGCAACAGCAGCTCAACTGGGAAATATAAAGTACTGGCATCAAGCAAAACTAGTGTGTGTAGTGGGGAATTGCGATGCAGCATACTAACATAGAACTATCCCAATTACCACCCAAATAATGACTGGCAATGTACTATGGACAATACAGGCCACAGCATGTATTAGAACATATGATAAATACTGTATAACACATCCATAATTTATTTTCATATTCTTTAAGTTATGGTTATTCATGTTTGACGTTTGGTTTATATCAAGTAAAGGATCACTACAGGGTCAGGAACACAAACATGCATTCCTGACCCTATAGTGTTAACACCACCATCAAGCCCCCCTGGGCCCCTCATGCCTCCATAAATATAGCAAAATCTTCCTGTGTTCAAGTCAGAAGCTGTAACTCTGTATGCGGTTTGCCTCAGAAAAACAAGCAGTCTGCTGACATCATCAGAAGTGGTAGTCTGATCCAATCACAATGCTTCCCCATAGGATTGGTTGAGACTGACAAGGAGGCAGAGCCAGCATGATTCAAACACAGCCCTGGCCAATCAGCATCTCCTCATAGAGATTAATTGAATCAATGAATCTCTATGAGGAAAGTTCAGTGTCTGCATGCAGAGGGTGGAGATACTGAATGTTTGGATGCATTTTAGGCAGCCATGACCCAGGAAGGGTCTCTAACAGCCACCTGAGGAGTGGCCAGTGAAGTTATCACTAGGCTGTAATGTAAACACTGCATTTTCTCTGAAAAGAATGTGTTTACAGCAAAAAGCCTGAAGGGAATGATTCTACTCACCAGAACAAATTCAATAAGCTGTAGTTGTTCTGGTGACTATAGTGTCCCTTTAACAAATAAGTTAAACAAATAGTGTCATACAGTGTAACCCAACCGCCCTTACCATTATACTGACCATGAGCCTATGTACCACTTCTTCTCACCTCCTCCCTCGGCATAAATTCCTTTTCCTGCCAATGCTTACTACCAGCCGACCTTATCCTTGCTCGGTGGGCACGTCCAAACAGGTAACCTACAGTTAACCCTTTAGAGCAGGGGAGGTTGAGACCTGAAACTTTACCACTTCATTCCACATATTAACCTAACCGCCTCAAACTTAATTGGCAAGGACATACCCCTGGCAAGCTATGACTATACCAATGGGGCGGGCGGGAGTGAAGCGGTTTGCTGGCCCAAATCCCAAATGGCACTGAGGTAAGAGCACTCCCACACCACATAATCCCACACACACATTCATACACAAACAATCACACGCATCTGTCCCCACACTCATACATGTGCCGTTGTCTGCTTAGCTGCGCTATAGAAAAATAGAATGTGACGGCAGATAAGAACCATTCGGCCCATCTAGTCTGCCCAATTTTCAAAATACTTTCATTAGTCCCTGGCCTCTACAGTTCAGGCCCTGGCTATCTCCCCAGGGCCTGAACTGTAGATTAACAGAGAGAGCAAAACCTGTAAACACTTTTACAAAAAAATACTAAAATTTAAGATGACACAAACCTTTATGTACTGCCACAAATCCTTGTACATTAGGATTGACACATTACAGAAGACTTATAGTAAGGGTTATTTTTCTTCAAGCCATTTTGTGAATGGGAAGCTACTAATTTGTTTAGACAGAGCATCAGCTGAGCACTCTAAGCCAGTCAGCAGCATCCCAGAACGCAGAAGTCGGAGACTTCAGTTTTGAATTTTTCAGAAAGTTGATGTTGGATGTGGCAGAGCAAAACTACTCTGGCAAGGAAACTTCACAAACTGTTTAACCCCTACGTGTAATCCAGCGCCAAGAATCTCTTGGCACCATAACAATCCAATTTCAATAAAGTTGTCACGGTGCCCACATTGTTACTTTATTACACAAATTTTACATTTGGGGGGCAGAGCCTGACAGCCGAGCTAAACGGACGCATACAGCACAGGCTCCTGTCCAACTTATTGAATTTGGGGTAATCTCATCAGCACCATAGCCTGAAAACCTATTAAGGTGCATTACCCACATCTGGGATGCACAGACAAACCGAGTGAGACCAGCCACAAGCTTGTCATTGCCCGGAGCTCGAAATGCTGCATTGCAGCCTACTCAAGCATGAGCTGGACAAGCCGCTCTTCACACTCATACACCCACCAAGCTGCGCAGCTGATCTCCTACCCCCCCACTTTACACCGGTGGGGGTCATCCCAGTCCCTCCCCTGGCTCGGTGCGCTTACCACTGTCGGTGCCTGAGAAGCACTCAAACACAGTAGCCTCGGCAAGATGGTGGACACGTCCCGCTCTCCAGGGGGAGCTCCCATGCAGTCCTGTGGAGTTCTTCATAACTTTGTGGAGCAGTCTATGGAACGCTTAGACAACATATTCCAATGCTTCTCGGCGTACTTGGAGAAGCGCATGCTTCCAATGCCACACCAGCCTCATACAGAGGAAAAAGGGGATTGGAGAGTGGAGCTAAACAGGCCTCTCTCGGGTGCAGCCTTCTCTACAGCATCAATCGTCCATATCAATAGCCTACCTAGGCCGTGAGCCACCAAGGGCTTACCCCGGAAGAATGCAGTAGCAGACCACCTGGGCCTTCTGTTGCTCCCAAGATGGGAAAAACACTACGAGAGAAGTCCGTGAAATGAAGATCCCGGCACTCCAAAAGGCCTGGGCTGGAAGGGGGCCTTCCTTCACCCCCCTTGACTTCACAGCTTTCGGGATATAGGAACCCGCACACCACGTCAAGGGATCGGATGAAAGCAAGCTTTACAGCCTATGCAACCCTGCTGCACTGATCTACTCATGCTACCATCTTGTCTAGCCAGAAGTCAGACAGCTTCTACCGGACACATGATTTATTTACCTAGCTTTAGGTCTCTTAAACCTGTAATATATCCTCATAATTAATTGATTTACGTATGGAACAACACCAAGGGGCTAAAGAGCCCACAGGTGGGTTTATTCTTAAGCGTAACAGCCCAACAGTATACCACTCATAGGCACTTTGCCCATATTCACACGTATGTGTATTTTACCTAATTTCTCTCGTTTCTCTTACACGCTTTAGCGTATAACCCCATGCCTAGGAAACACTGTTTATCTAATGTTCCTGTTTACTCCGGTGCCTGGACATGTAAGCTTACTTGTTCATCTTACCATAAAATTAGGCAGTTTATGTTTATTAGCATGTTAAGTAGAACACATACTTCACAACTGTATGTCTAACTGGTTTTACAAGGCACCAAGCCCATATTAAGTTGCGTGTCTAGTTAAATATAAAATGCGAGCTGGCGTCTCAATGCCGCTTTTAACAGAGCTAGACGTGATAGATTAGCCTGAACGATATTAATCGCAGAAAAATTTGCAATTTTACTAAAAGCCATGTTTTTTACTTAAGAAGTGTTACTATAACGCTTGTGTGAGTTGTCGTGGCTGTACCAGCTGTTTCTAATTTTACGCACAGCAAAAAAAATAAAAAATTACATTTGGAACACCATTGTTCAAATGTTCAAAATTTTATGATACAACAAGAATGTCAAATTGTATGTAAACAATGTGCAGTGACTTGCACATATAAACCTAGTCTAGCTATAAAATCTGCTCAATAATTAAAGTAATACAATTTAGATTTTAGTCTAATTTACATTCCATTTACAAAATTCAGGATTGGACTTAACATTTAATTGATGACAAATTAATGTTTTATTTACAACGATTTTTAATTTGTTTTATACAAACATATTTACAATATTAACATAACAAAAACGGGATCTGTGTATAATATAAGGCCTGTGTGTAATTTACCAGACAAAGCAACTCTAAAAATATAATTGGGCAATGAACATTGCACTGAGATCTGTAGTACACCTTCTCTGCGACCACAGTAGAAACATACAGCAATTTACCAGTAAATTGTTTAGATTTAGGAGACACTGTGTTTATTGATATTGCAAATATGAAATTCCCGTTTGTTACCGGACTGCAGTCTGTGAAATTACAGATGTACACACACACACACACACACACACACCATACTGTCTGCAAACAACACGCTATGCATGCCAAATGGTCCTTAAACACTGTCAGTTTGAATCCATAAGTCTCTTCTATTTAAATTGGTTGTCAATCAATGTTCCCTTCATTTTGGCTTTCTTGGCTTCCAGCTCCGCCTGTGAAATATAGCACATGCAAATGTGAACATTTAAATACAAATTTATTCTACAGAAAAACACAATGGTAGAACATTACAGACATAACTTAAGGACAACTGTCACCAGAAAAAAAAAAAATATATATATATATTTTAAGAATCCTTGCAGCATTTAATGAAAAGAGAATGCACTTAAAAATAAATAAATAAATAAATATAAAAATGCCTGAAAGTCTGGCCCCTAATTCACAGAACACTAGATCCATCTATCCCTCTGCCATATTCATACCCCTTTGGTAAAATCTGACGTTAGGCTCCTGCTTCACTCACCGCACATAGCAGCCACCAGGCAAATATGTTAAACCCCTCTGCAGCATGAGGGTTAATTATGTGGTCTAGCCAACTGCGACATGAAAATAGTAAATAAATATAAAATTGGTAAATAAAAATACTATGACTTTTATGGCGATCAGGCCTTTTTTTTATTTTTTTTATTGTAATTGGCGTCTGGAATTATGGATTTTTATTTGGCCTTCCTTGGGGCAGAAGAAAAGAAGATTAGAAGAAAGACTAATTCTGATGGCAAGTATAATTAATTATATATATATATATATATATATGGGGTACATTGACGTTGTGGCAGGCTTATGCAATGTATGATCATATAATGTAACTAAATCCCCATTATTATTTTTTGCCTAGATTAGGTGTTTTTAGAAAAACTTTTAAAAACTAATAAAATCTGTCAACATTTTAAGTTGCTGTTTAGTAGATAGGAGAGTGCGCTGGATCTTGTGTATTGTTTATTATACATATATACACACATATATATATATATATATATATATATATATATATATATATACACACACACACTGCTCAGTCACTAGTTTTAATGTTTAGTAGACATGCCCCAGATGGCAACATTTGGCGGTAAAATACTATTTTAATGTGGTGGCTGGCTAGAAAACGCTGCACAGTTGTCACCTAATTAATCCTAGTGCTACTGAGGTTTAACAACTATTTGCTCACTGGCTGCTAGATTGAATTCTAACCGCATTTGGCTTTAGTAAATATGAGAATTTCCAATGCTTAGCAGAGCACATAGGGCAATGGCAGATAACATCACCAATCTGTGTAGGGAGTGAAGCAGGAGCCGAACAGTCAGATTCTACATCACTCCAACCAAAGGGGGGAATCTAGTGTACATTTACTTCAAAAAGGCCATATCTTTTTTCCATTACATGCTGCAAGGAATATAAATATATATATATATATATTTTTTAACTGGTGACAGTTGTCCTTTAAGTGACTTAACCTATGCATTGTGTTAGAAAGTCTGTTTTTTGTTGTGTTTTTTTTATTATTATTTTTTTATAACTTCTCTTGTCTTCTCCTTTGTCTCCTCCTCCAACGTGAGCACACCCAAACTACAAATGAACTTCTGAGTTACTAACCAAATGTACTTAACATATTATTTATTTTGTTATTGTGATCTACTTTATTTTTCTAAGGAGCTATTCAGTTCTATATGGACATTGCTTTGTCATGTTTGTTTTTGGGTTTCATTTTTATCTGTGTTACAATCTTAGTTATTACAATGTTAAACAAAAATCTGCACAGCAGTCAAGCCATGAGACTTGCTTTTCTTTTGTTACAATCTTAAGATATATAAAATAATGTAATGCATTATTAGTAGTTATGTTTTAAAGTGACAAACGCAAGCAGCAAAATAAAAAAATAAATAAAATATCATTGGAATTTAGCAGACATGCTGCGGATTTTATAACCAGGTGTAAGTTTAATACATTTCTATCAAAAGCAAGGAGCTGGATTTTACCAGCAACAAATTGCTACATACCAGCTCTTGTAGCCTTCTCTTGCTCATTCCTTTTCTTTCCAGTTGTTTCTCGATCACTTTAGCATTCTGAGCATACGAGTCTGCCACTTCCCTCTGAACAGCACAAATCAGGAGTAATAATGAGCAAAGCAAATGGAACAACATTGACCATAACATTATCATAATACGGTGGAAAGGCTTAAAAAGACTAACAGAAGGCCATTAAACAATCAAGAAGAACACCAGCCTTGAAATGATGGATGGCCCGTTAATGGATTTATTCAATGTAATGGAATATAGTTTGTGAATGGGACTATCAAATCACTGTCGGAATGCAAAGGATGTGTTTTACATATTAATGTGCTTACCGCTTCGATCTCCTCCTCCTCTTCATCAATTGTGGACACGGTCACTGAGCTGAACTTCCCCATATCCTTTGTACGCTTGGTCATCATCACCTGTAATAAAACAGAGTCATTGTCTGTCTTATAGTACAACTATGGGGGTTCAAAAAATGTAAAAAATAATGCAATATTAACAGTAATCTCCTGTGGCCTAATTTTTCTTTGTGCTCTCTTTTAAGCAGTTAATTAAACGTTCTCTTCTTCATAGCACTAGAAGCCTCTAGGATTGTATTAAAATTATATTTGAAGAAAAGTAATGGAGGAGTACACAAATGTCTGGTTCAAAAATAGTATGTAGTGATTTTTCAGTAGATCAAAGTAATGTAACAGTACCTTTTTAGGTGGATCAGGTTTTTGGGTGTAGATGTTTGTCTTGCCGAATCCTTGTCCAAACTTAACAAGAGCACCATTGACTATGAATGTGGCCGGGGCATTCTTTTGGTGGTGTTGGTAGAAGAGAAGGAGACTGCACCTGCAGAAAGTAAGGCTCAAAATCTAAATCTATGCAACTTAAAAGCATTTAGAATACACACTCTACTTCACATTTAAGTATTACATTTCACTTTCCCATTATTTTAGCAGTGTGCTTGCATGTTAGGCTATACATAAATGTTCAATAGGAGAAATATGTCTTGTTCTATAGTTAGCATTCGAACATTCACAAAAGGGCCTGACAAACTTACATAGAATTTAGAAGCAAGAATCAACAGGTTAGGAGCCACACAAAACTGTAATTGGGGACATGCATGCAGCAGGCAATACTTTCACACGCATCAGAAGATATACCTATAAGAAGGGACTTTGTCCTATGGACTTTGCTCTTGTTTAAGCCTGGCCACCTCTAAGAACCAATAATATGTTCTATTCTCCAGAAATGATTTTGGAAAAATGTGAGTCAGGACAGATGACATGGGGTTGGAATCAGGATCAAGACTGGTCAATACAGGTATTACTTTATCAGTGTCAGGAACTAAGGAAATGAGTGCAAAGAAATTAATTTATTTGCACACGGAGTAGCCAAATACACTTAATGAGCAGTCAACGATACACCGCTGTTGCAAATTTTTAAAAGTCAAAGATTTTATGAGTGACATGGAGACTGACTGCAACAAGGCAGTATCCTCAATATCAGGAAAGCTTTTAAAACCATATATCGCCTCTGATCGGACAAGTTACAACATTACATTTTAGACTAGTTCACAGTTTATGAGACAATGATTTTCCCATTATTTAAGTCATACATTATATTTGACTACCATCACACTCTGCTATTTTCACTTTGTGTGGTTAAATCATTACAAAAAAAAAATAATAAAGATTACATTTTGAATCATCGCCTTATATTCTCCCAGCAAACCCAGTTTACATTTCACTCTGTCTATGCACATCGTTATCTCTTATAATAGCAGCTTTCCTGCAGTAGCCTTTTCAATGTCTGCCTACTGAGGAAAATCATCTCAATGCAATCAGCTTCCTTCCCTGGACCTCTGCTGTATTAACTGCAGCGCAAGTGATCAGAGAAATGTCAGGAATGCAGCATGGTGCTGGGCGGATTGGAACTAGCTTGGAGTCTAAGCACACAGCCTAAAATAGAACACACTACCCAACAGAACAGATGTGCATCTACATGGCCACAGGGATTTCAACGCTCAGGGTTGTAGTTTTCTCTGCAATTTTTACGCTTACAAATGCAGTCCCAAGTATGAAAAAAAAAAAAAAATATCACAGTTGACAAAAGTTATGTACTGTTTAAAAATGGAAATGTTCTTCTACAAGTGCTTCAAGGAGAACTGTAACTTCATAGGAGGTTGAATACTAAACGTATTTATCCCGATATTTAAGAAGTATGTGAAGCGTAAGATTACAATTAAATGTAGAAATGCACACTTCTTTATCCAACAACTAAACATCTCCAGTTACCATAGAAAATACATACAGAGAATAGGAGAAATCAGAATGTTTCTATTGCTCATCCATATATGCCCTGCCTTTGCCTTGTCTGAACTCAACGATTGTGTCATTTGTTAACCCTTTAAAAGAACATTATAGAGCCAGGAATACAAACATGTATTGCTGACCCTATAGTGTTAAAAACACATGTAGGTCCCTGTCCCCTTAAATAAGTTTTTTAAAAAAAAAACAAAAAACCCTGCACCGCGCCGCTCTGACGACATCAGATTTGATTACTAAGCCAATTACAATGCTTTCCTATAGAAAAGCATTGGATTGGATGAGATTAATTCTGATGATCTCAGCCAAGGAGATGAGGAAGAGCCAAATGCCATCCTAGCCAAATCAGCATCTCCTTATAGAGATGCATTAATTCAATGCATGTGTATGAGGAGTGTTCAGCGTCTCCATGCAGATCATGGAGATAATAAACGGCATTGCTGCAGACTGTGCAGCACTGCCCCAGGAAGCACCTCTAGTGGCCATCAGAGGAGTGGCTATAGACCGTTTCCTAGACAGTAATGTAAATACTGTCTTTTCTATGAAAAGGCAGTGTTTACGTTAAAAAGCCTGCAGGGACTGACTATGTACTTACCAGAAAACTACATTAAGCTGTAGTTGTTCTGGTAACTATATTGTCCCTTTAATAAAAACTTAAAAGACTGAGCATCTCATGAAAAAGTTAACACAAGTTGTAGGTGATTTTTCAATGTATTATTCAAAAACACATAATTTAAGGTATGCAAATTTTTATTTATTCATTCATCCTTTATAGAAATGATGGGGCAATGCAAATAGTTCTTTCCAGAGAATTGAGTTCCTTATACAAGCAGACAATTGTTCCTGGAGTGTAAATAGCAAATGAGTCTTTATGGACTAAAATCTTGCTATGCAAATAATAGTAAAGGAAAAGTCTATACAAGTTTTCAGGTAGTGAACGGATTAAGGCAAGTAAAGCTTTATAGTAAATAATATGACAGATTATTTACACATATCATTGAGTGTAGTCAATTACACATGGAGTCTATATGGTTGAATGTGTGCAGTGATAGTGGGAGCAGAGCCAAAATGTTAGCAAGCTTATTGATTAACAGTTGATGGTAGCACAAACTCTTGCTTTTGGAGAGATTCACATCTGGCAGTTATCCAGCTTGGTGACAAAGAAGAGGCAATCCAGTGCGACAGATTTAAGAAAGATCTTGGGGGGGGAGGGAGGGAAATGTACAACACAGCACCATCGGTATTATTCCTTCCAAACGCCACTCTCTTTATCCGAATCCAGACAAAAGTATGAAGGTATGGAAGTCCCAGCGAGTGTCCGATTATAGTTCCATGCACTTGACGACCAAACACCGCTGTATGTGTTCACGGCTAAATATGGCTTCCACCACATGTTCGTATATAGAACACCAACCACCCAGCCGACTGCTTAGAATGCTTGTGGTTTTCGAGGCGTGAAAGAGGTGATAGAGGTTAATGAGGGGCACACTCCACACACAGGTGGTCTGGTCGTTCGGTAGTGGAATAAATTAAAAAATAAACTAAATAGAAGGCAATGTCCTGAACTCATAGGGGAATGAAATGAAGGGGTTTACAATCCAGTGACAGGGGGTCACAGTGGTTGTTTGGTAGACAGCCACTAGAGCTGGAGTTAACCAATAAAAGGGAATTATTGCAGTTAATTAAAAACTGCAATAATTACCTTTCCAGGGTTAAAGGACCTAGGACTAAGCTCCAGACCACTTCAATGAGCTGAATCGGTCTGAGCGCCTATAGTGTCCCTTTCAGGTTTAATTTAGACAATGAGGTATATTAATAAATTACACCGTAATAGGCAAAATGTGCCTTCTATTAAATGCATGTCTGATTAAATAAAAGTATTCTATATTAAGCCTATTGCCCATATTTCCTCTCATGTGGAATTACGTATGCATCAAACAGCAATCTCAACTTATAGACCATAAATCTGTGTTGGCTTATTTTTGGAAGCCCATATGTCAACTCCATTTTTGTTGCTCACCAGTCTCAAGACAAGATTTTGAGGTGTCAAAGTTAGCCTCCACTGTCACAAACTATTGCAAATACCACATTCTACTGAATCAATCTTTAACCCTCTTTACTGTCTCTCTTCTGGCTAAGATTCACATTTCAAACTTTGTGTTCTTGCTTGTTTTGTGTACACCATACATTCAAAATGCTTTGTGATCTCTAGCAACCCACTGCACAGCACTACCTTCCTTCAAAGCGTCAGATCTGTTGTACCTCAACATATTTGCTCTTATTCCTGGCAACTAATCTATTCTGTTTGTATTCATTGTGCAATGTCAATTCCCACCTTCCTCTGTGTCACTAATGCAGGCTCAGAAAATAAGCACTTAAGATCGCGATAATCTTTAGAAAACATTAAACTATTCCTTTTATGCTCAAACAACATCAGTTTAGCCAGCATCCTCTTTAAATAGTTTTGAATATTTGTTTAATACTATATTAATACAAAAATAGGCATTTATAATTATTTAGCTTACTTGATACTGAGGTTTGTTTCCCTTTTTATTCCCCCAGTTATATACTTAAAGGAACACCAAAAGCACTCAGACTATTTGATTTCAATGACATTGTCTAGGTGCATTTGTTATTTAGTTCTATCCCTATAAAATGTGAAAAAAAATAAAAATAGTGTTTTGTTGAAATTACAATGTTTTCATTGCAGGGTTAAACACACACACTAGTGTCGGTCTTCCTGACAATAGGCACTTCCCCTGT
The DNA here is from genome assembly GCF_036172605.1 of Pelobates fuscus. Lineage (NCBI taxonomy): Eukaryota > Metazoa > Chordata > Amphibia > Anura > Pelobatidae > Pelobates > Pelobates fuscus. Next base: position 92,507,942 of record NC_086325.1, on the reverse strand, counting down.
AAGAACAGAGTAAAACTTAGCAGCACTTAAGTAATTTGCTGCACATGAGCACTAGCCTCCCAATGTTTCCCTATGGGAAAAACTACCTTTTTACTTCATATGGGCTATGGGCATATGGACAGCTAGCAGGTCGCTATAGCATTAGGAATATATGTTTGTATTCCTAGTGCTATATTATTCCTTTAAGAGCACGTCATTCCTCTCCCTCCCCCTCCTTTGCTACCTGTTCCTGTTGATACATTATCCATGGTTCTCTACACTACCAACACCACAATCCAGTCTCCTTTTTCATCCTGAAGCGAATTCACTCCCACCATGCACAAAAGAACCTAATCAGTCACCTCCTTACTCAAGTTAATGCGTAAATATCCAAATAAGATACATCAGGTTAGGAAAGACATAGAAAGCAGGTATTTATGCCTGTGATAATCTACTTATGGTATGAAGCACACTTGCCTCTTTACCATTACAAATATAGATTCAGGATAAGTAATACATCTACAGTAAATCAGTAGCTCTGCCTACACAACTCTCACCGGTCCAGGAACATGAATCTATTCTGTTGCACCTGTAGCTATCTGGAAGCTTTGATGCATTTGGAATATATTTCATTCGTCAATTACAGCTACACAAACGCCACAGTCTCAGTTTGCTTCATTCATGAAAAGCAGGAATGCAAATAACTGAATACATGAGTTTTATTAATTAAGTTCTATTTAGAAGATATGGCTTCCATTGTACTGTAAAAATAGATAAAATTTGTATTTTTAGAAATAAAGGTTACCAAAAGTGCTGCACACGTTACTCTTCTCACATAGACTTAAGAGAGCTTGCACAACCACATAGTCTTACATCTATAATGACTATCATGTACAGCTAAACTATTGCAGGGAGAGAAAGGAAAAAAAACAAAAAAAATACAAGAGAAAACACTGTAGGTTCTAAGTGCGCGAAAGAGGTAATGGCAGGACAGCATATATCCATCTCAAATTTAAAGGAGCACTATGACACATAGTTATATACAAAGCAAGAGTTGCTTACTTGCTGCATTTTTTCCTGTATTGTCTCTCGATGCCATCTGGCCTGAAATAAAAAAAAATTAAACACATTAGTATTTCAATGAGCAAGCCTGAACCCACACATTTAGCTCATCGGCTTGTGCCCATTATCTACCTTCTTGTGGCCTAGTAGTAGTGAGTTCCCATGAGGTGGTATATGCGTTTCCAACCACCTTTCCTCTTAACACACATAACTAGTTTCACTAGGAGTGAAAAGTGTGGGGGTGTTATATGTCATATTCTTGCTCTCTTTCCACACATTGTGCACCAGGTCCTCAGTTAAATTCTGTCAGAAGGAAAAGTCCTCTCTCAGGATCAAGCTGCATTATGGGTATGAGGAGAAGGATAAGGCTAAAGAAATTCTAAAATGATAAAGAGGCAACTTGCCCATGTCCTCCTCTTTTTTTCTGTCACTATATCCCAGTAATGATGGATGTCTGTGTGTGCAATTATTAGGAAGTATCTATTGATGTGTAACTGAGTGTGTGACTGTGCATCTTTTTAGGAATGTGTATATGAGCATGTGTACCTGTGCTTACGTGGGAATGTATGTCTGAGCACATTAGTGTGTGTCGGATTAATGCAGCATAAAGTGCTGTATGGGGGTTAACGCTGCAGGAAGATGGCTAATGAAGCAAGTTTGGGGTTAATGCTGCAAAGGAGTGCTCATGGCTGGGAATATGGATGACAAATATACAGATGAAATAGGCGATAGAATAAAGGGAAATGTGATATATTGCTATAAATATGTACAACAATGATGGAGCCAGCCAGGCCAAGTTAATCAATACCAGAGCAGTTCAACCAATTAAGAACTCAATAGTGCACCCACCAAGCATGAATCAACATCGAAGACAATAAAATCAGAGGGAGTGTGTAAAATGCCTACAGTGTTCTTGGAAGAAGAATAAAAATAATTCATCATTTTGTTGTGCAATGACAAAGTCAAAGATAAGTAATGAGACAGCAATATAAAACATAATGGTGTGTCAACAAAATTACGCAGCTCATGTCCAACTTTGTGCACAATGTAACGCTTATGCATTCTAAAATAAGCCTGCATTCCTCCGGAGAAAAGTCAACAAAATAAACAATGTATGGCTCTGACATGTATCCACCAGCGATGCACGACATGTATGTAGCGCGTACTGCTTAAGTAAATGCAAAAGATATACAGCTAACAAAAAGATTTATCAACCGAAGATGGAGAATTGGCAACTTGGTATAGCTCAAAGCATCTGCCAGAAGGTTTTAGTTATATGATGCCTAGGCAGTGGAATATGGGAGGCCAGTTTTGTCCCCAATCAGCATGCTATGCATATCTGCAACTCCCAGCCCTGGGTCAGTTTCAAAACCTCACAAAGTGATAGGCCTCAGCAGAACCACGATCCAGCAGTAGTGCAGGAAAGGAGGGATGAAGCGCCAAAAGTAATAGCAGATGGCAGCAAAATCTTCCTCCCACCACTGCTGCTTTGCCTCTGTCGAGGGGCGCTGTCACAGGAATGTCAGTGGCCATTTTAGGTTTGGCAATGTGGTTAAAGCATGAAGCTTGCTTAGTGGATATGCTAGACATAGTGTAGACCAGGATGATCTCCTCGGGTCCAGAAGGGGGATGGAACAACAACAGGAAGGCACAGCGGTATCAACTCCATGGCGTAGGTAACCAAGAGAAAGCTCTGAGCAGTATCGAGGGATCCCCTCTTCTAGCTAGATCAGGTAAGTAGTCGCTAGGATGCAAGACTGTGGCTCATCCACACTTTAATTTGAATAATCAAGATTTGGTGAGGAGCACTTCTCAAACATGTCTGCTCGGTCTAAAAGCCAGGTCCCACCCGCCCAATTCCAACTTTTTGACTTGCTGGAAAATAAATCCTTGTTCAATGTCAAAAGAATAAGTACTTGCGTCAAAGAGTTAAAAAGTGGTTTGCAAAGATTGGCGGGACATCTGGGAAGCATGCTCCAACGTATCCATCTGCACTACCCTACAGGAACAAACATACAAGATCCTATTCCGGTGGTACACCACCCCGGTCAAACAATGCCACATGGGACTATGTCCCACAGACACTTGCTGGCAACTATGTGGGGGAAAAGGCACATACATCCACATGTGGTGGCAATGTCCCAAAGTAAGAGCATACTGGAAAGAGGTGACAGACATGAGCTCCCATATATTACAGAAAAGACTAACGACAGAACCATGGTCATGCCTCCTATCCAGACCGACAGACGGACTAGACAAATATAACCAGAGACTGTTAAACATGTTAAACCTTGCAGCACGAACAGCTCTAGCGCAACACTGGATAAAATCCGAAACCCCACCCATTATGTTAGTGCAATCAAAAATTAGAGACAACTGTCTAATGGACAAATTGACAGCCCGGGTCCGAAACACCACAACCACTTATCAAAAAGTCTGGGCATTATGGGAGCAATTCGACACATGATATACGCCCCCTAAAAGGGACATACACAACAGAAATGACCGATCAGTCCCAGCCTACCAGGGGAAAAACAGACTGCAGAGACCTGACCCGAACAGAGAAACACTAAAACACAACAACAAAGGGTAATAAACAGAATGCAGCTTACATATGCTCACAAACATATCGAAACAAATATCACTTGTATTTATGTTATGTGGATATCTCATTTCTTTTTATGTATGTTATACACGTTTATAAAAACAAAAACAGACAGTTACCATATAACTACTGAGCTTCTGCGAAAGCCAAAGAACAAATCAATGCCGCAATGTAACGGTCGATGTTAAAATAAAGAATTGGGAAAAAAAAAAAAGTGGTTTGCTACAACCAAAACTTAAAACCTACATCGACCTGAAATATATTACAAGGAACATTCCTCCCCATTATGGCAGCACAAGCAGTAGTAAACAATATAATAAAACAATGAAATTGGTTATATCACAGCTGAATGTCAGTACCCGCAGTACAGGTTTGGGGTGAATGTGGTATACCCATGTGAGTTACCTGCGTAGAAAAACAGCTTCTTCTTCCTCTGTGTTACAAAACTTGTGAGCATGTTTTGCTGCATCAATGACTCTCGCTCTGTCCCGTGGCCTCATGGGAAGTTTCTCCAGCTGGCAATCTAAAAAGAAAGTAGCATCATGGAATGTAAGAGTCGTGGCTTACTAGAAGAAGAAAAAAAACAAGTAGCAACATCGAACGGTGATAGTCGAGTGCCCAAGGAAATTGTATTACAACCCTACAGACATAATTTAATTCACATGGAATTTAATAATTTCTAAAGAAGTGTGAGTATTGTGGGTGTTTTTTTTAAGTAGAACATGCTGAGCAGCAGAAGATTGCAATGCAATCCAATCCAGAATATTCTCCACAAGAAACATTGTGTTAAAGATAATTAGTGATATGACATTTTCGCAGTATTGCTCAGGGGTGGTCCATGAAGGAATGTGTGCATATACTAGGAGGTTAATTCTACAGAAGATTTTTTTTTTGGTCTCAATGTTTGGAGCACAAGTATATATATACTTTTCAAGCATTATATTTTTTTTATTTTAAAATAAATATTCTTTACATTATGGTGTTTCTAACCAGTGTTAATTTTCTCAACGAACAATTTTAGTTGACTAAAGCTAGACTGAAACCAAAACAATTCTGATGACTAAAATGGCTTTTTAGTCAAAGGACTAGAACGAAAACTAAATCGAAATTTGCCACCAAAATCAACACTGCACAGAGAGAAAAGAAACAGACCAGGGCTTTTGGAGTGAGACACCCAGAGGCGCTGGGAGGACACAAAGAGGCGCAGAGGGTCTGGAGAAGGTGCAAAAGAGACAGATAGAGACTTTCACTAAACCCAAATTTAGTCGTGTCGACTAAAATCTATTGGAGATTTAGTCGACTAAAACGAAAACAATTCAGATGACTAAAACATGACAAACTAAAATGGCTTTTAGTCAGAAGACTATAACTAAAACTAAATTGGAATTTGCTGCCAAAATTAGCACTGTTTCTAACCAATCCATCCTAAATTTAAAGTGAAGTTTGTCTTTAAAGGGACACTCCAGGCACCCAGACCACTTCTGCCCATTGGAGTGGTCTGGGTGCCATCACCCACTACTCCTAACCCTGCAAGTGCAATTATTGCAGTTTTCTATAAACTGCAATAATTACATTGCAGGGTTAACTCCACCTCTAGTGGATGTCTACTAGACAGCCACTAGAGGGAACTTCCTGGATTCTAGCAAAGATTTCCTTTGCTAGAGCGTCGCTGGACGTCCTCACGCTGTGTAAGGACCTCCAGCGTCGCTCATTTCCCCATAGGAAAGCATTGAAATTTTTCAATGCTTTCCTATGGGGAGCGCTAATGGGTCTCCCCGGCCGGTGGGCGGGATCAGTCTCGTCCACCGGCCGACGGAGACAGTAGGAGGAGCGGCGCGGAGGAGGAGACAGCGAAGAAGGACATCGTCGCTGCCTCAGGTAAGTGACTGGAGAGTGACTGGAGAAGCCTGTGCTTTAACACCAAAGTAAATGGATAACTTGGGGTCTGGTTAGTGTTTCCACTCACCAGATCTCAAATTGGAGCGCAGCGCTTAATATATGGTATACATAACTTACCCCAGTGTTAATAACTTGAAGGAGTATATATGAAAAACAAAAGAGAAAAATACAGAATAATGGTGCAATATTGTCTGTATAGAGTGTATTGTATATTGTTATGAGTACAAAATTACTCACATTATTTATAGCCTTTTTAGTTATTAGGCTCTACACTTCCAGGCTCCTGTCTAAGGTAGACAGCGCAACCCCTCTTTTTTCTTTGGATTCTTTCTCCTATTTATCTCACCACCATATAGGTGCAGAAAGAAGAGAAGGAGAAAACGAAATTCTGGGTGTCCAAATATAGGCAAATGTGCTCACCTTGTTTAGAGCCTATTAGTCCTCGGCTCTAAGTTTGTAGGCCTAGTGTCAAATTGGGGTGACACCTCCCCTTACCAGAATAAAGTGCAGGATGCAGTATTAAAATGTAAGAAAATGTAATTTATAAATTTTCTTACATTTTAATACTGCATAGCCACCAGAAATCCCTCAGCTTAATGTAGTGGCTCTGGTGTCTATAGCCTGTCCCTGCAGTATTAGCACTGTAAAGACTGCCATTTTAGAGAAAAAGAAGTCGGGGAGGTCTCGAGAAGTCGGGGAGGTCTCGAGAAGTCGGGGAGGTCTCGAGAAGTCGGGGAGGTCTCGAGAAGTCGGGGAGGTCTCGAGAAGTCGGGGAGGTCTCGAGAAGTCGGGGAGGTCTCGAGAAGTCGGGGAGGTCTCGAGAAGTCGGGGAGGTCTCGAGAAGTCGGGGAGGTCTCGAGAAGTCGGGGAGGTCTCGAGAAGTCGGGGAGGTCTCGAGAAGTCGGGGAGGTCTCGAGAAGTCGGGGAGGTCTCGAGAAGTCGGGGAGGTCTCGAGAAGTCGGGGAGGTCTCGAGAAGTCGGGGAGGTCTCGAGAAGTCGGGGAGGTCTCGAGAAGTCGGGGAGGTCTCGAGAAGTCGGGGAGGTCTCGAGAAGTCGGGGAGGTCTCGAGAAGTCGGGGAGGTCTCGAGAAGTCGGGGAGGTCTCGAGAAGTCGGGGAGGTCTCGAGAAGTCGGGGAGGTCTCGAGAAGTCGGGGAGGTCTCGAGAAGTCGGGGAGGTCTCGAGAAGTCGGGGAGGTCTCGAGAAGTCGGGGAGGTCTCGAGAAGTCGGGGAGGTCTCGAGAAGTCGGGGAGGTCTCGAGAAGTCGGGGAGGTCTCGAGAAGTCGGGGAGGTCTCGAGAAGTCGGGGAGGTCTCGAGAAGTCGGGGAGGTCTCGAGAAGTCGGGGAGGTCTCGAGAAGTCGGGGAGGTCTCGAGAAGTCGGGGAGGTCTCGAGAAGTCGGGGAGGTCTCGAGAAGTCGGGGAGGTCTCGAGAAGTCGGGGAGGTCTCGAGAAGTCGGGGAGGTCTCGAGAAGTCGGGGAGGTCTCGAGAAGTCGGGGAGGTCTCGAGAAGTCGGGGAGGTCTCGAGAAGTCGGGGAGGTCTCGAGAAGTCGGGGAGGTCTCGAGAAGTCGGGGAGGTCTCGAGAAGTCGGGGAGGTCTCGAGAAGTCGGGGAGGTCTCGAGAAGTCGGGGAGGTCTCGAGAAGTCGGGGAGGTCTCGAGAAGTCGGGGAGGTCTCGAGAACCAAATTACTATCTGATAGAAAAAGGAGACATATTAAAGATTATAAATAATTGTACTCGTAAAAAGTAAAAATAAAATTTAGTAATTGCTAAAATGTGTTGGATAAAGAGGAGAGAAACACTGTAGTAGGTCTACAGAACATGGTAGTCTGAACTAAAATATTACCCATCAATATCCAAGGTTTTAGAAAAAAATAATCACATCGCCTGTAAGTCAATCAGCAATAAAAGGATTATGGTCATTAGAAGCAACAGATCTTTACTGAAAACGAACATTGAAGCAGGTTGCGCTTATCTGTTCCCATTCAAAAAAATTAAATAATTAGTGCTGCCCAGCTGGAAGTCAATTCTAGACGCACAAAGAAACCAAAATTCAATTACATTTCTTATAGTACTCTTTGCCGTGTGGGCTGAGGCAAAGGAAGACTTCAGACGATTTCATTCTGCCATGAAATGCAGCCTAATTCGTTGGCAGCATTTAAAAATAAACATATTCTCAGAGGAAAGGATAATGTGAGCAGTTTAAGCAGTTCAACTGAGGTTGGTTTTAAATTCAATTTTTTTTTTTTTTTTTTTAAAGATGGTTCAAGGAACGGGCACAAGCATCACACACACTATTATAAATAGTGACATTATTGTGGATTATTAAAAATTATTTTTTACATATACACACATTCTGAATTAGTTATATTTAATTATATAGCCGATATGTAGAAATGAGTAAAATTCAAGCATGTAGATGCAAAGTAAATAAAACAAATCTTAAATGGTTATTGCTTCAGTGTTTTTAAGTTTTCATGGTGCAAGAGCGCTGCATGTGCGGTGTATTCAATATTTTATATTACTGCCCGAGTTGTGACCACCTTGAACAGTCTTCATTATCCACTTCTCATCGAATGAATGAACGGCAGGATTGGGATGTGCCTTCTAAAGAAGCCAGATGCTGGTTTAGCCGGCAAAGGAAGTTTGGTGACAAACCACTGAAAAACGGACTTCTCCCTTACCAGGGAACAGCAACCTGATACTACTGGACCATAACCACCAGAGTGGGCTGTCCCACATATTGTGTTTCCTACGGTATAGCACACTACACTAACATTGTGATCTGATTCAAGAGTAGCACACACACACACACACACACGTTGTCACTCAACTAACTTTATTCACTTAATTTACTCTAAGCCGAAAGGATCTCAAATTGCTGCGGAGCACATTAATTCAAATAAAAATAGCAGGAAAGAGGGACTCCCTTTTTTTTCTTCACAGGTCCCGTTATATGGTGTACCAGCACGATTTTAAATGCACATCCATCCACTGAATGCACACAAATATTTGCAGCCTGTTCTAAATGCCTAATTTTGTGCATTAGAAGGGGACTAGCGCTACTAGACTGTCCATTCTTTACCTTTTCAAACCACTAAGTGCTTCCGTGCTGCTGAAATAGTGCTGTGAGGCAGCACAAAGTAGCCTATGTTGGAGATGAAAGAACATCGAGTTGACAGCCTCTCATCACGTAACACTCATTGTGTCAAACGTACTGCTAGCAGGAGACATTTTTACCGCTGTGGCAAACACAGTAGGAAGTGGTGCTCATGTACTATACAACAAGTCAAGATTTGTGTTACAGTAAATACAACGCCAATATTCAAACCCTCATCACAAAACGAAAAAGGGGATCAGTCACTTTCCACGATTTTTAATATTATGCTTACCTATCCCCTAGATTTAATAAATATGGATTTGTGAGGTCTAAAATGTAATTAAAAGTAGAACCCACCCCTCTTTATCATGCAACTGGGCACCTCCATCATACCTACCGGTCAATCCTTGTTATAAAAAGTTCTGTCCTTTGTAAATGCCAGTCAGCATAGAGAAAGCATAGAGAATAGAGGAGAAATCTAATGAAATAAAAGGTTTACTCACCTTTTTCAGTTGCCGAGGCGATGCTAAACTTCTCTGCCTCCTGCGACATATTGTCGAGCTTCCTCCAACAATGGCAAATTCAATGTTCGTCGTAGAGGAGCATTGGGGACTTGAGCTCTGCAGGCAAATTCAAGCTTCTCAGTAGGAAAGCACTAAATTTAATACTTTCCTATAAGCTTCTGCATCGCATGCAGCGAAAGTGCCTCTAGTACAGTTTCTAAAAACTGCAATGCTTTATATTGTAGGGTTAAAAAGGACAGGGCAACGGTACCCAGACCAATTCTTTAGTCTTTTTCTTTCAGCATTGAGCCAAGAGAGTCTCAGTACTCATAGGTTTTGTTTTTAACAATGTTATATTAATGTCTAAAAGTTTTTCACTTATTTTGTAATATGTTATCATTGCCCAAGAATATAAATAAGGGGGGTGTTGCGCAAAGTGAACACCAATGTTGTATAGGTTTGTGCTCAACATCAGTCAAGTAACACTAACCCGTGATATTAAAGGTTTTGTATGTTTTCTCCTTTAAGAGTCCCATTATTGTGGAGAAGGCAGGAGTAAAGTCACTTTATAGTTCAGAATACGGTTTCAGCCAGAGCAAAGTATATTATATTAATTGGCTCTGCTACATAATTCATTTAAAACTAAATATTGTTTATATTATCATACCTTATGATATAACACTCTCTTTTGTCATTGTGGAACTGTTACTTTCTAAATGGATTCGTTTCTTATTTGTGCTCTTTTGTTTTATGGTTCTTTTTGGTAGATTGGCAAGCTGATTTTGCTCATACAAGAACTGACCAAGTGGTAACAGGACCCACTAACCAGGACCAAAAAAAAAAAAAAAAGCAAAAAAGTGCTACAAATAAATTTGGTGTGGCAGGGGCAGGGGGCTGTTCTGAGACATTTTAAGTGACTTACTGATATTGTATGTAATCTAAATTTAATGTAGAGCTCAATTATTGTATTTACACACAATATTATTGTGGAGCTCTATTATACACTCAGACACAGCTACAATATGGAGCTCATAGAAAATAGGGATATTAGCATACAAAAAAAGGGGCCAAAATAGGGACACTTGGAAGGTCTGGGTTTCTAAAATAAAGGAGGTATCAGAAAGGCATTAGAAGACACTTGAGATCCTGAGCCTTTTAGCAGAACTCTTTAATCAGCTTTAGTTCCCCTTCCTCAGTGAACAACTACAGTTCATCAGCGTAAGACTCGTGCTCTAATATCCTTAGAGGATACCGACTTTGTAATGTCAGAATCAACAGAACTTGACTAAGGAAATGCAATTTTTTCTCTCTTTTTAACCAGCATGTCTGCTCCTGGGAAGAGACAGGTTGAACTTCTTGTAACGCAGCAGTTCAAAATCTGCTGAATATTGTACTGAAATTAAGACATGGATGCGGACATTTCTAACTATTTAGAAACCCTACTGTCCCCAGTACCACGGACTACAATCCTCTTTAGATCTTTCTGGCAGGGGTTCATTAGAAATAGAAAAAAACCAACAGGTTTTGTTTTTAACTGAAAAAAAAAAAAAAAAAAAAAGAAGGAAGCACGATACTAAACTAGGGTTACAGCACAAAAATAAAATTAGACGTTTGAAACCATGCCAATAAAACTGCACAGAGAATGCTTAACGCCTTGTGATTAAATAGCAAAATGCCTGGAAACCAATGCTGCTCTACCACAGCTCGATTTCTCGCACCCGAGATGCCCGTGTTACGATTTCTCGCACCTGGCTCTAGTGGGCTGCAAATAGGGGCAAGGCGGGTTTTGGCATAGGAACGAGTATTCCTCCCTGCAGTATTTTACGGCAACGCTCTGAAGCTTCACCACATGGCTGGCTGCCTGTTACTGGACTAGCATAAAGCATGCTTAATTGTTAAAGGGACACTAGAGTCTATAGTATAATACTCACCAGAACAACTACAGCTTAATTTCGTTGTTCTGGTGAGTATTATAACTCCCTTCAGGCATTTTCATGTAAACACTTCAGAGAAAAGGCAGTGTTTACATTGCCCCTAGGGACACGTCCAAGTGGCCACTCCTCAGATGGCCACTGGAGGGGCTTCCTGGCTCAGGGCTGTACAGTAGGCAGCATTGCCGTTCAGCGTCAATGCATCTCAATCAGGAGATCATGATTGGCCAAAAAACTGCAATTGGCCCCACTCCCATGACGATTTTAGCCGATTTTAGGCTTAAAATCGGCCATTCCGATGCTGTCACAAAGGGGACGGAGCCAGCGCGGCGCTGGAAATAAGGTGCGTTTTAAACTTTTATAGGGGGGCAAATCACCTACCGTATTTTTCGCTCCATAAGACGCACCTCACCATAAGACGCACCTAGTTTTTAGAGGAAGAAACCCAGAAAAAAAATATTCTGAACAAACTGTCCCATAGTGTTTCTTACTATGGGACAGTTTGTACAGAATATTTGTTTTCTCCCCTGTCCCATAGTGTCCCCCCCTCCCATAGTCTTCATCCCCCCCCCCTCCCCATAGACTTCATCCCCCCCCCCTCCCCATAGACTTCATCCCCCCCCCCTCCCCATAGACTTCATCCCCCCCCCCTCCCCATAGACTTCATCCCCCCCCCTCCCCATAGACTTCATCCCCCCCCCTCCCCATAGACTTCATCCCCCCCCCTCCCCATAGACTTCATCCCCCCCCTCCCCATAGACTTCATCCCCCCCCCTCCCCATAGACTTCATCCCCCCCCCTCCCCATAGACTTCATCCCCCCCCCTCCCCATAGACTTCATCCCCCCCCTCCCCATAGACTTCATCCCCCCCCTCCCCATAGACTTCATCCCCCCCCTCCCCATAGACTTCACCCCCCCCTCCCCATAGACTTCATCCCCCCCTTCCCCTCCCCCCCATAGACTTCATCCCCCCCTCCCCATAGACTTCATCCCCCCCCTCCCCATAGACTTCATCCCCCCCCTCCCCATAGACTTCATCCCCCCCCTCCCCATAGACTTCATCCCCCCCCTCCCCATAGACTTCATCCCCCCCCTCCCCATAGACTTCATCCCCCCCCTCCCCATAGACTTCATCCCCCCCCTCCCCATAGACTTCATCCCCCCCCCTCCCCATAGACTTCATCCCCCCCCCTCCCCATAGACTTCATCCCCCCCCCTCCCCATAGACTTCATCCCCCCCCCTCCCCATAGACTTCATCCCCCCCCCTCCCCATAGACTTCATCCCCCCCCCTCCCCATAGACTTCATCCCCCCCCCTCCCCATAGACTTCATCCCCCCCCCCTCCCCATAGACTTCATCCCCCCCCCTCCCCATATTCTTCTCTCCCATACTGTCCTCCCCTTGTCCCATAATTACTTACCTGTCTTGCAGCGTTGGCCGGCAGCACAGGGCGCACCGCGGTAGTGGAACTTGAATTTCATGTTCCGGTTTCCGGCGGGACTGAAAGGAAGTGCGCACTCAGCTTGTGCACACTTCCTTTCAGTCCCGCCGGAAACCGGAACATGAAATTCAAGTTCCACTACCGCGGTGCGCCCTGTGCTGCCGGCCAACGCTGCAAGACAGGTAAGTAAAGCTTCATATTCGCTCCATAAGACGCACAGACATTTCCCCTCACTTTTGAGGGGAAAAAAAGTGCGTCTTATGGAGCGAAAAATACGGTATATGGTGGGTTTAGCACTATAGGGTCAGGAATACATGCTCCAGACCATATAGTGATCCTTTAACCTTTCAATAATTTCATCATTATCAATGTATTTCTAATGAGATATATATATATATATATATATATATATATATTAAAAAAAATGTGATATGTGTTAAATTAACGTGGACTTAAATCTTCATCGGGTTGAAAATATTAAAATTATTACAACCAGCAAGAATTAGTTTTTTATGATCATAATTTAAATAGAGTTTTACTAACTAGGCATTTAAATCATGATTTAAAACACAAATCCACGTTTTTATATCATTGGAGATTGGAGGAGCTGCCTACCATTCTGAAGTAAGAGAGAGCAAAAACTCCATTGTGAATACTGCCAATGTCCATATGAAAAATCTCACTCCAAAGATATTTATGGAGAACAAATCAGAGACTGCAGATTTTATATTATTTATGCAGTCTTCTTATAATGCATTAAAGGGACACTATAGTCACCCGAACAACTTTAGCTTAATTAAGCAGTTTTGGTGTATAGAACATGCCCCTGCAGCCTCATTGCTCTATCCTCTGCCATTTAGGAGTTGAATCCCTTTGTTTATGAACCCTAGTCACACCTCCCTGCATGTGACTTGCACAGCCTTCCATAAACACTTCCTGTAAAGAGAGCCATGTTTGGGCTTTCTTTATTGCAAGTTCTGTTTAATTAAGATTTTCTTATCCCCTGCTATGTTAATAGCTTGCAAGACCCTGCAAGAGCCTCCTGTATGTGATTAAAGTTCAATTTAGAGATTGAGATACAATTATTTAAGGTAAATTACATCTGTTTGAAAGTGAAACCAGTTTTTTTTTCCATGCAGGCTCTGTCAATCATAGCCAGGGGAGGTGTGGCTAGGGCTGCATAAACAGAAACAAAGTGATTTAACTCCTAAAAGACAGTGAATTGAGCAGTGAAATTGCAGGGGAATGATCTATACACTAAAACTGCTTTATTTAGCTTAAGTAATTTAGGTGACTATAGTGTTCCTTTAATAAGTGGAGGAAAAACCAACCTGCAGGAGTGCCCTTTTAAAAACATGTCTAGTGATTAAATTCAGCTCCTTGTGAGTTAACATTTCATATAAAAGATTACAGAATATTCAGCTGCATGAGGAAAGCATAACATTATATGCTCAACTCAACTCAATGTTAAGGGGTAGTCCATGTAGCATAACATCCTGGATTTTTAATTAACACAGTGTAGCCAACATACATTTCTACACTTCAAAAAGGTAATTCAAGGCCTTTCAAACAGCTATTTCAGTCGTCATTTACCTCAAAGAACAAACTCCACAGGAAGCCAGAAAAAATAAAAAAAATAAGTAAAATGCCAGTAAGTGGTCTAGTAAATCTATGTTTTGGGATTTGATTAACCCCTTCAGGACGGAGTCAATAGTGCACGTTCTGATCAAAACAAAATGTAAACAAAAACTGGAATTTGCGCTATATGTCTGTTTACCCGTAGTTCCCCTCTTTCATATTATATGCACCCACACTTATTATATATAATTTTGTTCAGGAGAAACAGGGCTTTCATTTATCATTAACTATTCATATATGGAACACAATTTATTATGAATACGGTTTTTACAAAAAAAGTGAGAAAATAAGATTTTTTTTTTAATTTGTATTTCCATCTGACATTTTAGCTGTGAATGTCATAATACTGTTAGGTTTTACTGCAAAAAAATGCACATATTTGTAATCAGCGATGTCTCAGGAGTACAACAGTACCCTCCATTAAACAGGTTTTATGGTGTTTTGGAAAGTTACAGGGTCAAATATAGAACGTTCCATTTTCAAATTGAAATTTGCCAGATTAGTAATGTTACCTTTGAGACGGTGTGGTAGCCCAGGAATGAGAATTACCCCCATAATGGCATACCATTTGAAAAAGTAGACAACCAAAGGTATTGAAAGTGGGGTATGTTTAGTCTTTTTTAGTAGCCACTTAGTCACAAACACTGGTCAAAGTTAGCGTTCATATTTGTTTTTGTGTGAGAAAAGCAAAAAAAAATAATATTTGGCCAGTGTTTGTGACTAAGTGGCTACTAAGAAAGACTGGACATACCCCACTTGCAATACCTCGGGTTGTCTACTTTTGCAAATGGTATGCCATCATGGGGGTAATTCTCATTCCTGGGCTACCGTACGCTCTCAAAGGCAACATAACCAATCTGGCAAATTTCAATGTCAAAAAAATGAAATGCAAGCCTTATATGTGACTCTCTAACTTTCCAAAACACCATGAAACCTGTACATGGGGGGTACTGTTATTCTCGGGAGACTTCACTAAACACAAATATTATGGTTTTAAAACAGTAAAACATATTACAACAATAATATAGTCCATAAAAGTGCTGTTCGTTTGTAAAAAATGCAAAAAAATTCACTTTTACTTAAAATATCATCGTTGTAATACAATTTACCAGTTTGAAACACTAATATCTGAGTTCAGCGAAGTCTCCCGAGTAAAACAGTACCCCCCATGTACAGGTTTTATGGTGTCTTGGAGAGTTACAGGGTCAAATATAGTGCTTGCGAATGAAATTCTCTGCACTTTCTCCCTGTGTTGTCAGGCATGTCAATCAAATCACCTAATTATGTTAAAAGATTACTTAAATATACATGTAGAATTTTAATATATATGCATTTATAGGTATTTAAATTCTACGTGTATACTAATGTAATCTTTTATGTAAAGAGAGAGAGAGAGAGAGAGAGTCATTCTAAGTGTATTTTGTTACCAATATATATATATATATTAATAACAAAATACAGTTAGAATGAAATTACATATGAAAAGATAATTTATATTAAATTTTGTTTCAATATTTTATTTATTAATTTTATTATTTTAATTATATATATATATATATATATATATAAGAAAATTGAAAATCCCCCGCACTCACGCTTAGTTGTGTGTCCAATTTGCCGGGTGCCTGGCATGAACTCCCATAGAAAGATATTTGCCAAAAAACTGCCGCTCACCGGTCTTGTAAAAGTCCAAAATTTATTTAGAAATAATTAAAAAAGAGACCAACGTTTCAGTCCCCGTTCGGGACTTTCCTCAGGGTAACAAAACAATAATAAATACATATGCAGCAAACAGACAATATATAGGTAAATATAATTGGTAAAACTCACCCAAGTGTAGTGAAAACGGATCCGCCGTGTGCAGTGGCCCTTCCGGGTATGCGCGCGCACACCCGCTGGGACTCCGCCCCCTTTACGTGCACGTGATGCGTGCTAGGCGTGTGATGTGTATACAGTTGCTAAGCAACATGATGTGTGTGCAACCGGCTGGCTGGATAAGGACAAAATGAACAATATGACATGCCGGGATAATAAAAAGATACGAAAACGTATCGGTTTTGTGCCCAAGATCTACAATCTAAATGATCTTGTGGTGCAGAATCTTAAACATAAGTGATTATAAAATATATACTTAATGAAAACAGTGTATGTTCCGATTCATTACAGAACTGGACAATAGATGTACATGTGTTAAATAACCATGAAGATGTAGCATTTTTACTAATACCCACAGTGCAGTGTAAATAGTGTATGTACCTAGAAATGTAAGACATACTTACATACATGGTCAGTGAACATCTAAGTGTAAAAATGCCCATGAACACTTAGACCGATGTAATAAACACCTGGTGCAATGTAAAATGCCCAACCACCACTTCTACTTAAACAGGCATGTGTACTAAATATTAAATCTGAAAAAAGAACATATATTAATGCCTTATAATCCGATTATCTGTATCTAATATAGACAAATACCCGAGTACTGTATAAATCAAGATATATAACAAAATTAACTATGAAAAATACACTATAAAAATTAATACAAGTTACAGGAGTTAAATAAATGCATAATATGGGATACTCTCATTTAACCCTTTCGGAGCCATAGTTCCCAACTGATAAATCCAAAACGCTTCTTTTTGGAGCAGCATACGACCCCTGTCACCACCCCTTCTTGGGCAAGGTACATGGTCTATACCCACAAATTTAAGTGAGGATAATGGATGTGCTTTCTCCAGAAAATGTTTGGCCACCGGTTTGTCAGATTGGCCATCTCGATAGGCCAGCCTGATACTTGACCGGTGGCCACGTATACGTTCACAGATGGGGGTTTCCGTCTTGCCCACATAATAAAGCCCACAGGGGCACATAAGCTTGTAAATGACATACGGTGTCTTGCAAGTGATAGTATGTCTGATGTCATATATTTTATTAGTGTGAGGATGGCAAAACTTCTTAGATGGGATCATGTGCCCACACGTGACACATCCCAGGCAACGTACACAGCCGCGTATGTTGGACTTCAATGTCTTGGTATAACTGTCCACAGGGTCTGTATGTATCAGAATGTCACGTAAATTGCGGTTTCTTCTGTAGCAGATCATTGGCGGTTCCTTGAAAATCTTGGGCAGGGAATCGTCAGTGGATACCATCTTCCAATTGTCCTTGATGAGTGCTGTTACCTTGTCTGCAGTATTATGGAAGGTCAATGGAAACACCATACGTTGTGAAGAGTGCGCCTTATCCTTTCTTGGGGCTAGCCTGGCCTGGATGAGTGCTTCTCGCAGCACCCTATCTTCATAGCCTCTGTTCACAAATTTCTGGGTCATTGATCTCAATTGTATCTCCGCTGTTTCTGCGTTTGAGTTATTCCGTATCACCCTCTGATATTGTGCCTTCGGTATTGATTTTTTCAATGCCCATGGGTGTGCACTCTGGGCATGCAGGAGAGTGTTTCTGTCGGTTGGTTTCGAAAACAGGGTGTACTCAATACCATTTATTCCATAAGATAGTTCTAAATCCAAATATTGGACTGAATGTTCACTGATGTTAGAAGTGAACCTGATCGGTGTGGGTAGCTGATTCAGTGTGTCCACCATATTCTGGGCTTGTTCGGGTGTGTCCTTCCAGATAATGAGGAGATCATCAATGTAGCGGTAGTACCCCATTATTGATCTAGCATATGGGGTCAGTATGTATTGTGTTTCATACATATACATGTATGCATTGGCATATCTTGGTGCTACTGCCGAGCCCATGGAGGTTCCTGCTGTTTGTAGGTACCATTGATCTTCAAATCTGAAATGGTTGTGATTCAAGATAAACAATAATAACTCCAGTGCCGCTTCTATGGGGGGGCCTTGATAGTATGGTGTATTGCATAATACTTGCCGCATCGCTTCTACCCCTTCTATATGTGGAATAACTGTATATAGATTGGATACATCCATAGTGATAAAAATCGGCTTCGTGTCTCCAAACTCCAATGCTTTAAGATGATGTAGTAGAGACTGCGTGTCTTTGACACAAGTATACAGAGCTTCGACTGGTTTTTTGAAGATGAAATCTAGCCACTGTGCAATGGGTTCAAGGATACCATCGATGGCTGAGACGATGGGTCTCCCAGGTGGTCTCTGTGCGTTTTTATGTATTTTAGGGATACTGTATATCACCGGAGTGCGGGGGTGGGTTTTGTTCAAAAAATGATACGATTCTGTGTTTATGTATCCAGCCCTTAGATACATGTCCAGTATATCCACTAGTTTATTCTGTATTTCTACTGTGGGATCTCCCTTTAATTGGAAATACGTATCGGTGTCCATGAGCTGTCTTTTCAAATCGTCGGAGTAATATCCATAGTCCATAAGGACAATGCCGCCTCCCTTATCCGCCGGACGGATAACTATCGTGGAGTCGTTAGACAGTTCTCTGAGTAGACATCGCTCTTGTTTAGTCATATTATACTGTGGTTTGGACCTGCATGAAAAAATATCCTGGGACATCTTAGCCGTAGATGATAAAAAAGTTTTGATCGTATGTTTGGTGCTGTGTGGATCAAATGTCGATCTGGTCTTGAATCTACTAATTCCCCTATCAGCCTCTGATGGCTCTTTTGTTGAAGCATTTTGAAAAAACTCCTTCAGTCTCATATGTCTCCCGAATTGAAATAGTTCAGTACTCCACTTAAAGGTATTAGGGCCGCAGGTAGGTATAAACGACAGCCCTTTGCTTAACGTGCTGATTTCAATTGTACTGAGAGGTCTTCGGGAGAGATTGAAGATGGGGTTTACCTCCTGAACGGTGGTTTCCCCTTGGGCATCAGATTTGCTCTTACGGCCTCTCCTGATCCTGTGTCTTCGTCTCCTCGGTTTTTGCTTCTGGTGATAGTCCCTGAACCCGCTTGGCCTAAAAAAGGAGTGGGTTCTGGTTGTGCATCACTCTCAGACGCTGACTCCCCCGATGTGATGTCCACCGTGGGGATGTTGGGGCGAACAATTCTTTTCCTGAATCTCCTAGGTCTAGGAGGGCGATCACCTGCAAGCCATCGATATACACGATGGTCGTGATAATCTTGTTGTACTCTCTCAAACTTTTGTTTTTTGAATTTTACCAATTCCATTTTATATTTGAGTACTTCTGTTTTAAGTTGCTGCTGGATCTTAACGCCCTCACTTGAGGATAATAGTGCTGAGTGTTCTGTTTCCATCTCTGTTATATTACGCTTAACCTCCACCAAATCAGTTTTCACATCCTTGATAGCTATAAGCATAAGATCTAATGAGGCCCTGTTGAGTACATGGGTCCAATCTCTACATACAGTGGCTTTAAGCCTTCCTATGGTAGGAATATTGAGAAGTCTGAATCCTCGTGGGATCATCTTAGCCTTATAGTAATCGGACAGAAAAATACCATGTAGATCTAAGTCCGTACTTTTTTTATGTAGCCGGAGTAGCTTAAAATAGACATCTTTAGGGGTGACATTACTGGGGAAACCCTGGCTGGTTTCATCCCATAATATGTCTGCTGCCTCCTCTGATGAAAATTGGAGGGTTTCAGCATGTTCACTGTAAGCTCCTGCTTGTACCAAAAAATCATCCATGTTTAAAAACAAAAACCGGCAGAGGATACCAATTTAATTAACCGCATATGGTCAGTATGCACTTCAAACAAAACCCATATATTTAACATAAAACGTGAAAAAAGGTTTTTCACTTACTGCTGGTGCACTGAGGGTAAGAGGTAGAGTACTTGCCCTCTATACCATACAAGAAAATTGAAAATCCCCACATTTTCTGGAGATAGCACATCCATTATCCTCACTTAAATTTGTGGGTATAGACCATGTACCTTGCCCAAGAAGGGGTGGTGACAGGGGTCGTATGCTGCTCCAAAAAGAAGCGTTTTGGATTTATCAGTTGGGAACTATGGCTCCGAAAGGGTTAAATGAGAGTATCCCATATTATGCATTTATTTAACTCCTGTAACTTGTATTAATTTTTATAGTGTATTTTTCATAGTTAATTTTGTTATATATCTTGATTTATACAGTACTCGGGTATTTGTCTATATTAGATACAGATAATCGGATTATAAGGCATTAATATATGTTCTTTTTTCAGATTTAATATTTAGTACACATGCCTGTTTAAGTAGAAGTGGTGGTTGGGCATTTTACATTGCACCAGGTGTTTATTACATCGGTCTAAGTGTTCATGGGCATTTTTACACTTAGATGTTCACTGACCATGTATGTAAGTATGTCTTACATTTCTAGGTACATACACTATTTACACTGCACTGTGGGTATTAGTAAAAATGCTACATCTTCATGGTTATTTAACACATGTACATCTATTGTCCAGTTCTGTAATGAATCGGAACATACACTGTTTTCATTAAGTATATATTTTATAATCACTTATGTTTAAGATTCTGCACCACCAGATCATTTAGATTGTAGATCTTGGGCACAAAACCGATACGTTTTCGTATCTTTTTATTATCCCGGCATGTCATATTGTTCATTTTGTCCTTATCCAGCCAGCCGGTTGCACACACATCATGTTGCTTAGCAACTGTATACACATCACACGCCTAGCACGCATCACGTGCACGTAAAGGGGGCGGAGTCCCAGCGGGTGTGCGCGCGCATACCTGGAAGGGCCACTGCACACGGCGGATCCGTTTTCACTACACTTGGGTGAGTTTTACCAATTATATTTACCTATATATTGTCTGTTTGCTGCATATGTATTTATTATTGTTTTGTTACCCTGAGGAAAGTCCCGAACGGGGACTGAAACGTTGGTCTCTTTTTTAATTATTTCTAAATAAATTTTGGACTTTTACAAGACCGGTGAGCGGCAGTTTTTTGGCAAATATCTTTCTATGGGAGTTCATGCCAGGCACCCGGCAAATTGGACACACAACTAAGCGTGAGTGCGGGGGATTTTCAATTTTCTTGTATGGTATAGAGGGCAAGTACTCTACCTCTTACCCTCAGTGCACCAGCAGTAAGTGAAAAACCTTTTTTCACGTTTTATGTTAAATATATGGGTTTTGTTTGAAGTGCATACTGACCATATGCGGTTAATTAAATTGGTATCCTCTGCCGGTTTTTGTTTTTAAACATGGATGATTTTTTGGTACAAGCAGGAGCTTACAGTGAACATGCTGAAACCCTCCAATTTTCATCAGAGGAGGCAGCAGACATATTATGGGATGAAACCAGCCAGGGTTTCCCCAGTAATGTCACCCCTAAAGATGTCTATTTTAAGCTACTCCGGCTACATAAAAAAAGTACGGACTTAGATCTACATGGTATTTTTCTGTCCGATTACTATAAGGCTAAGATGATCCCACGAGGATTCAGACTTCTCAATATTCCTACCATAGGAAGGCTTAAAGCCACTGTATGTAGAGATTGGACCCATGTACTCAACAGGGCCTCATTAGATCTTATGCTTATAGCTATCAAGGATGTGAAAACTGATTTGGTGGAGGTTAAGCGTAATATAACAGAGATGGAAACAGAACACTCAGCACTATTATCCTCAAGTGAGGGCGTTAAGATCCAGCAGCAACTTAAAACAGAAGTACTCAAATATAAAATGGAATTGGTAAAATTCAAAAAACAAAAGTTTGAGAGAGTACAACAAGATTATCACGACCATCGTGTATATCGATGGCTTGCAGGTGATCGCCCTCCTAGACCTAGGAGATTCAGGAAAAGAATTGTTCGCCCCAACATCCCCACGGTGGACATCACATCGGGGGAGTCAGCGTCTGAGAGTGATGCACAACCAGAACCCACTCCTTTTTTAGGCCAAGCGGGTTCAGGGACTATCACCAGAAGCAAAAACCGAGGAGACGAAGACACAGGATCAGGAGAGGCCGTAAGAGCAAATCTGATGCCCAAGGGGAAACCACCGTTCAGGAGGTAAACCCCATCTTCAATCTCTCCCGAAGACCTCTCAGTACAATTGAAATCAGCACGTTAAGCAAAGGGCTGTCGTTTATACCTACCTGCGGCCCTAATACCTTTAAGTGGAGTACTGAACTATTTCAATTCGGGAGACATATGAGACTGAAGGAGTTTTTTCAAAATGCTTCAACAAAAGAGCCATCAGAGGCTGATAGGGGAATTAGTAGATTCAAGACCAGATCGACATTTGATCCACACAGCACCAAACATACGATCAAAACTTTTTTATCATCTACGGCTAAGATGTCCCAGGATATTTTTTCATGCAGGTCCAAACCACAGTATAATATGACTAAACAAGAGCGATGTCTACTCAGAGAACTGTCTAACGACTCCACGATAGTTATCCGTCCGGCGGATAAGGGAGGCGGCATTGTCCTTATGGACTATGGATATTACTCCGACGATTTGAAAAGACAGCTCATGGACACCGATACGTATTTCCAATTAAAGGGAGATCCCACAGTAGAAATACAGAATAAACTAGTGGATATACTGGACATGTATCTAAGGGCTGGATACATAAACACAGAATCGTATCATTTTTTGAACAAAACCCACCCCCGCACTCCGGTGATATACAGTATCCCTAAAATACATAAAAACGCACAGAGACCACCTGGGAGACCCATCGTCTCAGCCATCGATGGTATCCTTGAACCCATTGCACAGTGGCTAGATTTCATCTTCAAAAAACCAGTCGAAGCTCTGTATACTTGTGTCAAAGACACGCAGTCTCTACTACATCATCTTAAAGCATTGGAGTTTGGAGACACGAAGCCGATTTTTATCACTATGGATGTATCCAATCTATATACAGTTATTCCACATATAGAAGGGGTAGAAGCGATGCGGCAAGTATTATGCAATACACCATACTATCAAGGCCCCCCCATAGAAGCGGCACTGGAGTTATTATTGTTTATCTTGAATCACAACCATTTCAGATTTGAAGATCAATGGTACCTACAAACAGCAGGAACCTCCATGGGCTCGGCAGTAGCACCAAGATATGCCAATGCATACATGTATATGTATGAAACACAATACATACTGACCCCATATGCTAGATCAATAATGGGGTACTACCGCTACATTGATGATCTCCTCATTATCTGGAAGGACACACCCGAACAAGCCCAGAATATGGTGGACACACTGAATCAGCTACCCACACCGATCAGGTTCACTTCTAACATCAGTGAACATTCAGTCCAATATTTGGATTTAGAACTATCTTATGGAATAAATGGTATTGAGTACACCCTGTTTTCGAAACCAACCGACAGAAACACTCTCCTGCATGCCCAGAGTGCACACCCATGGGCATTGAAAAAATCAATACCGAAGGCACAATATCAGAGGGTGATACGGAATAACTCAAACGCAGAAACAGCGGAGATACAATTGAGATCAATGACCCAGAAATTTGTGAACAGAGGCTATGAAGATAGGGTGCTGCGAGAAGCACTCATCCAGGCCAGGCTAGCCCCAAGAAAGGATAAGGCGCACTCTTCACAACGTATGGTGTTTCCATTGACCTTCCATAATACTGCAGACAAGGTAACAGCACTCATCAAGGACAATTGGAAGATGGTATCCACTGACGATTCCCTGCCCAAGATTTTCAAGGAACCGCCAATGATCTGCTACAGAAGAAACCGCAATTTACGTGACATTCTGATACATACAGACCCTGTGGACAGTTATACCAAGACATTGAAGTCCAACATACGCGGCTGTGTACGTTGCCTGGGATGTGTCACGTGTGGGCACATGATCCCATCTAAGAAGTTTTGCCATCCTCACACTAATAAAATATATGACATCAGACATACTATCACTTGCAAGACACCGTATGTCATTTACAAGCTTATGTGCCCCTGTGGGCTTTATTATGTGGGCAAGACGGAAACCCCCATCTGTGAACGTATACGTGGCCACCGGTCAAGTATCAGGCTGGCCTATCGAGATGGCCAATCTGACAAACCGGTGGCCAAACATTTTCTGGAGAAAGCACATCCATTATCCTCACTTAAATTTGTGGGTATAGACCATGTACCTTGCCCAAGAAGGGGTGGTGACAGGGGTCGTATGCTGCTCCAAAAAGAAGCGTTTTGGATTTATCAGTTGGGAACTATGGCTCCGAAAGGGTTAAATGAGAGTATCCCATATTATGCATTTATTTAACTCCTGTAACTTGTATTAATTTTTATAGTGTATTTTTCATAGTTAATTTTGTTATATATCTTGATTTATACAGTACTCGGGTATTTGTCTATATTAGATACAGATAATCGGATTATAAGGCATTAATATATGTTCTTTTTTCAGATTTAATATTTAGTACACATGCCTGTTTAAGTAGAAGTGGTGGTTGGGCATTTTACATTGCACCAGGTGTTTATTACATCGGTCTAAGTGTTCATGGGCATTTTTACACTTAGATGTTCACTGACCATGTATGTAAGTATGTCTTACATTTCTAGGTACATACACTATTTACACTGCACTGTGGGTATTAGTAAAAATGCTACATCTTCATGGTTATTTAACACATGTACATCTATTGTCCAGTTCTGTAATGAATCGGAACATACACTGTTTTCATTAAGTATATATTTTATAATCACTTATGTTTAAGATTCTGCACCACAAGATCATTTAGATTGTAGATCTTGGGCACAAAACCGATACGTTTTCGTATCTTTTTATTATCCCGGCATGTCATATTGTTCATTTTGTCCTTATCCAGCCAGCCGGTTGCACACACATCATGTTGCTTAGCAACTGTATACACATCACACGCCTAGCACGCATCACGTGCACGTAAAGGGGGCGGAGTCCCAGCGGGTGTGCGCGCGCATACCCGGAAGGGCCACTGCACACGGCGGATCCGTTTTCACTACACTTGGGTGAGTTTTACCAATTATATTTACCTATATATTGTCTGTTTGCTGCATATGTATTTATTATTGTTTTGTTACCCTGAGGAAAGTCCCGAACGGGGACTGAAACGTTGGTCTCTTTTTTAATTATTTCTAAATAAATTTTGGACTTTTACAAGACCGGTGAGCGGCAGTTTTTTGGCAAATATATATAT
This sequence comes from Pelobates fuscus, assembly GCF_036172605.1. Lineage (NCBI taxonomy): Eukaryota > Metazoa > Chordata > Amphibia > Anura > Pelobatidae > Pelobates > Pelobates fuscus. Next base: position 92,482,697 of record NC_086325.1, on the reverse strand, counting down.
ATATATATATATATATATATTATATGTGTATATATCTATTATATATAAATATAAAAATACAAATAGAAAATAATCTTGCACTCCATATAATAGAAAAAATACTTGCCCGGTGCTTGTCAAGCAAAATGTAGATCAATTTGAAAAGGATAGCACTCTCAGGACTCCAACGTAAAATGTAACTTTTAATTATTTTCAAAGTAAAAAAAATCGACGTTTCAGTCTGCTATTCACAGACTTTCATCAGGACTAATACATGCAAAGCCAAATACACACAGATATACAGATATGAGAACAAGCAATTAACTTACCCACCACCGGACTAAACTCCTACTCCCTGTCTGCCGGTCCGAAAAACGCGCGGGTTCCGCCGGTCACGTGTGCGTGCGTGACGTCATCACGTGGCGTCGGCGTCATTACCGCGTCACGTGATCGGCCGGAATGCAGCCTCATTGGGAGAATGTTGCTATGCGACCTAAGTGTCCATAGCAACTAAAATCACATAAAACAAAAGTAAACACAGCTCGAGGGACATCTATGTAATGTGTATAATGGGTATAACCCAAAAAATATGCCCAATCTAATGCACTATCAAAAATGCAATACATATATCGCCATTGATAGAATATATACATGGAATCCAAAATGCAGAGGCAGAGCAGGCATATAAATCAATCTGACAGAAAAGCAGAACAGGCATATAAATCAAAACAGAGAGGAACTAGAAACCAACTAAGATAATAGATAATATACATGAAACCCAGAAAGAGTATGTCATGTGCACAAATTATGAGCATTGCACATTAGCTAATAATGCCACCTATAATCAATCAACAATCTATGTGTCTTATTTCAAAATTTATTAGGGCACAATATTAAGAAAAAGAGCCAGTATCACAACTAGGGATGTATCCCAAGTGGTGAGTAAAGAAGTAAAACAAGCGAAGTATATGGGTGAGTGCCTATCCCCCAGGGTGGGCAATACTACCCGTACTTCAAACTCGACGTTAAACAGAATAAACTTAGAGATAAACAAAAATAACTCCTGGTATTGAACACCTCAAAATTGAATGGAACTATTCCGTGAACACACAGAGTGTTTATGATTCCAAAAAAGAACTCTATTTTAGGACGGGGGAGATGTCAATCCCCCACTTAAAGATTAATACTATATACAACACAGGTACATGTACGGACCTACCAAGGAAACGAGAAGTACCCTAATCTGCAGGGGAGTTAGGGTGTATGCCTATCCCCCAGGGTGGGCATCGCTATCCCCACTCTGCATCCGCAGGGTAAATGGGTGCACATGAGAACAAAGAAAAATATGTATCATGAAAATACAACTACCAATGTAACCAACTCATATCCTAGGCCAGAGGTAGGCAACCTACGGCACTAGTGCCATGCACGGCACTCGAGGTGTCTTTGCACGGCACTCAAGGCTGCTAGAGACAAATAGGCTCTGGCCTATCAAGAGTCCCAGTAAAACTTCAGATATCTGCTAATCCGAAAAGGTGGTGAAGGACAATCCTCAATTTATGCATTGCAGCACGTAGAGGAAGTGATCTCAGATCACTTCCTCACAGCACTTGTGAATAGGAATCCACACTGTAGTAGAGCAGCTTGCAGTTGCTGTTGCAGCTCCTGTCCTTGACATGTACCTGGCCGGTCTGGTCCCCACTGGAACCCAGGGAAGCCACCCAGACTGCCAGATATACACAGAAATGCAGAATCCTGCATTCCTGTGTAATCCCTCATACAAATAGTACGGACAGCCCACACACAAACATACACATAATCTGCATAAACGCAACACCACTAACAATCTACATACATGCACACAACCCCACATGCAGTCTCTCACATGCAATACCTCAAACAGCCCCCACACATTCTACCAAACACAAAATGTGACATATCCATGCACACAATTCCACAAGCAGCCCCCATACACAACTCACGTGTCATATGTGTCATATGTGTCATACACAATACCACTACTCATGAACATATACAATATAATAGCTAATATACGCAGGGCCGTCTTTAACGTGGGGCAAACTGGGCAGCTGCACCGTGAGCCCCGCTGGCCTCAACTACTTCTAACCCCCGGCCGGTAATCCGCACACTAAGGAGGCCCACCGGGTGGCCCGTGCACAAAGGGCCACACGGTGGGCTTCTGTCAGCAGAGTCCCGGTGGCGCACTGAGGCGCTTTAACAGCGCGAGTGGGCCCCTTGCTTGTTGGCAACAGGCTGGGAGGAAGTGACGGCCGTGCATCACTTCCTCCCACAAAGAGAGGAGCGTGCGGGAAAGAAGAGTAGGCAGAGTGGTGGGGGGCTGGCTGAGGGAGCCAGACCCCAACTCCTTCAGCCACCAGCAGGAAAGGTAGGAAACTGGAGGGTGGGTTTAAAAGTGTAATTTTTGTGTGTGTGTCAGTATATCTGTATGTGTGTATGTCTGTGTCAGTATGTCTGTCAGTGTGTGTGTCACTATGTGTGTGTCGGTATATCAGTGTGTGTGTGTGTCAGTATGTCAGTGTCAGTATGTGTCTGTGTGTGTGTCAGTATATCTGTGTGTCAGTATATCTGTGTATGTGTCAGTATGTTTGTGTGTCAGTATATCTGTGTGTGTGTCAGCATGTCTGTGTGTGTGTCAGCATGTCTGTGTGTGTGTCAGCATGTCTGTGTGTGTGTCAGCATGTCTGTGTGTGTGTCAGCATGTCTGTGTGTGTGTCAGCATGTCTGTGTGTGTGTCAGCATGTCTGTGTGTGTGTCAGCATGTCTGTGTGTGTGTCAGCATGTCTGTGTGTGTGTCAGCATGTCTGTGTGTGTGTGTGTGTGTGTGTGTGTGTGTGTGTGTGTTAGTATGTCTGTGTGTGTGTGTGTCAGTAAATCTGTGTCAGTATATCTGTGTGTGTGTGTGTGTGTCAGTATATCTGTATGTGTGTTTCAGTGTGTATATATCTCTGTGTGCGTGTATATGTGCATACATCTCAGCATTCACACACTAACACTACACACAAATACACCCCTACATTCAAATTTCAACACTACGTACAAACACATGTCTGTGTTACACACCAAAATTATATGTAAATACACCCCTGCATTCAAAAACCAACACTACACAAATACATGCTTGCAGTCACGCCAACACCACATACAAACATATTCCATACAAAAACCTGTTTACATTCAAACACACAAAAACCACTTAGTGCTAAGACCTGGAAACATGGGTAAATGGTAGAGCCCCAGCTGTCAATGCATTACTGGAGTTGCACGACAGATGGGGATCTACCTTTTAATCACTCGTGCAAAAGGGAGGCCCAAAAAAATTCTTGCACCGCTCTACTTTAGGTCCGCCACTGCGGGGGACAGGGTCCAGGGGGCCCCAAACAAATGCTTTGCCCAGGGTCCAGTCAATATTAAAGACGGCACTGCATATACGCACAAATACAACGATACCAAGCAATTACAGTAAAAATAACACAAGCAGGATACGGCAGCCTACACACCTCATTTTAAAAAAAATAGGACCGGCACGCTACGGGACATCACAATCCGATATCGGCACAGTGCTGCTAAAAGGTTGCCTACCCCTGTCCTAGAACTACACAGGACTCCTAAATATGCAGGAAAGAGCCATATTAAGCATAGAGTCTATGTTACCATAATATCCTCAGATAATACAATACGATGAAATGGGCCATACAAGTGACCTCTACAACACAACACGCTGAGCCATAGAGATGGTACCTAAACCCATTGGATGGGTACCAAACTCCCATAACAGCTAGTGTCAGGGTAAGCATATCATAGAAAAGCAGACAACGAATACTTCTCATTCAATCCATTCGGGTGGACAGTTTGTAATGTCCTGATCCAATATAGCTCTCTCTGCAAGAGCATCTTTTTGCGGTCACCTCCCCTTCTAGGCATGGGAACATGGTCGATAGCCTTCAATTTCATGGATGGGAGAGTGTGTCCTAATTCAAGGAAGTGTTTGGCAACTGGTAGTTCAGATTTGTTATCCCTGTATGCCGTCCTGATGCTCGATCTATGGTTACGGATTCTTTCTCTCAAGGGTAGATCGGTCTTTCCGATGTAGGTTAACCCACAAGGACACATCAATTTATAGACCACAAAGTCACTCGTGCACGTTAGACGATGTTGTATACGATAACTGGTGCCTGTGTGTGGATGGGTGAATGTTTTACCTGGGATCATATGTCCGCAGGTTACACATCCAAGGCAACGATAACAACCCAGGTTCTGCACCGTTTTCTCCTTCAAGTAACAGTGTGTAGGGTCTGTCTTTACTAGTAGATCCTTCAGGTTTTTATTCCTTTTGTAACAGATCATGGGTGGTTGTTGGAAAATGGCCGGTAGAGTGACATAATTTTTTAGTATTCTCCAGTTGTCGTGGATGATGTCCCTGAATTTTAATGACGATGTAGTATATGTAGTAGGGAAGACCAATCTCTTGGGTTGTGCCGTGGATGATGAAGTATCAGTAGTTGTAAGGCATCTGTTGAGAGCTTTTTGTAACACATAGTTACTGTATCCACGCTCCCGAAATTTATTCCACATACTTTTAAGTTGTTCTTGAGCTTTGTTAAAGTTAGAATTATTTCGCAGCACTCGGAGGAATTGTGAATAAGGCAGTGAATTTTTTGTATATTTTTTTTATGTATATTATATATATGTAACATCATTCTAAGTGTATTTTAATGTACTTATATTAGTATTAAAATACACTATGTATGACGTTAAATATATATATAATATGTATATACATAATATATACATATTATAGATTTATAAATATATTTATTTTATTTTACACGTTTTAATGATTTTTTTTTTTATTACTTCCCACCAGCAGGGGGACTGTCTGATATTTCAGACAGTCCCCCTGCTGGTAGATCCACAGTCAATGCCGTCCATGTTCAACTAAATTGACAATTATAATGTGGAAACATTAATTCTGCAATGCCAGAGCAGTAAGGCAGGAAAGTTTCTTGGGCCCAAGTAAGACCTGTTTATATCAAACAGTTCTTAAACCTAGTGACTGTGCCAAGGAATTCTAGACAGCGGGCTGTAATGGTTAGGTCGAGTTGCGTACCCTATCACCTCTTTTATTAAATAATATACCTGCCACAGAAAAAAAAAAATGCCATGATGTCAAACAATCCTGGCATTTCTAAAGCTGGGTAAAACAGGAGGTAGCTGCAGTGCCTAAATCGTCCTTTTAGGGTATATGTAATTTCTAAAGCTGCATTTAAGCGGTCAATTCTAATCACATGATCTGTGATGGCACATCACAAGCGGAGACATTTTTACAGGATACAAAAACGTTAACAACTGTGTGTTTATAGTTACTCTAGTCTAAGACATATTGTGGTAACAAAACAAAAACTCCCACTAAACTGGAACTGGGGATAACCCATGTTTCAGTCAAAAGTTATGTTATTGCTGGGTTCTGGAAACACTCACTATAAATCTCATGGATTTATTACACTGCCACCAGAAAGCATTAATGATATGCTTTAGCAATACTAAGCACTTCCTGTTTATACTCTCTGAACAAATTTCTTTATAGATACCGAGGATGATGCTCCAAATCCTGGGCACAACTTAATACTCACTTTGCTCAAGCATTTTTACAGTTCTTCACCATCTTTCACAATACATTTCTCAGCCATCATTCACATACCACTCCTTCCTTCTCTTCAATTATCAAGCACTTCTCGTAATGTCCATTCTGTCTGTAATACACTTTCTGCTGGAGGTGACAAGTTAATCCAACACTCAACTTTCATGCATATAACAGGAACTGACAGACACTGACAAAACAGAAAATTAATTCCATACTTTCTCCGAATTTAGCCCATGGCTGCACTACATTTGGGTATACCTCCCACTACTCTTAAATAGGACAAGAAACCCAATTAAATATTAAGAGACTCCATCCCCCTAAGGGCAAAAGTAAGGGCGGAAATGTAGTGCTGCCATCGCCTATATGTGGGGGCGGGGGGGAAATATTAGTAAGTATGGAATACATTTTCTGTTTTCCAAGATATATCCGTGGTAATACCTGAGCTAAAGACATAAGAGATGAAGAACAAAGGAAGCCAAGAAATACAAAGCATGATGCAACATTTATTAGAAACTATATTACAAGGCCAAGGAAAGAACATGCCTGCTAACCCAATAGCTAGAAGATCTAGCCACAACAATCTGCCAATATCATAGATGAAAGCAAGCTGTTTATCCGATAATAAGGAACTAAAAAATGTTGATAATCTCAGGAGACTGAGGGGGAACATTATGAAGAACACGCCAGTCATACAAAATTTCCCAAAAGCGATAATAGGTTGAAGAGGTAGATTTCTTCTGTGCTCAGAGAAAATTCTCAATTATAGTCACAGAAGCCTTTCTTTAAGAGGCACTGCCTTTCAATCTCCATATCATCAATTTCAAGGATGGGGTGCTGGATGACCTGGTTCCAATGTAGGGTCTGGGGATAGTCTCTGCAATAGGGGAAACCACAGGTGTCTGGACCAATGAGGAATGAATGCTAGTTCTTGCTGAATCCTCTTCAACAAAAGGCAATATGTGACGGTAGTGTAAAAACACATACGCCCGATTGAATCTCCACTTGCAAGACAAGTAATCCCTGTCTTACAAAGGGTTGAAGAATTGCGAGAATACCTTTCCATTTTGTTGTTCTGAAATGTTGCCATTAGATCTACTTGAGGAAGGCCCCATTTCTGGAATGCCTGATAGGAGAGAGAACATTCTGTTGGATCCAATGTCACACTGCTCAGGAAATCCGCTAAGACATTTACTTCCCCGAGAGATACACAGGCTTGAAGTTCCTCTCTGACAATGCCATCAGAGTAGAAATTATCTTTATCAGGCCTCTACTTTTTGTCAACCCTTGAAGACTGATAAAAGCAACTACCGAGGTGTTGTCTACCCTCAACAATGTTTCAGAGAGGAGAACGGCTTGAAAAACTGCTTGCAGCTTAAGAACATTTGAGGATTGATGAGTCAATGTGTGGTTCCATAAACCTTGGATGTTATGAGAACCCAGATGTGCTCCCCAATCGGTTTGATAGGCATTCATTGTAAACAATAAACATTACACCTGGCCAAGAGGAAATCCCAGATAAAGAATGTGATCCTCCAGCCACCAAGTGAGGTTGTTCTTGACCTTGAAGGATATGAGGATCCTTTGATTCAGGTCCTTGTTTAAAATCTTGGACAGAAACTATTTGAGGAATCCGTATATGCCAGAGAGCGCTATTGTAGAGGATAGACTCCCAAGACTCAAATTATTTTGCTGGAACTAACAGAAGAGAGATGAAGGCAATCATTTTTAACCAGATCCTTTGTTCTCTGTGATCTGGATGTGTTGAACCTTGGTGGATTATCAAGTGAGGGGACGTTGCCTGGAACTCGTTTGCAGATGAGTAAAAACTTATATTTACAAGTTTTATGTGGGCGGAGGGTAGAGAGACCTTAGAGTAATGCCCTATGCATAGTATATTAATCAATTGGGCTGTTTATGGTTTGGAGTAAAACTTTATGTTGTGTCACAAGGTGTGCAGCTTTCGCATTTGTTATTTTAAATGCTAGTGAATAAGATTAGTTTATACAGTGAGTTTATACAGTAATGAGCACCTGTTGGCTAGGTTCCATGACAAACGTACAGTCCACAACCTGAATTGGTTTCCATAGAATCTTGCCTCAATGGTCTGCACTTCACCAACTCTCTTTTGACTATCAGATATCAGTGTTTGGCAGGCGTCCAGTGCCTCCATAGTACTCCTTCCTTTCTGCCCTGCAGGTTTTTTTTTTTTGCCCCATTTTAAATTAGCTTTAGTCACTTTATTTTTCTTTCCTTCCCCTTTCTTACCTTCATCTACCCATTTTAAAAAAAAATTAAAAAATAAAATAATTTTGGCGCTCTTCTTTATGGTTTCTTCGTCTATTTCTGTTCCACACCATGAATAGTGGTGACAGGTTAATTTATTAGAGAGATAGAATGGCAGTCATTTTTACCTGAGATAGTTTTTTGCTTCAGGACTTCTATCCTTTTACTTACATGCTGTTTATCTATTAGAGTCCTTAAATAGATATTCCAATATACTGTGCATATGTTTACTCATACAAAAATAAAATGTGTTGAAAACAAAAATGCATGCTTTAAATTGTTTAGGTAATAGGTTATGGTCTGGGTGCCATGTACCTCCTATTACCATTGCAGAAACAGCAATGTTTTCATTGTTGGTTAGCCTAGTGGCTGCCAATATAACTGACACTAAAGGCGCTTCTGTGAAATAGTGGAAAAAAACTTTTTTTTGTTTTGTTTTTAATAAGATGGTCTAAGAGAAGCCATCCTATTGGCGCAGCATGCGCACTAGTCTCCCAATGCTTTCCTATAGTATATCTCAGTTGAAAATCTCATCGAAAGAGGAGGAGCATCACAGGGGAGACCGCGCAACAAGGTCTGGAAGGTAAATAACCTTTAAAATCTGGCAGCACTGGCCCGGTCACCTAAACTGTGATTAGTGCACTGTAGGTAGGAATACATAATTGTATTCCTAACACAATAGTGTTCCTTTAACCCCTTAAGGACAGCGGACGTGCTATGCCGTCCTTGGGGACCCGGATCTAAATGCCGGTGGGCAGCAAAGCACATCCTCGCTGTCCAGGGGATTAACCTGCTCACCGGCGATCGCGATGGGGGGGGGGGGAAACTTACCTGGCATCCCAGGGAGGCCCCCTGCAGCCGATCTGGCCCTCCTGGGCCATGTGATCGCGAGTACCTCACGATCACATGGACGGAAGAGCCGTCCATAGCAGTGCCAGCAGGGGGAGTGCCTGGAATGACAGGTAGTCCCCCTGCTGCCTGTAATAAAAGTAAAATAAAGTTTTAAAAACAGTGTAAAATAAAATTATATATGTAGCGGAGCCAGCTCCACCAAGGACCGTTTCCTAGCTGGAACAGGGGACAAACCGCAGCACTTCTGCCCACAGTTGCCGTGGCTTGACTGGGGCCCTGAAAATGCTCCTTCCTGGAGCCGAATGGGGAATTAGTTCTAGTCCTTACAAGGACTTTCCCTGTTGAATCCCCTACAAGCTGGAACAGCAGACACAAGAGTAAATCTTCTTTCCCTCCAATTACAGGACACACAGTTTTGGAGTGCAAGCTGGAATAGACTTTAATGGTGCCACACTTTGCCTTTTATGCAAGTCCCCAAGCAAGGGGTACACCCACATGGACCTTGTTGGGAACAGGGACACAAACTTACAAACAAATAACAACACATTTACAATGTAAGGCACTCCCACACACAGCACATAATCCCTCCCCTCTGCTTGGGAGGTAATTGGATCAATAACTGTACTAATTCTAATCCAATTACCTCCAAGCACAGAAAAAAAAACATTTCTAAAAAGTCCCAAAAGTATCCCAAAACACATGATATCCCCACAATAATTTTGACCGACCGTGCCCATGGTCCTTTGCCCAAAACAGTTCCATGAAATCAGTGCTAACGGTCGGTCAAGTTTGGTAGTCTTTTACAGGTTTCCCTGCAGGGCCCATAATCTGTGGGCAGGAGGCTGGCAAGCAGGCTCCACCAGAGCTCCTGGCAAACTCACTTGGAGAGGGGAGTTTGTCACAGTATATATATATATATACATACACACACACACCCTGAGCGGCGGGTGGGGGCCCTAAATAACAATGGGGGGGGGGGCTATTGTCCTCCCCCCCCCCCCCCCGGCCCCCACCACTGAGCGGCGGGTGGGGGCCCTAAATAACAATAGGGGGTAGGACCTATTGTCCTGCCCCTCGGCCCCCACCCCTGAGTGGCGGCCCTAAATAACAATGGGGGGACCTATTGTCCCCAACCCCCTGACCAGCGGGTGGAGGCCCTAAATAGCAATGGGGTGGGTGGGTGGGAGGTGACTAGGGGTCCCAAAGCCCCTAGTCACCCAAAAAAGAAAAAATATTAAACCCCTACCTACCCCCTCACCCTAAAAATAGTGAGGGTGGAATATAAGAAATAAGTGCCTGTAAAAAAATAAATAACTTGCCATTTGATGTCGGTTTTTTTTCTAAAATCTTCATTTTCCAGCCCCCAAAAAGGCCAAATAAAAACCATAATATCCGTCGAACTTGTAAAAAAAATAAAATAAAAAATCCGAACGCAAGAAAAAAAAATGCAAAATAAAAAATAAAAATCAGACACTAAAAAAATTAATCCATCTTCACGCGGCGAGGGCACGGCACAGACTGAGCTTTTTTTCAAGCCATGCAATCAGAGTGCTCTGTGCTATTTTACACAGTGTGGGAAAATTCCAAAGAACTTTCCCACGCTGTGTAAAATGACTATCACTCTGGTTGGTTGAATTCCAAGTCAACCAATCAGAGTGTTCTGAGTCAAATTGCAGGGCACGGGAAGGCTTTATAAGCCTTTCCCGGCCCTGCGGAGCTCAGTCTGCGCTGTGCGAAGATGGATTTATTTTTTAGCGTTGTGTTTTTCTTTTTTGTCAGTTTTTTTTTAGCGCTATGGTTTTATATTTTTTACAAGTTCGTTGGGTATTATGGTTTTTATTTGTCCTTTTTTGGGGCTAAAAAAAAAGATTTTTTAAAAAAAAAGAAGACATCAAATGGTAACTTATTTATTTTTTTACAGGCACTTACCGTATATACTCGAGTATAAGCCGACCCGAATATAAGCCGAGGCCCCTAATTTTACCCCCAAAAATTGGGAAAACGTATTGACTCGAGTATAAGACTAGGGTGGGAAATGAAGCAGCTACAGGTAAATTTCTAAATAAAATTAGATCCTAAAAAAATTATATTAACTGCATATTTATTTACAGCGTGTGTATATAATGAATGCAGTGTGTGTATGAGTGCAGTGTGTGTGTATGAGTGCAGTGTGTGTGTATGAGTGCAGTGTGTGTGTATGAGTGCAGTGTGTGTGTATGAGTGCAGTGTGTGTGTATGAGTGCAGTGTGTGTGTATGAGTGCAGTGTGTGTGTATGAGTGCAGTGTGTGTGTATGAGTGCAGTGTGTGTGTATGAGTGCAGTGTGTGTGTATGAGTGCAGTGTGTGTGTATGAGTGCAGTGTGTGTGTATGAGTGCAGTGTGTGTGTATGAGTGCAGTGTGTGTGTATGAGTGCAGTGTGTGTGTATGAGTGCAGTGTGTGTGTATGAGTGCAGTGTGTGTGTATGAGTGCAGTGTGTGTGTATGAGTGCAGTGTGTGTGTATGAGTGCAGTGTGTGTGTATGAGTGCAGTGTGTGTGTATGAGTGCAGTGTGTGTGTATGAGTGCAGTGTGTGTATATGAGTGCAGTGTGTGTATATGAGTGCAGTGTGTGTATGAATGCAGTGTGTATATAATGAATGGAGTGCAGTGTGTGTATGAGTGTAGTGTGTGTATATGAGTGCAGTGTGTGTATAATGAATGCAGTGCAGTGTGTGTATGAATGAGTGCAGTGTGTGTATGAATGAGTGCAGTGTGTGTGTGTGTGTGTGTGTGTGTGTGTGTGCAGAGCATTGGTGGGGGTTGGGCATTTTATTAATTATTATTTAATTATTATCTTAATATTTTTTTTTGTTATTTTTTTTTAGGTAATTATTTTTTTATTTTATTATTAATTGTATTAATTTTTTTGTTATTATTATTGTAATATTTTTTTTTCTTATTATTTGTTTTATTCATATTTTTATTTTTTCGTCCCCCCTCCCTGCCTGTTAGCTGGCCAGGGAGGGGGGCTCTCACTCCCTGGTGGTCCAGTGGATGGGCTGTAGGAGGGGGGCTGGCAGGAAGCTGTAACTTACCTTCACCGCAGCTCCTGTCAGCTCCCTTCTCTCTCCTCCGTCCGTGCAGCTCCCAGGTCAGCTTCCTCTGCAACTCTCGCGGCCGCGCGGAGCGTTGCCACAGTAACCCGTGGCAACGCTCTGACCCCGCGGCTCTCGCGAGAGTTGCAGAGGAAGCTGACCTGGGAGCTGCACGGACGGAGGAGAGAGAAGGGAGCTGACAGGAGCTGCGGTGAAGGTAAGTTACAGCTTCCTGCCAGCCCCCCTCTCCCCCCAGTCTGTATTATGGCAATGAAAATTGCCATAATACAGACCTTGACTCGAGTATAAGCCGAGTTGGGGTTTTTCAGCCCAAAAAATGGGCTGAAAAACTCGGCTTATACTCGAGTATAAACGGTAGTTCTTTTATTCGCCTCTCACTATTTGTAGGGTAAGGTGGGGGGGGGGGGTAGGTAGAGGTTTAATAATTTTTATTTTGGGTGGGGGGAGGATGACTATGGGCTTGGGGACCCTAGTCACCTTGAGGGGGGGGGGGGGAGACCCATTTACGTTTGGGGTCAAAAAAAGGTCCCCCCTCATTGTTTTTATGGCCCCCCACCCGCCGCTCAGGGGTGCAGGCGGGGGGGGGGGGGGGAAGGACAATCGGTCCCCCCCCCTTAATCATTTAGGGCCCCCACCCGCCGCTCAGGGGTGGGAGCCGGGGCGTGGACAATAGGTGTCCAATTGTTTTTATGGCCCCCTGGCAGATGACGTCTCCTACAGGGACTTCATCTACCCACACAAAGATGGTGGCGCCCAGAACCTAGGTCCAGCTAGTAAATAAAAGTTTAAAAACGAGGTAGTATTGGGTCAATTAGATGTAGTGGAGTCGAGGGGGGGGGGGTTAAAAAAAAACTAACAAAAAACAGGATTCAGCCATGACAGTGCCGCTTTAATACGAAAGAGGTTAATTACGGTTAAACAGAGTCAAATTCCAAGTTTTGTTTGTTTTATTTTGATCAAAACGTGTACGCGTTAGGTGAGCGGGTTTGTGGCCAGGGCTATTGTTTTGGGTGACCAACTAGTATTAATATATGCAACTAAAATGTAATTCAGAACAATACCAATGTATCTTATTTACAAAGACTGATTCTTGAAAGCATGTAGTTTTAAAAAAGACATTACTGCATTATCGCTGTGGAGCTCTGCTATACACTCAGACACACCAACAATACAGAGCTCCAATAAAAGAGGGACATTAGGATAGAAAAGTGGGACAAAGAGATCCCAAAATAGGGATACTCTCCTGACACCTCTAATCTAAACACCATATGTTGGGCAAGATCTCTTGCAGTTTTCCAGTGAGATCTTTAAAATAATTCACAGAGACCACATTAAAATAGTTCTCTCCCTTTTTAAGTCACCCCCTACCTAAAGTTGTGGATGGCTCTATGATATTCCATGCAGGTCTGATGCTGCCCATGTTGTACACGAGAGGTAGAGATAATCAGAGTGTATAATAATAATAATAATAATAATTAATAATATGGCAATATTGAGCATGCTCTACTACAGATATTGAGAAAGATCGCTCTAAGTTGCCTGGTGACCCCATGTGATGGATATTAAACAGTTTTAACAGACAGCTTCCCAAATGTGACTCTGGAGCTGCAGCTCTTCCGGGTCAGACCGCTAATATAAGCCGTACTCACCCAGAACCAGCACCATCTGCCCGCACAGACAGTAATAAACATGGAGGGGCTTTTCTCCGTCATCGTACTCCTCCCGGTCCCGGGTATCCGAACAGACCACCGAGCGAGACACGACCTTCGGCATCTTTCCGCACCTTCCACTGCCTTGCTCTCCAGGCTATAGAGCGGATTCACATCGGTCGCGGGATGATGACGTGAGAGGCACTGCTTTGAATAGAAAACTTTATTGATCACCAGTAAAACACTGGTTACTGCTGCAGGATGGTAAAGCTATGTTTCATTAGAGGGGGTATGTTCACTGACTAGGTGATGTCAGGATGGGGAGTGAAAGAGGTGGGGGTTGGGCGGGACACATGATAGTTATGCCCCATAAATAATTTATAATGTACATTTCTTTCTTTTTTTTTTTTTATCAGGGTTGGAGTTACCCATTAATGTTCTAGTGACACAAAAAATGAGGAAGTTGATCTAGCAAGTAAATCTCATTTTCCATTTTATGACTCTCATCCCCAAAACATGCTGCTACCACTCCTATGATTCTTGTCATGATTACTAAGCGGCCCTACATGCAGTGTGTAACAGATAATAGAAATAAATGTATACCGGTATAACAGTGGTTTTACGTTTGAGAGACAGAGAACAGTCAGGGACAAGCCGAGTCAGAGAAGCAAGGAACAAATGCTGAGTGCAAGGATTACAGAAAAGAGAATAATCAGGATAGCCAAGATCAAAAAAACAGAAATACAAGAGAATATTATAACGTATAACTATTATTATAATATTATATATTATAACGAAGACGCAGGCTTTGCCCTTTTATGTTCCACGGCCTGTCGTGGATGGTCTGAGGGATGCCTTCAATTTTGAGTGGAGGGAATAACGTGTTGCTTACTTGGTTATTAGAAAACCGCCTCAAGGCAAAAGCCCAGAAGGCAGAAAGGAAGTCCCCATAAATCTGTTTGTACTAAAAATTACTTATAAACATATGAAAATAAATAATAATAAATAATAAAAACTGGACCGTATACGTATAAAGGGATGTAGTCCGTGCAAGCAGTTGATAACACGCTCGGAGCATGTATCTGTAAGGCTTTAGGGCATTACAACCACTTTTACCAGCCAGTCCTATATTGCTAGATACGGAATGAAACGAACAGGAGGAAGGCTTCTACTTGGATTTTTAAATCACTACACAGTTTGTTCTTCACTTTGATTATGATGGGAGGATTGTTGTGGGAAATTTAAGAGGGGAAACCCTTGTGTATCTGAACCTTTTTTAGAAACTGGCATTCAGACAGTAATGGATATTAGAATCCTTCTAGCCTTGTTACACTGTTGATTGTTACAGAGTATACAGCAATAGACTATTAGCGCTACGGAGTCTGATGGTGCTATATAAATAAAAAAAATAATAATAATTATAGACATATGGATACATTATATCCACCTAGATACAGAATGTACGTTTAGCAGTCTTCAGCATTAGCTGTAGAGGCTAGGCAGCTTTAGTTCAATCAGCTATACTCATATCATTAGCCTCTCATAGTAACCGCGGCTGCGTAAAGTTTAGCAACTAGGGGGACCAGTTATCTGATCAGACCTGTAGTTATAACTGACACTACTCTATACAAGACTTTGCTGGATCCAATATTCCTCCTGTTTGTTTCATTCCGTATCTAGCAATATAGGACTGGCTGGTAAAAGTGGTTGTAACGCCCCAAAGCCTTAGCAGATACATACTCCCAGCATGTTATCAACTGCTTGCAGGGACTACATACTTCTATACGTATACGGTTCAGTTTTTATTATTTATTCTTTATTATTTTTTTCCTGTGTATATAAGTTATTTTTTAAGTCATCCCAATAAAAGTTAATTTTTAGTACATACAGATTTATAGGGACTTCCTTTCTGCCCTCTGGGCTTTTGCCTTGAGGCTATCTGTTTTCTATTTACATACAATTTGAGGGTTACCCCCTTGGTTGTCCCTTTACACACACTCTAGTTCCCACTTAGGAACTAGTCTTTTATTCTTACTTGGGCATTAGCTTAACCAAAAACCTGCCGAACATGCATGCGTGTAACTTGGCAAGAGTCTGGCCAGAACTACAGAAGGAGATGGACAGATGGAGGGAGCTGGAGATATCATGGCTGGGTAAAATACATTCATTAAAGATGAATATTCTCCCGAAAATACTATACTTTTTAAAGGCCATCCCACTTTCCTTTTTTAAGAAACCTAATTCGGCTATAATAAAATATATTTGGCCAGGCAAACCTAGATACTGGGAGGGAGGGGGGAGATAGTGTGAAAGGGGGGTGATAGTGTGAGGGGGGATACTGAGAGGTGGTAGTGTGAAAGAGGGGGGATACTGGGAAGGAGGGGGTTGAAGGTGTGAAGGAGGAGGGGGGAAGGGAAGGAGGGGGGATAGTGAGACGGAGGGGGTGATTGTGACAGAGCTCCCTGTACCCCGGCTAGGTACCTTCACCAAGGAACGCTTTCTAGCTGGAACAGGGGACAAACCTCAGCAATCTTGCCTTCAGTTGCAGTGGCTTGACTGGGGTCCTGGAACGTTGAATCCCCTGCAAGCTGGAACAGCAGACACAGGAGTAAATCTTCTTTCCCACCAATAACAGGATGGCACACAGTCTTGGAGTGTAAGCTGGAATAGATTTTAATGGTGCCACACTTGGCCTTATATGACAATTCCCATGCAAGGGGTACACCCACATGGACCTGATGGTGGACTGATTTACAATATCACAGACCAAAAACAATAAGGTTACAAGGCACGACACTCCACACACAGCACACAACTAATGGCAAATTCACTTGAAAAGGGGAGTTTGTCACACAGTGTGAAAGAAGTGGGATACTGGGAGGGGAGGGGGGTTATAGTGTGAAAGAAGGGGAATACTGTGAGGGGGTGAAGGTGTAAAAGGAGGGGGATACTGGGAGTGAGGGGCGTGATGTGGATACTGGTCGGCAGGGGGCTGATAGTGTTAGGGAGGGGGGTTACTGGGAGGGAGAGGGGTAATAGTATGAAAGAGGGGGATACTGGGAGTGAGGTGATATAGTGAAAGAGGGGGGATACTGGAAGGGGGTGAAGGTGTGAGCAGGAGGGATACTGGGAGGGGGTGAAAGTTTGAGGAGGGGGGATACTGGGAGGGAGGGGATTGATGGTGTGGAAGGAGGGGGGGATACTGGGAGGGAGGGCGTTGAGAAATACCTTGTTTATCTCCTTGGCTAAGAGACAGCTACTAGCAGGAAGAACTTCGTATCAGCAAGGGATTGCACATATGTATTTTTTCTTTTCTTTTCTTTCCTTCTTTCCTTTTTTTTCAGACTAGTCAGGCATTTTATATGAAATATGTCATGTATAACAAAGCTTATAAAAGGTTAATTGACTGGACTAGAGCATATAAATTAATTGTTTGTGATTCTGGGGCCATTCATGGTACCGGAATCTGTTGCTAGTGTGTAATCTGCCAAGAAAAAAGTCCATATGATCTAGAAGAGACAGACAGCACAAAAACCCTTGTCACCCCCTTGGGCCCATTCTCTTAATGATCCTCATCCACAAAGGCCTGTTTCTCAAGGCTTCCCTCCTACACATATTCATGAAACCTCAGATGTTACTCAAATGAACGTTTCTGGCAACAAACCAACTTAATCAAAATAAGGAGCACCTGGTGCTTCCTTACCTTCAGGGGTTAAAGCTATCATGAATGGTTTAACCACAAATTTGTCTCTCCAATGTTCCTCCCTCTAACCGTTCACATCCACTTTCTCAATTGTGATCCCTTAAGCACAGTCAAGAAAAAGAGAGTAATAGGCGCTCACTATAGTGAATGGTGAACAGGCTGCAGTATACAAGACAAGGATTCCCAAGACCTTGTAAGTGGATAACAAGAACGGAAAAAAGAGGGGGTGTATACCGTGCCTAGAGATTAATATATACAAAAATATACATACATATGTTTTGCAAATGTATCCAGAATAGTTGGTAACATATATATTGCAAATGTATCCAGAATAGGTGGTAACCTCAAAATAAAAATAAACAAAGAGGTAATAGTGCAATACAGTAAATCAATCCAAAAAGTAGTGAAATATAACTATACACAGTCCACTCACATTTAGATGAGCTATAACAGAGCTCGGCTGTGATGCGCTTGGAGGGTACAATCCCCGTCTCAGGATATGTGGTTATGGTAAATCCAGATGTTTCCAAAGTGCAATATGCGTAGTTTATATGGAGAAAGGAAATATAGCAGCAAATGGTGAAGTAAGTACTGATAATTGAAAAAAATAAATAGTAATGTACTTACAATTGCTAGAGCATAAAGCCTGCTCTAGTGTAAACAGCTTGGGTGGTATAATCCCCACCAAGGATGTGCAGGATCCAGGAAGTAAATAAAATGGTTGAATATAAAAGTAATCTATAAAAAGTATACTTTAATATATAACAAACATGTAAAAAAATCATAACAGGTATGAAATAAAAGTCCACTTAACGCGTTTCGCCTGGTAGGGCTTCTTCAGAAGTGTGGTATATCTTCCTCAAGGATCCGTTTATATATGCTTTTAGAATGGATAATCCATTGATGGTGTGCTACTTCCTATTTCCGGGATTTTCGGCTGGAACGCACATGTCGCATTGGTAGTGACGCGGTACTCACGTCGCACCGGAAGTGACGTGGTACACGCGTCATGTCAGAAAAATAATTCGGCGTGATTAGTCCGAATAGGGTGATGCTATTGCATTCAGATGGAACGCACGCAACGCTCAGAGAACAGCGTGCGTTGCGTTCCAAGCGTCGTGGCAGCTGAATTAAATCGGAACACACAGAGAATGGGGATTTAGCCCTTCTCTGTGATGGCATAACTGTCATGTTTATAATTGGCATAAGACAAAAATATATATTAGTGTCACAAAAACTACCAGAATCATAATTATATTTAAACATAATGCTAGTTATATAAATAGCAATAGTGGTAGTAACAACAAAGTGTGTATTAAATAACCATAAAAATTATACAGTACATAAGGGGATATAACGTATTGGACATAATCTGAATGGATGTATATCATATGTATTTGTGATATATAAAATATATTTTACATCCAAATATAGTCATATTAGACAGTTTCTTTCTAGATCTGAATTGAGATTAGACAACATATAAAGATGCATTAGTATAGATTATACAAATAGAAATATAGAGAATAAAAGAACATATATACATATATAGGTGCGATAAAATACATTAAAAGACTGAAAGATCATATATGTGTGTGTGTATATATATATATATATATATATATATATATATATATATATAAGCGGAGTTAGGATAGATGTAAAAAAGATTGGAAAAAAATAATAAATTAAAATTATATAAAAATTAATGGATATGAATGGTTATATGCAAAAAAAATAAATATATATATATATATATATATATGTTATAAAAATGTATGTTATACAAATTTCATTAAAAAGACCAGTTCATGCTGTTATAGAAAATTGTAAATATCAAAATCAGCATTCAACCCATTAGGGTGTAGGGTGTCTAGCTGGTACACCCAATTCATTTCTGTTTGTCCAATCTTTTTGACAATATCTCCTCCCCTCCAGTGATTTTTTACATTTGCAATCCCGGTAAATGAAAGGTGTTTTGGATCATTATTATGCATGCAAAAATTAGTTGGTATTGAGTGGTTTTTTTAAGCCTTTTTCTACATTTCTGCAGTGCTCTGCTATTCTTGTCTTTAAAGGTCTAATCGTTCTGCCTACATACTGAAGGCCACACGGGCATTCTAATGAATAGATCACATTTTTGCTATTACATGTAATAACCTCTTTTATATTATATATTTTCCCAGTGTTATTTGACCTAAATTCAGTAATAGTTCTCTTTGTTGTTTTGGTTTTTTTGCATGCCATACAACAATTGCACTTATAGAAACCTTTTTTATTCATAAAATTATTAACTTTATTTGGACTATTCTTTGTGAAATTTTTTGTTAAATGCATCTTCAAATTTGGTGCTCCTCTGAATATTATTTTTGGTTTATCAGGGATTATTTTTCTCAGGATCTCATCTTCCTTTAATAGGTGCCAATGTTTAGTTAAAATTTTTTTCAAAATGTATTTTTATTATTATAATCTAATACAATTGGTAAAATAAAATCAGAATTGTCTTGATTCACTCAAGGTTTTGTTTTATGTATGAGCTGATTTCTATTTATTATTGCCGTTTGGTTGATTGTTGTCTCAATATTCTTAGCGTTAAATCCTTTTTGTGTATTTGCTTGTTTAAGAAAAGTCAACGTATCTGAACAGTTTCTTTTAAGCCGCATTATTTGGCTTTTTGGTATACTGTCTAGCCATATTTTATTGTGGCAACTGTCAGTGCTTATATAATTATTTACATTTACATCCTTAAAATGTGTTTTTGTTTGTATTTTATTATTCTCAATATAAATATTTAAATCTAAATAAGTCACCATGGTATTACTAAATTCCTACCGCCAGGGCCGGTGCTAGGATTTTTAGTTACACAGGCGAAGATGCATTTTGGCGCCCCCAACCCTCATTAAAAAAAAAAAATGCATCTTCACCTGTGTGTCTTTCCTCCCAAGCCACAGGCACACAGGCATCATTTTTCAGTCACACAGTCAAAGTCATACAGGTACACTGTCATACAAAGACAGCAATAATCATACAGAGACATACAGACACATACAGTCAGAGACATACAAGCAGAGACATGCAGGCATATAAAGACATACATGCATGCAGAGGCATACCGTCATACAGACACATACAAACAGACAGGCATACAGAAACATACATACAAAGACATTCAGGCACATACATAGAAACATACATACAGAGACATACAGGCATGCAAAAACATACATACATACATACAGGCATACAAAGACATACACACATACAGATACATGCATGCATACAGAGACATAACGTCATACAGACACATACATATAGACAGGCATACAGACACATACATACATCCAGAGGCATACCGTCATACAGACACATACATACATCCAGAGGCATACCGTCATACAGACACATACATACATACAGAGGCATACCGTCATACAGACACATACATACATACATACAGAAACATGCATACAAAGACAAACAGGCATACAGAGACACACAGACACACACATACGTACATACAGAGACATAAAGGCATACAGTTACATTCATGCATACAGAGACATATATACAGACATTCAGAGACAAACATACATCCAGTTACATACATGCATACAGAGACATACAGAAACATACGTACAAGACATACAGGCATACGGACACATACATACATACAGAGGCATACCGTCATACAGATACATACAGACAGGCATACAGAAAAATACATACTCACACACACACAAACTCACAGACACATACTCGAACACACGCACACTGACAGACACACATACTCACATGCGCACACACACACTGACATACTCTCACACACACCGACAGACACACTCACTCACACACAAACTCACAGACACACATACACACTGACAGACACACACTCACTCACACACACTGACAGACACACACACACTCACTGACAGACACACACACACACACTGACAGACACACACACACTCACTGACAGACACACACACACACAGACACACACAAACTCACATACACATTGACATGCACACTCACTCACACACAAACTCATAGACACACTTACACACACACTGACAGACACACTCACTCACACAAACTCACAGACACACATACACACTGACATACACACACACAGTAATTAATAAAGTAATTAATAATACATTAAATGTAAATTTCCCACCCAGCCTCCCTACCTGGAGTGCTGGCGTGGGTCTGTCATTGGTGGTCCAGTGAGGCTGCTGGGAGGCGTGCGGCTGAAGTGGATTAGGAGGCGGCGAGGGAGCTCTCTGATCTCTCTGACCGGCTCCCTCGCAGGCTGTTTTCTGATGCCGCGGGAGCCGGAATATGACGTCATATTCCGGCTCCCGCGGCATCAGCAAAAGGCGCGCGAGGGAGCCGGTCAGAGAGATCAGAGAGCTCCCTCGCCGCCTCCTAATCCACTTCAGCCGCACGCCTCCCAGCAGCTTCGGGGATCCAGGAGGTGACCAGACAGGAGGGAGCACTTCCCTCCTGCCGGTCGCTGGAATTTTGCGCCCCCAGAGCCGGTGCGCCCTAAGGCGGCCGCCTGTGCCGCCTTATGGACGCGCCGGCCCTGCCTACCGCGAATTCTCACAAATACCTCACAAATACCTATACCATAAATTTTATCCCACTTCTCCAACAGATAGAAACGGACCTAGCCACGTGGCATAAGCCCCAATTTGGGTGGCTGTGCCGCATTAACATTCTAAAAATGAATACACTCCCGAGACTGTTATACCTCTTACAAACACTCCCAATCCGTATCCCCAAATCATTCTTTGCCAAAATCAGGCACATCTTCACTAAATTTATATGGGCGAATAAACATCCAAGGATATCTCCCCTCACCCATCCCCCCCTATATCCCTTAACAGGAAACCTGATGTTTCAACCAGGACTCCCACACAACTCCTTTGACTTCTTGAACCTACCCCAGAAAACGCCCTACTTGAGACTACATTCAGTCCTTGAGAGCGGATCAGTCAAGCCGCTCGAATCCCTAATGGGACAGGAACAACCCACAACGTTGCAGACTTTTTTAAATATGCGCAACTGAACCACTACATACGGTCCACACGATCATTACTAGCGGGTTCCCGCGCATTCACGACATACGAAATATACTGCACATCCCAATCTCTCAAAAAAAAACACCTATCGATATTCTACAAGATGCTTCAAGATGAGCTTAAGGGACAAACGCCGCAATACACCCAAGCATGGAATAGGGAACTCTCCACTAATATCTCCCAGGGGGAATGGGGCACCATATTCCAGGGCATACAGAGATCCTCCAGCAGCACCGCTATCCAAGAAAGCTCATACAAAAGGATAGCGCGGTGGCACTATTCGCCCACTAAACTGCAACGTATCTTCCCACTCACACCGGATAAGTGCTGGCGCTTTGGGCAAATAGGAGGCACAACAGCTCACATCTGGTGGCAATGCCCGACCATACAATCCTACTGGAGGAGGGTAAGAGAGATTACCAACACAGTCACAGGGGGGGAACATACCTCACAAGCCAGAAACATTGCTCTTATTATTATTCTCAGACCCCATCGCCAAACCACAGAGGGTCCTAACGAACCATCTGCTCACAGCGGCCAACTGTAGCGTTACTCACCTTTTCCAGGGGCCGGCCGTGGTCCTCTCTTCAAGCCGCACGCGGTCATGCTGCTGCACAAGCCGCGCGCGGCTCATCAGACTGCTCAAACAGGAAGGCGGGCAGTGACCGCGAGAAGCGGTCACGTGTCCCGCCTGAATCTAAGAGCGCGCCGCGAGTCTCGGGCGCGCTCTTAAAGAGACAGTGGGAGCCTAAATTGCCAAAAGGCTCCCATTGGCCCCTGTCATGCCACACACCCCATACACTTACCTTTTGGGGGTGTGGATATGACAGGAGCCAATCACATTAGTTTAGATGCTACATATACTTACCCTTTTCCCTTAGTTCCTTGCCCTATCATGGTTTCTGCTACAGTTCCCTTTAGCGCTTGTGGTGTTCAGTTGTGTTCCTCCGTATTTGACCTTGGCTTTGTATTCTGACTTCGTTTTCGCTTTATCCTTATCTGTTCTGTTTGCCGGCTTGCTGTTTCCTGTGTACCAGACCCCGGCTAGTCCTAGTTTACGCTGTCTCTTTGTGCCCTTGACCTCGGATCGTTCCTGACTCTGTACTTCTCCTATATACGTCGAGTCCGGCCACTCTAAGGACCGGTAGACGTATCTTCCCTCTGTGTTGTCTTCTGTTTAGCTGGATCCTGCGTGTAGGGGTATTATCTCGTTACACCAACCTCCTAATCCCGGTACAATGGAAGGCAACTAGAGCCCCTTCAGTGAGGGAATGGATCCAGAAAGTGTGAGTGATGGAGGAACTGACAGCCTCTATGAATGATAAATACGCCCAATATGCCTCCACTTGGGAACCCTGGTCACAATACATGGACAAGGCCACAACCTCCTAAGAAACTGAATCGCACAGGGCCCTGATAATGACCACCCAGTGGTAACTGCCCCCCCCCCCCCCCCCTCCCCCCACAGTCGCAGCGGTTAGCAAGCCACAGACCTGGCTCAGACGTTGGGACTCACTAGTCACCGTTTATAATGTTTGGTTCACTTGTTAGTAAATTGCTGCTGGATACAGCATTCATATTATATAGACTGATATGTAAACTAATGTAATATGCCAGAAACCCAAAGGATCGGATGATAAAGCGTAGATCTGTCTAGTGCAGAACTCTTCTTTACTATTAATACTACTATACTGTAACGGAGCACTAAGATGAAGGTTTAAATCCTTTTTATTATTACTTTTGTGATATTTACCACACTGTTCTGTACTACTCCATTGTCACGTTCTCTTGCATAGCTCTTGATAAATTGATGTCAATGTGCGAATTTATAATATACTCACCAAGGAAGCAGGTTTCTTCATGTTTATATACTTTCATATGCCTAATGTAACCAGCGATAAAGGTCACTCTTCCCAATATAGTTGTTTACTACCTATGCATCTTGCTATAACCTTGTACTTTGTTATTCTATGCTCCCATTTGATACTATTTCATGATAGCACTTTGTATTATTTCACTGCTGTGTAAAGTTGACATCTGGAAGCGAAGAGGCTGAGAAAGGTATGACCAGAAATGTCCACCCTATCATCAGTCCCTATACCCCAGGATAGACATGTTCATAATCATGGCTTCAAAAAATTGCCAGTATAGAACATAGATGAAATATGTAAAATAATAAATTTTATTGACCCCTTCAGGGAAGATAGTAAACACACAAAATGAATAATAAAAGTGTATATACATGAAAAAAGTGTGAAAGAAAATATAAAATAGAAATCGTCTGTAGCATGACACACCTTGCTATCACAAAAATGAGTGACACAATCTCAACGGATAGCTGTCAATGTGTATATAATCGTAACAGTTACCCGATATGTATCACTAGAGTAGCAAGTGTAAAGAATGGAGCTTCTGTATAGCCACACACCTTTAAATTGCAGAGATATTATGGCAACATCTTTATGATTGAACTGGCTTTCAGTGTGTATATTGTGAGAGCGTAACGATAACCCTGATTTGTATCACAAAAGTAGCAAAAAAGTAATTGTTCGTACGCAACAGTCACAACTCTCATTCAAGGTACTAATATGAGGTCTAGGTGATTTGCTAGATTGAAGATATGGCAAATCTAACCTACGACCTGATTACTGTAGGAACGGAGCCAAAAAAGGCACACACATTGCTCGTGTGTCAGTAACTGTCTCCGTGCTGGTAAGGAGTATATATCAGTAAAAATCTTGGTGCTAGTAGGGAGTCTGATTGCTGAAATAGCTAGTAACCCCAGTACCACCATTAACAGAAAGTAGTGTGTAGAGGGAAAATCCCTTCCTACTGAGCATACAGCGATTAAATACCTAGTCTACTTGACAGGCAGATTTCTAGTCTGATCAGATTCTAGACTGAGTGGTCCCTGAAATCATACAGAGTACTAGTCTATTCTGATACTAATGCTTTTCCTTTTCAGATAGATTGCTGCTCTGATCTGATCTAATTCTGGACCGAGTGGTCTTTTCCTTCTCAGATAGATTGCTGCTCTGATCTGATCTAATTCTGGACCGAATGGTCTCTATAATGAACCCAGACTTCTAGTCTATAGTCTAAATACTGGACCGAGTGGTCCCTGTAATAACTCAGACTTCTAGTCTATACGGATAATTAATCAAGTGGTATAGTGAGTAGCGTAGTAGCTCAGACCGGAGTGGTCCCGGTATTAACTCAACGCGCGTTTCGGCGCTGGCGTGGCGCCTTTGTCAAGAGCTCTTGAAGTCTGAGTCTGAGTTATTACAGGGACCACTCGGTCCAGTATTTAGACTATAGACTAGAAGTCTGGGTTCATTATAGAGACCATTCGGTCCAGAATTAGATCAGATCAGAGCAGCAATCTATCTGAGAAGGAAAAGACCACTCGGTCCAGAATTAGATCAGATCAGAGCAGCAATCTATCTGAAAAGGAAAAGCATTAGTATCAGAATAGACTAGTACTCTGTATGATTTCAGGGACCACTCAGTCTAGAATCTGATCAGACTAGAAATCTGCCTGTCAAGTAGACTAGGTATTTAATCGCTGTATGCTCAGTAGGAAGGGATTTTCCCTCTACACACTACTTTCTGTTAATGGTGGTACTGGGGTTACTAGCTATTTCAGCAATCAGACTCCCTACTAGCACCAAGATTTTTACTGATATATACTCCTTACCAGCACGGAGACAGTTACTGACACACGAGCAATGTGTGTGCCTTTTTTGGCTCCGTTCCTACAGTAATCAGGTCGTAGGTTAGATTTGCCATATCTTCAATCTAGCAAATCACCTAGACCTCATATTAGTACCTTGAATGAGAGTTGTGACTGTTGCGTACGAACAATTACTTTTTTGCTACTTTTGTGATACAAATCAGGGTTATCGTTACGCTCTCACAATATACACACTGAAAGCCAGTTCAATCATAAAGATGTTGCCATAATATCTCTGCAATTTAAAGGTGTGTGGCTATACAGAAGCTCCATTCTTTACACTTGCTACTCTAGTGATACATATCGGGTAACTGTTACGATTATATACACATTGACAGCTATCCGTTGAGATTGTGTCACTCATTTTTGTGATAGCAAGGTGTGTCATGCTACAGACGATTTCTATTTTATATTTTCTTTCACACTTTTTTCATGTATATACACTTTTATTATTCATTTTGTGTGTTTACTATCTTCCCTGAAGGGGTCAATAAAATTTATTATTTTACATATTTCATCTATGTTCTATACTGGCAATTTTTTGAAGCCATGATTATGAACATGTCTATCCTGGGGTATAGGGACTGATGATAGGGTGGACATTTCTGGTCATACCTTTCTCAGCCTCTTCGCTTCTATATTATACTCACTGGGTTATGCCCTGATACCCTGCAACCCTACCAACTCTAGTGCAAGATTGTATCCATTTACTTTCTTTCACTGGTTGTTGTGTCTTCTTTCTTGTAAAGTTGACATCTGACTTTGTTGTATGCTATAACACTGTGTTGCAAATGAGAAAACAATAAAAATTTAAATAAACAAAAAAAAAACATATTATTAATCAGCATACTTTACTTACACACATTTCCAAAATTCGGCCAATTCCATCCAGGGGTTAAAGAGTTAGCTGGAAGTCCTTTATGACCAACCGCAAGCGCATTTTCCTGCCCAAAACAGTTCCACAGATTCAGGCTGTGCGGTCGGTCTATTTCTGCCCTGAAAAGTAACAAAGTCCCATCCGAAGGCGGCGTTAGAATCGTCGAACTCACTTCGACTTTTGTCGAAGTGTCGAAGTGGAACCGGGGTTGCGTTCCAGCCGTGTTCAATAGTATAACGGAGGTCTATCTTACACCAAAATGACAAGGTCCCGTTCGAACGGGTGTTCGAATCTTCGAACGGGACTTAGCCTCCAGCCGCAGTGTCGAAGGGTAGGGGAAGGTACAGGTCACCGCGTTCGACTGGATTAAAATGGCCGCCGCCACGTGTTTGACTGTCTAATGGTGGCCACTTTGACACTTCGACGACTTTGACACTTCGACGACTTTGACACTTCGACGACTTTGACACTTCGACGACTTCGGCACTTCGACGGCTTCGGCACTTCGACTGCATTCGAAGTGCCAGTTTAAAAGTACAAACCCTTTCTTTTGTACAACACAGTTAAAGGGCCAGAAACAGTATACCAAGATCCATTAGTCTCAAATGCAAGTCTCAAAGGGCACTACCTTCCAGGGCCATAGTTGCAGGGCAGGAGGCTAGCAATAAGTCCTCTCCAATGCCCAGTGGCAAATGGCAGTTTGTCACAGCCACCTTTACAGCTGTTGGAGTAGACAAAAGAACAGTATAAGGACCTCTCCATTTAGGGCCCAAAGGAATAGTATTCCATTCTTTTATCCACACTTGGTCACCCGTATGATGAGAATGGACAGGTGAATATATATTCACAGGTAACCTACCTTGCACCCATTTCTGTACCTCCCCCATTGTTTTACCCAACTCTACAATCTGCTGCCAGGTAATGCTATAACCCAACTGACACAGATCGCCTCATAGATGACTAATTATGGGTGCTGGACACCCATACATGATTTCAAATGAGGACAGTCCCATATGTCTGGTGGGAGTACTACGAATACGCAACAGTACTACCGGCAAAAGAACATTACATTTGAGCTGAGACTCTTGGCACATTTTGGCTAGCTGAGTGTTTATTGTTCTATTCATTCTTTCCACCTTTCCAGAACTCTGAGGACTATAAGCAGTGTAGTCGCCACTTGATACCGAGTACATGCCTCAGTTGCTGTAGGAATTGATTTACAAAGGCTGGACCATTATCAGACCCTATAGCACACAGAAGTCCATATCTGGGAATAACTTCTCGTAGCAGAAAACACACAACTTCTCCATCTTTTTCTGTATGGGTTGGACAGGCCTCAACCCATCCAGAGTAGGTACATACCGCTAACAGCAGGTAACAATATCCTCAAGATTTTGGCATAACTATGAAGTCTATTTGGAAGTAGTGATGGCGAACAAGAACTTCCGCAAACGTTCACGAACCGGCGAACCGGTCGAACCGCCATTGACTTCAATGGGCAGGCAAATTTTAAAACCCACAGGGACTCTTTCTGGCCACAAAAGTGATGGAAAAGTCGTTTCATGGGACTAACACCTGGACTGTGGCATTCCAGAGGGGGATCCATGGCAAAACTCCCATGGAAAATTACACAGTTGATGCAGAGTCTGGTTTTAATCCATAAAGGGCATAAATCACCTAACATTCCTAAATCACAATGGATATGGATTGACACCTGACATATGACATATTGACACCTTGACATATGGATTGACACCTGTCCTCAGAGACCCTGATACACACTGACACAGAGCAGAATAGGGACTGTTCACCCTACATAGGGTCACTTGGCAGGTATGGATTGACACCTGTCCTCAGAGACCATGATACACACTGACACAGAGCAGAATAGGGACTGTTCACCCTACATAGGTACTTGGCAGGTATGGATTGACACCTGTCCTCAGAGACCATGATACACACTGACACAGAGCAGAATAGAGACTGTTCCCCATACATAGGGTCACTTGGCAGATATGGATTGACACCTGTCCTCAGAGCCCCTGATACACACTGACACAGAGCAGAATAGAGACTGTTCCCCCTACATAGGGTCACTTGGCAGATATTGATTGACACCTGTCCTCAGAGACCATGATACACACTGACACAGAGCAGAATAGAGACTGTTACCCCTACATAGGGTCACTTGGCATATATGGATTGACACCTGTCCTAAGGATCCCTGATACACACTGACACAGAGCAGAATATAGACTGTTCCCCCTACATAGGGTCACTTGGCAGATATGGATTGACACCTGTCCTCAGAGCCCCTGATACACACTGACACAGAGCAGAATAGAGACTGTTCCCCCTACATAGGGTCACTTGGCAGATATTGATTGACACCTGTCCTCAGAGATCATGATACACACTGACACAGAGCAGAATAAAGACTGTTCCCCCTACATAGGGTCACTTGGCAGGTATGGATTGACACCTGTCCTCAGAGACCATGATACACACTGACACAGAGCAGAATAGGGACTGTTCACCCTACATAGGTACTTGGCAGGTATGGATTGACACCTGTCCTCAGAGACCATGATACACACTGACACAGAGCAGAATAGAGACTGTTCCCCCTACATAGGGTCACTTGGCAGATATGGATTGACACCTGTCCTCAGAGACCATGATACAGACTGACACAGAGCATAATAGAGACTGTTCCCCATACATAGGGTCACTTGGCAGATATGGATTGACACCTGTCCTCAGAGACCATGATACACACTGACACAGAGCAGAATAGAGACTGTTCCCCCTACATAGGGTCACTTGGCAGATATGGATTGACACCTGTCCTCAGAGACCATGATACACACTGACACAGAGCAGAATAGAGACTGTTCCCCCTACATAGGGTCACTTGGCAGATATGGATTGACACCTGTCCTAAGGATCCCTGATACACACTGACACAGAGCAGAATAGGGACTGTTCCCCCTACATAGGGTCACTTGGCAGATATGGATTGACACCTGTCCTCAGAGATCATGATACACACTGACACAGAGCAGAATAGAGACTGTTCCCCCTACATAGGGTCACTTGGCAGATATGGATTGACACCTGTCCTCAGAGACCATGATACACACTGACACAGAGCAGAATAGAGACTGTTCCCCCTACATAGGGTCACTTGGCATATATGGATTGACACCTGTCCTAAGGATCCCTGATACACACTGACACAGAGCAGAATAGGGACTGTTCCCCCTACATAGGGTCACTTGGCAGATATGGATTGACACCTGTCCTCAGACATCATGATACACACTGACACAGAGCAGAATATAGACTGTTCCCCCTACATAGGGTCACTTGGCAGATATGGATTGACACCTGTCCTCAGAGCCCCTGATACACACTGACACAGAGCAGAATAGAGACTGTTCCCCCTACATAGGGTCACTTGGCAGATATGGATTGACAACTGTCCTCAGAGCCCTGATACACACTGACACCGAGCAGAATAGAGACTGTTCCCCCTACATAGGGTCACTTGGCAGATATGGATTGACACCTGTCCTCAGAGACCATGATACACACTGGCACAGAGCAGAATAGAGACTGTTCCCCCTACATAGGGTCACTTGGCAGATATGGATTGACACCTGTCCTCAGAGATCATGATACACACTGACACAGAGCAGAATAGAGACTGTTACCCCTACATAGGGTCACTTGGCAGATATGGATTGACACCTGTCCTCAGAGACCTAATTGTGTAATAATGGTAATACTATTACCTATTATATAATATTGGCAGGGGCAAGGAAATTCCCTCTAAATAGATGGGTATAGGCAGAGAGTATGGAGACCGGAGTGATAAAGTGTCAATAAGGTGATATAAAGTTAAATGTATCACAGACACACAGCCACCCTTTCTCTTAGCTAGTTTCCAGAAATGCTGGATAGGTAGAAGGGCTAAAAAGACTTCTAAGAAGAATCATCTAAACTAGCCCTAATCTCCTTAAACACCTTCAAGGGTGTTCTAAGCTAAAGCTCAATCTAAACGTTTAGATGACTGCCTGATTTCCCATCACAGATGCTGGCTAGGAATAACACTGTGCAAGACAAAGAGTGGGTCTAAGTGCCCATAGTGCAGTAAAGTGTCCCTAGTGAAGTGAAAAAGAGAATAACGAGCTGGCGCCCTATCAGGGGACGTGTATATGGCATCGATTTTAGGAACCGGGAGATGGAAAAAGATGCTTGGTCGGTCCTCCTACTTCAAATTTGGGGCACTGCGCGTGCAATCTAATGTGCCACCAGATAGGATTGGTGTGTTAAGTAGTACTATTCCTATCAGTTTAATCCCTGTTATGTGCCTTTTTTTTGGTTTGGTTTTTGAAGCCACAGTGCAGCACCAGAGGGCCGAAAAATTAGGCATGTACACATGCCTGAAAAATGAGGTATTGTTGCAGCCGCAGCGGCCATAAAAATTGATGTTTGTTTCCCAGGCAGAATGTGCCCTAAAACATTGCGGCTTGAACCCTAGTTGGTGGCGGATAAGTCACGCAAGTCAACCGGCATTCAGAGCTAAAATACTGCAGCGTGTGGACCATTTTTAGCCCAAGGCAGCTCATCTCATCAGGCCTTTTTCGAATGTATCGCCCACTGTCAGTCCCTTCGGGATCCATCCCTCATTCATCTTAATAAAGGTGAGGTAATCTAGACTTTTTTGACCTAGGCAACTTCTCTTCTCAGTGACAATACCTCCTGCTGCACTGAAGGTCCTTTCTGACAGGACACTTGAAGTGGGGCAGGCCAGAAGTTCTATCACAAATTGGGATAGCTCAGGCCACAAGTCAAGCCTGCACACCCAGGGGTGCATTGCTCCTCAGAGTGTCGATATCTGCAGTTAAGGCGAGGTAGTCTGCTACCTGTCGGTCGAGTCGTTCTCTGAGGGTGGATCCCGAAGGGCTGTGGCGATGCGTAGGACTTAAAAAGCTCTGCATGTCCTCCATCAACAACACGTCTTTAAAGCATCCTGTCCTTGCCGGCGTTGTCGTGGGAGGAGGAGGATGACTTTCACCTCTTCCCCTGTTAGATTCCCGTTGTGCTGTGACATCACCCTTATACGCTGTGTAAAGCATACTTTTTAATTTATTTTGCAAATGCTGCATCCTTTCCGACTTGTTGTAATTTGGTAACATTTCCACCACTGTTTTCTTATACCGGGGGTCTAGTAGCGTGGACACCCAATACAGTTCTTTCTCTTTCAGCCTTTTTATATGAGGGTCCCTCAACAGGCACGACAGCATGAAAGACCCCATTTGCACAAGGTTGGATGCCGAGCTACTCATTTCCCGTTCCTCCTCCTCAGTGATCTCAATGAAGGTATGTTCTTCCCCCCAACCACGTACAACACCACGGGTACCAGATAGGTGACAACGAGCACCCTGGGATGCCTGTTGTGGTTGGTCTTCCTCCTCCTCCTCAAAGCCACATTCCTCCTCTGACTCCTCTTCCTCACAATCCTCTTCCAGCGTTGCCGCAGGTCCAGCAAGCAATGCTGATATGGCTGTTTCTGGTGGTGATGGTGACCACAACTCTTCCTCTTTCTCTTCACGCTCATCTACGGCCTGATCCAGCACTCTTCGCAGGGCACGCTCCAGGAAGAAAACAAATGGTATGATGTCGCTGATGGTGCCTTCGGTGCGACTGACTAGGTTTGTCACCTCCTCAAAAGGACGCATGAGCCTACAGGCATTGCGCATGAGCGTCCAGTAACGTGGCAAAAAAATTCCCAGCTCCCCAGAGGCTGTCCTAGCACCCCGGTCATACAAATATTCACTAACGGCTTTTTCTTGTTGGAGCAGGCGGTCGAACATTAGGAGTGTTGAATTCCAACGTGTCGGGCTGTCGCAAATCAAGCGCCTCACTGGCATGTTGTTTCGCCGCTGGATATCTGCAAAGTGCGCCATGGCCATGTAGGAACGCCTGAAATGGCCACACACCTTCCTGGCCTGCTTCAGGACGTCCTGTAAGCCTGTGTACTTATACACAAAGCGTTGTACGATCAGATTACACACATGTGCCATGCACGGCACGTGTCAACTTGCCCAACTTTAATGCCGCCAACAAATTTGTTCCGTTGTCACAAACCACTTTGCCGATATCCAGTTGCTGCGGAGTCAGCCACTTTTCCACCTGTGCGTTCAGGGTGGACAGGAGTGCTTGTCCGGTGTGACTCTTTGCTTTCAAGCAAGTCAAACCCAAGACGGCGTCACACTTTCGTATCCGGGATGTGGAATAGTACCTGGGGAGCTGGGGGGGTGCCGTTGATGTGGAGCAAGACGCAGCAGCAGAAGAGGACTCAGCCGAGGAGGTTATGGAAGAGGATGGAGTAGGAGGAGTAGAGGAGGTGGCAGCAGGCCTGCCTGCAAGTCGTGGCATGTGTCACCAACTCCTCTGCAAAGCCACGCATTCCATGCTTGGCAGCCGTCAGCAGGTTTACCCAATGCGCAGTGTAGGTGATATACCTGCCCTGACCATGCTTTGCATACCAGGTATCAGTGGTCAGATGGACCCTTGCCCCAACACTATGTGCCAGACATGCCATTACTTCCTTTTGCACAATCGAGTACAGGTTGGGGATTGCCTTTTGTGCAAAGAAATTTCGTCCGGGTACCTTCCACTGCGGTATCCCAATAGCCACAAATTTTTTTAACGCATCAGACTCCACCAGCTTGTATGGTAAAAGCTGGCGGGCTAATAGACATAGTGTGGGAAAGTCTTTATAAGGGCTTTCCCTATTAGGAGAGCTCAGTCTGCAGTAATTTCTGTTTTCTGTTTTGTTTTGTTTTTGCGATTAAAAAAATAACATGTTCACCACACATGTTTGCTTATTTGGAGCCCCCACCTGCCACCCATGTTTAATGGTGGGGGGAGCATTAGGTCCTCTCCCCTGAATATTAAAATTAAGACAACATTTGCCGTCAATGAGTGGAGGAAGGGGGTGGACCCCACATTATTTATTTAATGTCTCCCACCTGTTACCCACAGGTAAATATTTCACAGGCCAAATCTCCATGTGGCCCACTCGCTATTTTAAAAAAAAAATTGTAGATATGCCCCCACTTGCCGCATGGCACATGGGGCAAAGGGAGGTTTTAAACCTCCATTATATTAACATGGGGATTGATTATTGATTATATTTTATTTATTATTTTTTATGTTGTGGATAGCTGCTTTATTTTTTTAAATGTATTTATTATATATTCGTCTTTATTTAGGTTTTCTACAGAGTTATAAAACACATAAAACAACATATACATGGTGTACAGATAATATACAAAACATAAAGACAAATGACTGCAGTAATATTCAACAATCATTGTTAGTATGAAGATCATTTATCTCCAAAAAGATGATTAAATTAATAATCAGTAATTCAGGAATAGAATGGAGTCGCATCCAGTCATTTAACTTGAGGGTATATCAGTTTTTATATTATGAGTACATCTAGGGATGTATCGAGACATAAGGGGAAAAGGGGGGGGCAGCGGGTTTAAAGCTAATAGTTGCTGCTCGGGCTGGTGGGCGGGTTTGTGGGTTCATATTGTATGGTTTCTATCTAAACTCACAGGGTAGAGCTTGATTACGATATTGTTTCCAAGGGTCCCAAATATTCTTATATAGCTGTGTTGACTTTGTATCTCTTTCAAAGAAATGTTTTTCTGTATCACATTGGAAGTTTATTTGTGTTTGTATTTCAGCCCATGTTGGAATAGCTGACTTTCTCCAATATCTGGCTAAGCAGATTTTTGTAGCTGCAAAGATATTAATATAGAGATATTTCTTGTGCTTATCAGATGACGGGAGATCAATGTGGAATAGGAAAGCCTTAAGAGTCAGCCTATATTGTATACCAAAAAGATCTCTCATCTGTTGCCTCTAAATCACAGTTGAGAGAGAAAAGTTTAGGACAGTCCCACCAGATCTGTACGTGAGAACCTATAGGATTTTGATTCACTTGAGTGGAATACTTGATTCACTTGATTCACTTGAGTGGAATACATTTTTGAGAGCCTAGCAGGGACCAAATACCATCTTTGGACTACTTTTAAATATTGCTCATGTAAATTAATGCAGTCCTGGCCTTTCTAGTTAGGCACCAAGCATAATGCCAGGTCTGTAAAGGTGTAGAAAAATCCAAATCTAGTTCCCATCTCAAGACAGCTTTTGATTTATTTATACTAGATGTTTTATCAAGAACTTTACCTATTGTGGCAACTGTTTTTGAAGAAATTTGTAACTTATCTATAATGTCTATTATAACTGTCTCAAAGGATAAATCTAAAGAGAGAACATTTTTTTTTTTTTTAAATTTGAGTTTTATTGAAAGATTTTCATTGGGATTGGGATACAGAAAAAAGAAGGGAAGAGGGGAGGGGAGGGGAAACATATGCAAGGTCCAAAAGAATACATAGCAACGGTACACATTAAGTCATAAAGTCATTCAGTAAATTACAATGAAGTCGGTTGACTGGAAGCATTCCCTGGTGAAAACATATCAGTAGAAACATTTTTACATCAGTATGTAATATACAAAGGTGCGACTGGCACAATTTAGTCTCCTCCGGTACGGTATGAGTGTCTTATAGTTCTTTGCAAGGAGATATTACGTTGCGTAATATGGTACAACATAAAGGTACATTACAAGAAGACAACCTGATACAATGTACGAAGACCCATGGAGCATCGGTCCCCGTAAACTAAGTTCCAGATTGGGCAGAGTGTAGTATTAGAGTCAATAAATTGCATACATTGAAAAGGACATCTAAAGTAGATGTTGTGTATGGTTATTGTAGGCCTAGCAGAGCGATCAAGAGGTGTAGTGAACTTGGTCGGAATATATTAGAAATTGCTCTGTTTAATCTATTACTCTCTGCCCGCTCACATATCCGATATGAGTCACGACTGTGTTAAGAGCCCTTATCCTTCTTTATTATATAGGCATTTGAGTTCCAGTGGTGCCAATTATATTGGGCTGTAGATAATTGTGTAGCCGAGTGTGCTGACATTAGTTCATACCTTAAAAACTGCCTTGTTTTATGGTACAGTAAGTTAGGGTGCGGGCATGTGGTCTGTTTCCAATTAGCAGCAATAAGACTACGTGTAGCTAGGATTAATATGCTTAATAACTGTTTATCCGTGTGTGACAAATTATCCGGTGTCATTAAAAATATACCAATTCGTGATGTCAAAGTTAAGGACTGAAAGCCTACTTCATTCCATAAGTTTTGGGCCTCCTCCCATAAAGGTACAATAAGGGGGCAATCCCACCATATATGGGTCATGGTACCCTTGGACTGGAGACATCTCCAACAGCTATCAGGAACATTAGGGTAAATTTGGTGTAATCTGTCCGGCGTGAGATACCACCGATAAATAAGTTTTTTATGAGACTCTATATGAGAGTAACAGGAGGTAACCCCTTTTAATGCCAGGAGCGATTTAAGCCATTGATCATCTGTGAAATTCTGAGGGTTTTCTTTGTGCCACTGGGATTTATAAGCAACCTTCGGTTCAGGGGATTGCTCGATCAAGGTAAGATAGCTTAAAGACAAAGTTTTGGTCTTTATTGGGGATTTATGGCATCTATCATACAGTTTGAGAAGGTTCTTGCTTGGCCCTGGGGCCAGATCTACTAGTGTGGTAACTCTAGTAGCTATGACGTCCTTCAATTGAAGGTAAGGGAATATGAATGAGTGGGGTAAGTCATAAAGAGCTTGGAGTTCTGGAAACGGTAGGATCTCATCGCAGCTACAAATATCTATTATCCGGGGATTACCCATCTGTTTCCATTTGTGTACAGATAGCCAAGGAGAAACCGCGGCTAGTGCATTTAATGGCGCCCACGGCAAAAACTTACGGTCAGGTATGTGTTTATAATGTAACTTATCCCACGCCTGAATCGAGAATTTAGATAGTGGCAACAATGTATGAGTATGTTTCCTCAAATGTTTAGGTGTCCACATGATTTCTACTGGGGACCCCATTGGGCTATAATTGTTTTCTATATCCACCCATTGTAATGTGGACTTAGCGGCATGGAGCTTGACTGCTGTTTCCAACAGAGCCGCTTTCTGGTATTGTATTATGTTGGGGGTACCCAGTCCACCTTTTGAAGTCGGGACTTGGAGAAGACTGGAAGACAGACGAGGTCTTTTACCCCCCCATATATATGTGGATATGATTCTTTGAACTTGTTTGCCTAGTGTCGGGGAGATCGGGATTGGTATCATCCGAAACATATACAGTAATTTGGGAAGAAGTACCATTTTAATTACGTTTATCTTCCCAAACCAAGACAGCATTACATCTTTCCACTTATATATCGTTTGAGTACACATTCGTGGTAGTGTCGAGTAATTATGTTTAATGATTTCTCTCAACGTGGTTGATATCTTTATACCTAGGTATGTGATATGTGTCTGCCTCCAATCGAAGGAAAATCTGTCTTTCAGTGTTTGGACAGTGGTTTGTGGAAGTCTCAGTGGTAAGGCTTGTGTCTTCGTTTGGTTTAACTTATAATAAGAAATGGCGCTGTATTCTTGTAGTGTACTCATAAGATGAGGTAGGGAATGGGTCGGGTTTGACATGGTGATGAGAACGTCATCTGCAAACATAGAGAGTTTGCATTCCGAGTTGGAAATGGTTATCCCTGTTATTTCATTGTTCTTCCGTATCCTATCTGCTAAGGGTTCCAAGGATAAGACAAATAAAAGGGGCGATAACGGACAGCCTTGACGTGTGCCATTTGTTATCAAAAAGGGTTGTGATATAAAACCGGCATTAGCTACCTTGGCTGATGGTTTGCCATAGAGGGCCAGAATCCCTTTAATAAATGGGTCGGGGAAGCCGAATTTTATCAGAACTTGTTCCATGTAAAGCCAATTCAACCTGTCGAAGGCCTTCTCCGCGTCCAGCGCTAAGAGAAGGCCTTCCATGTGAGATGATTCCATATGGGCTATTATATTAAGAATTTTCCTCGTATTGTCTGATCCTTGTCTAGATGTCACAAACCCTGATTGATCAGTATGAATAATTCGAGTTAGAATGTTTTTCAATCTATCAGCTAGGATCTTAGCATAGAGCTTGGTGTCACAATTTAGAAGTGATATAGGTCTAAAGTTTTGGCACAATGTGGCCGGTTTGCCAGGTTTTGGTAAAGTAGACACATGCGCTTGTAGCATTTCGGGTGGCATATCCCCTTTAGTAAAACAGTGATTAAGAAATGCCGTCAGAGAGGGAGCTAGGGTAGTAAAAAATGTCTGATAATAAATATTAGAGAGTCCATCTGGGCCCGGGGCTTTATGTCGGGGTAGTTGTCTGATAATTTGGCCCAATTCTTGTTCAGAGATTGGTTGGATGAGTAAATCAATTTCAGATTGTTGTAGAGTGGGCAGATCAACCGTATTTAAAAAAGATTGTATTTGGGAAAGGGATGGAGTATGTGTGGTATTATCCTCTTTAAGGTTGTACAGAGTACTATAATAGCGTGCAAATTCGTCCACAATGTCCTGTGGGTTCATTAATTTTTTGTGCATTGAGGAATAAATCCAGGCCACCCTAGAGTTGGCCATTCTAGCTTTTAATTTGGCCGCTAATACAGAGCCCGCCTTGTTCCCATGTGCAAAAAATTTATGTTTATAGCGTTGGAGAATAAAATTTGCTTTGTCTATATCTATTTCATTCAATTTAGTTTGGAGGCGTCTAAGTGTCTCACTACGTGTTATAGAAGGGCTTATCTTGTTAGCGTGCGTAAGAGCCGCAATTTCATTGATAAGGGTGGAGTATTCTTTTTCCCTTTGTTTTTTGGCTCGGCTAGCATGTTTGATGAAAGATCCTCTAATTACGGCTTTGTGAGCCTGCCAAATCGATTCTATAGTAGTATCTTGGGTGGTATTGAATTCAAAATACGTCTTAAGGTCTTCTGCAATTTGGCGTCTGATAAGGGGGTCTTTCAGTAAGATTTCGTTGAGACGCCAGGTTCCGCGACCCTTAGAGGGAAAGCGTTCCTGCAGTGAGATAGTGATGGGCGCGTGGTCCGACCACGTAATAATCCCTATATTTACAGCACGTACTTTTGGGATCGTGGAGGAATGAACTAAAAATCTGTCTATACGCGAATATGAATTGTGTATTTGCGAATAAAATGTGTAATCTTTGTCTGAAGGGTGGAGTACCCTCCAGGCATCTAAAAGCTCCGATGAATGAATTGCTTTCCTGAGATTTGACGCCACAATCGAACGTTTGCGGGCCGTGGCCTGTGTTACAGTATTGGTTGAAGTCGTATCCATTATATCATCTAATACAAAGTTTGTATCCCCTCCTATAACTAATGTTCCAAATGAGTGCGTGTGTGTCAATGCAAGTATTTTGTTAGCAAACTGCAGTTGATTGTCATGGGGGCCATAAACATTCAGCAGTGTGTAGGGCTCATTGTTCAAAAAACATTGCAACAATAAAAATCTACCCTCTTTATCAATGACTTTATGGTGAAACGAGAATACCACATCTTTACTTATCAAGATTGAGACTCCTCTCTTTTTCTTTACATATCCCACATGGAAACCAATCGGGAATTGTTTAGAAGAGAACTTGGGCATTTTAGATTTCAGAAAGTGGGTCTCTTGAAAGAACGCTGCTTTTGTTTGAAGTTTTGTGGCTTCTGTTAGGGCTAATCTCCTCTTATGCGGAGAGTTTAAACCCTTAGTATTAAGGGAGAGTATATTTAAAGGCATCAGAAAAATAAGAAAAGTTTCCAATAATAAATGGAATGTATTCAACCTGGGAATAATCCCGGGGTGGAGTCTGTCTTCTCAGCACACCTATATTAGCGATCATAAAAGTGTAGAGAGGAGTTTCGTCTGTACAAAAAACATAAATGCTACCAATATAACAATAATAGTGAATTAATACCCTGCCCTTGTCCTGTTTGTGGTATCGTGAGTCATCCTGTGACCACTTACGTTTGAGGGGGCTTAGGAGAGGAAGATTAAACCATTGTAAATGCCATAATACATTATTGACCCAGACATGTTTGCATTGCGACTTTATGACCTTTAGGTCTGTGTATTCATTCAGGGGCCATAATGGAGAGGGGGAAGGGTGAAGAAACGGAGGGAGAGGAAGGGATTTAAAGTGCCAGATGGCAACTATGTACAACAAGACACTCCAGGACTTACCGTCCAGTGTCCGAATAAGAAGTATCGGCCACATGTAGCCAAATCGGGGGAGGGTGAATGCAATATATAGGTAGGGACTAATATCAGTAATGTGTCAATATTGCCTTAAGTCCTCACCAGTGGTGAGCTAAGCCAGTAGTTAGTACTTTTATCGGTAGAGACGTGCCGATGCATAACAGTACAGTAGCCAAACGGGCTATAATACAACATAATTATAACCAATCATCATGTACGAATATACATTAGTAACCTCACGTGATGTCAGGTCAAGTCGGCTCTGAAAAGCAAGGTAATAGCGGGTCTATCGACCTTATTCGTAGTGGTCCTTCATTTAGGCCTTGGAACTTGTATCCAGTCCTTCGAGATTTTTGCCGGTGATTTGCGGTGTTCAATTGGGCGATCTTCTCCAGTACTCTGATCAAACGGGATTTTCCATTCCGTCAAGAGATGAATTCCTTCAGCTTCGGTTTTTATCTGGTGTTCGATGCCGTTCCTCTTCACTATTAATCGAGTAGGATATCCCCATTTGTAGAGGACAGTTGCTTGGCGTAGTGCTTTAGTGATGGTTAAGAGCGATTTCCGTTTTGCAAGTGTGGCCGCGGACAAGTCAGTGAAAAGCTGGATCCCAGTGTATTCCGCTGGTATGTCCGTGGTATCCCTGATTTTGCGCATGATCATTTCTTTTGTGGTAAAATAGTGTATTCGGACAATAACATCACGCGGTACAGTATTCGCCAGAAATCGTGGCTTTGGTAGTCGGTGGATGCGATCGATGCACAAATCACGATCGTCAAGTTGCGGGCATAGAGTTTTAAAGAAAGTCTGAGTGTAGGCCTTGAGTTCCATCACTGTGACAGTTTCGGGGATGCCGCGCAGGCGGATATTGTTGCGCCTGTCGCGGTCCT
This sequence comes from Pelobates fuscus, assembly GCF_036172605.1. NCBI lineage: Eukaryota > Metazoa > Chordata > Amphibia > Anura > Pelobatidae > Pelobates > Pelobates fuscus. The sequence goes on along the minus strand of NC_086325.1, from coordinate 92,441,603 downwards.
CCTGGTCCGCCACCTTAGCAGTTAGGAAATTCACTTTTTCTGCAAGTGATTCATAGGTGTCTGCTAAATTATTGTGAGCTTCTATGATTTCATCCGCTTTATCTTCTAATTTAGCGGTGCGCTCACCGATTTCTTTAATGTCATTCCGTACATCTCGAGCTAATTTAGCAAATTCAGCTTGGAGAGTATGCTGCATATCTTTGAGCATCTTGTATAGTGCGGTCTCTGATGCAGGATTCAGATTGTCTAAGGAGACAGAGGTGTTATCGCTTCTGTCTGAGCATGCAGCAGGAGATGAAGGGCCGTCGGCGCCATCTTGTGGAATTCGTCGCGGCGATGTTAAGGCCGCAACTTGCAACGCTGGCTGGCGCAGTTTCGCTTTTTTTGTGGATCTTTGGGACATGGCTATCTCAGGTAGGTATCCGGTAATCACCTTGAGTGGTTCCGAGTCTCTACTGCTCTGCTAATTGCTGTTTTTCCTTTACCCTCGACGGAGCTGGTCACTCACACATCCACTCTCTCGAGTAGCCAGGCCACGCCCCCAGAGAGAACATTTTTAATCCTAATATTATTAAATAACTCACGAGATGGTAGGTTGAATTTTGTTTGTAAAACAGCATTAAAGTGTAACACGCTATTATGATATATTTCTGATATTGTTTTTATATTATAAGATTGCAAGTGGAAAATATTCAGGTTTTAAAGGTGTATGGACAGGGCTATGATGGGACTGGCACTTGTTATATATTTAATTGTAGAGAATTTGCAGTTTTTTTTTTCTAAATTTAAACATCCATTTTATAAGACTGGTGGTATCTGATTGGATATGTTAAAAGATTTGAAATGGTTAGGGTCCGCCCATAGAAAGAGGTAAGGATCAAGTCCTCTGCAATAGTTTCTTATCAGTAGGTACCATCCCAATAATTTTTCTATTTAAATTTAACGTAAATAAGTGTGAAAGCATACATGCTAGCTGCTTTATAAATGTACTTTGTATAGAATTCAGATGTGAAAACACGTATTTTAATCCAGATACCTAATGCATCAGGGTGATTGATGCAGATTCTCTCCCATTGAATTTCGATTTGGTTAATGATTGCAGTTGAAATATAATCATTTTCACACGATTTTGTCCATTAGGACAAAATCAGATGTTTGGGGGAATAGCAGATTTATTTTAAACATAAAATAAAATTTAAAGGGTTTCTAAAAAAAAAAACAAATTCAACTTTTTAATTTATATTTGTATTTTATATATAATGCATTGATAAAACGAGGTAAAATCCACTCTTTAATGTTTCTTTAACCCCTTAAGGACCAAACTTCTGGAATAAAAGGGAATCATGACATGTCACACATGTCATGTGTCCTTAAGGGGTTAATTAAGCTGTGTAGTAATGTAAGGGTTAATAAAAAGGAAGGTTTAGCACAGACACAAAAAAACAGTGCAATTATTTTTCTTCTGTCCCCAGTGGCTGAGGATTGACCGGTCACTTCACACACTTTCCTAATAAGTTTAAGGGCAATGCTTTTAAAGTATAACTGGGACTCAGGGGAACACCTTCATGGATATAAGAACATCATTCTATGCACTTTCGCCCACTGCAAATAGACCAAAGACGTACTTATGAAAGGGCAGTGTTTGGAATAAAAAAGAGATCTAGAAATAGTGTTGATTAAATAATACTTCCCAGCTACTCTCTCTTGGCCACTGTACTGTGCATCTACAGACAAAGTCCTTGACCTGTAAGACAACAGCTATGCTCAGATGGTTTATCAAATGGATTTTTCATAGTTCTTCTCATATATCATGGACAAAAGGTAATACTTAAAAATTGGCAGCTGTGACATCTCCATTTTTTGAAAGCACTCATTAAATAGCAGTATGTATATGCAGCACAATATAAATAGTTCCAATTATGTACGTGAAGCATGTCAAACTCAAAGGCTAACATGGGCCAAAAAAAACAAGATTTAAAGGGACACTACAGTCAACAAAACAACTTTAGGTTAATGAAGCAGTTTTGGTGTATAGATCATGCCTCTGAAGTTTTACTGCTCAATTCACTGCCATTTAGGAGTTAAATCACCTTTGTTTCTGTTTATGCAGCTCTAGCCATACCTCCTCTGGCTGTGACTGACACAGCCTGCATTAAAACAAAATGATTTTATTTTCAATCAGATGTAACTTACTTTAAAGGTTTTTATCTCCTGATCTGTAAATGTAGTTTTAATTATGTGCGGGGTCTAGAAAGCAATTAGCAGAGCAAGAGATATGAAATTCTCAATTTAACATAATTTACAATAAAGGAAGTGTAAACATTAGATGACTCTTTACAGGAAGTGTTTAGGAAGGCTGTGTAAGTCACATGCAGAAAGGAGTGCCCAGGGTTGCATAAACAAAGTGATTTAACTTGTGAATAGCAGATAATTGAGCAGTGAGACTGCAGGGGCATGATCTTTACACCAAAACAGTTTTTTTTAAGCTAAAGTTGTTTTAATTACTACTGTGTCCCTTTAAGTTTATGTTGGCCGTAAAAATGCAAAAACCTCAGTTTTTATAGAAACTTAGGTTTATTTAGAAAAGTACAGTATAAACAAAGTTGTCTAACTGACACTGGACGTCCTTGTTTCAAAGTAAACAAAAGAGCAAATTTATTTTAAGGCGATGACTATTTGCATATAGCCAATGTTTCAGTCTAACTACCTTGAAATATTAAGATAAGTTTGGTAATGTGACTGAAATGATGAATGTATGCTGTTGCACAGCTGTAAAAAACAAATGCCGGTGTTCTATCAAAAAGACATACCCCGTAAAAAAGACATACCCCTCGTCACTTCCGGTGACGCGGCCGCACCGGAAGTGACGTTCGGAGGGGGTGTGCGCCGCCGCGCAAGCGCACAACGACTGGGTAGGTGATTTTAGAGCAAGAAGGGGACATTAAGCCCACAGTGCGCACGCGCCTCATAGTACTCCCGTCGGAGGGTCATCGCGCGTGCGCACTGCTGGGCAGAGAGCGCTTCACACACCGCGCGTGCGCAGTTGAGGGGTAGGTAATTTTTATGGCCATTTCGCCTGTGAAATCTCCATACCCCTATACTGCGCGTGCGCGGACCCAATAGACCGCGCGTGCGCAATGTGGGGTAGGGAAATTTCACAGGAGAAATGGCCATAAAATTTACCTACCCCTCAACTGCGCACGCGCGGACTCACATCATCAGCTCCAAACTTATCTGGACACAGGTCAGTCTTTCCCTGCTCCCAACACCCTCAGCCATCCGAGGGGAGGGTACAGTATATTGGGGGGGGGTGTCTGCGCAGTATATTGGGGGGGGGTGTCTGCGCAGTATATTGGGGGGGGTCTGCGCAGTATATTGGGGGGTGTCTGCGCAGTATATTGGGGGGGGTCTGCGCAGTATATTGGGGGGGGTGTCTGCGCAGTATATTGGGGGGGGGGTGTCTGCGCAGTATATTGGGGGGGGGTGTCTGCGCAGTATATTGGGGGGGGTCTGCGCAGTATATTGGGGGGGGTCTGCGCAGTATATTGGGGGGTGTCTGCGCAGTATATTGGGGGGGGGTGTCTGCGCAGTATATTGGGGGGGGGTGTCTGCGCAGTATATTGGGGGGGGTGTCTGCGCAGTATATTGGGGGGGGTGTTTGCGCAGTATATTGGGGGGGGTGTCTGCGCAGTATATTGGGGGGGGTCTGCGCAGTATATTGGGGGGGGTCTGCGCAGTATATTGGGGGGGGTGTCTGCGCAGTATATGGGGGGGGTGTTTGCGCAGTATATTGGGGGGGGTCTGCGCAGTATATTGGGGGGGTCTGCGCAGTATATTGGGGGGGTCTGCGCAGTATATTGGGGGGGGTCTGCGCAGTATATTGGGGGGGGTGTCTGCGCAGTATATGGGGGGGGTGTTTGCGCAGTATATTGGGGGGGGTGTCTGCGCAGTATATTGGGGGGGGTCTGCGCAGTATATTGGGGGGGGTCTGCGCAGTATATTGGGGGGGGTGTCTGCGCAGTATATGGGGGGGTGTTTGCGCAGTATATTGGGGGGGGTCTGCGCAGTATATTGGGGGGGGTCTGCGCAGTATATTGGGGGGGTCTGCGCAGTATATTGGGGGGTCTGCGCAGTATATTGGGGGGGGGTCTGCGCAGTATATGGGGGGGGTGTTTGCGCAGTATATTGGGGGGGGTGTCTGCGCAGTATATTGGGGGGGTCTGCGCAGTATATTGGGGGGGTCTGCGCAGTATATTGGGGGGGGTCTGCGCAGTATATTGGGGGGGGGTCTGCGCAGTATATTGGGGGGGTGTCTGCGCAGTATATTGGGGGTGTCTGCGCAGTATATTGGGGGGGTCTGCGCAGTATATTGGGGGGGTCTGCGCAGTATATTGGGGGGGGTGTCTGCGCAGTATATGGGGGGGGGTGTTTGCGCAGTATATTGGGGGGGGTGTCTGCGCAGTATATTGGGGCGGCTGCACAGTATATTGGGGTGGCCTGTGTGTTAGATGTGGGGGACAGTGTGTTAGATGGAGGGGCTGTTCGTTACATGTGGGGGGGTAGTGTATTATATTTGTGGGCTGTGCGTTAGATGTGTACAACCCTAGTTTCACAGAAAAATATTTATTTCCTAGGTATCATATGCCATGGCATGCTTTTTGCTACGAAACCGCAGCCATCTAGTCACTCGCCAGAGAAGGATGAGAAACTGCACCCCAGCGAGAGGGACTGCCTCACATCAGCAACCAAATCCGTCGGTCACCGAATTCAGTAATCTCCGTCTCTTTGTCCATTCTGTATGTATGGTACTCCCAATTCTTATATTTAATCCGGTGTGTCTCCCACAATCTGCGTGCACTGTGTCTGTTATGCCAGTCACTCTAACCTGTTTATTTCTTTTTGTGTGTGTCACAGCTCTGACAAGCATGTTCTCCTATGGGACACGAAGTACATGAAGAGGAATGAAGAAGCACATGTTTGATGGTCGTCTCCAGGGTGGAGAATTTAATTTATAAGTAATGAAGTGGCATCTGACACGTGACAAGCTGCTCCTGTTTGCACAGCAACTTCAACATTGTGTACTGTGATCACGGCATAGTTCAGAGGTAGGTAACCTTGGGCAGTCCAGATGCTGTGAATTACATCTCCCATAATGCTGGCAAAGCATTATGGGAGGTGTAGTCCAAAACCTCTGGAATACCGAATGCGTATGAATGAAAAGTATGCTCTGTGTGAATGGTCAGTAACAAGGGTTGAAGCCTTGACGTGGCGTTACTGCTCACATGTGTATCCATGTGCCAATTCAACCAATGTGAGTCACTGTAATACTTATGAGGTAACCATAAATACCGTGACTAGGGAGAATTAAATGCCTGTATCGCCTAAACACTGCTTACACTGTAACCGTATCTCCTATACACTGCTTACACTGTGACCGTATCTCCTATACACTGCTCATACTGTGACCGTATCTCCTATACACTGCTTACACTGTGACCGGATCTCCTAAACACTGCTCACACTGTGACCGTATCTCCTATACACTGCTTACACTGTGACCGTATCTCCTATACACTGCTTACACTGTGACCGTATCTCCTAAACACTGCTCACACTGTGACCGTATCTCCTATACACTGCTTACACTGTGACCGTATCTCCTATACACTGCTTACACTGTGACCGTATCTCCTAAACACTGCTCACACTGTGACTGTATCATAAAAACTGCTTATACTTATCAGGATCCATCAAAGGGGAAATCTAGGGTTATATACTCCATGCCACTTTAATCAGGGGGGGTAATAAAGTGTTCCAGATATAGTGCCCCAGTTTGGTCAGGTTTAAATCATTATATATACTGTTTTCTCAATTCCAGATCAAGTTTCTGTTTGATGTGGGAGGCAGCTTAAAGCATTATACACTAAATGCATTTTCTGTATTTTAGATCTGGTGTCCCAGTACGGGATAGAGACCATCGTTCTGTTTAACAAGAGGATAGTTGTGCATCATCTATGACTGGCGGCTCAGCAGGAATTCAACAGGTTCTTGAAATGGAAACCTCTGTTGCATTAGACCCAATTCTGATATTATGACCGAACCCTAAAGCACTTAATATTTTTATGATATTTTATGTATGTATTTTGAATGTTGTGCAAAGACCCCAGATGGTCACTGTTCCACTTGTATTCCAGTGGACATGAAGGGCAGGTGAAGGTATTTTTTATTGGACTTAAAATGTCCTCTGTATGCATCTTCTTTCTCAAGGTCCTCTTCAGCATCTGGAGCGTTAATCTGCAAATATGTAGATTGTAATATGCGTTCTGGTGAGTTTTAACTTAATTTTTTATTTTTACAGCTCCCGAGGGAAGGAGCAAACCGCCTTGAGGAGTCCCTGCATAAGAGACTATTGGATACAGAAGGCTGTACTAAAGGAAGATCTCATCACAGCATCATCTAAGTCCTAGTCAGGAGTTATAATCTTAAGAGTATAGAGCGGCTAACAATATCTGATAATAGTCCACGTGCAATTATTATGTATGTAATTGATGTACAACATATTTTTTCACTATTTTGTTACATTAGAAATTAACAAATATTGTTAGACTTTTTGTTTACTGCTGTTCCCTGCAAAAAAAATAATATTAAAACTCCAAAAAATGTTGAAATGTGCAGTGAAATGTGTATCTGTAATCAACGTTAACCTGCTAATTACTGTGGGACAATGGAGAGCAACCCCAAACTGGTACTCTATCAAACAATCCAGGACTGTTCGGAAATATGGCTTTGTATCAAACTATGATAATTTATGGTGCACATAGGTCCTCTTGTCACTGTGCCTATGGAAAGTTTTGCTTATAACAGTGATGACTTTCAAAAGATAGCAATAAGCAGAGAAAGAAGTTGCTCTTTAAAGGGACACTATAGTCACCAAGACCACTTCATCTCGCTGAAGTGGTTTGGGTGCAGTGCCTATGTCCCCTTAACCCTGCAATGTGAAATATTGCAGTTTCTGAGGAACTGCAATAATTACCTTGAAAGATTCTCATCCTCTATTGGCTGTCTACCAGACAGGCACTAGAGGCGCTTCAGGTCCTTAGCGGAGACCAACTACGTGAAATGACACTGGACATCCTCACGCTTTGCATGAGGACAACCAGTGTCTTTAAAAACGCTATAGAAAAGCCTTGAGTTAATGCTTTCCGATGTGGAAGCCCAAATGTGTGCGCAGGAGGGACCTGATGTTGGCGGAGCCTGACCTAACAATCAGGTAACTGACAAAAAGGCTGAAGAGGGTGTTAGAAATACAGTTTGATATTCCTAGCACCATAGGTTTCCTTTAAAACAAAGAGTCTTTACCCCATTTCTAAATTTATATAGGTTCCCAAAACATCTATAACGCCAAAAAGGCACTCCAATCTGTGTTCAACAATAAAACCTGAAGTCTTTGTTTTTTTGTGTTTTCTCCTCTGAAATCCACCATCTCATCACCCTGCTGTAGAATTGCAGTGATGTCATACATTGGGACACAGCAAGTGCTGTTATTATTTATAGTTAAGTAACACAAGTAGCATATTAAGGTGTCAGCAATATACTTTATTTATTCAAAGTTAATATGCAGTTTACACTTTATATGTATAGTGAAAAAAATATAAAAGTCAATGCGGAAACTGGCTGAAAAAAACAGTGTCGTATCCAACATGGAGAAAGTTCAATCACCTGTACAGAAAGGCTGTATGGCATTAGGAAGGCAGTATCTTTATAATAGAATAGTCTCTCTCTATCTGGGCCGTCCAGGATTATTAATCACTGGAAGATGAAGGTTACTTCATGTCTGCAGCATGCGTTCCGAAGCAGTCATATGGAAGTTTTCTGTAGAAGAAGGTAATCTCTTCTGTTTCAGCAGGTCTAGGTTAATGGTGGTGGGTTTTTCTCTGGCACTGGAACCATCAGTAAAGGAGTGTAAAATTGAGAGGATCACCTTGTTCTTCCCACAAATCTAAGAAAACTCAGAACAGAAGATTGAGGATAGTGGTTAACAATTTAATGAAACTGCAAACACTAAAACTAACTTGAAAAAAATAACATTCACAGTGTAAGCAGTGTTTAGGTGGCACGGTCGCAGTGTATAGGAGATACGGTCACAGTGTGAGCAGTGTTTAGGAGATCCGGTCACAGTGTAAGCAGTGTATAGGAGATACGGTCACAGTATGAGCAGTGTATAGGAGATACGGTCACAGTGTAAGCAGTGTTTAGGAGATCCGGTCACAGTGTAAGCAGTGTATAGGAGATACGGTCACAGTGTGAGCAGTGTTTAGGAGATCCGGTCACAGTGTAAGCAGTGTATAGGAGATACGGTCACAGTATGAGCAGTGTATAGGAGATACGGTCACAGTGTAAGCAGTGTATAGGAGATACGGTTACAGTGTAAGCAGTGTTTAGGCGATACAGGCATTTAATTCTCCCTAGTCACGGTATTTATGGTTACCTCATAAGTATTACAGTGACTCACATTGGTTGAATTGGCACATGGATACACATGTGAGCAGTAACGCCACGTCAAGGCTTCAACCCTTGTTACTGACCATTCACACAGAGCATACTTTTCATTCATACGCATTCGGTATTCCAGAGGTTTTGGACTACACCTCCCATAATGCTTTGCCAGCATTATGGGAGATGTAATTCACAGCATCTGGACTGCCCAAGGTTACCTACCTCTGAACTATGCCGTGATCACAGTACACAATGTTGAAGTTGCTGTGCAAACAGGAGCAGCTTGTCACGTGTCAGATGCCACTTCATTACTTATAAATTAAATTCTCCACCCTGGAGACGACCATCAAACATGTGCTTCTTCATTCCTCTTCATGTACTTCGTGTCCCATAGGAGAACATGCTTGTCAGAGCTGTGACACACACAAAAAGAAATAAACAGGTTAGAGTGACTGGCATAACAGACACAGTGCACGCAGATTGTGGGAGACACACCGGATTAAATATAAGAATTGGGAGTACCATACATACAGAATGGACAAAGAGACGGAGATTACTGAATTCGGTGACCGACGGATTTGGTTGCTGATGTGAGGCAGTCCCTCTCGCTGGGGTGCAGTTTCTCATCCTTCTCTGGCGAGTGACTAGATGGCTGCGGTTTCGTAGCAAAAAGCATGCCATGGCATATGATACCTAGGAAATAAATATTTTCTGTGAAACTAGGGTTGTACACATCTAACGCACAGCCCACAAATATAATACACTACCCCCCCACATGTAACGAACAGCCCCTCCATCTAACACACTGTCCCCCACATCTAACACACAGGCCACCCCAATATACTGTGCAGCCGCCCCAATATACTGCGCAGACACCCCCCCCAATATACTGCGCAAACACCCCCCCCCATATACTGCGCAGACACCCCCCCCAATATACTGCGCAGACCCCCCCAATATACTGCGCAGACACCCCCAATATACTGCGCAGACACCCCCCCAATATACTGCGCAAACACCCCCCCCATATACTGCGCAGACCCCCCCCCCAATATACTGCGCAGACCCCCCCCAATATACTGCGCAGACCCCCCCAATATACTGCGCAGACCCCCCCAATATACTGCGCAGACCCCCCCAATATACTGCGCAGACACCCCCAATATACTGCGCAGACACCCCCCCAATATACTGCGCAAACACCCCCCCCATATACTGCGCAGACCCCCCCCCCAATATACTGCGCAGACCCCTCCCCAATATACTGCGCAGACCCCCCCAATATACTGCGCAGACCCCCCCAATATACTGCGCAGACACCCCCCCCAATATACTGCGCAAACACCCCCCCATATACTGCGCAGACCCCCCCCAATATACTGCGCAGACCCCCCAATATACTGCGCAGACCCCCCCCAATATACTGCGCAGACCCCCCCCAATATACTGCGCAAACACCCCCCCATATACTGCGCAGACACCCCCCCCAATATACTGCGCAGACCCCCCCCAATATACTGCGCAGACCCCCCCCAATATACTGCGCAGACACCCCCCCCAATATACTGCGCAAACACCCCCCCCCATATACTGCGCAGACACCCCCCCAATATACTGCGCAGACCCCCCCAATATACTGCGCAGACCCCCCCAATATACTGCGCAGACCCCCCCAATATACTGCGCAGACCCCCCCCAATATACTGCGCAAACACCCCCCCCATATACTGCGCAGACACCCCCCCCAATATACTGCGCAGACCCCCCCCAATATACTGCGCAGACCCCCCCCAATATACTGCGCAGACACCCCCCCCAATATACTGCGCAAACACCCCCCCCCAATATACTGCGCAGACACCCCCCCCCAATATACTGCGCAGACACCCCCCCCAATATACTGCGCAGACACCCCCCCCCAATATACTGCGCAGACACCCCCCAATATACTGCGCAGACCCCCCCCAATATACTGCGCAGACCCCCCCCAATATACTGCGCAGACACCCCCCCAATATACTGCGCAGACACCCCCCCCCAATATACTGCGCAGACACCCCCCCCAATATACTGCGCAGACCCCCCCCAATATACTGCGCAGACACCCCCCAATATACTGCGCAGACCCCCCCCAATATACTGCGCAGACACCCCCCCCCAATATACTGCGCAGACACCCCCCCCCAATATACTGTACCCTCCCCTCGGATGGCTGAGGGTGTTGGGAGCAGGGAAAGACTGACCTGTGTCCAGATAAGTTTGGAGCTGATGATGTGAGTCCGCGCGTGCGCAGTTGAGGGGTAGGTAAATTTTATGGCCATTTCTCCTGTGAAATTTCCCTACCCCACATTGCGCACGCGCGGTCTATTGGGTCCGCGCACGCGCAGTATAGGGGTATGGAGATTTCACAGGCGAAATGGCCATAAAAATTACCTACCCCTCAACTGCGCACGCGCGGTGTGTGAAGCGCTCTCTGCCCAGCAGTGCGCACGCGCGATGACCCTCCGACGGGAGTACTATGAGGCGCGTGCGCACTGTGGGCTTAATGTCCCCTTCTTGCTCTAAAATCACCTACCCAGTCGTTGTGCGCTTGCGCGGCGGCGCACACCCCCTCCGAACGTCACTTCCGGTGCGGCCGCGTCACCGGAAGTGACGAGGGGTATGTCTTTTTTACGGGGTATGTCTTTTTGATAGAACACCGGTATCTTGTTGATTTTTAAGTCATATGAGTGTGTTCTGCACATTGGCCGAGATCATCAAACTTGATCTCAGCCAATCCAATGCTGTCCCATAGGAAAGCATTGGAAGGCTATTGTGCATGTGTGGCCAATTAGCATCTCTATGTGGGCGTTCAGTGCCTCTATGCAGACCCAATCTAATTCACTGCCCAGAAATCTAATACATTGCCCCAAATCCAATACACTGCCCCCTCCCTCTACTCTAATACACTGTCCCCTCCACCCAATCTAATACCTTGTCCCTTAATCTAATACACTGCTCCCCTCCCTCCACTCTAATTGCATACACTGCCCCTACTCCTACCACTCTAATTGAATACACTGCACCTACTCCCACTGTGATGGGATTCCAGCATGGTCAAAATTTAGTGGGCTGAAATCTCCACATGTCATATGCTAATTAGTATCTGATTACAAACAGTTGGATGAGTCATCAGTGTACTGAGCATGTGCCCATATAAGGTGATCCTGAATATCCTGTTTGTTGATTGGTGTGAGGAATATAGGAGGGGTATACTGTATGGGAGGGGATATGCTGTTAACAAAAAGCTTTGTCTCCATGTGCTCTTGCTCTCAGACATTTTGGAACAGGAGTTCATCTGAGACCTGATCGGTGTGTAAATAAAAGACCTGTTACTTCCTGAATAGACTTGTGTCCAACTCTCTATGTGTGGCTTCTGCTGTGTTTTCCGGTAACACCACCACTCTAATACACTGCCCTCCCCCCAATTCCTCCCCAGTTTACTACACTGCCGTCCCCCCACTTTAACACACTGCCACCCCCTTGAAACCACTAATACACTGCCCTCTCTTTACCCAATTTAAACCACTGCTCTCCTTCCTCCCTCCCCCAAACTAATACACTGGCCCCCCTCCCCAATTTAACACACTACACAGGAAGGTCCCCCAAACCCCTCTTCCCCTACCTTAAAATGAGCCGCCTTTCCTCCAGTTCCAGCCCTGCTCTTCTCTTCTCAAGCAGGCCAGACGCTCCTCTGGCACTGCGAGCATAGGGAAGGGGGAGTGGCTGGCCTGCTCTGCAGATAGACAGGCACTCTTGTGGCTGCAGGAGCACGCGATCGGCTGTGGGAGCGAAGACAAGAATCAGTTGCAGCCACAAAGCGACCACAGGGCAGATGGGCCGCAAGTTTGACATGCTTGATGTACGTGATGGTTTGTCAAACTGTTGTTATTTTGTTATTTTTGAGATTGCAGCATGATATGTTAACTATATCGGTACCTGGATAGTCATATGTTTTGAAGGTTTTTTTTAAATATAGGAAAAATATAGTGTATATTTCGGTATATTTGCACTCAAACCAACACACACATGTACACACGTAGAACACACTGTTTCACACTACGTATATCTGCTTTTAAACATTATAGCAATCATTTATCAAAGAAATAGCTCATTCCTTGGTATACATTTCTCTATGCTGCAGGCCTACCTAAGCATTGCTCCTCATCATCTGCATGCCAATATGGCTACAGTCTAACTATATTTAAATAGTTAACACAATGTTAAACAAATATCTGCACACCAGTCAAGCCATAAAACTTGCTTTTCCCACATAAATCACACATTTGCAGTGATGTAACTACTGTAAAGGATTCTGGGTGGGCATATGCAAATTAGTTTAACAAAGAATCACATTTTTGCCTCATTCCATTTTAACCCCTTAAGACCGCAGGACGTACTATGCCGTCCTTATTTTGGTGGCTCTAAAAGCCGCAGGACGGCATAGTACGCCCTGCGATCTTATGTACTTACCCGGTCGCCGGCGATCCCACGCCGGCGATCGCGGTATGGGGGACTTACCTGGGAGCCCAGGGAGTCCCCCTGCGTCCTCTTCAGCCGCCCAGGGCCATGTGATCGCGAGGTCCTTGCGAGGACCCCGCGATCACATGGACGGCATAGCCGTCCAAGGCATTGCCAGCAGGGGGAGTGCCTGTAATGACAGGTACTCCCCCTGCTGTCTGAAAAAAAAATAAAAAATGTTAAAACAGTGTAAAAATAAATTATATATACTTAGATCATATATATATTTATTATATATATGATCTAAGTATATATATACACACATATACACACATACACATAAATATGCATACACTGTCTACGTGTATTTTAGTATTAATATATACATAATTATATATATATATTAATATCAAAATACACGTACAATGATATTGATTAAATATATATATAATTTTAATTATATATATATTTATATATAATAAAAATAAATATATAAATACGTTAAAAAAATAAATAAAAAAATAATTAAAAAATAATTTTAAAAAAATAGATAAAAAATATATAAACATGCGTAATTTCGTTCTAACTGTATTTTAAAATTAATATATATATATTGATATCAAAATACATGTAGAACGAAATAATATATATATCTATATACATAAGTATATACGTATATATCACTATGTATATACCTATATATAAATAAAAATAATTTAAAAAAATTATATACATATATATGCACACATATATATATATATATACACACATATATATATAATAATTCTACGCATATATTTATGTAATAATTTTACATAATTAGGTCATTTTATTAATTACAATTTGCAGGACCTGCCTGCCAACCCAGGCCAAAAGTTCAGGGAATTACATTGTCTAGCACTATATTTAACTCTGTAACTTTCCAAGACACCATGAAACCTGTACATGGGGGGTACTGTTTTACTCGGAAGACTTCACTGAACACAAATATTAGTGTTTCAAAACAGTAAAATATATTACAACGACGATATCGTCAGTGACAGTGACATTTTTTGCATTTTTCACACACAAATGGCACTTACACTGACAATATAATTGTTGTGATACGTTTTACTGTTTTGAAACACTAATATTTGTGTTCAGCGAAGTCTCCTGAGTATAACAGTACCCCTCATGTACAGGTTTTATGGTGTTTTCAAAAGTTACAGAGTCAAATATAAGGTTTGCGTTTCAGTTTTTTCACATTAAAATTCGCCAGGTTGCCTTTGAGACCGTATGGTAGCCCAGGAATGAAAATTATGCCCATGATGGCATACCATTTGCAATAGTAGACAACCCATGGTATTGCAAATAGGGTATGTTCAGTTTTTTTAGTAGCCACTTAGTCACAAACACTGGCCAAAATTTGCGTTCAAATTAGTTTTTTGCATTTTCAAATATTAACACTAACTTTGGCCAGTGTTTGTGACCAAGTGGCTACTAAAAAAGACTGGACATACTCAATTTGCAATACCTTAGGTTGTCTACTTTTGCAAATGGTATGCCATCATGGGGGTAATTCTTATTTCTGGGCTACCATATGGTCTCAAAGGCAACGTAACCAATCTGGCGAATTTCAATGTAAAAAAACTGAAATATGTAACACGCTATATTTGACCCTGTAACTTCCCAAAACACCATAAAACCTGTACATAGGGGGTACTGTTTTACACGCGAGACATCGCTGAATACAAATATGTGTATTGTATTGCAGTAAAAGCAAACAGTATTATGACATCACAGTTAGAATGTCACGTAGAACTAAAAAAAATTAAAAAATTCTTATTTTCTCCCATTTTTTAAATATTTTTTTCATATTAAATTATGTTCCATACCTAAATATTTGATGTTAAACGAAAGCCCCGTTTCCCCTGAATAAAATGATATATAATAATGGGGGGTGCATTTAATATGAAAGAGGTGAATTATGGTTGGACAGACATATAGCGCAAATGCCAGGTTTTGTTTACGTTTTTTTGGATCACAACTTGTACATTTGGCTGCGGTCTTAAGGGGTTAAACATGGATTCCTTTGAGTCTGTGTTTGCCGTATACAACAGCTTTGAAACACAACTTAGGAAAAGATGCAAAGCTAGTGAACCACTCATGGACAGCTGTTTCATTGTTAATGCAAGTCATGAGCATGAGGTTGGTTACTGGTTTGCTATTGAGGCTTGCTAGTGCTTGGGAAGCAAAAACCAAAAAGGTTATGGTGGGGATAAAATTATGATTGACAACCCCTTCGACCTGAAGTCTGTGGATAGTTAATACAATGTTAAACAAAAATCTGTCCACCAATCAAGCCATAAAACGTGCTAATCCCACAGAAATCACACATTTGCAGTGATGTTACTACCGCAAAGGATTCTGGGTGATATTTAAATAGATACCTGCAGTTGGAAATGGTCTATGACATATATTCAGCTCTGGTTGGTTCTGTGAACCTTAGTGTGACTTAATTGTACTCCAGTTGCCTACAGAGCATCCAGATTTAAACTATAACATGTGCTAGAGCTGGATGGGGGCATGGGAGTGTCACTATAGATTATGCATATAACAGAATGTAAATGGAATATTTATAAGTATAGCCTTTCAAGCTCAGTAGGTTCCTAGGACTGACTTTGTGTACATATTAGCTACTAGCATATTGAAGTTGAGCAATTCAAGCTTAGTAGGTGCATATATTGGCTAGTAGCAATTTATAAATATGGCATTTTAGCTCAGTAGGATTAGTTTCTGGGAGCCTCTCAGCGATTACTACTACTATTGAGAGTTACTGGAAGTGAGGGATTTCAGGGATTTATCTCTTACAAACGAATCATTGGTATCTTGGCATCTAGTAATTTAACATACAGTAGGATTGGTAATCCGGAGTGCCGAGTTATTTTGTGATATATACGTACCGTGAGCACGCTTTCTACTTTTGCCATAACCCTGTGTATATTATCCCTACCTTTCCCCTTTGTTACTTTATTACTATTCAACATATGGAGATACTTCTGATACAGTTTAGACTAAAGTAACAATCTTTATAACATTTAGATAATTCTAACTGCTAATTATCTTCCTACCACAGTACTGAACCTACCCATCCTTTAGAGTAATTTAGTAGACATATCGCTTACCCTAGCATTAATAAAGGATTTTCACATATATTAGCATTGGATATAAGTGAGGGTATTGTCTCTTTTTTATATATTCCCGTCATATGGCTGTTCACAGAATGTCATGAGGTGTCACTTTGGATTCCTTAACTTTAATTGTATGCTCGTACTTTTAAGGGTGATCCAACACCCCTTGGTTCATTTCCTTTGGAACATTTTTGTATTTAGCACTAGGGTTAGGCCCTGACAATTGGATCATTCCCTGTATGAGACCTATTCTCTTTTTTATTTTTTCCAGTTTTAAAGGAAACAGATGTTGGCCAATGAAATAGCTCATAATTGATATGTTCATATTAAACAGGTGGGATCATAGTTGAAAAGTTCATTTTATGAGATAACTTTAAAATTGTCCTGACAAGTTTATCTTACAAGAATTTCAGATTCTTTAGGGAGTGGGCATTTAACTGATACAATGTACAGATAAATATATATGTAAATTAATGATCATTGCTGAGGTTTCTTATATACATGTAACACATATAATTACAAATTCAGAATATTTTGAGAAACAGATTAGATTACAATTAAATGGATTCTGTGTAAAGGATTAGCGTAAGGTATATGTAGTTCAGATTCTTGTTATATCTGTTTACCATTGGGTGTCACACCTTCGTGGAATGTATTTCCTATAATTGTTTGGCAGAGAATCCTGGGAAATGCATTCCAAGAGCTGGTTGGCTGCCAAAGCGTTATGGGAAAAAACTGTTCTACAAGAGCTGCATAACACTCCTCTTCTATGGCACAACAGTATCAATGATCACCCAAAATTGAATTTTTTTGAAAAGAAAAAAACACCAGTGGAATTTTGCTATCTCCTCCTACAGCCTCACGCCCCCACCACACCCCTTATTTTCCCCTACAGCCCCTATCTCCCTTCAACCCCTATCCCCCACTATCACCAACGTCCTCTCACTAAAGACACTATCGCTCTCACTACAGCCTCTTTCCCTCACACCATAGCGTATGTAGTCCTCCCAGTACAGCCACTGTCCCCCAACTACAGTCCCTGTCCTCCTACTACAGCCACAATCCCTCCCACTACAGTCCCTATCCTCCCTTCCAGAGCCCCTATTCCACAACTACAACTCATTTCTCCCCCTACAGACACCAATATTACATATTCTATTTTTGAAAAAACATTTTTTTATTATATTGGGTATAAATGTCTGAATTGCCGTAAGTAACAGATGGTATCAATAAGTCACAAGACTTTCTTTGTCTGAGAAGTCTGGAATGTGGTTATTGAGTGTCTTGTCCTTATTTGGTCAGAGTTATATTTAAAAGGTCTGAAGTCATTATGGTACTAGCTATATGAAATAGTGGACAAAAGACCATGAGGACTGTTTTTTTGTCTGTTCTCTAACTATATAGACTCTATTTCTCCTTCCTGGATCCAGCACTTAACATCTGCTGTTGAACATCCATTATCCTGTAACATCCTTTGTTGTTTAATTATATATAACTGTAAGCATAAACTTGAAGAAAACGTAAGTCCCCCACCAAAACCCCTGTCCCCTTACCCCTGTCCACCCCTGTCCACTATTTACCCCATCACAGCCTCTGTCCTCTCATTACTGCCCCCCATTACAACCACTATCTTCCCACTACACCACCTATATCCCCTTTTCCCAGACCACAGCCTCTCGTCCCACTCAACTCACACATAACAGGCACTGTTTCCTCCAACACACAACAGTCCATATTACCCCAAAATGCACACTACAGCCCCTGTTCTGTGCACACATACACTACAGACCTGATCCCCCCACATATATTTACAACACCAATTTTCCCATACACACTCTGCAGACCAATTTTTCTTCCAAAACACACACTATATTTGATAAGCCCGCAAACACACCCTACAGTTGCCATCCTCAACACCAAACGCACAAAAAAAACCTATTTTCACATACTACAACACATATCCTGCTAAATGTACACACTACAGTTCCTATATCCTTTAACACTCACACTACAGCCCACATTCACAAACAGCCCCTATTTACATGCCCACACACATACTACAACGTAAACAGCCCCATCCACACACATAACTGGTAAGCACACGAGCAGCATCACCCCAACATGGCTAACCCTACAAGCAGCTTCCCCCATATACACAACCTTACAAGTAGCATCCCCAAACACTAACGCAGACAACACAACAAGCAGCATCTCCAAAAACAGGCAAAACCACAAGTAGCCTTACATTACAAATGCAGCACAACAAGCAGCCACTCCACACACGCAACCCTACAAGAAACATCTCGACCTCTACACGAACATAAATAATGGTGAATGAGCTTCCGGACAGCATCTGGTGAAATGCGTTGCATCTGAGTAAAATTAGCACATATATACGCTAGATTGGCATTTCCAAGTAAAGACTTTACATCTCAACATTCAGCAACATCACATACAGCATGATGCTGCTGAATGATGTCCAAATTCTTACACTAAGGTATACAATTCAGATATCATGGCTCTAATATTTTAGCAGATGCTGACTTGCTCAGTTGAAAATGGATAGATTTATGGATAATCTCTGCCTATGTGTCTGTGCTAGCAATGAAACATCGCTGCATGTCTCTCTGATAAATTACATCTAACCCGATCCTGCTAAGCTGTTATTATTACTTTACATTTCAGAACTGGAGAAGCCATTAACCAAGGCAATGGGCCATGTATTACAAAATAACACAGCTGCATTTACTGCTCTGGTTACTCAGGAAATCAGGGAGTGATATGGTGTAACTAAGTCAGGGTTATTCACTAAAGTGAGAATTCAAAGTGTTTCAAATTGAAGTCTAAAGTAACCAAACTCAAAAAAAAAATCTCAGATATGTTTGCAGTTTGGCTTTACATTTGAAATTCACTTTTAATGCTCTTTGAATTATCACTTTAGTATATAATCCTGTCACACTATATTTTGAAAAATAATATTAAATAATAATAATTTACTTCATGAAGACATTATGCATAATTGTCTGTTATATATTTATATATATATATATATATATATATATATATATATATATATATATATATATATATATATATAAAAACAAGAACTAAAATTGAATGATGCCAGATTTTAAGGGAAATATAGAACTCTAGAATAGTGGCCTAATAACTTTTTAGAATTTAAGAGTGTATCCGTTTTATTTAATTAAAATATGGCATGTCTTCAAATTTCCCCTCACCCATTAGGAAGTGGATAGTTGAAATATGGCTACTCAAACCACTGCCCTTGCAAATAGGCCATGAACCCACCACTTATTATGATGAGTCTTGGTGCTCTTTGAAAGCAGCAGTTTATTGTAATATTGGATACATGGCTGATATCCTTGGTCATCAAATCAAACCAGAGTTAGTGCTCTATAGAGTTTGTGGAAAGCTGCCTATGGGCCACCATCCTCCATGTAGCTCAGGTACCATGCAAGGAATACTTGAAATGCTGCTGCAAAAAAAACAAAAAAAAAACAGCATTCCACCAAGACAGACTGACAGAATTATAGGGTACAGAGATTATGAGTAAGTTTCTCCCTCCTCATATTTGTAGTGGGGGCACTTAAAAAAGATAAGTGTAAATTTCGGCAACGTTAATAATGTATTGGTCAGCTAACTTTACTGTGTTTAAATTTTAAATCAGAACGCATGTTACAGGAGAGCTATTGCGCACAGGGCCGGTGCAAGGATTTTTGCCGCCCTAGGCAAAAGTAAAGTTTGCCGCCGCCCCCCCATGTGACATCACAATGCCCCACCCATATGATCTGCAATGTTAACTAACGCTAGCGCTGCAGTGCCGCCGTGTTTACATTAAAAGGCCTGCAGGGACAGGCTATAGACACCAGAACACTGCATTAAGCTGCAGTGGTTCTGGGTACTATAGTGTTTATTTAATGTGAGGTAAATAAGAGATTAATGCCACGAATAATATACTAGATTGCCTACTTACAACCAGATGAGGATGATGATGGGTTCTAGCTGCAGTCTGGCTCCACTGGTCTGGTGTAGAACAGGATCTCTGGAGGCTGTTTGTAACTGTGGTCACAAAAATCAATGTTCTGGGAGAACGGGAAGCAGCTCCCTTTTTTTGGGGCCCTTTACACAGCTCAAGGTCTGAGTCCCAGGTTCCACCTTCATGTTCCACCAATGAGTTTGTTCACAGGGGGTGGAGTGTGTAGATAATGTCCTGATATGTGTGTAAGGAATGCATCGTGTGAATCTGTGTTTGTATGTGTAAGGGCTGCAAGGTGTGTTTCTGTGTATGTACGGGATGCAGTGTGTGCGTCTGTAAGGGGTGCATTCAGTGTGTGTAAGGGGTGCATTGAGTGTGTGTGTGTAATGCATTGTGTGTTTCTGTGTGTGTAAGGGTTGCATGATTGTGTAATTGTGTGTGTGTTTATGTGTGATGGATGTCAATCACTCTCCCTCCCTTGTCACTCTCTCTCTCCCTCCCTTGTCACTCTCTTTCTCCCCCCCTTGTCACTCTCTTTCTCCCCCTCCCTCCCTTGTCATTCTCTTTCTCCCCCCCTTGTCACTCTCTTTCTCCCCCCCTCGTCACTCTCTTTCGCCCCCTCCCTTGTCAATCTCTGTCTCCCCCTCCCTCCCTTGTCACTCTCTTTCTCCCCCTCCCTCCCTTGTCACACTATTTCTCCCCCCCTCCCTTGTCACACTATTTCTCCCCCTCCCTCCCTTGTCACTCTCTTTCCCCCCTCCCTTGTCACTTTCTTTCTCCCTCCCCTGTCAATTCCCCCCCACCTCTATTGTAGCGTGGCCGAGCTCTGTATGGTCCGTGGGTACAGGGAGCTTTTGTTTCCTGTACCCAGCCGGACTAAAAGGAAGTGCACACTCAGTGCACTAGCAAGTAGCGCCGGCCCTGATTGTGCATGCCATTCCTAGAGGTCAAATCATAAGAGGAGGTTTGTAGTAGAGAGTGAGGCCTACCTAGGACTTTTTTAACCTGCTGAATATGGACCTTCTGTGATGCAGGTAGACAGATTTGGGAAATACAAATCAAGAACAGTGCTGTTAAAAATGACCATATTGATCTGCTCAGCAGAATGCTATAACACAGTTATGTTAATCATGTCAATGATGTTCATGGAGATACCTGTGCACTAGTAGGGATATCCTGATATGTTATTGTTTTTGTAGGTCCTCAGGAGATACTTGAAAATGGTTCTTTCAAGGTTTTAACAATAGTTCCATTTACACAAAATTGGGATATCATCAAATCCCAGCCTCGTTGTGGTCCTTTAGGAATGGTTTAAAAAAAAACAAAATCACTTCTCTTTGGGATTATGGGTTTTTATTTGGCTTGGGAATTTGTATTTGTACGAATAGATTTTCAGACAAAAAAAATTGTCATGTTTCGTCCATTAGTCGGAATACAGAATAACGAAAGGAATGCCGAATGAACAGACGAATGAGCGCAGAACGGAATTCTTCCGTACGCCATACATTTATTCATTAATTAGTCGTATACGGCCTTTTGTGTTATACTGAAGAATTACCTCTGATGGGAGGTAATATGTGATAAAATAAAGTGTCTTGGTGATAAGCAGCTCAACACTTGATGTGGAATACCCTATTATCCACACTACATAAAATAGTAACACAAATGTGGTAAAAATCTTTTACCTATTAGATGAGCGCTAAATAATTATATCTGGCCTGTGTAGTGGTGCTTTAAACTTACCCTGCAAATACAATGTTGTAACATACTCGAAGATACATACAATGAGAAGGAAAAACAGGACAAAAAATAATAGTGCAGGTATAAAATAGTTCTAATCTGGTATTAGACAAAAAGCTAGAACCACACACATGTTGTGGAGCCTATATAATATTGGCTTTGTATGATGGACCTTTTTGCTTTTAGGGCAGCAACACACCATTCTCACGGTGTCGTCTCCTCCAAAGGGGATAAAATAAGAGAAACAACCAATGTGCAGTATCTTTCAGTTGTGAACTTCAATCTAATGGTAAATATTAAGCTCACCTTATTTAGAGCCTTCAAATCCTGGCTCTAATGCACTCTGCTTGTTACCCTTAGAGCCAGGATTTGAAGGCTCTTAATTGGATGAGCTTAATATTTACCATTAGATTGAAGTTATATATTACAACATTGTATTTGCGGGGTAAGTTTAAAGCACCCCTAAACAGGCCAGATAGAATTATTTAGCGCTCCACTAATAGGTATTTTTTTACCACATTTGTGTTGCTATTTTGTGTTACACTATCTGTAATTTAAAAGGATGAACGCTTCACCCGTATGCATGAATGGCACTTTCTTTCCCATCTGATGTGAGTGAGCTGAACTAACAAATGTGCACCGAATGAATGAGCCATTAGTTCATTCAGATTACTCATTCGGACCTTTTAATTCAAGACAGGCATGTACTGTCTGTTATTGTATGTATTACAAACTGCCGAATTAGTCATCTGAGTGCACAAATGGCTCTAATGTTCTGCCCTCTCATATATTTATTATTACAGGTATGATGGGAGTGAGACAAATGCACTTTTGCTCACCAAAGGAATTAGCTATTTGTGCATTTGCATGAAGCGCTTGGCCTTTTTTAATACATTGCTTTAGCATAGGGACATGGGGCGGGAGAGTGAGTCGAATGAACCTATTCGTCTCCATTCCTTTATTCATTCGTTTCAATGCCTTGTATGAAACAAAGGAGTGGTATAAAAATGAGTTGATTTTCATTTGTCCAATCAGCTCACTCCTGTGACATGATGCTGTAGGGATTTCTCCAATTGTGCGTGCTGTATCATGGATAAATACAAAAAAAACAACTGATTTTTAAAGCAGTGTAAATGCTCAAAAATCTCCCTTAAGGACCAAACTTCTGGAATAAAAGGGAATCATGACATGTCACACATGTCATGTGTCCTTAAGGGGTTAAAGTGGTACTAGTTTCTTCCCTCAGGTTGCATCTGACAGCGGTGTGGCAACGCCTGCTACCTCCGCCAGCGCAGCCAGTTAATGCTATGGCATTGTGTTTGAGCTCTGGAAGTCCATTCCCCACGCCAAGGACTGAAGGAGTAAGAATGCTTTGCCTTGGGGCTGTAACAAGTGAGTGGGTCGACAATGGCCCACTTACCCCACCTTTACCATTTGATTCCAATTTTACCAATTGATAGTGCCAATATGTTTTTATTTTATTCATGAATTTTAATTGTTCGGTCTGGATAAATTTTGATAGTAAATTCAAAAATCGGGATCAATTGGCACAATATCACAAAAATCCCCAAATTGCTCAATGGTATGAAGTGCACAATGTCTGAATTTTGAAGCGAACAATTTGAATCCATTCACTTGAGCCCATTTGGTCTTTAGAGTTTCCCTGTTTAACTGTGTTTATGTTCAGTTCATTCAGTGCAATTAATATGCATTGAATGAACGAATGGGTTCTCCAAAACGAAAATAATGTACAAATTTTGGCCAAAAATGAACGAGTCATTTAGTTCTGACAAAACTACATTTGTTTTCGTCCAACTACATTGGAAATAAACAAAAATTCCTCCAGTGCCCAAGTCTAGTTATATATATATATATATATATATATATACACTTACCATGCTATATTTCTGTTTTGGTACAGAAGTGGTTACTTCACATACTTTGTTTTTCCATGATCATGCAGATAAATAGCTTATTGCAGATATCAAAAAGTCCAAGAAAAACAAACAGTAATATAATGATGTTAGAAGGATTCATATCAGATTTTTCCATTTCATATCTAGCCTCACTATATGAAGGCTACAGGTGCTCAACATCTCTGCAAAGGAACCACTTAGTGTTCTTAATGCATCTACAACGTCTGTCAATTCAAAAGCAAAAGGAAACATTTCCGCTAGAATTGCTGTATCAAAATGCAAAAAAAAAAAAACGAATCTCCAGTGCTGTCTTAATAGTGTGTATATATACTCCATTCTTAGTACTGTGACATAAAATGTATTTTTTAAAAGTGTGAACGCAAAAACATAAGCCCCATCTGGTAAAGTGTTCCATTTGAAACATTACTATTCTCATGGAATTAGTTATATGAGGGTTATAACCTCTGAACCAGAGAGAGGTAGCAAGAAGCTATCTATACGCTGTTAAATGTCAGGAATTTAGACAGTCTGGTAAGTCATACACACAGGATGCTACAGGGGAGAGAAATTATCCGGTGCTTCAATGTCAGTTGTAGTTTAGTGTCCTATTCTTTTTTGTGTCAGATACAGAGAATTGTGGTCAATTCCTTTCACTGACCTTTATACAGAAATATTTATGCATCATGTAGTGTACTAGTCATGTTTCTTATTATGCATATGGTGCTTAGCAATGTTTTTATTCATCGAAACCATATAGAGTTAAATGAAATTAAATAATCACCATATGGTGTGTCTAAAACCCCATGTTTAAGGTAATTTGATTGGTGATTTTAAGTACTATGTGATACGGAAAGAAACTATACATAGATAAAAAAAAATGGTAACTTAAAGGAGCACTATAGTACCAGGAAAACAAACTTGTTTTCCTTGCACTATGTAGTCCTTAGGTCCCCCCCCACCCCCACCCTCATGGCCCCTTCAGCCACTTACCTTACTCCAGCGCTGGGCTCCCTCGGAAAGAGCCGCGCGCACATTAAAACCGCCCATAGGAAAGCATTACTCAATGCTTTTCTATGGACGTCCAGCGTCTTCTTACTGTGATTTTCACAGTGAGAATCACGGAAGCGCCTCTAGTGGCTGTGAGTGAGACAGCCACTAGAGGCTGGATTAACCCCTTAGTGTAAACATAGCAGCTTCTCTGAAACTGCTATGTTTTCAGCTGCAGGGCTAAAACTAGAGGAACCTGGCACCCAGACCACTTCATTGAGCTGAAGTGGTCTGGGTGCCTATAGTGGTCCTTTAACTATTTCTCAGAGATACAGGAAATCACATCACCCAACATTTTGAACGTTGCGGTCACATGATATTCATATAGTTTACACAGGAAATTTCATATTTCTAATAAATATAAAAAAGGATGATGCCAGGACATGATTTACATAATGAAAAATGCGAGGGTATTTTCATAAATATCCCTAGGCAGAAATTACGGTACAACCTGCTTACAGAGCTTTGAATAAGTTCCTAAACGTGTGAATGTATCTATCATTTTTTTTTTTTTTTTGTCAATCTTTCTTTTATTAAAGGCATATGGTACAGAAGAGAAATTGGGGGAAATGTATGATTGTTTCACAGTATATGGTTAATACATCGAACAGCAATATCATTTTCTTTTTAATAATATTCATATATAATAATAAAGTATTTAACCAGGTTACTCTGGTTTCCAAGTACATCCTGGGGATGTTACTTTTGCCCAACATCCAGGGTATATTACTATTATCTAATTTAATGGTACTCATTTTATCTACCTCGGATGAAGGGCTGAGTCAACCCTGCCTGGAATTGACCCCCAACGATTGAACAGATTCTACTGATGATGCATTAACCCACCGAGCTATCTCACTGGCCTAAAATGTATCACACTAGTAGAATGTAAAGGTTTTCTTTAATTAACATCTTACCTGGGGTCTAACAGGTGCTGTTCCCTGCCTCTACTACTGCTCAGTGAGGGCCAGAAGCTCCTGCTCATTGGCATGGAGGGTCAGCTGGATGGCTTAGCTCCCCAACTCCACTAAAGCTCACACTGAGCTTTAGTGGAGTTGGGGAACGGCTACTGGCTGAATGAATGGGCTGAATGGTTCTTATCTGCCATCACATTCTATGTTTCTAAACAAGGTAAGACTCCTGAAAATGAAAGGGGGAGCACCTAGGCACCATTGGTGCTATAACCACGCCACGGGCTGTCATGCTTATAGTGCTTAGAATATTCCTTTAATAAACAACTAATCAGCATGAGAATGTAATGATGAAACTATGCTGTGAATATAATATGTAAAATTAAGGCAATTCTATATTACCTGGTGAGAGTTAACTGTGATATAAATAAATCACTGAATTCATATTTAATATGTCCCTGAGTAATCTTTATACATGCTTATAGCATTTGCATTTATTTTTCATGTGTTTGGCTTTTCTGTTTGTATGTAGCTTATTTACTATTCACTGAATTGTCGTGAAAGCCTATTGCTAAAATTAGGCTACATTGTTCATTTGTAAAAATCCTCCACGTTATCTATAGTCACAGCATATCTATTTTAGCACAATTCTGTGTTTATGGAATAAACCACTATGTATTTTGATGAATTGTGTTCACTGCTATTGAGTATTGTACCTTCTGTGTTTTTATATAAATCAGAGAAAATAACCTATGCCTATTCTATTCACTGCTAACATTGACAGAGTTATTTACCAAAGGGAGAATTGCCTGGAATTTAAAGTGAATTAAAATATTTAGACCATATAGCTGAATTAGAACATTCTCCAATGCAATTCTGTTCTCCCTCAGCTACTTTGGCTTAAATTTAAAATTGTCTTTGATTTCTCAACAATTCTTACTTTAATGAATGAACCCTATGGGGTTGCAATGGCACTCCAGGGCAGCCCCTTATATGGTCTGTGTAATATTTCCACAATAGTGAGCTGGGATTCATGACACACATCTATATAGAGTGTATAAAGACTTGCTAGCTGTGACCTCTTACATGTTGATATTTACAATATTAATTTTCAATTTAACTCTCTTCTTTCTCCGTTCATTTGGATTCTGTCTGATGCTTCTAAGATATCAGAGGCTGTGTAGACCAAGTAAACGCATGTGAGCATTCTTCTGCATTAATTTTTGTTAACTTCAAACTGGTCTCCCACATAATGTTTCCATTACACACAATGATTTTGGGAGTTCCATCAAGCAAACAAAATGCAAATATGTGGGTAGCCCAGAAATTATAGACAAGCATTTCTTGTAGGTGGCACTGTTAAAGGGACACTATAGGCACCCACACCACTTCAGCTCATTGAAATGGTCTGGGTGCATAGTCCCAGGTTCCTTAACCCTGCAAAGCTAATGAATGCAGTTTTTTTTAATAAAATGCAATAATTACCTTTGAGGGTTAACTCCACCTCTAGTGGCTGTCTAACAGACAGCCACTAGAGGAACCCCCCATAGGAAAGCATTATACATGCTTTTCTATGGCGGAAATACTAATGTGAATGCGCCCATTGCTGCACATGCACATTAGGTCTCCAGTCAACAGAGGAGGAGCGGTAGTGAAGCCAAGCCAGTGCCGATCGTCTGTTTTTAACCCCTTCTGCACCTTGGGGGGTTGCACTGTAGTGAACTCTTGAGCCATCTCCCTCTTTGGTAGAATACCTTGAGAGGAAGCATTGTGGCCCTTATCACAAGGATTGGATAGATAGTGTATTTTAAGTCTTAAAGGATTATGAATCCAAATTAACCCCATATAAGTTCACTCCATCCTTAGGCTACACAGCACTGTATATAAACAATGTTACTTATTTAAAATGAATACAGAACATCTATATCTTTTATTCAAATACCTTTATATTTTCGAATAAACCTTGCTTCCTATTACTTATCCCTAAAGAGGCACCCAGGGCTTCAAATGTATCTCACATAGTATTGTTGTCCCATACTGCCGTGAATATATAACGCTTCTAAATTTAAAGAAAAACCATCATATGAGGTGGAAACTTGGGGAGGCACAACTAACCTGTAAATCTACATCCAGTAACGAAACCTTTAATAGTAAGTCACTGAACATCTAAGAAACATTGCAAATGATTTGTTTAATTTAACCCTTTAGTTACCAAAGTATTAAAGATATAAATCCAAAATGCATTACAGTGTAAAATCACATTTATTATGAATTGATTTATGAATTGATTATATATGTGCTTCCCTCACAAAGTTCATTCTCTGTCTTACGAAGATATGCTAGCCTGTGATACAATAAATTGCAAACAAAAGAAAGTCATGTCACAATTTCCATGTGTGACAATGAGAAGCCTCTGACTTGCAGTTGCGTGTACATGCGTCGGCTCGTGCACGCGCGCACCCGTCAGCAACAGAGGAGCTGTTTTGAGGTCTATGAGGGAGAGGAAGAGTAGAGAGTGGATGCCACTTCTGTTAGTTCAAGGGAGCTAACGGAAGTAAGAAGGAATCATCCCTGGCTGTTTGATTGACAGCCAGGGGAGAGTTTCCTAGTGAATTTATAAATGTGCTGATTTCGGGAGGAGGGGGTAGCATGACAGCCAACTTGACAAGACGCCATCTCTGCTTGCTCTCTTACAATCTGATCTATCCTGTTGAGTATCTCCCTTAAATCACTCACCCTTCATCTGGAAATTGTACTGTACCAATTTATACCTTTCGTGCAGCACCACTTCTAAGCCTTGAGGCATTTCTCGGAGGACCTGGTGAGAGGCAAAGCTACACAGATCACTCCCCGCCTAATACTGCCATCGATATACCTACCATGGGCCATTGCATGCAAAAACCCACTACCTGGACACAGGGTAGGGACATCGGGGAGATGTTGCTGAGGCCTGCACAACCCGAGTGTGCACACGCGGGACACCCGTCAAACACTGCTTCGGCCTCAGAACTTAAAAGTACTCCTTGCCGAATTGTTGGCAGCTGTTGTTGCTCTAGTCAAAATGGATATGCAGCATGTCACTGACCCTGCAGGACAACTCAGTGTCTAATCTCAAGGACTCAATCCTACAAATTTAATCAGAGCAACATGTGTTAGCTGCCCAAATGATGTCCCTCGAAGACAAACAACGTCAAACACACATCAAAATTCTAGATGTCCCCACGACAGTCTCGACAGAAGAACTACTGCATTATGTTCGGTGGCTGTTTTCTTCAATTCTGGAACAAACAGCTGTCAAGAAAATTGTCATGGATGTGATCTACCGCGTAACTGGCACGGTCCAAATCGCACCCACCCAGGTCCAGCATGTTATACTGCGCTGTGTGACTGTGAATGACCAAATCCAAATTATGAAGGCTGTGAAAGGTAAAACTCCTCTGATCTTTGAGGACTCCCAGCTTTTATTCTTCCAAGACCTCACCAGAGTCACCCTAATCTGGCGCAAGTTTTTCAGACCTGTCACCACCTCTCTGAGGCAAGCTGGAATACCCGACAGGTGGGCGAATACTGGTTCTCTTCTAGTCCATCGCAATGGGACTGCTCACAACCTCACATCCATGTCTGGGGCATCTGCCTTCTTGAAAGCACTTGGACTGCCTCCATCACAAACATCTCTTAATGCAGGAAATCGTGCAGAGACTGGGGACCTATATATATGCCCTGCATTACCATAGGAAAGCTTGCTACCACCAAACTTTACTGCCCTGGAAATACCCCGATTCATGGCTACACCTGGCATCACAAGAATGGTGAGCCAGTGAACTATTTTGGGCTATTTATGTCGGACAGCATATTTGAGCTGATGGCTGAGCAAACCTACCTGTATGCCAGCCAGTATGTGCCTGCGAATCCAAGGTCACAATACAGTAGAAAAAAAGTGAGAGTACACTGATGCCGCAGAAATTAAAAAATTTTGAGCACTAACCCTAGTAATAGGTATTTTGGAAAAGCCAAGTATCATGTCATGGGAGGGAGTGGGTCACTATAGGGAGCTATAGTGCCAGGATAACAACTTTGTTTTCCTGGCGCTATTATTTCCCTTTAACTGCTAATAAAGTCTGCTCAGGGGCATGTTTTATACACCAAAACTGCTTCATTAAGCTGAAGTTGTTCAGGTGACTATAGTGTCCCTTTAAAGAGTTCTGGGAAAAGGAACTAAACATAGTAATTTCAGAAAAGGAATGGTGTACCTCAACATTCCATTTGACAAAGTACGTCCACAGTCTCAATTTGGTAGAATGCCATGTTAAATTGGTATACAAATGGTATTATACCCCTTCAAGATTATCAAAGATGTTTCCACATTTACAGGACACTTGTTGGAGAAGTGGCTCATTTGTCGGAACATATACACATATTTGGTGGTTGTGTTCGATAGTGAAACCATTGTGGTCATGGGCCTTTGTTATTCTTTTTAAACTTTCTAACAACAAATTAGAAGAACATCCGGCCTCAGCCATTTTACATCATAATTGGAATTCTAATACATTTAAAATTTAAATGTATAGCATCACATTGTTTTGTGACTGCTAAAATTATAATTGCTAGAAGGTGAAAAACATCTACCCCCTTTCAAAAAAGCCATCTTATTAACCAAATCAAATTCTAATTGTCTATGGAAAATAATCTTATAAACAACACAGCAAGTTCATTGCATAAGAAAGGCATATACAAAATGTGGTTAGATAAATTTATATTAATATATGGCTGAAAATCGGTGATTGTATGGGTGATATAAGAGATAGGACCACACTTAAGTGTTCAAACTCAGGGGAACTATGATACAGCTCATTTTAGTACTTACCTCTCTTCATTTTGGTACCATGAACAATAATATCTATAATATACACACAACATATAAGATGTTTTCACCCTGCTGTTATAATGTCTATGTATACCGTATATACTCGAGTATAAGCCGAGTTTTTCAGCACATTTTTTGTGCTGAAAAACCCCAACTCGGCTTATACTCGAGTCAGTGTCTGTATTATGGCAATTTACATTGCCATAATACAGACATGGGGCTGTGGGGGCTGCAGAGCGTTTACTTACCTCTCCTGCAGCTCCTGTCAGCTCCCTTCTCCTCCGCGCCGGTCTGTTCAGCACCTCGGTCAGCTCCCAGTGTAAGTCTCGCGAGAGCCGCGGGGTCATAGTGCGGCTCTCGCTAGACTTACACTGTGAGCTGACAGAGGAGCTGCACGGA
Organism: Pelobates fuscus; assembly: GCF_036172605.1. Classification (NCBI taxonomy): domain Eukaryota; kingdom Metazoa; phylum Chordata; class Amphibia; order Anura; family Pelobatidae; genus Pelobates; species Pelobates fuscus. The sequence goes on along the minus strand of NC_086325.1, from coordinate 92,410,563 downwards.
CCGGCGCGGAGGAGAAGGGAGCTGACAGGAGCTGCAGGAGAGGTAAGTAAACTCTCAGCCAGCCCCCTCTTTCCCCCACTGAACTACCAATGCCACTGGACCCCCAGGGAGTGAGAGCCTCCCTCCCTGCCATGTATCAAGCAGGGAGGGGGGATGGAAAAAATAAATACATAATAAAAATAAAATATTAAAAATAATAATAATTTCAAAAAATAACAATATAACAAAAAAAATTAATAAAATAAATAATAATATAACAAAAAATGATTAAAATAATAATTAATAAAATAACAATAATCAAAATGCCCACCCCCCACCGACACATACACAAACACACACTGCATCACACACACTCACACTTCATTTATATACACACACTGCACTCACACACACTGCACTCGCACACACTGCATTCATACACACACTGCACTCATACATACACACTGCACTCATACATACACACACTGCACTCATACATACACACACTGCACTCATACATACACACACTGCACTCATACACACACACACTGCATTCACACACACACTGCACTCATATACACACACTGCACTCATACACACACACTGGACTCACACTGCACTCATACACACACACTGCACTTATACACACGCACTGCACTCATACACACACACTGCATTCATACACACACTGCATTCATACACACACACTGCATTCATTATATACACACACTGTAAATAAATATTCAATTAATATAATTTTTTTAGGATCTAATTTTATTTAGAAATTTACCAGTATTTCCCACCCTAGTCTTATACTCGAGTCAATAAGTTTTCTCAGTTTTTTGGGGTAAAATTAGGGGCCTCGGCTTATATTCGGGTCGGCTTATACTCGAGTATATACGGTATATTGTTATATGGTTGAGAATACGAGCATCTCAGAGATGACTTACTAATAATATAGTAGAATGACAATTTAAAATGACTAGAAGATAACATGTTGGTCTTTTATTAATATATATATATACATACATACATGTAATGGGGTAGACTTAAACATGTTTAGGATATACTAATTTCTCACTCTGAAAGTGTGAATGTCAGTATGTATGGCATGTATATGGAGTGTATGGTAGGATATTTGTTGATATATTTTGATATAATGTATTTATAATTTCCTTGCATACTATGTGAAAACGATCTTTGATTATACTCATTGTTAACTAGATTTAAGTTTTTTTTATATAGATATATTTTGATTAGTATAATTGTATGTTATACGAGGAAAAACAAAATTTTGCAATATGTAAATAAATATATGTATACTAATGTCTTACATGATGTTGTTTGCTTGTAAAAATGAAAAACTTTTTGAATAAAGATTATTATAACAAAAAAATATATATAAATTTTGCCTTGTAACGTCCCCAAAAAATCCTGGAAAACCGATACAAGAGAGGAACTGTTAGTGAGACAATGCAAGGTAAAAATATTGAGGCTTTATCACACGAACGCTCATCAGGATTATGAAATGTCCTGTGTAAATGGAAAAATCTTTGTATAAAAACACAAATAAAATGATCACCACTAAATGGGGCCTGAATATGTGTTAAAATGACTAGACCAAACATATTAAAATACGCAAAATGGAATACTCTGGGTTGCCTACTTTTGAAAATGGTATGCTATAATGGTGAAAATGTTATTACCTAGGCTGTCATACTCTCTTAGAGGCGACATAGGCCCAGAAAATCACTTTTTCAAATTTCCAGGTATGAAGACTGAAATGTTCATGCCCTATATTTGATGCTGTAACTTTCCAAAACCTTGTGAGACTTAGCTGAGCACAAACATGATTGTTTTAGCTTTCACCGCTGTTTGTGGGGGCAAGTTATCCTATCAGTCTTCATCCGCCACCGGTGCAGCACCCCTGGATACCGAACAGCCATGACGGAGCAGATAACCCTTCGAGGGACCCTTAAGGGTCACAATGGCTGGGTTAGTCAAATAGGAACTACCCCTCAATTTCCAGAGATGATCCTCAGCTCTTCCCGGGATAAGACTGTCATCAAGACTGTCATCGTGATGAAACAAATTAAGGTGTACCTCACCGTGCTCTGCGTGGTCGGTCTCACTTTATTAGTGACATTGTGATTTCAGCAGATGGCCAGTTTGCTGTCTGGCTCTTGTGATAGCACTCTAAGGCTGTGGGATCTTACAACAGGTACAACCACAAGACGATTTGTTGATCACACCAAAGATGTATTGAGTTTTGCTTTCTCGTCAAATCGTGTGTGGATCCTGTGATAAAACAATCAAGCTGGGGAACACTAGGAGTGTGCAAATACACTGCACAGAAGGAGTTTAATTCTGATGGGTCTTGTGTGTCAGGTTCTCTTCAAACAGCAGCAATTCCATCATTGTCTCCTGTGGATGGGACAAAATGGTGAATGTGTGGAATTTTGCTAGTTGCAAGCTGAAGACTAACTATATTGGCCACAGTGGTTTCTTGAACACCATAACAGTTCTACCTGATGGATCTTATGTTCCTCTGGTGGCAAAGACGGACAAGCCGTGTTGTGAGATCTTAATGAAGGAAAACCTCTGTACACTCTGGGCAGTGGAGATATAATAAACGCTCTGTGTTTCAGCCCCAACCGCTACTGGCTATCTGCAGCCACTGGGCCCAGCATCCAGATTTGGGATCTGGAGGACCAGATCATTGTGGATGAGTTAAAACAGGAAGTGATTAGAACCAGCAGCAAAGCTGAACCCCCACAATGCACTTCTCTTGCCTGGTCAGCTGATGGACAGACTCTCTTCGCTGGATATACAGACAACCTTATCAGAGTCTGGCAGGGTACATCTGGTACCCAATAAATGCATGGACAACCTGAATTGTAGCATGGAATCTGTTCAATGTCACACTCACAGAATTTTTTATTCTATAAACTGCTAAAAACTCTGGGTGGGGGAAATATGATTGTTTTAGAGCAGTGAAATGTATAATGATGATTATATTATCAGTGAAACTGGAGTTTTTTGTGCGAAAAATTTAAAAACTAAATGTGAATACTAATGTAGCCATGATTTATGACTAAGTGACTACTTAAAAAGACTAGGAAACCCAGGGTATTCAAAATATGGTATGTCCACTCTTGCAAGAATCATTGTATTCGTGGAAAATCACAACATAGAAATATGTGTATTTTATAACAGTAAAAGCTAAGCATACAGTGGCGTACATACCGTGGTCGCAGGGGTCGCGGCCGCGACCGGGCCCGGCCCACCAGGGGGCCCGGCCGCCCTGCGACCCAGGTATGTACCCACAGGGCCAGCCTCTTCTGCTGGGGGGCCCAGGAGCCGGCCACCTCAGGGCCCCCCGAGGCTGGCCCTGCTGTCACCCGGCTGGCGGGCGCTCGAGGGAGCACTGTCCCCTGAGTGCTCCCTCTTCAGCTCCCTCGCGCACCGCACTGAAACCGGAGCCGGAAGATGACGTCATCTTCCGGCTCCGGCATCAGTACGCGGTGCAGGGTTAAAACTAGAGAGACCTGACACCCAGACTACTTCATTGTGCTGATTTGATCAGGGTGTCTGTAGTGGTCCTTTAAGTGTATGTGTTTATGCATGCACTGGCGTACATACCGCTGTCGCAGTGGTCGCAGCCTTGCGACCAGGTGCCCGCCGCCATGTGTTGCGGCCCCAGCCCGCGCAGAGTAAGCGAGGGGGGGGGGGCATGGATCAGTTTTCGCACCGGGGCCCCATGGGTTGTGTGTACGCCACTGTAAGCATATTATGACATTCACAATTAAAATGGCATACAGAACTTGGAAAATAACATTTCTTAATTTTTCACACATATTTTAGGTTTTATTCCTACTAAAACAGGTTTCATATACAAATATTTCATGAACGTTAAATGAAAGCCCTGTTTTTTTTTTATTCTGAACACAATGAAATGTAATAAGTGTGAGTGCACTTAATATGAAAGAGGTAAGTTATACAGGGAGTGAAGAATTATTAGGCAAATTAGTATTTTGACCACATCATCCTCTTTATGCATGTTGTCTTACTCCAAGCTGTATAGGCTCGAAAGCCTACTACCAATTAAGCATATTAGGTGATGTGCATCTCTGTAATGAGAAGGGGTGTGGTCTAATTACATCAACACCCTATATCAGGTGTGCATAATTATTAGGCAACTTCCTTTCCTTTGGCAAAATGGGTCAAAAGAAGGACTTGACAGGCTCAGAAAAGTCAAAAATAGTGAGATATCTTGCAGAGGGATGCAGCATTCTTAAAATTGCAAAGCTTCTGAAGCGTGATCATCGAACAATCAAGCGTTTCATTCAAAATAGTCAACAGGGTCGCAAGAAGCGTGTGGAAAAACCAAGGCGCAAAATAACTGCCCATGAACTGAGAAAAGTCAAGCGTGCAGCTGCCAAGATGCCACTTGCCACCAGTTTGGCCATATTTCAGAGCTGCAACATCACTGGAGTGCCCAAAAAGCACAAGGTGTGCAATACTCAGAGACATGGCCAAGGTAAGAAAGGCTGAAAGACGACCACCACTGAACAAGACACACAAGCTGAAACGTCAAGACTGGGCCAAGAAATATCTCAAGACTGATTTTTCTAAGGTTTTATGGACTGATGAAATGAGAGTGAGTCTTGATGGGCCAGATGGATGGGCCCGTGGCTGGATTGGTAAAGGGCAGAGAGCTCCAGTCCGACTCAGACGCCAGCAAGGTGGAGGTGGAGTACTGGTTTGGGCTGGTATCATCAAAGATGAGCTTGTGGGGCCTTTTCGGGTTGAGGATGGAGTCAAGCTCAACTCCCAGTCCTACTGCCAGTTTCTGGAAGACACCTTCTTCAAGCAGTGGTACAGGAAGAAGTCTGCATCCTTCAAGAAAAACATGATTTTGATGCAGGACAATGCTCCATCACACGCGTCCAAGTACTCCACAGCGTGGCTGGCAAGAAAGGGTATAAAAGAAGAAAATCTAATGACATGGCCTCCTTGTTCACCTGATCTGAACCCCATTGAGAACCTGTGGTCCATCATCAAATGTGAGATTTACAAGGAGGGAAAACAGTACACCTCTCTGAACAGTGTCTGGGAGGCTGTGGTTGCTTCTGCACGCAATGTTGATGGTGAACAGATCAAAACACTGACAGAATCCATGGATGGCAGGCTTTTGAGTGTCCTTGCAAAGAAAGGTGGCTATATTGGTCACTGATTTGTTTTTGTTTTTGTTTTGTTTTTGAATGTCAGAAATGTATATTTGTGAATGTTGAGATGTTATATTGGTTTCACTGGTAAAAATAAATAATTGAAATGGGTATATATTTGTTTTTTGTTAAGTTGCCTAATAATTATGCACAGTAATAGTCACCTGCACACACAGATATCCCCCTAAAATAGCTATAACTAAAAACAAACTAAAAACTACTTCCAAAAATATTCAGCTTTGATATTTGGGTTCATTGAGAACATGGTTGTTGTTCAATAATAAAATTAATCCTCAAAATTACAACTTGCCTAATAATTCTGCACTCCCTGTAGTTAAACAAACATATAGCTTAAATTCTAGATTTTGTTTTGGTTCTGAACTTGTAAAATTGCTTCCGTCCTTAACAGGTTAAGGTAATAACAATTATTGTGAAAGGGCCCAGGAGACTGGGCATCTCTGTGCCCTTAAAGAGGACCATACAAAATAAATATAAGGGTTAATTCCCAATAAGAATAAATAACTTCAGGTCCAAGAGGCCTTTAAGGGTGGCACAATTATCATAAAATGGCCCTGGAGATTATGAATTCTGGAATTGTTTGGGTCCTGGGAGACCCCGCTCATTTAAAAAATTTTTTTTAAAAAAATTATTTATTTTTTAAATGATTGTAGAGAGTCAATAAGCTCTTGTGTAATAGAGCTAATCGGCTCTCTATTATTACTTTTGGCCACAGAGAAGAGCAGCACATCTTGCTGCTGTAAGCTGTGAAAACAGAAAGGGTTATTGCCTAGTAAGACCAGTAAGGGCTATTTTTGAAGCCTTTAAAAACACAACACCGTTTAGTGAAGAGCAAATGGTGTCGTTGGTAACTTAAATGTTTTTAAAAGAAATGTTGGCATAAGAAAAAGCAAAATAAGGCAGTGGAGCTCTAGCAAATTGAGCCCATACCATTTGATGATTTAATACAATTAATAAATTGCAGTTGATCTCATAACCTAGCAGAGTTCTTGAGAGCATAGTGATGTGTGTGTGATAATCTAGTACCCTGTAAATTACTAAATAATTGTGTTCGTTGAATGAATGGTTAAGTAGGCTTTGGCTGAGATTAATACCACTCCCTGGCGTTCCATGGATTTGTTCAAGAGTCGCCTATTTAATCAAGTATTTTATTATTGCATTTTAATGATTTATCCATTTAATGCATTAATAAAATAAGTAATGTCGTTCCAGAAATGTATTTTAATCGTATGCTACCTCCCAGGGGTTCATCTCAAATACATACTTGCAAAGGGCGACATATCCCATGCACAGGCTTGTATCTCTGGCAAAAATGTGTGCCAACGGCAAAAAAGAATTTAACTACTTAACAACATTAATGGGGAGAATAAATCTGATTAGATTTTCCCTAACTCTTTAATGACGTGTTTAATAGCATGTGTTATTTTCTGATAAGAAAAACTAATCCCGAATATATGCACAAGTGATGTTATCAAATGTGTGCAAAGTAAATGAGAGAGAAAATAATAATATTTGCACACAGGGAGATTGAAAGATTGACAATAACGCTGAAAATTATTCTATAACTAGAAATGAAATAAACATTGCATTTTGTATCTCTAAATAGTACTATCCACTGTAGTAAATTACAATCATCAGCAAAAATATAATTAGTGAATGAAAGATCAGAAGTCTTAATCTTAGATGTCATTTTCAGTTAATCCTGCTGAGAGTATAGAATGAAGCTATTTCTAAACATACAGACAAACAGTACAAACTCTTTTACTGTCCATAATATGCGGCTAACCTATTTGGCAGCAAAACCTTCTAGTGAATAAGTGGAGGACTGTCATAATTCATCTAAAAATATTTTGAACTGAAAGTTCAAGCTTATAAAGTGCTAATTTATTTATTTATTTATAAAATATTTTACCAGGAAAGATACACCGAGATTTCTCTCATTTTCAAGTATGTCCTTGGTAATACTCCCTTTGAATGTAAAATCTATTAAAGTTCTGGTTTACATCTCAGTGGGCCACTGGGCAGAATTGTCCCACTGTTACCCAATCAAATCAGGAAGTGAACACAATTATAACAGTTCTCTGCAGTCCCCCATAATTTAGGACATTTCCTTCACCCACATTGTTACTCTCCTCACGTGTTTGAGGTCAGCCTTAGATTTAAGAATTCCAGAAAAGACTGACTAGGCATGTATTGGATGTGACCATTCAGCTAGTAGTCTTTTTTTTTTTTTAATGTAAATATGATAATTGGCTGCTAGTTATGAGGAATAATACAGTAATCATAAATCGGATTTGGATATTAACAAAGAACAAAATCCGATTTAGGGGCTTTATCCTTTGGGTCATAACTTTGGTGAATAATTTTGTATCTGCATTAAGCAAAGATATTGGGCGAAGGTTTGGGCAGCTAGTTAGAAGTTTACCAGGTTTGGGAATAGCAATTATATTTGCTTCTAGCATCTCCTTATATATTTGTCCCGTATCTAAAATATTATTGAATTAAACAGTTAAATGGGGAACGAGTAGCTCACTAAATTTGATATAATAAAATGAGGAGAATCCATCAGGTCCTGGAGCTTCGTGTCCTGAAGTTTTTAGTAATGCCATTTAAACCTCCTGTTCTGAAAACTGGATATCTAATGCCTTTGCCTGTGTTGTGGTTATCTGGGGCAAATTTATAGTTCACAAGAATTGATCTATGGTTTGCTGTGTGGATTGTATCACCTCTTTGTTTTGTTCTAAATTATACAATTGTTCATAGAAAACTGCACATTTCTCAAGCATTTGTATCGGGTTACCTACTCTAGTGCCATCTAATCTTTTCAAATATGGAATCTTAGACTGTAAGTTGTCTTTTTATTCCAATTGAGAGGCCAATAGTTTCCCTGTCTTATTACCTTGTGAGTAGTTAGTGTGTTTTAATTTCCTCATTTGCCTCTCCGTAACCTGTAATGGAAGCTTATCTAATTCCCTTTTAATTTTTGTACGTTTATCTAAAGCGTTCTTACTATGGTTTTGTTTGTGTATAGCCTCTATAGCAGCCAATTTCTGTATAAGTCTATTCTGTTTAAGATTATACTGTCTTTTTTTTTGCGCCCCTTGTTGTATCAATGGTCCGCGGATCACCGCTTTTTGAGCCATCCACGTACTACTAGCAATAGAGGTATTTGCATATTGATTTTCCTTAAATAAATTAACAGTGGCAGTGTGTATAGGTGCTACAACCTTTATATCCCCCAATAGTTCCTCATTCAATCTCCATGTAACTCTGCCTCTTAATGAATATAAAGCAGAGAATATGGAGAAAACTGGAGCATGGTCTGACCATGTAATGGGAGCAATTTTAACCTAAAAAATAAAACATCAATAAGGCACATATCAATACGTGAGTATCTGCTATGGACTTTTGAATAAACATGTTTTAGCTAATTTGGACTTTATATTACACTTTTATACTTTATTTTCCATGGTATATACTATATTGTTTTAAATTTGTAATCAATAACATTTTATATTTTTTTCAAACAAAGTCATTTGAAGCCTTAGAGAATCTTCATTTGGGTGGTGCCATCCCCAGAAAATTGGCACTCTGCTTGTTACCCTTAGAGCCAGGATTTGAAGGCTCTAAACAAGATGAGCTCAATATTTACTATTAGATTGAAGTTCACAACTGAAAGATACTGCACATTGGTTATTTCTCTTCTTATATCCACTCTGGAGGAAACAATACTGTGAAAGTGGTGTGTTGCTGCCCCAAAAGCAAAAAGGTTCATCCTACGGAGCCAATATTATATAGGCTCCAGAATATGTGAGTGATTCTAGTTTTTTGTTTAATATGAGATCAGAACTAATTTGTTCCATCTGCACTATTATCTATCTTTTGTCTTACTTTTTTGTCATTTTATGTACCTTCGAACAAATTATCACATTGTAATTGTGGGGTAAGTTTAAAGCACCCCCACACAGACCAAATAGAATTATTTAGCACTCCACTAAGAGGTATTTCATACCACATTTTTGTAGCAAACAGCTCTCTGACCGTGGCAATACAGCGGCAAGAGAACGGCTACTTGGCCAGGGCAACCGCTTCAGCAATGAGCCTTGATGGTGACCTTGAATTACCTGGAATCCCAGTGGTGTTATAGCAGCAATATAGCGGCAGAACTTTCAAAACAGCTTGAACACACTCTGTGTAAACTCATGTTTCTCCATGTCTCTGACATGGAGAAACGCTACATGCATCTACTCTTGCGTGCCGGGAGTCCCACCCTGCCTTGTGACTGTATCTTACTGGGCTTTTACTGTATTAGTATTTAGCTTTTACAATTTCTGACAATACTGCTGCTGATGTAGTCCAAGCACTTAGAAAGTTATTTTGCAAGTATGCTACTAATTGATTTAGCTCCATTGGGCAGACTAGATGGGCCGAATGGTTCTTATCTGCAGTCACATTCTATTGTTGAAGAAGATGTACATATGTCTACTGTTCTTGCTAATGTCTCCTTTGTGTTAAAATGTTGAGCCATGCCAACATCTGGCAAATAATTTACGATTTGTCATATATAGAAACAACTAGGGTGGAAGAGATGCAGTTTGGGGTGTGGGGGGGTGCAATTGCAAGCTTTACATCATGTTAAGAGGTGTGCAGAGTGTAGTATATGTGTCTTAATGGTATAGGATGGACACCGGTGTGGTTGTGATAAATGTGATGGAAGGTATGATTATAGGAAAGTGGTTTAGTGCTTCTGTTTGACTATCCTTTTAAAGTGTTTGCATTCAGAGTAGTTTACATAGATCAGATAGTCATCAGCGTATATGTTATAATACAATAACCAAGCACACTATAAATCGTAACAGTGCTCACATGACAGTGTCATGTTGAAAACATCTTTCTCTATCTAGCGTATAGAATCTATTGAAGGAAGAATGTAATTATTAAATCATGTAACAGATTGAGTGGTTAGAGTTGCGGGACCTGGGGGGATAATCGTTATATGGTGAATGATTAAGTTGTGGAAGGAAACTGAGATTAATGGGAAGGATCAAAAGTAACCCAGTGACTGGGATATCAAGTGTCAGATAGTTAGGTGTATCTTCAAGAGAGATGGCAGATTGTGTATAGTGAGGGGGCTCGTTCCAAAAACAGGAGTCTTGGATTGTTCATGAACAGAATCGAGACTGCAATGATGGAGTGTTTCCAGCAGGTAGCGGTATTCAAGCCTAGTGAAAATGAGAGCTTAGATATGACAACTTGGTTGTAAACTGTAGGTCATAGGGAGGTGATGAAAAAGAGGTACAAAATAGCAGATTGTGGAATAGGAGGCAAGGAGAGGAAGATCACTTAAATTTTGCTAGGTGTATGTGCAGAAAATGTGACAGCATCTAGGACAGTGATGGCGAACCTATGGCACGCGTGCCACAGGTGGCACGCCGGGCCCTTTCTGTGCGCACGCTGCCATAGGTTCGCCAATAATGCAGAGTAGGGACCTGCCTGCCTGAAACGGCAGGCGCCTACTCTGCTTCCGGGTCGGGAGGCAGGGGAGGGATCTGTGATGCAGCTTCCGTGTCCTCCCGCGAGCAAGCTGTGTGGAGTGTTGCCGCGTGTTACCATGGCAACGCTCCACACAGCATCGCGCGGGAGGCGAAGGGAGCTGCTGCAAAGATCCCTCTCCCTGCCTCCAGACCCGGAAGACTGTTCGCCACCACCGGACCACCAGGGATTGCTGTGTCCCCCCCTTCCTTCATTAGAGGTAAGAAGGAGGAAGGGGGGGACTGATTTAAAATACTTTTTTCATTTTTTATTAAAGCACCTTTAGCCCTACCCCCCACACAGCACCCCTACCCCCCACAGAGTACCCCTACCCCCCCACACACACAGTACCCCTACCCCCCCACAGAGTACCCCTACCCCCCACACAGCACCCCTACCCCCCCACAGAGTACCCCTACCCCCCCACACACACAGTACCCCTTCCCCCCCACACAGTACCCCTACCCCCACACAGTACCCCTACCCCCCACAGAGTACCCCTACCCCCCCACACACAGTACCCCTACCCCCTCACAGAGTACTCCTACCCCCCACACACACAGTACCCCTACCCCCCACACAGTACCCCTACCCCCCACACAGCACCCCTACCCCCCACAGAGTACCCCTACCCCCCACACAGTACCCCTACCCCCACACACAGTACCCCTACCCCAACACAGTACCCCTACCCCCCCACAGCAGCCCCCCCTACCCCCCATATACAGCACCCCTACCCCCACACACAGCACCCCTACCCCCACACACACCACCCCTACCCCACACACAGCTCCCCTACCCCCCACACAGCACCCCTACCCACACACAGCTCCCCTACCCCACACACAGCACCCCTACCCCCCACACACAGTACCCGTACCCCTACCCCCCCACAGCACCCCTACCCACAGCACCCCTAACCACCCACAGCATCCCTACCCCCCCACAGCACCCCTACCCCCACACACAGTACCCCTACCCCCCACAGCACCCCTATCCCACAGCATCCCTCCCATCCCCCACACCCAGCATCCCAGCCCTCCCCCACACCCAGATTCCCTCCCCTCCCCTACACCCAGCATCGCTCCCCACCCCTACCTCCACACACAGCACCCCTACCCCCATACACAGCACCCCTACCCCCACATAGCACCCCTACTCCCCACAGCACAGCACTCCTACCCCTGCACAGCAGCCCTACCCCCCACACAGCACAGCACCCCTGTCTCACACACACACACACACACACCACCCCTCACACACACACACCACCCCTCAAACACACACACACCACCCCTCATACACACACACACCACCCCTCACACACACACCACCCCTCACACACACACACCACCCCTTACACACACACACACCACCCCTCATACACACACACACACACACCACCACTCATACACACACACACACCACCCCTCACACACACACCACCCCTCACACACACACCACCCCTCACACACACACACCACCCCTCACACACACCACCACTCATACACACACCACCACTCATACACACACACACACACACACACACACCACCCCTCACACACACACACACACCACCCCTCACACACACACACACCACCCCTCAAACACACCTCTCACACACACAGCACCCCTCATACACACACACACACAGCACCCCTCACACACACACACAGCACACACAGAAACCCTCAGACACACACAGCACCCCACACACAGCACACACACAGCACCCCTCAATGCCCCTTAAACTACACCCCTCAATGCAGTATGTGTGTGTATTCAGCAGTCTGTGTGTGTGCGTGTATTCCGCAGTCTGTGTGTGTGTGTGTGTGTGTGTATTCAGCAGTCTGTGTGTGTGTACTCAGAGGACTGTATGTGTGTGTATTCAGCGGACTGTGTGTATGTATTCAGCAGTCTGTGTGTATGTATTCAGCAGTCTGTGTGTATGTATTCAGCAGTCTGTGCGTGTGTACTCAGCAGTCTGTCTGTATGTGTATTCAGCAGACTGTGTGTGTGTGTATTCAGCAGTCTCTGTATTCAGCAGTCTTGTGTGTGTATATTCAGCAGACTGTGTGTATGTATTCAGCAGTCTCTGTGTGTATGTATTGCATTTGTTGGAGATACTAATAAATATAAGCTTAATTTTATCTATTTATATCATTATTTAAAATTTGTATTATTGAACTCTCTGCTGTTGATTTCTTTTAAAACAAAAGTTGTTAATTAGTTCGGACAACAGTACGAGTTGTTTTTTCTAAACTTAAACCTCAGTATTGAGGTTTAATTGCCGTGTTGGCACTTTAAGGAAAAAAAAGTTGCCATGTATTGCGGTTTGGGCACTCGGGCTCAAAAAGGTTAGCCATCACTGATCTAGGAGAAAATCAAGAAAAGACACAATAGTTAAGGTCAGATGTAACATGGGTAAAAGGAAAATATTTAGATGTCCTCTACAAAATTGGTATTGCAGCCATGACAAGAGATGAAGTCAGATGGGAGGCTGTATATAGAGAAAACAGAGGCCAAGTGTCAGGATAGGTCATTACCCAGTACACAGAAAAGTGACACGGGAGAAAACAAAAATAGACAGATACATATTACCAGACCTGGGAGTACAAAGAATAAGTAATGCCAAGATATAATCCAAATCCGTAATAATAAAGGTACAATGAATTCAATGAAATAAGCCAATGACTGGAATGCAGAAATCAGAATGGTTAAGACAACCAATGATCATTAAACCAGAATCAAGCAATAAAGGTACACACTCTCAGATAACCAATAATTAAACTACAACAAGGCACTGAACATATGTAAACTTCAAGTATTTCTAGGCCTGGGACGTGTCTTTGATATTCAAACCCCTAATACATAAGTGGGCATTGGCAATGATGTGATTTTCTGTCGATTATGTCATGCAGTGGCTTCATTATGTTATAAAAAGAGCGGGTCTAACATCAGAAACATTGGCAAAGATGTTTGAAGGTGTTAAACTGGTGTGGTGCCTACTTGGAGATGTATGGGGCAACAAGTGAGTGGCATGGCACAATGGTTTTATCCTGTGGAACACTAACTAGAATAGAAATTGGTAGTGAGGATTAATTTTTCCAAAAAATTGTGTGGAAGCCAGGAGAGGGCAGCATAACTAATACTAAGGTTGGTAGAGATTGAGTGAAGAGTTGATCTCTGTATTAAGCATATGGATGTGCTAGGATAAACATGGTTAAGAGCTTAGAATACTGTATTTGGGCAAATAAATTCTAGACTAAAATGAGCACTAGTCTGTTAACTGAGTAGGATGTAAGTCAGCTTGCATAGTTAGGAGGGTAGAATGGGAGCTGGTGAAGGTAGCTAGAAGATTGGTGTAATATTGTCATGTTACCTTTGATGCTGACTACAGTGCCGGTTTTGGTGTCAAAGTAATAATGAAGACCAATATAAGGGTGTCCTGACCTATATAAACCCCTTCTCTTTGCCTTGTGATGGTTTACATTTGGTTCCTGATTAGCAAGTTTAAAATAAAAGTTTTTATTTCACTCGAGAAAGCCTTTATATAAGGAGAAACGCATTGTGAATTATTTAGAACTTTTAACTGTTTTTATTGGTAATAAAGTATTATTTGGCTTCTGTATTTGTGTTGCCAAATACTATTTACTTTTTGATATTTTATTTGTATTTATTTTTTTACCTAGCATTCTGTTAATATGTACAATATCGTGAGCAACCAGAAAAAAATATCCTAGGTGGGAATACTGCTCCGAAAATTGTGATTAAGATTTTATTATCATCTACATATTTATTGTCAAAGAGAGCACTATATGGTTTCCACTTGTTCTGTTTGGTGTGGTTCCTAAGATTCACTATCCTGCTGCTGAGAATATCCTAAAGATATATATATCTGTATATACCACTGTACGCTACATACACTGGAGCTGGTTAAGTTCTGTAACGGACCGTTTCACTTACAAGAGGATAAAACCCAGTTTAGGCGATATCCCCCTTTTCCATAGACCAGCAGCTACAGCAATCACCACTCTCCCGAACTGCAAACTGTACGAATTCTGGAATCAGCCGAACAGGAAAAGCATACAATCCGCTTACACTCCTGGCAGTCAGCATACAATCCAATTCCCCCAAAAACGAGACGACACTTCGGTTTGAGGGTCAAGCAGAATCTGAGGTCCTGGCACACCCAGCCTGGTTTTTATTATGGTTGTGCACATACAGGACACACCCAGGGGGAGGCATAAAATAACCAATCAAGTAACAGTACAACCCACACATCCCCTCCCCTCAGATAAGCAGTTAACATAATTTATTACATACAGTAAAAATACAGTTTCCACACATACTCTGTAACTTTAAAACCATACATCACATTCACATAAAAATACATATCCACAATCAATCCATTCAGGGAACAACATATTAAAAAATGGATCAGACCAGGGGTTCAAAAGTTAGTAAAAGTATCTTTTGTTCCCCCTGGCTGGCAGTATTTTAATCTGGCTCAAACAGGAAAAGTAAAACATCCTCTCAATGCATCCTGGCTTCCTCCCTTCTGCCCTGGAGATAATTGGAGAAGTAATCCAATTATCTCCCAGGTCAAAGACAAAACTCCATTACACATGTGGGGACCTAAATACATGATTATGTTTTAAAATATATAAAGTTACTTTTTATACATTAAACACAGACATGAGATAGCTCAGGTCTGCGTGCACATTATTAGGTGAATGGCATGCAGACCACACAAATACAGTTTAATTGCCATGGAGCCAAAGTCTTTCCCATAGTCTTTCATTATATGAATAGGCTCCATGGCATAGCTATCTGGGGGTATCACTGCTCACACAGGGCAAGTACCGAATGGCCCCACTGTGTTTAAAGGGCCAGAATGAGTGACATGCACTCTGTTAGGGCCGAATAAGTTTTGTAAAAGGGTCCAATCTCCCAGGGCCATAGTCCAAAGGCAAGAGGCGGGCAAGCAGCCCCCTCCAAGGACACGTGCCGAGGTCGGTTTCGCCACAAGTTCCACTTCATGTGAGTTGCCAATCACACATTTGTGTATTGTGTGTATTCCATTTGTTTCTTTTAAAATAAGTTTTATTAAAGTTTTAAAAATATTTCAACAAATTATAAGGAATAGACAAACATTCTATTCGGGGTAGGAAAGGAAAGGGGAACTTGGAAGAGGGAAACGGTATCCATATTAGTAGCAAACAAAATTATGTTTATGAACAATGATTGTACAAAATTAAAATTTAACAATAAATCAATTTTATAAACAATATACTTTTTTAATTTCTTCTTCCCATTTATCCCAATCACCTTTAAGTTTTGTAAATGAATACATAGTTTTCCTATGTGACATTTCATGTGCTTTATTATCAAACATTAAATTCAAAACTTTTTTAAGTGATGGTACATTCTTGGATTTCCAGTATCGTGGTAGGCATGAAATAGCAGCAATCTGGGTGTGGCCTATTATTATTCTATTTCTTCTATTGACGGACTCCGGGATTTTTGGAATAGTGCAAGTTCGACTTAAGAATTAAGTTGGGAATCATTTTTCAATAACTGGTTATTTTGGGACAATATGTGGGCCATATTTCCCATACCCCCACAATCTCTCCAACACCAGTCAGAGAACATATTATTTATATTGTGCAATCTAGATGGAGCCAGGTACCAACGATATAGAATTTTGTAATGATTCTCAAAATGGTCAGTACAGAAAGAAATTCCTTTTAGAGCTTTAAAGAAACTGTACCATTCCTCAAGCCTATATTATGTACTTAACTCCGTCTCCCATGGCACCATATGTTTCAGTTTAACTATTGGGTTAGTGTTGTACAGCGAGCAACACATAGATAATGTACCCTTTCTGTTTGGGTCATATAAAAAAACTTTTTCTAGTGTTGATATCTCTAATGACATATAGTTCTTGTCAGTTTCTGATACGTTATATAGTTCTTCAATAATCAACATACACTCAGATTCACAGTCATTCATTAGTCCATACTTAATTTTCATTTTTTCAAACAAAAGAATGTCATTGCCATGAAAAAAAGCTATCTAAATTTGTTATGTAGTATTTTTTCCATAATTCTATGTTCAAGGATTGTATATGTTCTTTCAATACTTCAATTGGCATTGTTCTATATAATCTTGAAGTACGGCTATTCTTAAACACATTGTCCACATTGTTTTAGTTGATAAAAATCATTTAGTAATTCTAGGTCTTATTTCAGGACACACCCAAGGTATCTCCGTGAGTTTAAATGGGAAAATTTCTAACTCTTCCATTTCCATCCATCTTGGCTTATTAACTTGGCTTTTAGAACTTTAACATTTATTCCATTTGTTTCTGACATATTGCAATGTTTTTTTGTTCTTTTTATACGTATCAACAGATTCAAGCTATTGTAAAGAACCTGTTTTACTTCTTCTCAAGAGAAGAAAGCCAGTTACTTTTGGGACTGTCGGATATAATTTGTATATACTTGTATTCATTTTGTCCTTTTTTGGTTTATTTTCTGGCATAATATATACCCGATTTGTGCATATTTTTGTTGTTCTATTGATTTTTAAAAAAACATTATATATATTGTACTTTGTATTTTATCTTTAGCAGTTTGCGGGAACCCTTCACTTTTGGTTTGCGTTCCTTATTTTTCTCCTTTTTGTTCAGTTGATTAGCGCTTATCCATCCTCTATTGTTAACAAATAAATGTTGTAGCCTTAATATTACTTTAGGTATCCCAAATCATTTTGCGCCTAATGTATAAGTTATGGAGTATCCATAAATAGACTATGCTTTAAAAATGAATCGTGTAATTAAGCGTACTAAGATGAATTCATAGAAACATAGAAACATAGAATGTGACGGCAGATAAGAGCCATTCGACCCATCTAGTCTGCCCAATATTTCGAAAATACTTTTATGACAAGTTTGTCTGTTACACTATTAAGTCTACAGTAATGCTGCATATATTCCTCCACAAATAGCATTTTAAGTTAATCCTATGAATTCCCCATAGTTTTGCTGATACTCTGTTTGAGGTCTCAGGATTAAAAAATGCAGAACAAAGACCTTGAAAAATGCAGAACAAAGACCCTCAAAGCAGCAATGAATTTGTTGTAAATGAAAGGGAAATACAAGGAAATTAACATCATTTATAAAAACTACTTGTATGACTTTGAGTAAAAAATAATAAAAATAAAACATACATTGATCAGCCACAACATTAAACTACTGACAGGTGCAGTGAATAGCATTGATTATATTATTACAATGGCACCTGTCATGGGGTAGGATATATTAGGCAGCAAGTGAACAGTCGTTTCTTGAATTGCATGTGTTGGAAGCAGGAAAAGTGGGCAAGTGAAAAGATCTAAGTGACTTTGACAGGGGCCCAATAGTGATGGCTAGACAACTGGGTCAGAGCACCTCCAAAAGGTCTTGTATGCAGTGGATAGTACCTACCAAAAGTCTGTCAAGGAAGGACAACCAGTGAACCAGCATCAGGGTCATATTGATGCACGTGAGTGCAGGGCCGGATTAAGAGCCCAGTGGGCCTGGTGCTGATAATTATGATGGGCCTAATTACAAAATCTTATTGACCAAAAACACTAAAACAGTCCTACCTCCTAAGCGTCATGTATCTGATGGAGATGATGCTGTAGGGAAACTCATAGGATGCAACTATGAGAAAACACATACCCTTTGCTAATCTCATGCTTTCATCTTTCAAGTAAACCCATACCCCCTAACAGCAGTGTCCAGTAAAGCAGGAAGTCTATGGATGCGGTAAAAGGGTGGGCTACTGACACAAATCACATAACCAGAACGGCCGAAAGGGCGAACATACACAAAAAGGGGGAATGTATGTGTCCCTATGTCTCCCAGTGTCCCCATGTCACTAGGGGACATTGAGAGACATTGGGACACTGGGAGACATGGGGACACAGATACTAGGGAACACTGGGAGACCTGGGAAATCTGAGACTCTTGGGGATACTGGGTGACAGACACGAGGGGACACGAAGAGACATGGGGCACTGAGACACTGTGATATATAGGGGACACTGGAGACTTGATAAAAACCTGGGTACAGGTCAAAATGTTGCGGTGTCCAATAAACCTGCTTAAAGCTATCACAGTGAGTGCCTGAGATTTTTTTCTTTTATACTAGGGGACACAGACACTACGGGCACAGAGACACTACGGGCACAGAGACACTACGGGCACAGAGACACTACGGGCACAGAGACACTACGGGCACAGAGACACTACGGGCACAGAGACACTATAGGCACAGAGAGACATGGGGCACTGAGAGACACTGATACATAGGGGACACTGATACATAGGGGACATTGGAGACTTGATAAAGACCTGGGTACAGGTCGAAACGTTGCGGTGTCCAATAAACCTGCCTAAATCTATCACAGTGAGTGCCTGAAATTTTTTCTTTTATACTAGGGGACACTGAGACACTAGGAGACATGGGGACACAGAGACATTGGGAGACTAGGGGACTTTGGGAGTCTAGGGAACACTGAGACACTAGGGACACTGGCACACTACAGACACTGAGAAACACCAGGGACACATGGGGATACTGAGATACTAGGGACACTGCCTGGGAGACATGGGGACACTGCCATGTCTCCTATGTCTCAAAGTCGCCCAGTGTCCCCATGTCTCCCTGTGTCTCCATGCCTCTCAGTGTCCCCATGTCGCCCAGTGTCCCCTAGTGTTTGTATCCCCATGTCTCCCAGTGTCCCTTAGAGTCTGTGTACTCATGTATCCCAGTGTCCTGATGTCACTAGGACACTAGGGGACACTTAGAGACATGGGGACACTGGGAGACATGGGGCCACTGAGCCACTAGGGACAGTGGCTGGGAGACATGGGGACACAGACTAGGGGCCACTGGGAGACATGGGGCCACTGTGTCCCTAGTGTCTCAGGGTCATGGGCGTCCGAATGGGGGGTAAAGGGGATTTTTCAGCTTGTGCTGCTATTTTTCGTTTTGGTGTGAGAATACAGTGCAATACCAGCGCTGGCCAGTAGGTGGCTACAGCTTATCCCTGCCTCTCTCTCATGACTGAAACCGCAGGGGAGCAGCACAGAGGCAGCCTACAGAGCAGGTAAGTGAGGGATGGTGGGTGGGGGAGACCGCATAGAGTAAGGTAAATTAGAAGGAGCAGAAAGGTTCTGAAAGGGGCAGGAGGGGTCATCAAGGAATAGAAAGGGGCAGCAAGAAGCAGGAAGGGGTCGAAAGGTTTTCAAGGAGCAGGAGGGTAAAGTAGAAGGAGCAGCAAGGAGCAGGAGGGGTCAGCAAGGAGCAGGAGGGGTCAGCAAGGAGTAGAAAGGGTCTGCAAGAGGCAGGAGGGGTCAGCAAGGAATAGGAAGGGGCAGCAGGAAGGGTAGGGACGGTCTGCAAGGAGCAGGAGGGGTCACCAAGGAGTAGGAAGGGTCTGCAAGGAGCAAGAGGGGTCAGCAA
Source organism: Pelobates fuscus (assembly GCF_036172605.1). Taxonomy (NCBI): domain Eukaryota; kingdom Metazoa; phylum Chordata; class Amphibia; order Anura; family Pelobatidae; genus Pelobates; species Pelobates fuscus. The sequence continues at coordinate 92,390,291 of NC_086325.1, read as the reverse complement.
GGAGTAGGAAGAGGCAGCAAGGAGTAGGAAGAGGCAGCAAGGAGCAGGAAGAGGCAGCAAGGAGCAGGAAGAGGCAGCAAGGAGCAGGAAGGGGCAGCAAGGAGCAGGAAGGGGCAGCAAGGAGTAGGAAGGGGAAGCAAGTAGTAGGAAGAGGCAGCAAGGAGTAGGAAGAGGCAGCAAGGAGCAGGCGGGGTCAGCAAGGAGTAGAAAGGGTCTGCAAGGGGCAGGAGGGGTCAGCAAGGAGTAGTAAGGGTCTGCTAGGAGTAGGAAGGGGCAGCAAGGAGAAAGAAGGGGCAGAAAGGAGTAGGAAGGGTCTGCAAAAAGCAGGAAGAGTCTGCAAGGAGCAGGAAGGGTTTGCAAGGAGCAGGAAGGGGCAGCAAGGAGCAGGAAGGGGCAGCAAGGAGCAGGAAGGGGCAGGAAGAATCAGAAGGAACAGAAAGGATCAGCAAGGGGCTGCAAGAAGCTGGAAGGGGCAGAAAGAAGCAGGAAGGGCAGTAAGAAGCAGGAATGGTCTGCAAGAAGCAGGGAGGGCCATCAAGGAGCAGGAAGAGCCATCAAGAAGCAGAAAGGGATCCGAAAGAGAAAGGAGCAGAAGGGCGCAAAATAAGCAGAAAGTAGCAGAAAGGTAAAGGAGCAGAAGGAGCCTCAGAAGACAAAGAAGACAAATGAAGGAGAAGATAATGAGATTGGAGCACTTCATTCTGGACACCACATCATAAGGCGTTGGTACCTGGGCCTGGCAGGGAAACTTTGGACCTTCTCATCTCGCCAGGTAAAACCAAACAATATCAGTGTTAATGTGTTCACTTTTATTTACTGAGTGTCAGGAAACACAGAGGGCCACTGGGTAGGGGTGCCGCTAATTGGCTAGATGGGTCAGCTAGCCCTCTAAGCCAATCAGTAGCTCCTCATTCATAAAAACTTAAAACATTTTTATGAATCGGGAACTAGCGATTGGCTTAGAGTGTCAGCTGACCACTCTAGCCAATCAGCGGTACCCATGCCCAATGTCAATCTGCACTTCCTGACACTCTGTTTCAGAAGTCGAATACCACTGAGCGACCTGGAGATCTGGAGCTGAAGGAAGCCTTTGGGGGTAAACCATTTGAGAGCGGTTTCACCCCTTCAAAGAAAGAGCACCCAGGGGCCTCCTTGCATCACAGCATTTTCATTTAGATAAAGTTGTTATGGTGACCAGAATGTTCCTGTAATTTGATGAAAGGAATACTATAGTGTCAGGAATACAAACATATATTCCTGACACCATAGTTGTGAAAACGCTATTCATCCTTGCTTTATGTGAAAATGACTATGCTCCTTCCCTTTCATGACACTGTCAAAAGGGGGCCAAGCATGGATGTCATTACAATTATGCACCCCCCCCCCCCCCAGAAAAATTCCTGCGGACGTCCATGCTCAGGGTCCCCATGTTCCCCAGTGTCCCAATGTCTCAGGCGTCCCCATGTCTCGGAGCTGCTGTCTGGTCTCTCTGTGCAGAGCTGCTCCCCCGCGGATCAGTGAGTAGAGAGAGGCAGGGAGGGAGATGCCGTAACTTCTTATCACTGCCTCTCTCCACACAAACAGCGACCCCTACTGGCCGGCGCTGGTATTGCAGAATAATCTATGTTTATACTGAGACAGACATTTGTATTGCCGGTATTACTGCAATACCGGCACCGGCTAGGCAGCCTCAAATACCTGAGAAATACTTCTGAGATATACCTGGCAACCCTAATAAATACATGAGAAATACCTGGCAACCCTAAGAGAAGTGTGTAAAAAAAAAATAAAAAAATATTTTTTTTAAACCAATGGGCCTATTCCATGGGCCTGGAGCTGCAGCTCCATCAGCCCCTATGTTAATCCGGCCCTGCGTGAGTGGGGGAGGGGGGTGAGGCTGGTCCGATCACACAGAAGAGCTACTGTAACTTAAAGTGCTAAAAAACTTAATGCTGCCCATGGTAGAACATATTTAATGCCGCAGTGCATTGCAGTTTGCTGCATATGGGGCTGCAAACTGATCATTGTTCCCATAATGCCCCCTTTTTACTGCCTAAAGTACCTTTAGTGTTGATGTGAGTATCAGAACTGGACCACTGCACAATGAAAGAAGGTTGCCTGGTATGATGAATCACATTTTCTTTTAGAGCAGGTGCATGACCGGGTGCGTGTGCATCGTTTACTTGGGTGAGAAGGCAGGTCGGCAGAGTCAGTTTTTTGCTCTGGACAATGTTCTGCTGGGAAACTTTGGGTCCAGGCATTCATGTGGATGTTACTTTAACATGTACCCAGTGGTGTATCCTGGTTTTGTGCTGCCCTAGGCAGGACAAAACTCAGGCGCCCCCCCCCGCGCGACACCCCCACCCAACCCTTCGCCCCCCCCCCCCGTCCAGCCTTCTAAATACACACACACAAATTCACTGACAGATACGCATACACTAGCTAACAGACACACACACACACTCACTGTCAGACACACACACTCTCTGATATATAATATAATATATATATAATATAATATATATAATATAATATATTATATAATATATATATAATATATAAATAATATATATAATAATATATATATATATAATATAATATATATAATAATATATATATATATAATATAATATATATAATAATATATATATATAATATATATAATTATAATATATATATAATAATAATATATATAATATATATAATAATATATATATAATATATAATAATATATATATAATATATATAATATATATATAATATATATAATATATATATAATAATATATATATATATATAATAATATATATATATAATATATATATAATAATAATATATAATAATATATATAATAATAATATATATATAATATATATATATATATATAATAATATATATATAATAATATATATAATAATAATATATATTATATATAATATATATATATAATAATATATATATAATAATATATATAATAATAATATATATTATATATAATATATATATATAATAATATATATATAATAATAATATATAATATATATATATATATAATATATATATCATAATAATATATATAATAATAATATATAATATATATATATATATATATTATTATATATATATATTATTATTATTATATATATATAATATATATATAATATATATATAATAATAATATATAATATATATAAATAATAATATATATAATATATATATAATAATAATATATATATATATAATATATATATAATAATAATATATATATATATATATAATATATAATTAATTTAACCTACCCCCCCAGCCTCCTTACCTTTGGGAATGCTGGGGGGGTTTCATTACCTCCCTGGGGTCTAGTGGGGCTGCCGGTCGGGCTGCTGGGCTGGTTGCTGGGCGGGCGGCTGGCGAGGGAGCTCTTCCTCTGAGCTGTCTGCTCAGCTCCCTCGCGCGCCGCAGAGTGAGGCTGGGAGCCGGAAGATGACGTCATCTTCAGGCTCCCAGCCTCACTCTGCGGCGCGCGAGGGAGCTGAGCAGAGAGCTGAGAGGAAGAGCTCCCTCGCCAGCCACCCGCCCAGCAACCAGCCCGGCAGCCCAGTTAGCCGCAAGGCTAACAAGGCATTTGCCCTGGGCATTTGGGGGCGGCGTTTTTTGCCGCCCCCTGGAAAATGCCGCCCAAGGCAAATGCCTTGTTTGCCTCGCGGCTAATACGCCCCTGCATGTACCACCTAAAGATTAACTCACATTTCCTGAGCTCCTAGAAGTGGTTCTGTTATATATTACTGTCAACCGCTACAGAACAAAGCTATTGGTAGCTTTTAGTAGTTCAGCAAAGTGCGAGTTAGTCCTCTCTACAATTTATTAATACTTACAATAGATGTGACATAGTGCACTATTATTTTGTTTTGTTTTTTCTTTTGAGGTTTCTTGAAAGCTTAAATTATTTACTGACTCCTAATAGATGTTTGCATATGTATATACATATTGCACCATAACGCCATTTTAAGCACTGGTTTTACTTTTTTGACTGGGTTCATCACCTAATTTTGTATATCACGCAAGGTTTTGAGAATCCTTGCAGACTTACTGCTGCCACCTATTGAATTATTATAACTAGAGATTGTTGCAGACCACGTACACCCCTTCATGGCAATGGTGTTCCATGATGGCAGTGGCTTCCTTCAGCAGGATAATGTTCCATACCACACTGCAAGAAATGTCCAGGAATGGTTTGATTTATGACAAAAGGTTCAAGTTGTTCAAGGTGTTGCCTTGGCATCAAAATTCCCCAGATCTCAATCCAATTGAGCATCTGGGCGATGTTTTGGAACAACAAACAAACCCAATTTGTGGAGACTCCACCTCACAACTTGCAGGAGTTAAAAGATACTCTACTTACGTCTTAGTGCCAGATACCACAGGACATGTGCAGGGGTCTTATGCCTCAACACATCAGAGTTATTTAAGCAGCACGAGGGGGACCTACGTGATAGTAGGCAGGTGGTTTTAATGTTATGGCTGATCAATGTACATATAAGAAATAAAACCCTCTACTTTAGCATTTAAAACACAGTGTGCAGCATTATATGATACACATCTTTATCTGTTTTAAACATCTATGAACCTACTATGTGTGTGTCCATGGTGATATGAGAAAAAAACGGAAAGGTAAAGGAGCAGAATCACCCTTTGAAATCAGAGTAGTTTAATCTTTCTTGACAGGCTGTCATACAAATCCTCAACCACAGACATGGAAAAATGAATTTATTGATCAGTGTGTATTGTAATCCGAGATTATGAATCATAAATCAAATCTCATGCAACCTAGCAAGAGCATCCTCACTTGCACAGACCTCAACTTGTATATGTTGCACTCCTATGTTGTAGCTTCCTCCTTTTTACATCTCTGCCATTTCTGACACACTGGAAAGTTTGTTACATATGCACTGCTCAGCCCACTCCTGTGCTAAACACACTTATTCTACTTCCATTGTCGGTATGTTCTCTCATCATTCTAAATGGCTCCTTGATATCTTCTTTATTTTTACTCTGTCCTATGGCTAATCCATTCTCTACCTTATATATATATATATATATAGTGTAGATTGGATTAGCCAAATTTCTCCAGTAGACAAGATGCCAAAATACCAGAGTATTGCTTCAGACCTGAGGAAGAGAGGAAACTATTGAAAGCTTGTCTTTGAAATATCATGTTAGTCCAATAAAAAAAGGTATCAGTGCATACTGCAATACTCTGGTATTTTGGCATTATATATATATATACACAGGTGATACTCGAAAAATTAGAATATCGTGCAAAAGTTCATTTATTTCAGTAATGCAACGTAAAAGGGAAAACTAATATATGAGATAGACGCATTACATGCAAAGCAAGATAGTTCAAGCCGTGATTTGTCATAAGTGCGATGATTATGGCTTACAGCTCATGAAAACCCCATATCCACAATTAGAAATTGAATTAGAATATTGTAAAAAAGGTGCAATATTCTAGGCTCACAGTGTCCCACTCTAATCAGCTAAGTAAGTCATAACACCTGCAAAGGGTTTCTGAGCCTTTAAATGGTCTCTCAGTCTTGTTCAGTAGGAATCATAATCAGGGGGAAGACTGCTGACCTGACAGTTGTGCAGAAAACCATCATTGACACCCTTCATAAGGAGGGAAAGCCTCAAAAGGTAATTGCGAAGGAAGGTGGACATTCCCAAAGTGCTGTATCAAAGTACATTGATAGAAAGTTATTTGGAAGGAAAAAGTGGGGAAGAAACAGGTGCACAAGCAGCAGGGATGACCACAGCCTGGAGAGGATCGTTAGGAAAAGGCCATTCAAATGTGTTGGACTTTTCACAAGGAGTGGACTGAGGCTGGAGTCAGTGCATCAAGAGCCACCACACACAGACGGATCCTGGACATGGGCTTCAGATGTCGGATTCAGAGAAGGGCTACTAAACTGGTTAATGGATTGCAGGATAAAACTTACCAGGAAAGGTTAAAGGATCTTAATATGTATAGCTTGTAGGAAAGAAGAGACGGGGGATATGATAGAAACATTTAAATACATAAAGGTAATCAACTCAGTAAAGGAGGAGACTATATTTAAAAAAAGAAAAACTACCACAACAAGAGGACGTAGTCTTAAATTAGAGGGACAAAAGTTTAAAAATAATATCATGAAGTATTACTTTACTGAGAGGGTAGTGGATGCATGGAATAGCCTTCCAGCTGAAGTGGTAGAGGTTAACACAGTAAATGAGTTTAAGCATGCGTGGGATATGCATAAGGCTATCCTAACTATAAGATAAGGCCAGGGACTAATGAAAGTATTTAGAAAATTGGGCAGACTAGATGGGCCGAATGGTTCTTATCTGCCGTGACATTCTATGTTTCTATGTTTTCCTCTTGTCAAGCCGCTCCTGAACAACAAGCAACGTCAGGAGCGTCTTACATGGGCTAAAGAAAAATAGACCTGGTCTGTTGCTCAGTGGTCCAAAAAGAAAAGAGGACTTTTCTGATAAGAGCAACTTTTGCATCTCATTTGGAAACCAAGGACACAGAGTCTGGAGGAAGAATGGAGAGGCACACACTGCAAGATGCTTGAAGTCCAGTGTGAAGTTTCCACAGTCTGTGTTGATTTGGGGAGCCATGTCATCTGCTGGTGTTGGTCCACTGTGCTTCATTAAGTCCAGGGTCAACGCAGCCGTCTACCAGGAGATTTTGGAGCACTTCATGCTTCCTTCCACAGATGAGCTTTATGGGAATGCAGACTTCATTTTCCAGCAGGACTTGGCACCTGCCCACACTGCCAAAAGCACCAAAGCCTGGTTCAATGACCGTGGGATTACTGTGCTTGATTGGCCAGCAAACTCGCTGAACTGAACCCCATAGAGAATCTATGGGGCATTGCCAAGAGAAAGATGAGAGACATGAGACCAAACAATGCAGAAGAGCTGAAGGCCGCTATTAAAGCATCCTGGTCTTCCATAATACCTCAGCAGTGCCACGCCGCAGGTGTAAGCCATAATCATCGCACTTATGACAAATCATGGCTTGAACTATCTTGCTTTGCATGTAATGCGTCTATCTCATATATTAGTTTCCCCTATACGTTTTTCATGATCTGCTCTGCTCTGTTCTGATGTCTGGACTTGGCTTCTGGTATCCAGTACTCTTTTTGCTATTCTTGCTTAGTTTCCCTTGTTTTTTTGGTTTTCTATTCTATATCTGGTTTTCTTTTCTATGTCTGGTTTTCTTTATGCTGGGATTTCTGGGTTCATTCCTATAATCCGTCCCTGGATTTCCCAGTCTCCAGGTTTCCTTTAAATGTTTGTTTTATGTTGCCACGCCCGTTTGTTTTCCATCATTCACTCTGTTTCAGTGTTCCTGCAGGCAGCTGCTCACTGCTTCTGCCCTTTCTTGCAGGTAAGTGCTATATATGTCTTTTGGTTGTTTTAGCATACATTAGGCAGTGTAGGACCTGCCAGATATGGGGTACATTGGTGTTGTTGGCAGGCTTATGCAATGTATGATCATATAGTGTGACTAAATCCCCATGATTTCCATATGTAGTACTTAGTTATTTCTTCTCTTGTTTTGCCTATGTTATCCTGTCTTGTTTTAGTTTGTATACCCAGTCCATGTCAGTCCTGTCCAGTCATGCCCATGTTATGTTTATGTTTTCCTCATGTCTTGTGTATATGTTCTGGGTTTAGCTTACTATCTTTCTCTGGTTCTGGGATCTATTAGTTCTGTCTTGTTTTCATGTTTGGTGCCTATCTCTAGTCTTGCCTTGTTTCTACGACTGGATACAATCTTGCTGTAGAGCCTCCCTATTCAGCTCCTGGGAGGTCTGCTTAATTTCCAAGCTTCTAGTTCCTGTTATCCGCATAAGCTGAATCAGGGTCTTCGTATGTGGCTGCACAAACGCTGGTGCTCAACACCAGGGGGCGTGCGGTTACCCTGCACCAGACCCTGCTAATCCACCTCCACGCTGAAGACTCCCATTTAACATCAGGCATAATGGGTCCCGGTCCTTGCTCCCCAGCCTGAACACTGTGTCTGGGTTCCGGGCACCGGACTACCACCCTGACAACGTTGCATTACTGAAATAAATTAACTTTTGCACAATATACTAATTTTTCTAGTATCACCTGTGTGTGTATGTATGTATGTATGTATGTATGTATGTATGTATGTATGTATGTATGTATGTATATATATATATATATATATATATATATATACACACATATATATATATATAGGTAAAAGGAGAGAAAAGGCTGCGCCAAAAATGACTTAAAAATACAGTAAAATAAGTCCCAATAAAAGTAAACAAGTAAAACGAAGGATAAATGTCAATGTTTGTTGTACTGGATACACTGGTGGAGTGTTCTCTCTTCTTGTGATGCTTTGAATCCTCCCGTGATATGTAAAATATAAAAGGGAAAAGGACCAATTGTGCAGGTTGTGGGGTACGTAGTAGGTAAAAAAAAATGTGTAAAGAACTCACATTTGCATGAGCTATAACCAGCTCAAGTGGAATAGGCGTTCTGCAGTATAATCCCTGCTAGTAGGATATCACGGAAATCTGGTCCACTTTGGGTCTGGTGCTGTCCAATTCTCAGGAGAAGGGAGAGAAATATATAGACAACAGATAGTGCTCTCCGTAGATAAAATGTGGTATAGATGCAAAACAATAGTAAATATACTCACAGTGTAAAGTGCAGATGACACTGCACTTGAGATATGGCGTGGGTGGTATAATCCCCACCTTAGGATGTATAAAATAGCCAGGAAAGGGGAATATAAAATAGTAGTAATAAAAATATGAATGGCACAAATGTAAAGCCAAACGTAATTTATTGTTTAAAAGTATATAATAAAATCCATTAACGCGTTTCACCACTAAGGTTTTTTCAAAATGGAATTGGAATGAAAAACCTTAGTGGTGAAACGCGTTAATGGATTTTATTATATACTTTTAAACAATAAATTACGTTTGGCTTTACATTTGTGCCATTCATATTTTTATTACTACTATTTTATATTCCCCTTTCCTGGCTATTTTATACATCCTAAGGTGGGGATTATACCACCCACGCCATATCTCAAGTGCAGTGTCATCTGCACTTTACACTGTGAGTATATTTACTATTGTTTTGCATCTATACCACATTTTATCTACGGAGAGCACTATCTGTTGTCTATATATTTCTCTCCCTTCTCCTGAGAATTGGACAGCACCAGACCCAAAGTGGACCAGATTTCCGTGATATCCTACTAGCAGGGATTATACTGCAGAACGCCTATTCCACTTGAGCTGGTTATAGCTCATGCAAATGTGAGTTCTTTACACATTTTTTTTTACCTACTACGTACCCCACAACCTGCACAATTGGTCCTTTTCCCTTTTATATTTTACATATCACGGGAGGATTCAAAGCATCACAAGAAGAGAGAACACTCCACCAGTGTATCCAGTACAACAAACATTGACATTTATCCTTCGTTTTACTTGTTTACTTTTATTGGGACTTATTTTACTGTATTTTTAAGTCATTTTTGGCGCAGCCTTTTCTCTCCTTTTACCTGTACATCCTTATCTCAGAGGGTTAGAGGGTGACCCTCTGTAAGGTTGCTGCCTTTTATATATTATTAGCGCTAACCTACTCCCCACTTTTTTTATATATATATATATATATATATATATATATATATATATATATATATATATATATATATATATATATATATATATATATAGGAAACATGGGGGGATGGTTGCACTCACCTAAACATGCTTAAATGGGGTGCTGCTGGGGGCCATATTATACAATAAATACACAAGATCCAGCGCACTCTCCTATCTACTAAACAGCAACTTCAATGTCGACAGACTTTATTAGTCTGTAAAAGTTTTTTTTAAAAACACCTAATCTAGGCAAAAAAAATGGGGATTTAGTTACATTATATGATCATACATTGCATAAGCCTGCCACAACGTCAATGTACCCCATCTTTGGCAGGTCCTACTCTCACAGTCTAATGTCTGCTCTTATGAGATTAACCACTTACTTGGGAAAAAATTCCATCTGAGGCTCTCTGCAGTACAAGGCTAAATAGGGACCTGAGATGAGGCACCTGTAACAGGGAGGGATGCAGAACCAAGGAGTTGGCTAGACTCCCAAATATATATAGGAAACATGGGGGGATGGTTGCACTCACCTAAACATGCTTAAATGGGGTGCTGCTGGGGGCCATATTATACAATAAATACACAAGATCCAGCGCACTCTCCTATCTACTAAACAGCAACTTCAATGTCGACAGACTTTATTAGTCTGTAAAAGTTTTTTTTAAAAACACCTAATCTAGGCAAAAAAATGGGGATTTAGTTACATTATATGATCATACATTGCATAAGCCTGCCACAACGTCAATGTACCCCATCTTATATATAGTAGAGATCAAATAATTTTCCAATATATATATATATATAAAGATGCCAAAATACCAGAGTATTGCAGTATGCAATGATACCTTTTTTATTGGACTAACATTATATTTCAAAGACAAGCTTTCGAGAGTTTTCCTCTCTTCCTCAGGTCTGAAGTAATACTGATCAATCTGATCTATTTAACACTCGGTAATGTCCCTTGTGTTTATATGAAGTTTAGGTAGTGTGCCGGATAGCTAGAATCTACATTTAGTCCTTCATTGATGGTACTGAAATGTTTGATCATTTTCATCTCAAATGCCTTCCGTTTACTATAGTCTTTAAAATTCCCTTTAGATACTTTAATCTTGAGGTTTTGCATGGAGTGATCAGTCTGGGTAAAGTAATGACCAACAGGAGTACAGTATTTGTTTTCCTTGTGGTTCTGGATTGAGTGTCTGTGTAGGTTCATTGTAAGATTCAGCTTAAGGCTAGTTTCTCCAATGTGTCACTCTTTGTCACGTCTTTGATTCTGGCCATATTTTTACACCTTATGTCCAACCTTTTGCTAAAACCTGGCAATTCCACCTGAATACCTACATGACCAGTGGTGGATCTACCACGGCCGCAGGGGTCACAGCTGCAACCGGGCCCATCCCTCTAGGGGGCCTGGCTGCCCTGCGGACTCCTGCAACTGTGTAATGCAGCCTCAACCCACGCAGTACAACCGCTGGAACCGCATTGAAGGGCGCCATCAGGTGGCCCATGATGTTAGGGCCAACCGATAGCAATGAATTTCCAGGGGGCCTGCAGTGCCTTAATAGTGTGACGGGGCCCCCTGTGATGACGTCAGAGCTGGGAGGAAGTGCCTGCTGTGGTCCCTTCCTCCTAGCTATCATAGAGAGCCAAGCGGGTGGTGGAAGGAGACAAGGGAGTCAGAGTTCCCACTCTGACTCCCATCAGCTGGAGCCAGCCACTGGACCCCATGGAAAGTCACATCCTGCACCTAAAAGCAAGGAAACAGGAGGGTGACTTAAACAGTTTGCATGTGTTTGTTTGTGTATGTGTGTATATGTGTATGTGTGTGCCTCTGTATGTATGTGTCTCTGTGTGTGTGTTTGTAGGTATGTGTCTGTCTGTAAGTGTGTCTGTATGTATGTTTCGTGTGTGTCTGTATGTATGTGTGCCTATATATGTGTGTGTGTTTGTGTGTCTGCATGTCTATCTGTTTGTCTATATGTGTATCTGTATGTCTGCATATCTGTATTATTATTACGTTATTATTTATATAGCGCCAACAAATTCCGCAGCACTTTACGGTGGGTGGACGAACAAATATGTTGTTGTAACCAGACAAGTTAGACACACAGGAACAGAGGGGTTAAGGACCCTGCTCAATTAGCTTACATGCTAGAGGGAGTGTATGTCGGTGTCTGCCTATGTATCTGTATGTGTGTCACTGTTTGGTTTTATCTGAATTTTTGTCATTCAGTGTCTGTGTATCTGCATGTTTGTCCGTGTATGTATCTGTATGTGTTATATATGGTGTGTATCTGCATGTATGTCAGTGTGTGTTTGTCTGTTTATCTGCATGTGTGTCTGTCTAACTGTCACCCCACCACACACACTGTCACCTTCTTCACCCTGCCACACTAACAACAACTCCTCCAATCCAGGTACTCATCCATGCTGTACTCGCCTCCGATCCCTCTGCTATATTCACTCTTTCACACTCACCTTCTATAGCACTGTTACACACATTCTCCATCACTCTGTCACACTTGCCCGCTTTCACCCCATCACATGAACTCCTCCAATTCTGTCATACTCATCCCCCCAACCATGCCACACTCACCCTATGGGGCGTGAATGAAACACATGGAGGGGCTGGGGGTGTGAATGCGACACATGAAGGGGCTAGGGGAGGGGGTAGAAGTATAGGGGTGGGGGGAGGGGCAATTCCCCCCCTGGAGCCCCGCGGTTTCTAGTTACGGCTTTGTACAGGATTTACTGTTTTGTAGATGCTCTGACAGAGTCATCTAGCCATCACTAGTTAGTCCTTGTCAAAGTCATTCAGATCTTTTCGCTTGCCCATTTTACCTGCTTCCAACACATGAAATTCAAGAATTGACAGTTCACTTGCTGCCTAATATATAACACCCCTTGACAGGTGCCATTGCGACGATATAATCAATGTCAATCAATTTACCTGTCAGTGATTCTTATGTTGTGGCTGAGCAGTATATAGATAACAGACTATTAAAGGGAACGCCATAATCGCTTCATTTTCTGTGTTGGTTTGGGTGATAGACTTCCATCCCTGCTTTTTTCAATTTCATTATGTTTTCGAGTGTATCCAAACATGATTATAAAACAACGCCAGTAATTAATTCTGGAAGCCCTCAACCAGAGACTCTTCCTATCTCTAAAATAAACTGGATTGACAGTTCTCCTCCATACAGAAAAAACTAATGCCTCAAGTCAAAGATCAGGATTAATTAATTTTATTCAAATGAAATAGGCATGCAACTAGGAAATATAGAGGCAGCAGAAAGATCATCACTGACACATTTCCTGCCTGCACTAAGTCATAAAACTCCTAACTCTAGCATGTTGACCTGAAAGGACTTGCAAGCATTGCTCCCCAACCTACGATTCATGCTGACATGCTAACTTATGGGCTCTCTGACTGACAGGAGGTCTAATCAGAGCAAATCATTTTGTATACTATAAGGGCTATAAGTTTAATATATGAAGTTGCAATTTACTGCATAGATAATGCATTGAATGAAGTGTGTGTGTGTGTGTGTGTCTGTCTGTCTGTCTGTCTGTCTGTGTCAGGGGCGAATCCAGAACCAAATCTCGGAAGGGGCACTGGCTCCTGTGATGCTCTCTGAGGTTTATGGGATTCATAGTACACAGCATCATAAATAATAGTATTTATTTTAAAAAGCTAACTATGATCAGTGAAGCAAAGGATAAAAGATAATCTGTCATCTATAGGACATGGTTGAAAATTATTATAGGTGTAGTAATATAAAAATAATAAAACTATGCTCATCAAAAAGCTGGCAAGCTTTTTAAAAAATGGACAGAAGTAAGGATTATGAAACAGCTGTAGGGGTTGAAAAGTTGGGAAAAATCAGGGATATGTAAGCAAAAAAAGTATATAAAGATAAGCTTAGTTACAGAAAGCCACCTGCCAACCCCACAGATTCCCCACCGTCATTTATTGATTACCCTAGTGGTAGGTATAGTGGATATTTACTGGGTGTAGGTGTTTTTTTTTAGGGAACACACTCTATCTGCAAACATGTTTCTTCCACAAAAGTACACTACGCTGAGTGCCGGCGTGACGTCACCTGTGCTCAGCGAGGCTGGCAGTGGCAGAACTAATGCAGAGAAGGTCCCGGTGCAAGAAATTATTTTAGGCCTCCCAAAGCGCAAACTTGACCAAAAGATAGATTCCCATCTGTTGTACATATCCCATGATGCATTGCCAGCTGGAGATCTACCATTTGCTCATTCTTGCAGGGTTTTACTTGTGAGCAGTTATTTGTGTTTAAAAGTAAGCATGTTTATTTATGGAGTATGTCATGTGAAATGAATGGGTCTATATGTATTTAGTATTGGCATTTGAATATGCACTGTTGCTACTTAAAAGTAGGGGTGTACGTTTTAAGCAAAGCATGTTTGAATGCTGGGGTGTGTTTGTATGTAATGTTGGTGTTTAAATGCAGGTGTGTATTTGTGTGTGTAGATTTGGTGTTTCTATATAAATTTGGTGTTTTAATACAGGAGTGTTTGTATGTAGTGTAGAGATTTTATTGCAGTGGTGTGTTTTCATGTTATGTTGGCATTTTAAAGTAGGAGTGTGTTTGTATTTACTTCTGATGTTTGACTCTTGCGATGTATGGCACACGTACATCGTTTGCACAAACACGTACAAACATATACCTACTCAGATGCACACACCCACACTGATACACACACATACCTACACATATACACACTAGAACACATACAGATACACACTCTGACACACACTGACACTCATACCTAAACATACACACACACACCCAGATACCCAATGGGCCCCAACACAGCGACCTTGGTGCAGCTGTAGTGCCACCTCGGAGCTGCAGTATTTTCTCGGGGGGTGCGCAATTGCCCCGTGTGTGTACTTTGCAGACATAGGTATTGTAGAAACTAGCTAAACTACAATGCCCAGAAACCATTTCGAGTTATAGACTGTAAGCTTTGAGCAGGGTCCTCTTCAACCTATTGTTCCTGTAAGGTTTTTTGTAATTGTCCTATTTATAGTTACATCCCCCTCTCATAATATTGTAAAACGCTACGGAATCTGTGGACGCTATATAAATGGTAATAACAGGGGCAGACTGAGAACCCGCAGGGCCCCCGGGCAAAATAAATCAAGGGCCCCCTTACAAGCCCCACCCATACTCCGCAGCAAGCGCCACCCATGTCCCGCCTCCATGCACCGCCTCCAGCCACACCCTACACAATCTTTAGACACAAGGAACAGAAGTGCAATAATCCCTTCAAGGCCCCAGTAGAGACTACAATTGAGGGCTAATGGGCCATGGAGGGGGGGGGGGGCATTCTAGCAGAGGCTATCTCAGTGTCCTTTAGAGAGTGTGTTAGAAAGAATTTCCTCCAGGTCCCATTAGAGACTACAATGGAGTCTAATGGGGCCTGGAGGGGGGTCTCTCCAACACTCTGGTTCCTATTCACAATATAGCAACACAACATAGCTTGCTGATACCTAGGCCAAGTTGGCTCCTCTTACCTTAATTACTGTTGCTGGCTGGCAGTCTGTGGGCTTGCTGGAAGGCTGTGGGCTTACTGGCTGCGGCTGGCAGGCTGTGGGCTTGCTGACAGGCTGTGGGCTTGCTGGCTACTGCCGGCAGGCTGTGGGCTTGCTGGCTACTGCCGGCAGGCTGTGGGCTTGCTGGCTACTGCCGGCAGGCTGTGGGCTTGCTGGCTGCGGCTGGCAGGCTGTGGGCTTGCTGGCTGCGGCTGGCAGGCTGTGGCTTGCAGGCTGTGGCTTGCTGGCTGGCAGGCTGCGGTTGGCAGGCTGTGGGTTTGCTGGCTTTAAGCCTAACTGGTGGCCTGTGGGCTGGCTGGCTTGCTGGCTACTGGGGCACTCGTAGATTATTTAAAGAAATAATCCATGCACAATAACCACTACTGCTCTGGCCCCCCTCCTAGAGTAAGTAGTCAAACCGTTTAATAACAGTTTGACAACTTACCTGGGGTCTGCTGGGATATGAGGCTGTAGTAGGGTATAGGAGCAGTGGTGCAATGTGTAAGGGGTGCAGTGTGTGTGTGAAAGGTTCAGTGTGTGTGAGGGGGTGTAGTGTGTGAATGTGTAGGGTGTGTGGGGCAATGTGTGTACGAGGGGGCTGTGTACGTGTGTGGCAATGTTAGTATGGGGGGCTGTGTGTGTATGGGTGGGCAGTGTGTGTGTGTGAGGCAATGTGTGTAAATGTGTATGGTCTGTGTGGGGGCAGTGTGTGTGTATGGGGGGCAGTGTGTGAATGTGTATGGTGTGTGGGGGCAGTGTGTTTATTGGGCTAGAGTTCACTCTCACCACTGCGACCACCAGGAATACCTGGTGGTCACAGTGTTGATAGTGAACTCTAGCCCGTAGCTCCAGGGCTAGAGTTTACTCTCGCAAGAGCCGTAACGTTGCCGTGGTAACCGCGGCAACGATCTGTGCTCGCGAAAGAAGGACCCAGAGGAGCTGCAGGCTGAGCTCCCGGGTCCTCTCTTCCTCCCTCCCCTGCCCGCACGGTGCCTGCGGACAGGGAAGGGGGCAATTGCCCTCCTCTTACTCCCCCTCACCCTCTTCTTACCCCCCTCCCCTCTTCTTACCCCCCTCCCCCTCTTCTTACCCCCTTCTTACTCCCACTCTCTTCTTACCCCCCTTCTTACTCCCCCTCCCCCTCTTCTTACTCCCCCCTCCCTCTCTTCTTTCTCCCCCCTCCCCCTCTTCTTACTCCCCCCTTGTGGTTCGAAAATAGTTACAAACAGGTGGGAGGCTGGGTGGATTTAAACTAAAAAGAAATTAAAAAAAGTAATCGGTTAATGTTTGGGGAGGGGAGGGGAGGGGAGGGTGCTGTCAGTGTGTGTATGTCTGAGTGATTGTGTGTGTCTGGCTGTCAGTGTGTGTATGTCTGTCAGTGTGTATGTGAGTGATTGTGTATGTATGTCTGTCAGTGTGTATGTGAGTGATTGTGTATGTATGTCTGACAATGTGTATGTGAGTGATTGTGTGTGTCTGGCTGTCAGTGTGTGTGTGGGCTTGTAAAAATGCAGTTAGTGATAAAATAGTTACTTGACAAATTTAAAAATGCACCTAGGTAAGGGCTCCCTTTTTAACACACAAATAAAATTCTGTTGGCTTGGTTTAGTGACTTCAAATACTAAAATTGTAGTTCCAGCATACCAAATTCTTCAAAGTTTTATCTTTAAAACAGTGAATTCTCTCCATGCAATCTAAAGCTTTCAAAAAATTGATTAACACCTGTGACAAAAAGAGACTTAAATGTGTCACATGACACAAGATGTCTCTTTCTATAGCTGCTCTAGTTTTATAGAAATTATTAAAAGCAAAGCTACAAAAAAAGTAATTTTTACACACAAAGCATAGAACAAATGCATAGCAAAACTGCCAATATTGCCTCAGTCCCAAACACACAACATCTCTGAAAAACCTTAGTAGGTGGATTAATCACCTCATTATAATTATTGAAAGGTATTGCGAGAATACCTGACCACGGGGTGCCCCTCCGTGTTATCCGTTTTGATGAACAGGGTCCAGAGGGTAACTGCAGGATTGTAAAACAGATTATAGTGTCCAGAAAAAAATGTGGTCACGCCAATCCTCTGCCGCTCCACCTGCAACTACCGATGGGTAGTCTGGCTGGAGTAAACACTTGGGGTAGTGTAGAGAAATGCCGCAGCCGGTAGCGATTCCCCTTTTTCAATTATATTTCTTTTCCTATTCCTTCCCCCCTTCCCCCCTTCCCCTATTATTGTTTAGTTTTATCTTTATTTATGTTAGGGCCTAAGAACTATGAGTTGCGAGAGTGAGAGATATATATTTACAGTTCCCTGTTGGAATTGTGATTATATCTTCGATCATAAGACTAGTAATTTCTGTATGTATTTTACTATTCACAAATCCCTCCCCGCAGAGGGTCTTCCACATATTTATATTAGATGCATTTTATTCTGTTTTATTATTTACTCAATACTCTATTTGATTTATTTATCTGGTGTTCATTAAGTAACATTATTGGAAAATTCCCTCATTAAGCAAGAATTGTTATGGATTCTTCTATTAAGTAAGAATGGGGTATTTCTTATTTTTGAATTAAGCTGGCTTTCAATACCAATTTAAGTTGTAAGTCATGTAATCATTAATATTTATACGTGTTGAACAAGGTTTTGTCCTGATTATTTTTTATTACGATTTACTGAGGTTTACTATATCAAGTATGCATGTTCAATAAAGTAATTTGTGTATTATAATTCAAGGATTTTACAATTATCATGACGGAAAGTCATGATTTTATTAAAGACACGGAGGCGAGTATTATGCTGCACTCTTTCTTTATTTCCCTCAGCAGCAAAGAAACATTATTGAAAAAAAAAACATTAGAAACAGGTCTGCCTTCCAACAGGCAATGTCCGCCTAGCAACATGCTCATCCAATCAGTGCCATCCTTTCCCTATAGCTGGCGGAGCGTTGATGATCATTTCCTCTTTCTTTCTTGCGACTCCCGAAGAAACTCAAACTCAGAACAGGAAACCAGAGTAAACCAAACGATTCGTAACAAAGCATGTGATTCCAAGAGGTCTTTTAACCAGGTCACGCTTAAGAAACAAGAGAAATATGGTAATTTCTTGAAAGTTATGGGTTGTCCGCATATATATAGGTCTAAATGTCTGCATGAACAGTGATAACTTTTCATATCAGTAGTAAGAGGCAACTACCAACCTGAGGACAACAATGGCAATAAAGTCCCATCATTATATAGTGCTCTAGAGCGATGTAGATATGTGATATCATCCCTACCGTCAAATTGAACTTACCTTGGAGATCTTTTCTCTGAAAACTTACCTCGACCCACCACTGAGCCGTCCGAGGGTGGGTGGGTGGGATAATACTCGCCTCCGTGTCTTTAATAAAATCATGACTTTCCGTCATGATAATTGTAAAATCCTTGAATTTTATTAAAGACCCCGAGGCTCCTATTATGCTATTTCAAAGCTGTGATATCACGGCTTCTGCAAAATGCTGGATTGGTTTGAAATAGAAATTACGGAAAGTAGATTCTGCGGACCAATCAGCCGCCTTCAGTATATCTTCCAAGCGACAACCCGCCATTGAGGCGAACTGAATGAGGAGAGAATATGGAGGTATCAATACCTGCCAAGGACATGAGCCATTTGACCCAGCGGGCCAAGGTAGGAGAGGATACCGGAGCATGCGGTTTACGGAAGGAGATGAAGAGTTGGGGTTCCGACCCAATCCGGAGGGATGCAGTACGAGCTTCGTACACCTTAAGACATGCTACTGGGCAGAGGATCGGTGTCGTGGGAAACGCTGGGTACAGGACCGATCTGGAGGAAGGATCGGGCAGTGACATCGAGAGCTCGAACATCTGACACTCTTTTGTATGAGACTAGACACAACAGCATAACTAGTTTAGCTGAGAGTTGTTTTAAGGATAGAGACTCATTGTCTGGCCACCTAGTCAGGAATGTTAGTACCAGGGAAACGTCCCACAGGGAGGAATAGCGAGGTAAGGGTGGCCTTGCGAAGCGGATGCCTCTTAGAAGGCGACAAACCAATGGGTGTCGTCCTATTGGAATCCCGTCAATGCCGGTATGGCCGGCTGAGATAGCTGATCGGTAGAGGTTTACCGTTCTGTATGCTTTCCCGTTATCATACAGGGAGGTCAAAAATTGCAGGACAGTTGTCACAGGAGTTGATAGGGGATCCACACCCCGTGCCATGCACCAACCATCCCATGTGCGCCAAGCAGACTTGTAAGACTGTCTCGTGCCGGGTGCCCATGCGCCCTCGAGAAGTCGTAAAGTCGATTGCGAAACTCCCTCGATTGACCAGGGTCCCTGGAAATCAGCCACGCCACGAGGCGGAGGAGACCCTGAAGTATCAGGGGGTGGGGGTTCCCATCGGGGTCCCGGAGGAGAGATTGGGCATCCGGGAGGAGTCGTGAGATGGAGGAGGCAACGAGGGATAAGGGCAAATGGAGGGAATGCATAGTTCCTGGCTGTTGACCAGTCTTGTGAGAATGCATTCGTAGCCGCTGCCGTGGGGTCTGGCCTCCAACTGAAGAAGGTCGGAAGTTGGGAGTTCAAGCGAGAGGCAAATAAGTCTATTGCCAGAGGACCCCGCAGATCCCAAATGCGTTGGAAGATTTGTGGATCGAGGTGCCAATCGCTGGAGTCCCGCAGGTGGCGGGAGTACCAATCTGCCGTAGTGTTGCATAACCCGGGCAAATATTCCGCCTTGACCGTCATGTTGTGTTGCAGACAAAACTGCCAAAAATCTCAAGCCAAATTCGCTAGAACTTTGGATCTTGTGCCACCGAGGTGGTTGATCTAACGGACAGCCGATATGTTGTCCATCTTCAGTAGGATTGAGCACTGGGACAGTGTTGGGGAGAGGCTGCGAATCGCAAAGGATCCTGCTAGGAGTTCCAAGCAATTTATGTGGAGCCTGGATTCCGCTTCCGACCATCGTCCGCCTGTGGAGATATCTCCGCAGTGTGTGCCCCAACCGTAAGAACTCGCTGCCGACTCGATGACTATATCTGGGGCTGAGCCGAAGATGGCTCTGCCATTCCACGCCTCCATGTGCAGGAGCCACCATTGGAGTTCTTTTTTCGCTTCTGCATCTAGAGTCAGAGTATCCTCGTATGAGGCGCCGCCTCTGAGGTGTGACGCTTGTAAGCGCTGTAGGGCTCTGTAATGAAGGGGGCCCGGAAATATGGCCTGTATGGAGGCCGCTAGAAGCCCAATCACTCTGGCCAGGTGTTTGAGCGATATTTGCGGAAAGGTAAGAACTCGTCTTATCTCTTTCTTGATATTTCTCATCTTGGAGGTTGGTAAATGCAATGTTTGCGTTTCTGAGTCCACCAGGAGACCTAGGAACTCTATTTGTTGAGTGGGGACTAGGATGGACTTTTCCCAATTTATAATAAAGCCCAAGTTCTGTAGCAAGGTTGTGGTCCAACCGAGGTGAATATGGAGTAGTGGTACTGACTGGGATAACAGCAGGATGTCGTCTAAGTATATGGTTAGACGAATCCCCCGACTGCGTAGTAGCGCGATAACGGGCTTCATGAGCTTGGTGAAACACCAAGGTGCGGAAGAGAGCCCGAAGGGAAGGCAGCGGAACCGCCATTTCCTTTCCTGCCATGTGAATTGCAGAAAGTTTTGGTGCGCCTGCGCAATGGGTACTGTGAGGTACGCGTCTCTTAGGTCGAGTTTGACCATCCAGTCCACTGGCTGGAGCAAATCCCGTAGGCAATGGATGCCTTCCATCTTGAAATGATGGTAGGTTACGTAGGTGTTTAAATGTTTGAGGTTGATGACCGGGCGGGAACCGCCCCCTTTTTTGGGGACAATAAATAAGTTGCTCACAAAACCCGGGGTATACATCGGGATTTCTTGAAAAGCACCTTTGAGTGCCAAATCTCGAACTTCCTCGGAGACGAGGGTCGTGTCTATTGGGGAAAAAGCAATCTCCCTGGGTGGGGAGAGTTGAGTAGGCAGGGGCACAAAATCTATGAGATACCCTTGGACTGCCTTGAGGATCCACACGTCTGACGTAATTAGAGCCCAGACGTGGGAAAAATGTGTGAGTCTGCCCCCTATCACCATATGTGAAGAAAATTGAGAAAGGTAGCTTACCGTAAGGACGTCTTCCTGAAGGAACGCCTCGTGCACCTCTCGACACCCAAGGCCTGCCTCGTTGGGGAAAGAAGGTCGGAGCGGACCTCTGGTCAGAAAAGGGGGTTCTCCCCATATAGGAGCCTCGGCTCGGGCGCAAGCCTCTATTGACTCTGCCGGACAGACGGCCCCTTGCTCTGCCGGCCCCAACAAAAACCTTTGGGTGGAACACCCTCTTTAGATTTGATTGTGCCTTGTCCAAGGCCGTGAATGTGTGGACGTATGAGCCCAGGTCTTTCACGAAAGACTCTCCAAAAAGGTACCATTTTGCTTGGGCACCTGGTTCAGTAATAGCCATATTTACAAGTTTGGGCTCTATTTTAATCAGTATAGATTTGCGACGCTCTGTAGCAAGAGCTGTATTGGCATTGCCTATGAGGCATATCACCCTCTGAATCCAACCTCTAATAGTGAGGCGGTCTAAGGCCTCGTCTTGCGCCAAGGATTCCTCCACGGCTTCAAAACATTTTGTTGCTGGACCTAAGATATCCAAGACTTTGTCTTGGCAATTATAGAGCGAAAAGTCTAAGCCTTTCTTAGGTTTCCAACCCGTTTTGCTCAGAAATTGTATGATTTTTGGGTCGACTTGGGGTGTCTTACCGACCTCGTCTGGCACGGTTGGGCGTGGGCATTCGGCCCTCAGCTTATTTCGTGTCACCTTATCCAAAGGCTTACGAATCCGTGAAGCAACATATTGCGCCACATGTTCGGCCGGTGACCATTCCGCAGAGCGGGGGTGAGGTAAATCATCCGGCTCGAACAATGGTTCGCCCTGTGGGTCAAGGATTTTTCCTTGTTTGTTTAAATCAGAACTGGACGTGCCAGTGTTATCTATTTTATTGGAGGGATTAAACTCCTCATCCATTCAGTAGTCCGAGTCTGAGTCGGACAAATCATTAGACTGATCAGAGTCTATGTTAGGGGCACTCTCCTCATCCGAACTGAGTTCTGACTCAGTATATTCAGGTTGGGCTTTAGCCCCCTTCCATTGTCTAGCCGCTTTTGCCCGGCTAGAGGCTCTTTTGCGCGGTGGATTAATATTCGCGCCATCTGTGACAGGTGTTTTTCTGTCCATCATTGGTTTGGAGGAGTGCTTTATTTTTGCCGAGGCTTTGCGGCCGGGGCGTGGTGGGTGAGAAGTGGATGGTATCGCGACTGGCATGGCGGTCGGAGGGACCATTTGTTGGGCCTGCCTTAGTGCCTGGGTAAAAGTCTTTGATATGGAGGAAGACATAATGTCCATGGCAGATGCCAGGGCTTTAGAGACAGACTTGGACACAGTAGTGTCCATGATAGCCTGAATTTCCTCTGATGCTGGGAAATCCAATTCATCCCCAGAAACTACAGGGGGAAAACCCAAGGCTGTTTGAGGGTTAGCTTTTGTACCTGAGGGACCAGGTATATCATTAGGAGATTGCATGATTGCAATTGAAATGACAGGCAGAAAATAGTTAACTGACTTTAATACTAGGTTAGATCAGGGTTAAGTAACCCAGAAACACTACCAGATACACAAAACTGAAGATTTTAGCAGGTAAAAACAGACTACTCACAGGTATTATCAAATAATGGGGGGAGCAGGAGAAAGGGGGGACCGTCCGCCACTAATACTGGACACCAACTCCGATCAAGGGACGGAGTGGGCGTTCCAGGGTTAAAGGGCGGGAAAAAAACGGAAGAAAATGGCCGCCGCGACGACGGAAACCAAAAAGATGGCCGCCGCGGACGAAACTACAGACCTAGTAACCGCCGATCGCGGTACTGTCAGTTTCCCAGCCGCAGGGGAGCGAGAGGTGGTGTGCGGCTGACAGTGCGGTCGGAGTTAAATCCAACCGCGGAATAGAGCCGGACCGGACGGTTCCCGCTGCGGCTTCCCCGATTGTGCGCGCATGCGCGGTCGGTCAGATGCCCGCGAAAATAGAGCGGGCAATTATTAAATGGCAACCAGGACCTGTAAAGTCCTGCAAAACAGGGCACCCACTAAAGGGTTAAGTCCTGAGTAAATGCCAGAAAAGAGACATGAAATCAATTAGTAACCATAAAGGTACAGGTTAAACCAGTACCAAGGGTACTTATTACATATAATTCAATAAGTAATAGCAAAAAAACAATCACATACAATTAAAATACTAATCGTAAATCAATTATAATAATCATTAGTTGATCCCACAGTTGGAGAACTGTGAGAGATCTACTTATCTGAGGGAAAGCAGCAAAGAAAGAGGAAATGGTCATCAACGCTCCGCCAGCTATAGGGAAAGGATGGCACTGATTGGATGAGCATGTTGCTAGGCGGACATTGCCTGTTGGAAGGCAGACCTTAATGTTTTTTTTCAATAATGTTTCTTTGCTGCTGAGGGAAATAAAGAAAGAGTGCAGCATAATAGGAGCCTCCGGGTCTTTAATAAAATTAATAATAAAATGTTTATTTTTTATGTGCAATATGTTTGTTCAGAAATTGAATGCATTTGATTTTAGGGTGTTCTAAGAATCACACCAGGTTTTTACAGAAGCACTGATATGTCCAGTATTTCGGGTATACAGCGACAGGGAAAAAGTATTTGATCCCCTGCTGATTTTGAACGTTTGACCACTGACAAAGAAATGATCAGTCTATAATTTTAATGGTAGGTGTATTTTTTAATTGTTTTTTTACATTCTTTATTTTATTGAGACACGATGAAATGCTTTACAGAGAGGAAAAGGCAAAGTGAAGAATAGCACATAGTGCTATGGCAGTGGCACAGGAGTTAGCTATTAAGCCGAGTCATTTGTCTCTTTTTCATTTTTTGTATCATGTGTAAAACAAACTTAAACATATCAAGTAACACAGTCCAGATGCTGTGGACTACATCTCCCACAATGTTCTAACAGCCATAATGCTGGCAAAGCATCATGGGAGGTGTAGTCCAAAACATCTACAGTGCCGAAGGTTGCCTATCCCTGGTCTAGTGAATACTCAAACACATTTTTAGACGTGTGTACAGGTCTGTGGCTGTTGAGGTGCAAGCGGAATACAGGCATGTGCTACCTGCAGAAAATATTGGGCTATCAGCTTGAGATTAATAGTACAGGGCTATGCAATCCTGGGCTTGTCGTGTTTAGTGGTAGAGGGGACTTTCCACAAAGTGTAGATTGTGCGGGAGTTTCTCCCTCTTGCGGTTCATTTGTTTTAGGTAAGGCGTAAATTAAGAGCCTGTTGGGTGAGATCAAGTCCAGATTGCATCAGTCTTAAAGGGAGTGCTCCTAATCTCAGCTCATTACCTGTGTAAAAGACACCTGTCCACAGAAGCAATCAATCAGATTCCAAACTCTCCACCATGGCCAAGACCAAAGAGCTGTCAGGGACAATGTCAGGGCCAAGATTGTAGACCTACACAAGGCTGGAATCAGCTACAAGACCATTGCCAAGCAGTTTGGTGAGAAGGTGACAACAGTTGGTGCGAATATTCGCAAATGGAAGAAACACAAAATAACTGTCAGTCTCCCTCGGTCTGGTGCTCCATGCAAGACCTCACCTTGAGGAGTTTCAATGATCATGAGAACAGTGAGGAATCAGCCCAGAACTACACGGTAGGATCTTGTTAATGATCTCAAGGCAGCTGGAACCATAGTCAGCAAGAAAACAATTTGTAACACACTACACCTTGAAGGACTGAAATTCTGCAGCGCCTGCAAGTTCCCCCTGCTCAATAAAGCACATGTACAGCCTTGTCTGAAGTTTGCCAATGAACATCTGAATGATTCAGAGGAGAACTGGGTGAATGTGTTGTGGTCAGATGAGACCAAAATTGAGTTCTTTGAAATCAACTCACCATTAGTGATGTCGCGAACACTAAATTTTCGGTTCGCGGACGGGAACTTCCGCAAATGTTCGCGAACGGGCGAACCGTGCGAACCGCCATAGACTTCAATGGACAGGCGAATTTTAAAACACACAGGGACTCTTTCTGGCCACAATAGTGATGGAAAAGTTGTTTCAAGGGGACTAACACCTGGACTGTGGCATGCCGGAGGCGGTTCCATGTCAAAACTCCCATGGAAAATTACATAGTTGATGCAGAGTCTGGTTTTAATCCATAAAGGGCATAAATCACCTAACATTCCTAAATTGTTTGGAATAACGTGCTTTAAACGAATCAGGTATGATGTTGTATCGATCAGGTAGTGTAAGGGTTACGCCCGCTTCACAGTGACAGACCAAACTCCCCGTTTAACGCACCGCAAACAACCGCAAACAGTCCTCTATATACAGAGTAAACATGGCTCCCTCTATATACAGAGTAACATGGCTCCCTCTGTATACTGTGTAAACATGGCTCCCCTCTATATACAGTGTAAACATGGCTCCCTCTATATACAGAGTAACATGGCTCCCTCTATATACAGTGTAACATGGCTCCTCTCTATATACAGAGTAACATGGCTCCCCTCTATATACAGAGTAACATGGCTCCCCTCTATATACAGTGTAAACATGGTTCCCTCTATATACAGTGTAAACATGGCTCCTCTCTATATACAGAGTAACATGGCTTCCCTCTATATACCGTGTAAACATGGCTCCCTCTATATACAGAATAACATGGCTTCCCTCTATATACCGTGTAAACATGGCTCCCCTCTGTATATAGAGGGAGCCATGTTTACACTGTATATAGAGGGGAGCCATGTTTACACGGTATATAGAGGGAAGCCATGTTACTCTGTATATAGAGGGAGCCATGTTACTCTGTATATAGAGTGGAGCCATGTTACTCTGTATATAGAGGGGAGCCATGTTACACTGTATATAGAGGGAGCCATGTTACTCTGTATATAGAGGGAGCCATGTTTCCACTGTATATAGTGTAACATGGCTCCCCTCTATATACAGAGTAACATGGCTACCCTCTATATACAGTGTAAACATGGCTCCCCTCTATATACAGAGTAACATGGCTCCCCTCTATATACAGTGTAAACATGGCTCCTCTCTATATACAGAGTAACATGGCTCCCCTCTATACAGGGGCGTACCTGGAGCATTTGGCACCCGGGGCGGATCCTTTATTTGGCACCCCCCTCCCCAACTTTGAAATGTAAAAAACAGCTGCAATTTTTTTTAAATGTATGTTTATGCAGTGTGTGTATAGTGTGTACAGTGTGTGTATATTGTGTGTATAGTGAGTGTGTATAGTGTGTATAGTGTGTGCAGTGTGTGTATAGAGTGTGCAGTGTGTGCATAGTGTATGCTGTGTGTGTATAGTGTGTATGCAGTGGGTGCAGTGCATGTAGTGTGTGTATAGTGTGTGCATAGTGTGTGGTGTGTATGCAGTGTGTGTAGTGTGTGTAGTGTGTGTATATTGTGTGCAGTGTGTATGCAGTGTGTGCATAGTGTGTGCATAGTGTGCACATTGTGTGTATAGTGTGTGTAGTGTGTGTACATTGTGTGTATATTGTGTGTATAGTGAGTGCAGTGTGTGTATAGAGTGTGCAGTGTGTGCATAGTGTATGCTGTGTGTGTATAGTGTGTATGCAGTGGGTGCAGTGCATATAGTGTGTGTATAGTGTGTGCATAGTGTGTGCAGTGTGTGTATAGAGTGTGCTGTGTGTGTATAGTGTGTGTGTAGTGTGTATGCAGTGTGTGTAGTGCATGTAGCGTGTGCAGTGTGTGTATAGTGTGTGCAGTGTGTATAGTGTGTGTGTGCAGTGTGTGCATAGTGTGTACAGTGTGTGTGTATATTGTGTGTATAGTGTGTGCAGTGTGTGCAGTGTGTATGTAGTGTGTGTGTATAGTGTGTGCATAGTGTATGCAGTGTGTGCATAGTGTGTACAGTGTGTGCGTAGTGTGTGTATAGTGTGTATAGTGTGTGCAGTGTGTGTATAGTGTGTATGCAGTGTGTGTATAGTGTGTATGCAGTGTGTGTATAGTGTGTGCAGTGTGTGTATAGTGAGTGCAGTGTGTGTATAGTGAGTGCAGTGTGTGTATAGTGAGTGCAGTGTGTGTATAGTGTATGCAGTGTGTATAGTGTGTGTATAGTGTGTGTACAGTGTGTGTAGTGTGTACAGTGTGTGTGTATATTGTGTGTATAGTGTGTGTATAGTGTGTGCAGTGTGTGTATAGTGTGTATGCAGTGTGTGTCCCCAAGCCCCTAGTCACACAACCAAATAAAAAAAGCCCCTACCTACCCCCCTCACCCTAAAAAATAGTGAAGGGGGAATAAAATTACTACCCTGTAAAGTAAAATTCAACTTACTATTCAACGTCTTCTTCTTCTAAAATCTTCATTTTTTTAGCCCCAAAAAAGGCCAAATAAAAAGCCATCATACCCGTCGAACTTAAAAATAAAATACAAAACCCGAGCACAAAAAAAATTAAGCCATCTTCACCCATGGAGGGCTCCGTGTCAGTGTTTATCAGGGATCCTTAGGATAGGTGTCAATCCATATCTGCCAAGTGACCCTATGTAGGGGGAACAGTCCCTATTCTGCTCAGTGTCAGTGTCTGGAGGGAGTATCTGCAGTAACACAGAGTGTCTGGGGGGAGTATCTGCAGTAACACAGGGTGTCTGGAGGGAGTATCTGCAGTAACACAGAGTGTCTGGGGGTAGTATCTACTTGTAACATTTATATGCACTAAAAAAAAAAATAATAAATTGAAAAAAAAATAAAAAATGGTTGCAGCTTCCGAATTAATCGAAAATGGATGCTGTCCAGTAGGTGGGAGGGTCTGCTAGGGAGGGTGGGCTGCTGATTGGCTGTAATGTGTCTGCTGACTGTGAGGTACAGGGTCAAAGTTTACTCAATGATGACGAATAGGGGGCGGACCGAACACCGCATGTGTTCGCCCGCGGTGGCGGACGCGAACATGCTATGTTCGCCGGGAACTATTCGCCAGCGAACAGTTCGGTACATCACTACTCACCATGTTTGGAGGAGGAGGAATGCTGACTATGATCCCAAGAACACCATCCCCACCGTCAAACATGGAGGTGGAAACATTATGCTTTGGGGGTGTTTTTCTGCACCGCATCAAAGGGACAACTGCACCGCATCAAAGGGACAATGGATGATGTGCCATGTACTGTCAAATCTTGGGTGAGAACCTCCTTCCCTCAGCCAGGGCATTGAAAATGGGTCGTGGATGGGTATTCCAGCATGTCAATGACCCAAAACATGCATCCAAGTCAACAAAAGAGTGGCTCAAGAAGAAGCACATTAATGTCCTGGAGTGGCATTGCCAAACCTTAATGACTAGTCTGATTACCAACAAGGGTTTTGCAACCAAGTACTAAGTTGAAGGGGTCAAATACTTATTTCAGTCATTAACATGCAAATAAATGTATAACTTTTTTGACATGCGTTTTTCCGGAATTTGTTTGTTTGTTATTCTGTCTCTCACTGTTAAAATACACCTACCATTAAAATTATAGGCTGATCATTTCTTTGTCAGTGGGCAAACGTTCAAAATCAGCAGGAGATCAAATACCTTTTTTTCTCACTGTAAATTATACCTTGTGTGCTCTGTACTTTCTCTTGATGAAGTCGCTGGATTGAAATGAAATGCGTAGGCATGGTGGATTTTTATCAGCCAGGATAAAAGCGTGCTGTGCTATTTACCTTTAAGTAAGCTGCATCCTTTTTCTGCAGCTACTGGCCGTGGCATTTGCTTTACACTTCCCCCACGTGTTTCCTCCAGCCTGACTACCCGTCAGTAGTTGCAGGTGGAGCGGCAGAGGATCGGCGTGATCGGATTTTTTCTGGACACTGAAGTTTGTTTTGAAATCCTACAGTTACTCTTTGGACCCCCAACTCCATCTGGACTCTGTTCATCAACGTGGAGGGGGTCCCCCTGTGGCCAGGTATTCTTTGGGACAAAGTTTTAGCTTTTTGGACACTTTTTGGTATTTCCCATCAGAATTTTAACAATTAGACCTTACAGATCAAGATTATTTGATGCATCCATAACGTATTTGTTTTTCTACCCATACATGCTAGGTTTGTGTTTGCAGATAGCTTCCCCAATTGCAACATTTAGCGCTCTAGCCTCTATCTTTTTTTTTTTTTTTTTTTTTATAAACCTCTCTTTCCAGGCTGCTACATGTGGATTCATTTTATTTGATACTGTAGCAAGTTTTTTTGGGGGATGTTTATGTAATTTATTTTGAGCTCAGAATTACATGAGGTTTTTGATACATTGTATGATTGTGACATAAGTGGTTCAAACTTTAGAGGTATATCCACTTTTAATAGATTCGTGATCACTGTGGGAACCTGTTTCCTGAGCTTGTTTGAAATGAAACAGATTTTACTATAACAGGTGTATTTTTAATATGTAAATTTTTTAATGTCAATTTTTGGAGCGCACATATAGCATGTTAGGTTTGAATTTTAGGTTACAAGTTGATCTTTATATGTATGTTGCTGCCCACCCTACAGGTGATACTCGAAAAATTAGAATATCGTGCAAAAGTTAATTTATTTCAGTAATGCAACGTAAAAGGGAAAACTAATATATGAGATAGACGCATTACATGCAAAGCAAGATAGTTCAAGACGTGATTTGTTATAAGTGCGATGATTATGGCTTGCCACCCCCTGATGGCGGCCCTGAGGCGGTCCAATGGTCAAAACTGGTAGCAGAGGAGGTAAGTCAAGAGTCAAGCAGAAGGTCAGAAGCCAGTAAACCCACGTATTGGGAGCAGGATGCCAGAGGTCAAAGGTCAGAAACAGGAAGAGTGGTCAGGGTTAAAGGACCACTCCACAACCCAAAAGCACTTTAGCTTACTGAAGTGCTTTATGGGTGAGTAGTGCCCCATAGAAACTTTTATAAATTAACTTGGAAACTCCCCTCTGGATGTCAATGAAACAGCCAGGGAGGATTCCTTCCTACTTCAGTTAGCTCCCCTGAGCTAACGGAAGTGGCAGGCATGCTCTACTTTAGATAAGCTCCTCAGACTCAAGTGCCCACACGACGGGGTGCGCGTGCATGCATGTAGCGGTGTGTGTCTGTGCACGCAACATGTGCGTGCACAAGCCGGCGCGTGTGTGCATGTGAAGACCATTTCAGATGTGAGAAGCCTCTTATTGGTTATTTTCCTGTGAAGAGACTGAAAGTCTTTTCCAGGAATAGGGGCTTTTGTAATCTCTTTTAGACTATGCTCCCAATGAATAAATACATGAAACTATGCATGCATGTATTTATTGGGGGTATGTTTACTAAACTGTGTTTTTTTTGGGGGGGGGGGTGTTTAGACCTTTGGAGTGGTCCCTTGGAGTGGTACTCTAAGGCCAAAGGTCAATAGCCAAGAGGTTTACTAGGAACCAGGAACAAGAACCATAAGCTAGGATTAGGGATCAGGAACCAGCACACTAGGATGCTTGGCAAGCACCAAGTGCAGTGCTTCAGTATTTATAGATAGAGCTAGTCGCATGACTGGTTCTCACCCCATACAGGCTCAGCTGCACGATGACTATAAAGGAGGAGATGGGACTGGGCACCACCTTGGCTAAATCACAGTCCCTCCCCTAAGTCCTCTCTCCCCAATCCCCTCTGAATCCCACTGTGCCATCTTGCCACAGGAGTGCCTAAGTCCTTTAGGGAGCTACCTTCAGAACGATGCTGGCGCCCTGTAACAGGTAAGTGCCGGCAGACCATGTGATAGTTCGCTTATGCAATGTACTGTTCTCAGCCATGAGACACCAGTTATCCAGTGCAAGGTGTGTGAAGGTTATTATTAGATATGTGCATTAATTGCATACATCTTTAAACAAATTAGCTCCTTTGACAATTAATCCATTTTTTTTCCAGAATTAATTAATAGGTTTTTGTTCTGGACAAATCAATGCTTTGTCACACGATTCAATTAGAAATATGAATGCAACAAATGCACATGTCTAGTTATTACAGTTCCTCTAGGATTGGCCAGCAATCTTTGCAACTAAGCTAATACTTGTATATTTGTTTTAATTAGCATGTGCTCCCAATTGCAAAGTTGAGGAAACCTCACCCTAAATACACTTCATGTAATCAGCAAAAGTAATGTGGTGACTGGCAACACAATTCTGAGAAATTGTCTGCTGAAAAATAGCATTCAATTCATAGGAATTCTGAATTTTATAAAATGGCAATTTGACTCTGAATTGTCTATAAATATGGACATTCGGAAGCATATTCAAAACTTGTCTGTGTCTTGGAAGCTTCTTTATACGAAGGAGCTGCACAGATGGCTTACCTAGCTGCCTGAGAGGGTAGATCAGATCCCTGATGGTAAAGCTAATAGACAGGACCAGATTATGAGCCCATTATTGGACCTGGTGCTGACAATTCTCATGCTCCTAATTACAGAATCTTATCGACAGAAAACACTAAAACAGTCATACCTCCCAAACGACATGTATCTGGTGGAGTTTGTACTGGAGGGAAACTAACAGGATATAGATATAAGAAAACACATACCCTATGCGGATCTCTCACTTTCATCTTTCAAGTAAATCCATTTCCCCTAACAGCAGTGTCCGGTGAAGCAGGATGTCGGTGGGCAGGGTAAAAGGTTGGGCCACTGACGCAAATCACACAAAGGTGCGAACATGCCCAAAAAAGGGGCAGGTATGCCAGAAGAATTGGAAGGCCAGTCTGGTGTCAACGCATTTCAGGCTGCCTGCCAATCATGCAGACTGATCAACTAAGGGCATACCGTGCAGACAGCCCCCTTAGCTTGTTTGGCATTGTGTATAATGATGCGCTTGCTCCACACTTTCTAAGGACTGTCCCTTAGCACTCACTTGTCCTCTCCTTACCTTCTTACTAGCAGGCAGAAGCTCCCTTTTATACAGTCTGGGACAGAGAAAAGGTGTATGTATTAGTGTAGTAGAAAGGGAACGTGCCACAGTATTAGAAAGACCAAATACTACCTACCTTAACTAATTTCATTGTCAGGCAGTCCACATAAGTTTTGTTCCCCTACATCCCTCTTAAGTTTCAATAGTTAAGCAAGAGCATGTAAAGAGTAGTAAAATAAATATAATTTTTATTTTATTTTTTAAATAATGAGCCTATTCCATGGGAATGGGCTTGGAGCTGCAGCTCCATCAGCCCCTATGTTAATTCGGTCCTGGTAATAGAGCTGTCACGGTAATATACCCCAACACGCAAGAATAGTCCAGATAGTCTAGAGGCAAGAAAACAAGATACGTCTTACCGGACCTTAGAATGGCCGGACTTAGACGAGTACAAGAAAAGACAGAGTCCAGAACAAGCCGAGGTCAAGGGAACAGAGAGACAGCGTAAAGTAGAACAAGCCAAGGACTGGTACACAGGAGAGCAAACCGGCGATACAACGATACAAGCACTAAAGGGAACTGAACAGAAACCACGATAGGGCAAGGTACTAAGGAACAGGTGAGTATAAATACCCTAGAGTTCACTTTGATTGGCCCCTGTCATATTCACGCCCCCAAAACGTGAGTGTATGGGGAATGTGGCATGACAGGGGCCAATGGGAGACTGTGTTTCTAATTTCGGCTCCCACTGTCCCTTTAAGAGCGCGCCCGAGACACGCAGCGCGCTCTTAGAGTCAGGCGGGACACGTGACCGCTTCTCGCGGTCACTGACCGCCTTCCTGATTTCGCCGTCGGATGAGCCGCGCACGGCGGGAAGAGATGACCCCGGCCGGCCCCTGGAGAGGGTAAGTACTGCTACAAGAGCATACATGTGTGCTATGCACTGCCTACTGACCGTGGGCACCACAAAGGCACAATACCTATAGCTTCTCAGGAATATTAGTGCCTGAGGGCAAAAACTAGAAATGGCACATCACTGCAACCCCCAAACAAACAACTGCATCCCATTAAGCTGACTCTTTCTGTGGCTACACATGATTCATATTACTAATGCTGTTCTGCTATGTCACTAGTTTGATGTACATATCTTTCTAAATAATTATACAAACTAATAGAATATACGAAAATTGCTCTATACAAAATGACAAATCCTGCATGTATTCTATATTTCTACAACATTGACTTAAATATGGAACCTCTTGAATTTCTTAAAATTGCTCTCTAGGCACTGTACCTCCTTCATCTCAGTGAAGTAGTTATAGTTTTCTGGAATCCCATGGCACCATCTGTCTGAATGGTTTAATGCTGAATGAGAGTTGCCAGCAGCCTGTCCCGTCTGTTGCTGTTGCAGGATGCTGGGAGCTAATTAGCAAGTATTGGCCTTAATAACAATGGGCAGTGGTGATTGGCAGAGAGTTTCATCTAACTGCTTTTAGCCTATCTGGTACGAATCGGTATGGCTTATGGCATTGCCTTTCCTCCAGTAGGGACCTAGCTGTAAGTGGCTAAGAGCTATAACAGTGTTAAACTGTTCAAAAGTGGTTTAATAATAACCAGTAAAATGAGATGCAATTGTTACAATGCCTAGCGTGCCCCTTTAAACACATCTACATCTTAGAGCTGAATTGCATTACAATTAATTAACTAGAAAAGCTACAATTTCTGGGGAAATTGTGTGAAGTGTTCTTGCCTCCACCAGTAGTCAACAACTGGAGTGGCTTGAGTAACTGTTGTGTGGTTGGAGTGGCTGGAGTAACTGTGGAAAGGTTGGAGCGTGGTTCACTCACTCTACAGCAAGGGCAGAGAAGAGCTTTCAAATCTTTCAAATTCCCTCGAACATTCCACCAACTGCCAACAGGAACTAATAGATTTCAAATAGGGCAGAGAAGAGCGGTTAAAAGCAAACTGCTCCAAATTGCTCAATAAGAATAATAATATATGTGAGATAATAGGAAATGGTCTTGCCATGTAGGGATATAAATGTACCAATTTATATTAAAACGTTCAGCTATCCCTGCTGCCACTGTGATGTTTTGTACAAATCAGTCAATAATTCCTGTGTAACGAAGTACTCACTTTATTAATACATATATAACCGCATCTTCATATTGCAGCCTTGTTACACAGGGTTTCTGCAGCCGCCATTTCAAATCCCTCGAACATTCCACCAACTGCCAACAGGAACTAATAGATTTCAAATAGGGCAGAAAAGAGCGGTTCAAAACAAACTGCTCCAAATTGCTCACTTCACTGGCGGTTGCCATCTTCAAAAGGTTGTATTTTAAAAACTATAAATCCAACAGCGAAGAGCTTTATATTGTGAGAATAACAAGACCCAGACCTACATTTTGATGCATATATTTCTCTGAAATATTACAAGTGAAGGCACAGTCGCAGTTTAGATATTGCCCTTCAAATTTGAGGTGGCTAGAGTGGAGTTTCAATGAACGTCAATGGACGGCTTGAGTTGCAAACAAATGGTCATATTGTGAAAACTATCAGGACTATGGCTTAGCCATTGGCATGTTTAGTGGCAGCAGGGATAGCTGAATGTTTTGATATAAGATTTGTGTAGGTGGGCTTGAAAATTAGGGAGTGATCGCAGTTTAGAAATCATCAGCAAAAACATATGTGAGGAAGGCTGAACTTGATGGACGCAAGTCTCTATTCAGCTATGTAACTATGTAACTATGCCCACCAATCGGTAACAATCCGCACGTTTCGGTATATTACTGTCTATGTAGTGAAAAAACTGTGGGAGGCGTTAGGGTGGTAAATTTGGCTATAATAAGAATAATAATATATATGTGAGATAACATTATGTGGTCTTGCTATGCAAGTAGCTAGAACATCGCTAAATCATGCCCCCTCCGCAATGTTAAATTCATGGTATATCAAGAAAGCAGGACAAGGTCTGGGATGAAAAATAATTTGCACATTAACCCCTTAAGGACCCTGGACGGAAATTTTCCGTCATTGCAGCACTCCCCTTAAGGACGCTGGACGGAAAATTTCCGTCCAAAATGAAAATTAACCCCAGATTGCCACAATCGCGGCAATAGTGGGGTTAATGTTCCTGTAGTGTGTCTCCGTGTCGGAGGCACACTACCATGGGCAGTTTCACTTTCACAGCCCATGCGATCTGTTTTCCTGCAGCTCCGTGTGAGCTGTCAACTGCAGAGAGATAGATTGGTGGCTGTAAAAAAAAAAAAACAGTTACAAAATCCCCCCCCTCACCTCTTTCAAAAAAAATGTAACCCCTTCCCTGCCCTTTGATCACTGTCTGCAGTGATCAAAATACAGATCACAGTATTTCACTGTGATCTGATTTTTTCTTTTAACCCCTAAGGGTTAACTTTTATTTGTAAACTATTTATTTATTTAGCTAGGGTCGGTAGAAGTTGGTCGGGAAATTGGGGCATTTACTGTTAGGCTAGTTAGGGGTTAAAAGTTAAAAGAAAATGAAAAAAGTAAAAAAAATAAATTAAAAAGTTTAAACAAAGTTTTAAAATAGTAAAATAAGTTGTTAAAAGCTAAAAAAAACTTTTAAAAAGTTAAAAAAAAATGTTTAAAAAGGGGGAAAATGCATATTACCTCTACACTTGGTACAGGCTAGCGAAAAAAATGATACCACGCTAAGGTTTCAAATATGCCTTTTCAAACACCCGGGGACGTCTTCTTTAGGAAATGGTATGCCTTTGTGAAGTAATTTGAAAAAACAACCTATTAAAAAAATTCCAAAGTGGGGCATGGACCCACGTAAAAATTCTAATTTAAATGGATGTGTCTCAAATGTGCCCCTTCAACGTTGTCATATACCTGGTAAAGGTACATACGGGGGTATTGCTGTACTCAGATGACATAGCGGAGCAACATATGATGTATTATACTGCTGTAGCACAAATAAGGTTTGCAAAATATATATTACAAACTCATTGTGTGTGTCAAAAAGGCATAAAAAAATGCTTATTACGACTACACTTTGTATAAGCTAGCTGAGCAAGATAGGAAGTATGATATAGCCGTAGCACACATAAGATTTGCAAAATATACATTACAAACTCACTATGTGTGTCAAAAAAGCAGAAAAAATGCTTATTACCGCAAAACTTGGTACAAGCTAGCGGAAAAATGATTTCACGCTAAGGTTCAAAATATGTCCTTTGAAATACCCTAGGGTGTCTTCTTTAAGAAATGGTATGCCTTTATGGGGTAGCTGGAATAATTAACCTACACAAAAAACCTCCCAAGTGGGGTATGGACACAGCGTAAAAATGTAAAGTTTGAAAAAACTTAAATGGCTGTGTCTCAAATGTGCCCCTTCAACATCCACATATACCTGGCAAAGGTACATATGGGGGTATTGCTGTATTTAGACTACATAGCTGAGCAAGATAGGAAGTATGATATAGCCGTAGCACACATAAGATTTGCAAAATATACAGTACAAACTCACTATGTGTGTCAAAAAAGCAGAAAAATGCTTATTACCGCAAAACTTGGTACAAGCTAGCGGAAAAATGATTTCACGCTAAGGTTCAAAATATGTCCTTTGAAATACCCTAGGGTGTCTTCTTTAAGAAATGGTACGTCTTTATGGGGTAGTTGGAATAATTAACCTTCTAAGAAAACTCCAAAGTGCGGTATGGACAAAGCGTAAAAATTCTACGTTTGAAAAATTCTTAAATGGCTGTGTCTCAAATGTGCCCTTTAACGTCCACATATACCTGCAAAGCTACATATGGGGTATTGCTGTGCTCAGACTACATAGCTGAGCAACATATGAAGTATTATAGACCCGTAGCACACATAAGGTTTGAAAAATACACAGTACAAACTCACTGTGTGTGTCAAAAAGGCAGAACAAATGCTATTACCACTACACTTGGTACAAGCTAGCGGAAAAATGATTTCAGGCTAAAGTGAAAAATTTGCCTTTTGAAATACCCTCGGGTGTCTTCTTTAAGAAATAGTATGCCTTTATGGGATAGTTGGAATATATAGCCTGCTAAAAAACTCCAAAGTGGGGTAACAACACAGCGTAAAAATTCAAAGTTTGAAAAAAACTGCAATGGCTGTGTCTCAAATGTGCCCCTTCAACGTCCACATATACCTGGCAAAGGTACATATGGGGGTATTGCTGTACTCAGACTACATAGCTGAGCAAGATAGGAAGTATTATATAGCCGTAGCACACATAAGGTTTGCAAAATGTACAGTACAAACTCACTGTGTGTCAAACAGCCAGAAAAAAATGCTTATTACCACTACACTTGATACAAGCTAGCGGAAAAATTATCCCACGCTAAAGTTCAAAATTTGCCTTTTGAAATACCCTCGGGTGTCTTCTTTAAGAAATAGTATGCCTTTTTGGGTTAGTTGGAAAAAGCAGCCTGCTAACATATTTCAAAATAGAATACCGATCCATTAAAACCCTCCATGTAAATTCACACTTAAAAACCTGAACCTGTCATATCTCTTTTACAGCACTGTAACTTCACAAAATAGTGTCTAGGTCATACATTGGGTATATTGTTTTACTCAGAATAGGTAACTGAGCATATTTAGGGGTAATTTATTACAGGGGCACTTATGAAATGTAAGAAATACCCAGCGAAAACGCAAAATGAAAAAAAAAATTCTCACCACAAAATTTGAAATAAATTGGTGAAAAAATGGTGGCAAGTTAAGGTATAATATATGCCTAATAAGAAACCCTGGAGCGTCTGCTTTCTCAAATGGAAGGCATTTGCGGGATTATTTGAACAGTCAAATGGCTATAATGCCACAAAATCAGACATATGACCATCTATGAAAATTCAAACTATAGAAACTGAAATAGCATGGTCTCCTATATGGCATTGTAGCTTCACAGAATAGGGGCAAAGGTATACAATGGGGGTATTGTTGTACTCAGCAGATGTTGCTGAACACAATTATGGGGTTCTGTACAGGGATAGCACACACTAGGTTTACGAAATACATATTACAAAAACCTTGTTATATGTGTATATGCCAAAATAGAGAAAAAAACACAATTTTACTCCAATATTTAGCAGAGATTGGCGGTGAAATGGCTACATAAAAAGTGTCAAAATAACCTTAGGTAAATAGACTGGGATGTCTACTTTATATAAATAAATACTTGTGTGGCAATTTTGTTTCCTGTAATGGATATTAAACTTCCAAGACAAACATACCAACTTCTAGAATTGTTTCACATGAAATTTTATTTTAGACCTTGTAGTTTGTGACCTGTAACTTTCAAAATAACTGAAATCCTACACATATTATGTACTTTGTAAATCAAGACACATAAATGAATTGATTTTGAATTACTTTTTCTAAGCTGGACATATTATGCACACATTATTATTGCCAAAACATGGGGGGGGAAAGCATTTTTTTCCCCATTATTTTGCATTTTGTTTTAATAAATGAGAATGTATATATTTATATGTCACATCAAATTAAAGCCCTTATTTTTGTCTAAAAAACGGTATATAATATGTGTTGGTACAATAAACGAGAGAGATGCAAATTGCAGTTGAACACAAACAGCAAAAAATGCAAAAATTGCTTTTGTCCTTAAGGGTATGTCCAGCTTCTGAAGCTGCATCCTTAAGGGGTTAATGGGAAAGCATTAGCAATAACTGATGTTTTTTTTTTTTTTTTTTCTCCCTTTTGTACTTGAGCAATTTAAAAATAACTATGAAGCAGAAAAGCGAGAAAGAAGGGCAAATGTTTTTTATTCTGCTGAACTATCACAGCACAATTATCATTAATGCGATAAAACAAAAGATGTTTGCCATGAACACTCAAACGCATCATAAGAGATGTTCAAGAAGCACACAAAAAATTCAGGCACTCTGTGGTGACCTACCTCACCTCCCGTCAAATTATTTTACCACAGTATGAACCGTGAATGCAAGTATCAGTCGTTTAAACTAATTCCCACACAGTAAAATAAAATATTTAAATGAAACTTAAGCAAAAAACAAACATGCTTGTGTAAGTGAGTGTCTATATCTATCTATCTATCTATCTATCTATCTATCTATCTATCTATCGGTTTCTAGTGCTTTTAGTTGATTGTTGTAGGCGGCTCATGCAGCTCAAACTAGAATCTCTCTATTCCGATCTAACAAAAAGGTGTATGGGATAAAAGGAGGAAGTAGCGCCTTACGGCACTTTTATCGCATACGCCATCTTACATTTTTATCATGGCACTTACCCAATTGACACATTTCTCTGGCCTAACTTAGCACATTGCGTTAGTCATTCTGAAAGTACTGCCTCCTGGTATCCTTCAGCCCTCCCTATCGGAGCTTGCATTCGGACTTCCCGAACATGCCAATGAGGAGGTGAATGCTATTCCGCATATGAACATAGAAAGGGAGGCTGCATGCTTGTGGCACCCTTCTATTCATAATGATCTAATGTCTACCATCATTTCCTATTCTGACAATGCCAGCTCACCACTGCAACCCTGTTCCTGCACTTTGTGTGGTCGCAGAGTTGACGTGTACCAGTCAGTGTCCACCATAGGAATTAAATAAAGTTTTAGCTCCATTTGCCCCGTCATGGTTTCATCAAGGTCCTTGTATAGTGCATTATATTGTTCCCTGATTTCCTGGTTCTTTGATTTTTTTGCTTGTTATACTGACTCTTCTGAGTTATATTATATGTCCATATTCCTGGTGCCCTGATCTTGGCTAGTTTTACCTTTAAGCTTTTTTTCAACTATACGTTAAACCCGGTAATTCTAAGTTCAGTAATATATCCTTTCTGTCTATTTTTTCCTGACCAATACTTACAAGTTAGGTAGGGTAGCCGTGACAATTTTATACCATGTTTCATGCAGACCATGTTTTTAAATCACATGCTGTATAGTGGATGACATCACATGTATTAATTAGAAAACATAATGCATTGTGTGATTCCAGATGAACAGTGAAGGCATCACCCTACTGCCAAGTTTGGTACAAGTTGGGTAGCAGCAGATAGGCCATTGGTCTTTAGGCTTGCTATATTCTTGATCACATTTTTTTTTTTTTTTTTAATATAATTCACACGCCACCGTTGTATATATATTCTATGATCATGTTTAGGATCGAATTAAGAGCTTCATTGGCCTGGTGCTGACCATTTTGGAGTGCATTTTTTATGGAAGTGCATAAAATAAAAAACACTTACATTTTTTTAATTTGCCAAACAGAATAGGATACAACAGTGCTGGATTTACAATGAAACAAAATATGTATTTTTCACCAATGTATTTGTAGTAAGGACTGAAAGATTTATGTTCCAATTATTATCTTCCATTAACATAAATCTCCACATGATGCATAAATCAGGAGTGTGATAATGATGACGATGACACGTAATGGCCGATTAGTATATTTTTATTGTCTGTGTAAATGCAGTGTAAGCTATATCTAATTCTGTATTCAATTTTGTTTAGAGTAGGCATCAAGCTATTCGCTGTATTCTATATCTCTTCATTAGCTATTTCTTTGCAAATACAAATGTACATTTGTATAGAAACCATAAATATCATATTAAATGGGCTATGTATATACATATATATATTTTTATATACACAGTATATAACCTTGGCACTCACCCCTTTACTGATGCTTGTTAGAAATCTTGCCTTGGTGCATTCTCAGCATACAAATATATTCACAAAATAGTAGGTGCACTCACAGGTCTTTTTTCAAAGTGTTTCCTGTTTATTAAAGATTACATATACATTCTCCTGATCAACGTTGATCGGGACAATGTATATATGTAATCTTTAATAAAAAAAGAAACACTTTGAAATAAGACCTTTGAGTGCACCTACTATTTTATGACTATATATATATATACACATACAGTATCTCACAAAAGTAATTACACCCCTCACATTTTTGTAAATATTTTATATCTTTTCATGTGACAACACTGAAGAAATGACACTCTGCTCACTTTTGTTGCCTACGGTTTAGACATTTATGGCTGTGTTTTGAGTTATTTTGAGGGGACAGCAAATTTACACTGTTATATAGGCTGTACACTTACTACTTTACATTGTAGCAGAGTGGCATTCCTTCAGTGTTGACACATGAAAAGATATTATAAAATATTTACTAAAATGTGTGGGGTGTACTCACTTTTGTGAGATACTGTGTGTGTGTGTATATATATATATATATATATATATATATATATATATATATATATATATATATATATTTGTGCTCGGAATTTAATACGTAATGGATAGTATCTGTAAGGGTTGTGGTGTGCCGAAACCAACGTACGAGTGGGCCTGTAAATAAAAGAGGGCCCACCAAGGAGAATGTAATTATAACAGGGTGTAGGTGGGTGGGGACAATCAGCTGAATGGCAGAGGTGAGTAGGGGCTGGGAGTTTAAGTAGGGGACTTACTCCTCCCACAAATTCAGGCCTAATGGCCTTTCTACTTGTGCTCGGAATTTAATACGTAATGGATAGTATCTGTAAGGGAAAAGTTGGTTGTGGTGTGCCGAAACAAACGTATGAGTGGGCCTGTAAATAAAAGAGGGCAAAAGAGAAGTTCGAGAAAATACACACTTTATTGCCTTTTTACATAACCAAGTTCCTGAAAGCTTGACGAAGCTCTTTTTCTGGTCGAGGAATATAAGTATGGTATATGGAGGATTTCTAACGCCCCAGTCTCTTGATGATGTGGACCGGTGTATTAGTGCTGAAGGCTGAAGAGGCGGCTCCTATGTGAAAGGAGTGCCCGGAGAATGAAGCCGGATTGAAACCCAGTTTAGATAATAGTGTTCTTACGTGTGACGTGAATTTAGCAGTGGTAAGCGGGTGCCCTTGTATTGATAAGAACGGAGAGTCTGGTAAGTGCGCGTGATGGGTTGACCGTAGGTGGTCTAGCGCCTTGACCGGACACCAGGCATTATCAGTAGGGAAGAGAGGAATTACAGTGGGGTGTAGTGAATGATTGGACTTTCTAACAGCTTTTAAACGTACATTCGATCAGCCCGGCCGTGTTGCTTCTGCTGGCAAAGCTCTGCTTAGGATCCGACAGGGCAATAGATCAGTAGCGGATTATACCATTGAATTCCGCACTCTGGCAGCTGAAGTGGTTTGGAATAACGACGCTCTCGTAACAGCTTTTCAGGAGGGTTTGGCCGCTTACATATTAGACGAAATAGCATCCAGGGAATTGCCTGTTCTTCTGGATGATGTAATAGATTATATCATTCTAATTGACAACCGTATAAGAGAGAGGCGTAGTCAAAGAAGGATGAATACACAGGGGTTACCTGCTTTACCCAGTACTGCACTACTAGCATTACCTCCCCCTAATCAACCACCTCCCGAACCCATGCAATTAGGTGCTGTATGCTTATCTGAAGCTGAAAGAACGTACCGCAGAAGGGAGGGCTTGTGCCTTTATTGTGGAAAGAGGGGGCATCTCCGAAGAAACTGTCCTAGTTTGCAGGGAAACTTCAGCACCTAAGGCCTAGAGAGGGGTCGGCCTCGGGTGTTATGGTTTTTTCCCCTCATGTGTCCATCTCCAGACCATTCATTACGGTTACTCTTTTGGTCAATCAAACCACTGTAACAACTAAAGCCTTGATCGATTCAGGTGCTGCAGACAACTTTATCGATGAGAACTTTATAGGCCTGGGTACCGTAATGTCAAGGCTGATGCTATCTCCCGACAATACGAACCTTTGGAGTCTATTGCCTCCGCTCCTGAACCCATTGTACCCACGTCTAAGATAATAGCCGCTACCCATTTGGTTATTTCGTCCCTTTTCCTTGATGGTATCAAGGCATACCAAACCCAAGCACCCTCTGAGACACCTGTTGATAGATTATACGTGAAAGAAAAAGATAGAAATAAATTGTTAGTTTTATTTCACACCGCCAAAACGGCTGGTCACCCAGGGGTTACCAAAACATACAAGGGTCTCCTTCAACAGTTTTGGTGGCCTTCACTTAAGCAAGACGTAGTGGATTATGTGCAGGCTTGTCGTGCTTGTGCACAGTGTAAGTCCCCTACTGTTAAACCCCCGGGACTCCTAATGCCTCTATCCGTACCCAAGAAACCATGGACCCACTTATCCATGGACTTTATTGTGGATCTTCCTTCATCCGATGGAATTACAGTAATTTTGACTGTGACTGATAGGTTCTCTAAGATGGCACACTTTATTCCACTTAAAAAACTACCTTCTGCGGTTCAGTTGGCTAAGGTATTTACCAAAGAGGTTTTCCGCTTGCATGGTATACCACAGGATATCATATCCGACAGGGGTCCTCAATTTGCCTCTCGGTTTTGGAGGGGCTTTTGTGATGATATGGGGATTTCCTTGTCATTTACTTCCTCCTAT
The DNA here is from genome assembly GCF_036172605.1 of Pelobates fuscus. NCBI lineage: Eukaryota > Metazoa > Chordata > Amphibia > Anura > Pelobatidae > Pelobates > Pelobates fuscus. The sequence goes on along the minus strand of NC_086325.1, from coordinate 92,346,613 downwards.
CATCCACAATCTAATGGAGCTGCCGAACGGGCGAATCAATCTGTGGAGTTATATTTACGCTGCTTCACGAATGCACACCAGGACAACTGGTCTCACCTCCTTCCCTGGGCTGAATTCGCCAGGAACACTGTGACTCATTCGTCCACTGGCTTAAGTCCTTTTTTGGTTGCTTATGGGTTCCAACCATCTGTCCTTCCCGGCGTATTCTCCGACAAGGGAATACCCGCTTTGGACGAGCACCTCACCTCCTTATGGAAGATGTGGGATCAGGTCCATTCTACTCTTTCTCGTGTCGCTGTTACTCAGAAGAGATTTGCTGATCGTCATAGAGGTGCTGCTCCTTCTTATGTCCCGGGTGATAGGGTTTGGTTGTCCTCTAAGAATCTCCGCCTCAGGGTCCCCTCGATTAAATTCGCGCCCAGGTTCCTTGGCCCCTACAAGGTATTGCGTAGGGTCAATCCTGTGTCCTACTCCCTGGCCTTGCCTCCTTCCATGCGTATACCTAACACTTTTCACACCTCCCTTTTGAAGCCCCTGCTCTGTAATCGATTCTCTGGTCCTCTCAGGCGTCCGGAGTCCCTCCGCGCTGTCTCTAGTGACGTGTACGAAGTGGCTGCTCTGCTTGATTCTCGTTTTTCTCGGGGTCGCTTGCAGTATCTGGTTGATTGGAAGGGATACGGCCCTGAGGCTTTGCAGCACTCACCCTCAGTCCATCGCCGCCCGCGGTCTCTCCTCCTCCTACCTGTCGGCGAGCGGCGTCTCCTCTCCGCCGCTCGCATCCTCCACGCCTCCCAGCGGCAGCATGTATAACGCTGCACGCTGGAAGGTCGTTAATTTATGCAAACGCCGGGGTCACGTGAGTGACCCGGCGTTAAAGTAACAGTACCACAATCACAATGGGAGGCGTAGATATCTCCCACGTGTGATTGTTAATTCTGATTGGAAGTTATCCAATCAGAATTAAACCTAGGGTATTTATACTTACTTTCCTGTCTCTCAGTGCCCTGTTGTGGTCTTGTGATACCTGTAGTGCAGTTTTCTCGTGTTGCTCTCTGGTTACCGATTGTTTTGCTCGTTATTCCGATTATCCTGTCTTCTCCTCTCCTTTGACCTCGGCTTGTTTCTCGTTCTCCCGTTTTCTGGCTCCCTTTATTTGGCTTGTCTCCTGACCATTCTTAGTGTGCTTAGCCCGGCCACTCTAAGGACCGGTATAGCACCCTTCCTCTCTGTGACCTGTTAGCGTGTTTGGTTCCCAGAATCGTGACAATAGCTGTGTTAGGTGATAGTGCTTGGTGAGTGAGAGTCCTAGCGTGATGCATTAGTGTGCTCAATGCAGGATTAGTTTGTGAAACCGTGGTGTCCTGGATGGCTGGTGGTGAGCCGTAGGGAGTGCCTGAGAGAATACCTGGAATTGAGAGCGAGAGAGCGTCAGCGGCCGTGTTGTGGATACCCAGGATGTGAAAACAAACTAAGTGGAACTGAACGGTTGCTCCTAGCCAGGTCAGCTTGCGAATCAGCCGCATGATGGTCAGGGATGATGAGCGCCCCTTGTTAATGATTTTGCAAGCTGCCGAGTTGTCAGAGTAGCATTTTACTGCCTTGCCGGACCAGAGATGACCCCAGGTGTGCGGCCGCCACAATGGGATAGATTTCAAATAGGGCTGAGGTCTCCCTGAATCCTGGCAAGGCATCCGTCTCAGCGGGCCAGTGAGCCCTAAACCAGTGGTTCCCAAAGATGGCTGCAAAACCAGTGTTGGCTGCAGCATCTGTGTAAATGATGGGTGAAGAAGTGGAGAGAGGGGTGTGGCGAAACTGACCTCGCCACGTGTCCTTGGAGGGGGCTGATTGCCCGCCTCTTGCCTTTGGACTATGGACCAGACTTTATGGGAATGTGATACCCCAGATAGCCATACCATGGAGCCTATTCATATAATGAAAGACTATGGGAAAGACTTTAGCTCCATGGCAATTGTACTGTGTGAGTAGGATCTGCGCGCTATTCTGTAGTTTTGTGCGTGCAGATCCCAGCTATCTGGGGATAGGTGAAATGTCTGTGTGTTATGTGTAAATGTGACTTTATGTATTTTAAAGTGTTGTATGTTGTTTTGCAACCATGTGGTTAATGGAGTCTGCCTTTAGTCCTGGGTAATTGGATTACTTCTCCAATTAACTCCAGGGCAGAAGGGAGGAAACCAGGGTGCATTGTGGGGATGTTTTTCTGCCAGCCAGAAAGGAACAAAAGATACTTTTAGTAACTTTTGAACCCCTGGTCGGATTCATGCCATTTTTTAATATGTTGTTCCCCTGAATGGATTGAGTGTGGATATGTATTTTTATGTGAATGTGATGTATGGTTTTAAAGTTATGAAAGTTGTGTCAAAGTATATTTTACACTGTATGCATAATGGGATTATGTGTCACACTAAGGGGAGGGGATGTGTGGGAGGTAACATCTATGTCATTGGTTCTTTTAGGCCTCCCCCTGGGTGTGGCCTGTATGTGTGAGTTGGAAATAAAAGCCAGGCTGGATGAGCCAGTCCAGAGTTCCTGTTTTACCCTCAAAGTGATGTGTCGTCTCATTATTGGGGGGAAGGATTTATTGCATGCTGTTCCAGTTGACTGCTAGGAGTACAAGCCTATTCGTATGGTTCCTATTCAATGGTCTACAGCATTCATATGCTTGGGAGAATTTAAAAGGTTTCTCGGATTCGGTGATTGTGGTGTCTGCCAGAGTGCTTGGAGTCCTCAGGAAGCACTAGGAGCATCCATTAACGGAGGTACCCGGTCGGGGTGCCAGGCGATCCGTTACATTGGTGGCAAGCGGTGGGATGGCGTCCTAGTGCGAGGTAAAGCAGCTCGGAGACACAGTATGTTTGGATTTACAAATTGAGGGCGACGCTAGTGTGCCTACAGCGTCCCTGTCTACACAAAGATTTGGGAAAATGGGGTTCGTAGACCCCTGGTCAACACACACCCCTGAGGAAGAGAGTGAATTAGAATGGAGAGATAATGCCCGGAAAGAATTATGGTACGATGCCCTGGAGGAAGTCCAGTATCAACGGCAGCAGCGCCTTCCTGGTGTCGCATACCAGTTGGAGGAACAAATGGCCTGGCGGATGCCACTTCTGGGAGATCAACCTGGAGGGCAGCGGGTAAGACAACTCGAGTACCTCGTGGAAAGGGAACTGAGCCTGGACGCCTCATACCGGGCACTGTGGTGGTGCACTGTCCAGCCAGAGATGTGGAGGGCAGAGGGCATCCAGCCAGAGGGGGAGAACTACACAAGCCCTGGCCTGTTGTGGAAAGCCTTAGTGGAGGATGTCGACTTCGGCAGTCCAGCAGAGTCACGGTACTGGGCTATCTTTCATTACCGAGGTGAGATGATACAGGGCCCGAGATCTATTGGACTGGGAGAAGACCTCCGCCGTTTCGCTGCCATGGAACGAGAGCTGGAGATGGACTATGTAGAACTATTAAATTCCTGCCAGCCGCAGAGCAGGGACGCAGACCGGGAAAACTGGGTAGCAGACCCAGACCTGCTAGCCTATAGCTGGGAAAACGCGGCAGAGGTACCCCCTGCTTCACTACCAGTTGCAGAAGTAGGGGACCTCATAGACTGGTCCTGGAGAGACCCACAGATGGCAGGTGGAGATGGGATCGAGGTCTCTCTACCGGCCCTACAGGGATGCTGGGCAGTCGGCCCAGATCCCCAGCGGCAGGTTACAGTTCAGAGAGAGGAGCTTGTTACACCCTCTCTCCAGCGGCAGCCTAACCCACCAAGGGGAGACCGTAAGCCCCACACCAGCGCAGATGGGACCGTGGTCTCTGCGCCCAAGTTACAGGGAGCTGAAGGAGCCGTCCTCCCTCCCCAGCGGCAGTGTGATTTGTTGGGAATTGGGAGCCCGGTCTCCATTCCCCAGCGGCAGAGTATCCAGCAGGGAATAGAGAGCCCAGCCCCCTTTCCCCCACAGCAGGACTCTGTGCTGGGAGGAGAGACAGTCGGTCTCCCTCCGCAGAGACGGGAAGTATGCATGTTAGAGGAGATTGTTACCACCTCTCCCCAGCGGCGGATCATTAATGTACAGGGAATAGAGAGCCCAGTCTCCATTCCCCAGCGGCAGAGTGTTCTAATGGGAGAGGAGCTGGTTACCACCTCTCCCCAGCGGCAGCTTAATGTACCAGGGGGAGACTGTAAGCCCCACACCTGTGCAGATGGGACCGTGGTCTCTGCACTTCCAGCACAGGGGGTAGGGACGGTCGGTCCTGCCCCCCCACAACAGGGCTGTTTAGCCAAAGGGGAGACAGTCTGTCTCCAGCAGCAGAGCTGTGTAACTAAAGGGGAGACAGTCTGTCTCCAGCAGCAGAGCTGTGTAACTAAAGGGGAGACAGTCGGTCTCCAGCAGCAGAGTTGTGTAACTCAAGGGGAGACAGTCGGTCTCCAGCAGCAGAGCTGTGTAACTAAAGGGGAGACAGTCGGTCTCCAGCAGCAGAGCTGTGTAACTCAAGGGGAGACAGTCTGTCTCCAGCAGCAGAGCTGTGTAACTAAAGGGGAGACAGTCGGTCTCCAGCAGCAGAGTTGTGTAACTCAAGGGGAGACAGTCGGTCTCCAGCAGCAGAGCTGTGTAACTAAAGGGGAGACAGTCGGTCTCCAGCAGCAGAGCTGTGTAACTCAAGGGGAGACAGTCGGTCTCCAGCAGCAGAGCGGTGTAACTCAAGGGGAGACAGTCGGTCTCCAGCAGCAGAGCTGTGTAACTCAAGGGGAGACAGTCGGTCTCCAGCAGCAGAGCGGTGTAACTCAAGGGGAGACAGTCGGTCTCCAGCAGCAGAGCGGTGTATTTAAAGGGGAGACAGTCGGTCTCCAGCAACCAGGCTCCAACCAGACTACTCCCGTGGTAGTGCTGGCAACAGGACAGAGTACCGCTGGTCTCTGCCCCCTCAGCAACCTACCAAGGCAGCCTACCAGTCCCCCACACAGCCGTGGTGAGGCACCTGAACCTGGACAAGATTCTCCCTCACCCAGGTGTAGTAACTGTTTATTGTGGGTGGGCTGCTCTGCTGTTTCTGTCTTGTGGGTGGGCTGCTGGACTAACAAGGGCACTGACCGGCAGGAGGTCAAGTACCCTGTTAGTCTGGGGGGTAAAGGGGAGAAGTGTGGCGAAACTGACCTCGCCACGTGTCCTTGGAGGGGGCTGATTGCCCGCCTCTTGCCTTTGGACTATGGACCAGACTTTATGGGAATGTGATACCCCAGATAGCCATACCATGGAGCCTATTCATATAATGAAAGACTATGGGAAAGACTTTAGCTCCATGGCAATTGTACTGTGTGAGTAGGATCTGCGCGCTATTCTGTAGTTTTGTGCGTGCAGATCCCAGCTATCTGGGGATAGGTGAAATGTCTGTGTGTTATGTGTAAATGTGACTTTATGTATTTTAAAGTGTTGTATGTTGTTTTGCAACCATGTGGTTAATGGAGTCTGCCTTTAGTCCTGGGTAATTGGATTACTTCTCCAATTAACTCCAGGGCAGAAGGGAGGAAACCAGGGTGCATTGTGGGGATGTTTTTCTGCCAGCCAGAAAGGAACAAAAGATACTTTTAGTAACTTTTGAACCCCTGGTCGGATTCATGCCATTTTTTAATATGTTGTTCCCCTGAATGGATTGAGTGTGGATATGTATTTTTATGTGAATGTGATGTATGGTTTTAAAGTTATGAAAGTTGTGTCAAAGTATATTTTACACTGTATGCATAATGGGATTATGTGTCACACTAAGGGGAGGGGATGTGTGGGAGGTAACATCTATGTCATTGGTTCTTTTAGGCCTCCCCCTGGGTGTGGCCTGTATGTGTGAGTTGGAAATAAAAGCCAGGCTGGATGAGCCAGTCCAGAGTTCCTGTTTTACCCTCAAAGTGATGTGTCGTCTCATTATTGGGGGGAAGGATTTATTGCATGCTGTTCCAGTTGACTGCTAGGAGTACAAGCCTATTCGTATGGTTCCTATTCAATGGTCTACAGCATTCATATGCTTGGGAGAATTTAAAAGGTTTCTCGGATTCGGTGATTGTGGTGTCTGCCAGAGTGCTTGGAGTCCTCAGGAAGCACTAGGAGCATCCATTAACGGAGGTACCCGGTCGGGGTGCCAGGCGATCCGTTACAAGGGGGGATAAACATGGAGATACCGTTCCAATCTGCCAAAAACTTTGCCCACATAGCTAAGTCAGCCTTGGCGTGGGGGTCCAATGAAACCGGGCAAGAGTCCGGTACCCCATGGAGCAGGCAAAGAAGCCTGGATATAAAAGACCTTCCCTGCGGGATGATGCGCATGGCGAAGTTCAGGGATCCCAGAAGGGACTGAAGTTCCTTCCAGGTGCAAACATCATTCCTCAGGAACATGTCTATCTCCCCTCTCAAGCGGGTTTGTTTGTTATGGGGAAGGCTAGCTCTGAGGGTAACATAATCTAGCTCTATTCCCAAAAAGGTTAATCTAGTTGTGGGGCCAATTGTTTTACATGGGGACAAAGGCACTCCAAGTGTGGAAAAAAATGCTGTAGTGCGGCTGATAGCGGTGGGTGTTTGTGCCCCTGGCTCTATCAGTAGGAAGTCATCTAGGTAGTGAATAACGGAGTGACACCTGAGGACGTTCAGAAGCAGCCAGCATAGTGTCTCAGCGAAGATATCGAAAAGTTTGGGGCTGCTTCGAGAACCGAAAGTGAGTAGTGTAGAGAAGTAGTACTTTCCTCGCCATTTAACACGGTGCAAGTGCCAGAGTGAGGGGTAGTAACCTAAACGCGTTTGTGATGTCTGTTTTGCTGAGCCAGGGGCGATTACCAGAAGAGATGATGGACTGTAGAGCGTCGTCAATAGTTACGTACTGGAGTGAGAATTCGTCTGCTGGAATAAGTGCGTTTCTGCTGGGAACAAAAGAGGAGTGGGGTGCCGATAAATCTATAATTAGACGTTTTTTATTTGAATATTTGGGAACTGCGACACCGATTGGGTTAGCGCGCCAGGAGGAAAAAGGTGAGGAAGTGAAAGGCCCGATCATGAAACCGTTTGTAATTTCAGAGGAAAGGAGAGTGTCTGTGGAGACTGGGTCTAGACATGCTGACAGGAGATTAGGACATTCTAGTGTACCTGAGGGGATGGCTACTATACCCGTGAGAAACTCCTGTGTGAATCCCGTGGTCAGATATTCCACCAAGTGCTTGCTAGGGTGTGACCTTAGGTAAAAAAACAGGTTGTCGACATTAATGTCGGTTAGTCATTTGTTAGGGGACAACCTGGCCCGACACATGGTCTTGGTATGTGTCCTGAAGCAAATGGAGCAGATGTGCAATAATCTACAGGCACTGAAACTGCAGGAGCCTGCGTTGAAATTATTGCACACCTGCGCCTTGCCTAAAGAGGAGATGGGCCTACCCAGCTTGTCACGTAGACCACCCACTGGTTTGTTGTGAGGGGTGAAAGTGGGATGAGGGGTGGGAGTGGAGGTGGTGGGATCTGCTTCAGAAGGACATAAGTCCGCCATGTGGGATGTGGAATTACATATGGCACAAGACGGGGGCCTAAGACCAGCGAAGTGGCGACAGAATAGTTCTGTATCCATCTGACATCCAAATTTACACTGTTATATAGGCTGGACACTTACTACTTTACATTGTAGCAGAGTGGCATTCCTTCAGTGTTAATTCTAACGTTGAACTGTTTCAGATGGGTCGCCACCTTCGCTGATACTGACTTATGATAGTCGTAGAAAGAAGAGCCCCTGTACTTGATGCCTAGATCCACCACCTTGTGAAGGTAGAGGTCTAACTCCTCTCTTCTGTGGGGATACACCGTGCAGATGACGTCACGGTATATCCTGAAAGCTATCACAAACTGGGGAATTGGAAGTTTTTTATTAAGCCTGGGATCTCTCGTCTTAAGTACTACTGAAATGTCCCCGTAATTGTATGCCTTGTTCTCCAGTATGTCCTGTGAGGTTATAAGCAGAGACACCAGACACACGTCCTTCCCGTCTAAGATTTATTTTCTGATAGAGTCTGGGACGGAGTGAGCTGGCGACTCGAAAGGTGCTATAGCTGTGACTGGTGCTGGAGAGGGAAGTATGGGGGGGCATGCTGGTACAGCGGGGACAGCCGGGGTGGAGACTGGGAGGCCCGGGGTATTACCTGGGGAGGCGATGGCGCTCTCCACCTTAGATAGTCTGCTATTAAGGGTCTGCAGGTTGGCCAAGATTGCTGCTAGGGTATCCTGGCTGGCCGTGCCAGTGCTTGGTGGCTCTCCTTGAGAGCTAGTGCTTGGCCTCGGCTCAGGGGCTTGGTAGGTAAGCAGCCTGTAAAGTTCTGCCTTTCTAGCTGTGGCCGGAAAGGGGATTCCCCTGAGCCTAAGCTTGACCGTAATTTTAGGAATAGTCCATGCTCTCAAGGACGTGGGAGTTGAGGGGGTGAGAGATTCGCCTGGAGACTCTGGTCTGGTTGGCGTAAATGGTATCTCTTCTGGCAGTTCTTCGATGGGGATTGGTTCTTGGTACATTCTAAAAGAAATGATTTTGTGAATGAGATATTAGAAGGGGCGTATATGAGGGATGGTATTTATTGGAAGAACTGGACTGTAATGCTAGTGCCGTAGCGAAAAACGTATCTGTGGGATTTTTGATAGGTGAGGCCCTGTGTGAGGAACTGACTCTGCTGGGTTTCGAACCCTGGTTTACATACTGCTAAAATGTACCTGAGATCTGGTATCCTTGACTCTACAGCATTGGTATCAGTGACAAGTCTCTTCAGCTGTGTCTGGTCATGTGTCTGTTTCTTGTCCTATAAAAGCCACTTCCTGTCTCTGTACCTTTGCCAGATTATTGTGGTTCCTGTACTCTCTAATCAAGCTTGTTCCTGTTTCTCCTACCTGTTGCTGATTTTGGACCGTTTTTGACTTTGCTGCTTCTCCTTCCCACTGACCTCGGCTTGCCTAACTACGATTATCATCTCTCTGTTCCAGTCTCCCATCTCTGCTTAAGACCAGAAGGCCACTCAAGGCTCAGGGGCTCAACCACCTGGGTAACGAGTGGCTACCTCTGGCAGAAAACATTGCTGATCTGGCTACTGGACTCCAAAACTTTGTAACATCAATATCATTACAGAATAATCTGGCCCATTCATGGAGACCATCAGATCAGATTCTGCATTGGCCCAGCAGGTTGCTTATAATGCAAGAACTATGCAGACCCAGGCACAGACCATTCAAGTGCTGCAAGATCAGGTAGCTGAACTGCAAAATGAAGTTCGATCAATGCATAGTGAGCTTACCAGCTACAGGGCACATGATGTTGCGGCTGCTGCTGCTACTACTGTTACACCTGCACAAGATGCCCGCTTGCCTCTACCAGAAAAATTTGGAGGAGACCGCAAAAAATGTAGGGGTTTCCTAAATCAATGCCGTTTGCATTCCATGATGTTACCTAACCGTTTTCCATCTGAAAGAGAGAAGGTGGGATTTATTTTCTCCCTATTCAAAGATGAAGCCCTGGCTTGGGGCTCCCCTTTTCTGGAACAGGACAGTCTAGTCTTGGGAAATTTAAAAGACTTTCTTGAGGCCATGTGCCTAGTTTTTGATGACCCCAATCGCTGTGCTACAGCAGAAGCCACTCTCCTTCATTTACATCAAGGGAGGCGCTCTGTGGCTGAATATGCTGCTGAATTCAGACAGTGGGTTGCTGATACTACTTGGAACCAATCCGCCCAGAGGTTCCACTTCAGAAGGGGTCTCTCAGAAGCTATAAAAGATGAGCTAGCTCGTGTTGATCTTCCTGTTGAGTTTGATGCATTTGTGCGGTTGGCTATCCGTATTGATCGGAGACTTTCAGAAAGAAGATTGGAAAGACAGGGCTCTTTTAAACCAAGTGCTACTCCTACTTTCTATTCAAGAATTTCTACTCCGACCCCACAAACACCTACAGACTCTGAACCTGAGGCTATGCAGGTAGATCTAATAAGAGGGTCATTATCCAATGAAGAAAAACAGTGGCGATGCACTCACAATTTATGCCTGTATTGTGGTAGTGCAGGGCATTATGCCATCAATTGCCCTAGCAAGTCTAAAAGAACAATAGCTATGACTGCTGAGGGTGCACAGATTCAACACCAATCCCAGATTTCAGACCAACTGGATTCTGTCACACAACCCTTGTTTTCTCTGGCTCAGGGTGAAGAGGGTATGATGACTCAACATCCTCATTTGGTGGTGCCTATCACTTTGCAATATGGTGATAATAAAATTTCAACTACAGCTATGATAGATTCTGGAGCAGGCGGAAACTTTATGGATATTAAATTTGCAGCGGGAAATAAAATTCAGTCTATCCCTAAATCTTCACCTGTGTTAATGGAAACAGTAGACGGTTCTCCACTTACGTCAGGCCCGGTTACACATGAGACTGTGCCCTTAAAATTGATTCTGGAAGTGAATCACCATGAGTCTATATCTTTCCACCTAATTTCCTCAACACAGTTTCCAGTGATTTTGGGTATACCCTGGCTTGCTCTGCATAACCCACAGATTGATTGGAAGACTAGAACTTTGTCCTTTCCTTCAGAACACTGCTTAATGAATTGTCAACCCTCTAAGGCAACACCTGTTGCCACAACAATTAATGAAATGGTTGATACAAACTTAACTAAGCTTCCTCTACAATATCGGGATTTGGCAGATGTCTGTGATAAGAAGAATGCTGATCAGCTTCCACCTCACAGGCCTTATGATTGCCCCATAGAGCTGCTACCTGGAGCTGCTATCCCATTTGGCCGTATATACTCCCTTTCTGAGCCTGAATTGAAAGCACTTCGTGAATACATACAAGAAAATCTTGCCAAAGGCTTTATTCGACCATCTACTTCTCCAGCAGGAGCTCCTATATTCTTTGTAGAAAAGAAAGATGGCAGTCTACGGCCATGTGTCGATTACAGGGACATTAATAAAATCACTGTTAAAAACCGCTATTCCTTGCCTCTCATTCCTGAACTTCTGGAGAGACTTCGTTCAGCTAAAATATTTACGAAGCTTGATCTACGGGGGGCATATAATCTGGTTCGCATAAGACCAAATGATGAATGGAAAACAGCTTTCAGAACCAGGTACGGACATTACGAATATCTAGTAATGCCATTTGGGCTTTGTAATGCCCCTGCAACTTTTCAGCATCTAATCAATGATGTACTACAGGATCTCCTGGATCAGTTTGTTGTGGCATATTTGGATGATATCCTGATATTTTCTGATAATCTTGAAAATCACAGAAAACAGGTATGCATTGTTCTTGAGCGCCTTCGTACCCATCACCTATACATTAAACTGGAAAAATGTGAGTTTGAACAAACAGAAATTCAATTCCTGGGATATGTAATAACTCCTAAAGGTTTAAGTATGGACGCAAGTAAAATTAAAGCTGTGCTGGACTGGCCCATCCCCAAGAATGAAAAAGATATTCAGAGATTTGTGGGGTTTGCCAATTTTTACAGGCGTTTCATTAAGAATTTCTCTGCCGTTATTACACCGATCACTGAACTTACACGTAAAGGGACTCTCTTTTCAGTGGTCCAATAAGGCTGACACGGCATTTTCCAGATTAAAGACTCTGTTTACATCTGCCCCTATCCTGGTACATCCTCAGCCAGAATTGCCATTTACTGTAGAGGTAGATGCTTCTGATTCAGCTGTTGGGGCTATACTGTCTCAAAGGACTGGACCTAAGATGTTGTTACATCCATGTGCCTTCTATTCCCGCCAGATGTTACCAGCAGAAAGAAATTATGACATAGGGAATAAAGAACTTTTGGCTATAAAAGCTGCCTTTGCCGAATGGAGACATCTCTTGGAGGGAGCCACCCATCCAATTACTGTCCTCACAGATCACACAAATCTGGAATGTATTCAATCAGCTAAGAGACTGTCAGCCAGACAAGCACGCTGGTCCCTATTTTTCTCAAGGTTTAATTTTTTTTGGTTCCAGAAATGGCAAGGCAGATGCCTTGTCTAGGATAGCTGACCCCCTCCATACTACAGTAACCAAAGCCACCATCTTGCCTGAGAGTAGATTTTTAGGAGTTACCTTTCCTTCTGATCTAATGTCTCGCATTAAAAAGGGCTACGCTGAAGATCCAGTTTTTCGTGATCCTCCTCGTGATCTTCATATGACCATGCTTAATGGGTTTTGGATTTTTCAACAACGTCTGTTTGTTCCAGAATCAGTGCGACTGGACGTTTTACGTCTCTACCATGACTCAAAACCAGCAGGTCATCCAGGAATCCGAAAGACACAAGAACTACTTACCCGATCCTTTTGGTGGCCTAAATATTATGAGGATGTTAAGAAGTATGTGTCCTCTTGTGATGTATGTGCCAGACATAAGACTCCTCGCTCATCCCCTGTTGGCATGCTTCAGCCTCTTCCTATTCCTCATCGTCCCTGGGGATCTATATCCATGGACTTTATTGTGGAACTACCTCCCTCTAAGGAACACACTACCATTCTTGTTGTTGTGGACCGGTTAACTAAGATGAGTCATTTCATACCAGCTCGTGGTCTCCCTTCAGCTAAACAGACTGCTGACCTAGTTATTCGGGAAATATTTCGCTTGCATGGAGTGCCTGATGAAGTAATTTCTGACAGGGGAGTGCAGTTTACATCTCATTTTTGGAAATATTTTTGTTCTATTCTAGGTATTAATGTAAATCTGTCGTCAGCTTTTCATCCACAAAGTAATGGACAGACTGAGCGAACCAACCAGACTTTAGAACAATATTTGCGGTGCTATATTAGTTACCTGCAGGATGACTGGCTGGATTTTCTACCCATGGCGGAATTTGCCTATAACAATGCCCAACACTGCTCCACTTTTCTGAGCCCATTTTTTGCTAATTATGGTTACCATCCAACCTTTCTAGTGAGTCTCCCAATTACTACTTCCATTCCTGCAGTCACTGACCGGCTAACCGCCTTACGAGATTCCCAAGAACTGTTGAAGAAGACTCTTTCGGAGGCTCAGGAATGTTACAAAAGAGCTGCTGATAGGCATAGAAAGGAGGCCCCAGTTTATCATGTTGGTGACAAGGTTTGGCTGTCAACAAAGAATCTTAAGCTTAGGATTCCTTCTCATAAATTGGGTCAAAAGTTCATTGGACCTTTTGAGATCATCGCTCAGATCAATGCTGTCACCTTCCGTCTGCAACTTCCAGATTCCATGAAAATACATCCGTTGTTTCACGTTGCACTGCTTAAACCTTTTCATGAAAATACTTTCCCTGGTCGAGCCCTGCCTGCCCCACCACCAGTCCTCGTGGATGGTGAAGATGAATACAAGGTGGAAAAAATTCTTGACTCCAGGATATTCCGTAACAAGCTTCAATATTTGGTTCATTGGAAAGGCTATGGGGAAGAGGATAGATCGTGGGAACCAGTGGACAATATTCATGCTCCTGTTCTTCTTCAGTCTTTCCATGCACAGTACCCTGCTAAACCAGGAAATAGGGCATCCAGAGGCTGCGCCTGTAGAGGTGGGAGTAATGTGAGGAACTGACTCTGCTGGGTTTCGAACCCTGGTTTACATACTGCTAAACCTCTTTCTTACCAGTACACCAGCCTGCCTCTTGCAAATGTACCTGAGATCTGGTATCCTTGACTCTACAGCATTGGTATCAGTGACAAGTCTCTTCAGCTGTGTCTGGTCATGTGTCTGTTTCTTGTCCTATAAAAGCCACTTCCTGTCTCTGTACCTTTGCCAGATTATTGTGGTTCCTGTACTCTCTAATCAAGCTTGTTCCTGTTTCTCCTACCTGTTGCTGATTTTGGACCGTTTTTGACTTTGCTGCTTCTCCTTCCCACTGACCTCGGCTTGCCTAACTACGATTATCATCTCTCTGTTCCAGTCTCCCATCTCTGCTTAAGACCAGAAGGCCACTCAAGGCTCAGGGGCTCAACCACCTGGGTAACGAGTGGCTACCTCTGGCAGAAAACATTGCTGATCTGGCTACTGGACTCCAAAACTTTGTAACATCAATATCATTACACCCTGCTAATGCCAAGTGGCGGTGAGAGGCTCTACCTATGATTTGGTTTAGGAAATTGAGGCCACAGACGTAATGGCGGGGTGTTGTCCTCTCGGTGACTGTAAAGAGAATTCAAAACGTGTGGCCGTGACAGGTGAGGCCCTGACTAAAGCCCTGTAGTAGGGCGGGCGAGGCGTATAACTATGATTTGGCCGTGGGGCCGTACCTCCGTGTTGAGGTGGGAGATGGGACCGGATTTCCTAATAGGGTGAGCTAAGGCGGTAGCCTAGACCCAGTAGCCAGTTCTATTGTATACTTAATGTTTACTGGGAAATTCTGGTGTAATGTGTGGATACTAACCTTGAAAGGTTGTAAATGATAACTGGAACCATATAGTATTTTTAATGTGGCGAGTCTTGTCTGCTGCTGTCCTTGAAGAAGAAGCCTGAGGATTAAGACAGATGTTGATGTATTTATGCGTATCGTGGTGACGTATGGTTTGTAGTGAGGGTTGGCTGTTAGGAGCGCAACATGAGATCCTGAATTGAGGGATCTGAAAGGTTTAGTATAGGATTGGGACGAGTTTGCGTTAAAGAAAAAGGCTGATTGAGGCCTTGGGGTAGTGATTGCCATACATGAGTAAGGACGTAAGTACCTGGTGGTATGCCTGAGTACCGGGTCAGGTAGGTTGGATGTTTTTCGTATCCTGATGGCAGTATGACCGTAGGCCTGGGTAGAGAAATTGTAAAGAATTAACATATCGTGGGCATAAGACCGTGAGTCAATTGTAATGAAACCGAGACCGCGTAAGGTCTTGTATAAAAAGGTCTTGAAAAGAGTGGAGAACTATACCTTGAATGAAGTACAGGAACTATGATGAGCGTAACTGGTTTAATGTGTAGAAACCGGTGGAGGCCTAGAATAATACTGGAGCTAAGGATTAACCAATGAATATTACATAGTTAACGAAAGATGTGACAGTATGTAATAAATACCGACATGTCTCGCTGTGACAAGTCTAGATTGCTTAATTGTATTTGAGGCCTAGACCTGGATGAAATCAAAGTGAGAAAATACTATACCTGTTCCTGTAATAAAAATAACTTGAAATAGTAACTTTGAGCAGGAATGCAAGAAACTGATGCAACCTGTGAAGCCAAAGACAAGTGATAGAGGCAAGGATAAATGACTGCGTGATTTTAAGGAGAAGATGTAGTACAGATGTGGATTCAACGGAATTACCCTAGAAGATCATGTTTAATAATTAATATCTGTATGTAGGGTTTGAATAGGGTTGGTGTAGAATTTAGAAAAACCTGTTCTTTATTTTGTGACATGAGAAGTCTATTAGCATTGAAAAAATGACTAACAAAACTTAGTTACTAGTTAATTAGGTGTAGGGAAAAGGACCGGATATTATTAAACAATTGTTGAGATTTTAATGTTTTAGATATATCAGACCGGCAAACACAGTTTTAGAAAAAGAATGGTTGTTAGACCTGATTAAATAACTAATACTGACAGGTAGGTATCAGCAGTTAACTGACCGAGCAGGGAATATGCGCTTACATTTGAAATTTGTGTGAATGAAATTCATGAATTATTTAGAATGGATTCAAAGAATCTGAATTCAAAGAACTGTACTAGGGATTTGTACCGTGCGTTCGTTTAAACCGTACGAATAGACTAGTAGTGAATTAGGAAATAGCGAGGGGTGAATAGGATTTTCGCCTAACGTTAAAGATGCACGAACGGGTAAGTAGGTAAGTACGTGGTTCGTGCGTATGACCGAACAGTAACTCAGAAATACAACGATTAATATTAGCGTTATACCTATACATAGTTCGGCAGTTTTTACCGTACGAATACGTAAATGATGCGTAAGTGTAACGGGCGTTCGTCCATTTTGGCGCGAACGCTGAATACGTCAAACAAGCATGGATACGTTTAAAGAAGACAAAAGGGAGCCTACCCCTACGTTTTTGGGCCCGAACGGAGGGAAATAGCCGAACGCTATTTCCCTCACTTAGCTTATGTGAGCGTGCCGGTCTCGTGACCGGAAGCCGGGTACCGCGACCAGAAGGAAAAACCGAGTGGCAGGGCCTCAGAACGGACGGAGGATTGCTCTGGACCTCTTGCTGCAGAAGACTGAAGCTGTTCTGGCGGGAAGCTCGGACCGGAAGTGCTGATTGCTATGGGGACAATCAGCTGAACGGCAGAGGTGAGTAGGGGCTGGGAGTTTAAGTAGAGGACTTACTCCTCCCACAAATTCAGGCATAATGACCTTTCTATATATATATATATATATATATATATATATATATAATTCAAATCAACAATTGGAGGAAAATTAAAGTTTTGCTCATTAATAAAGTTTTACTTTTTATATTTTTCACATTTCTGATATCTATGATTAATTGCTTTCCATTGGTGTATGGTAGACATTTGAAATAAGTCTAAGCTGAGCATTTACCTATTTAAAAATTAAACCATGGACACTTTCTGCAGCACGTAACATTTTAGCGAAGGGTTGTATTGTTGGTACTGTTTATACCATATTGACTAATAATAAAAAACATATTAGAATAACAATTACATAATTCAACTATAGCTGATTAGTATTATTTCTGCACACTGTTGCACATAGAAGGCTTATCAATAAACTGCAATATTTAAGTTTGGATTCCAGTATTGTTAATTGGGTAAGGCAGTGACTGAGTGACAGGCAACAGAGGGTTGTAATCAATGGAGTATATTTGAAGCATGTGGTTGTTACAAGTGGGGTACCTCAGGGATCTGTACTCTTTAATATTTTTATTAGTGATATTGCAGAAGGTCTTGATGGTAAAGTATGTCTTTTTGCTGATGATGTAACAGAGTTGATGTTCCAGGAGGGATAAGAAAAAATGGCAAATTATTTAGGAAGACTAGAAAAATGGTCAGAGCTGTGGCAGATGACATTTAATGTGGATAAGTGCAAGATAATGCATCTTGGGCGTAAAAACCCAAGGGCAGAGTCAGTGGCGTACACACAACCCATGGGGCCCCGGTGCGAAAACTGATCTGTGGGCCCCCCCCGCTTACTCTGCGCGGGCTGGGGCCGCAACACATGGCGGGCGGGCACCTGGTCGCAGGGCTGCGACCCGTGCGACCGCGGTATGTACGCCAGTGCATGCATAAACACATACACTTAAAGGACCACTACAGACACCCAGATCAAATCAGCTCAATGAAGTGGTCTGGGTGCCAGGTATCTCTAGTTTTAACCCTGCAGCTGAAAACAGCAGTTTCAGAGAAACTGCTATGTTTCACTGAGGGTTAATCCATCTCTAGTGGCTGTCTCATTGACAGCCGCTAGAGGATTTTCTGCGATTCTCACTGTGAAAATCACAGTGAGAAGACGCTGAACGTCCATAGGAAAGCATTGAGTAATGCTTTCCTATATGGGCGGTTTGAATGCGCGCGTGGCTCTTGCCACGCATGTGCATTCGGAGCTGAGAGGCGGATCGGGACGGAGAGATCCCCAGCGCCAAGGGAGCCCGGCGCTGGAGAAAGGTAAGTGCTTTAGACACACACACACACACTCTCTCATGAACAGACGCACACATTTACTGACAGACACACACTCAGTGACAGACACACACACACTAACACTAACACACTCTAAAACTAACACACTCACTAACACAATCACTCACACTAACACACTCACTAACACACACACTCACTCACTCACTAACACTCTCACATTAACACACTCACTAACACACTCACTAACACTAACACACTCACATTAACACACTCACATTAACACACTCACATTAACACACTCACATTAACACACTCACATTAACACACTCACTAACACTAACACTAACACACTCACATTAACACTAACACACTCTCTCACTAACACACACTCACACTAACACAAACTAACACACTCACTAACACACTCACTAACACTAACACACTCACTAACACTAACACACTCACTACCACTAACACACTCACTAACACTAACACACTCACTAACACACACACTCACTCACTCACTAACACTCTCACATTAACACACTCACTAACACACTCACTAACACTAACACACTCACATTAACACACTCACATTAACACACTCACATTAACACACTCACATTAACACACTCACTAACACACTCACTAACACTAACACTAACACACTCACATTAACACTAACACACTCTCTCACTAACACACACTCACACTAACACAAACTAACACACTCACTAACACACTCACTAACACTAACACACTCACTAACACTAACACACTCACTACCACTAACACACTCACTAACACTAACACACTCACTAACACTAACACACTCACATTAACACACTCACATTAACACACTCACTAACACTCTCACTAACACTCTCACTAACACACTCACTAACACACTCACTCACTACCACTCTCACTAACACACTCACTAACACTAACACACACACTCACTAACACACTCACTAACACTAACACACACACTAACACTAACACACTCACTAATACACACTCACACACACTCACTAACACACTCACTAAACACACACACACGTTTTTTCTGTTTTTTTTTTTTAATTTAATCCCCCCAGCCTCCTTACCTGTGTGAGAGCTGGGGGCATTCCCTGGGGTCCAGTGGTGTTGCTGGTCACCCGGCTGGCGGGCGCGCGAGGGAGCACTGTTCCCTGGGTGCTCCCTCTTCAGCTCCCTCACGCGCCGCGTACTGATGCCGGAGCCGGAAGATGACGTCATCTTCCGGCTCCGGTTTCAGTGCGGTGCGCGAGGGAGCTGAAGAGGGAGCACCCAGGGGACAGTGCTCCCTCGCGCGCCCGCCAGCCGGGTGACAGCAGGGCCAGCCTCGGGGGGCCCGGAGGTGGCCGGCTCCTGGGCCCCCCAGCAGAAGAGGCTGGCCCTGTGGGTACATACCGGGTCGCAGGGGCGGCCGGGCCCCCTGGTGGGCCGGGCCCGGTCGCAGCCGCGACCCCTGCGACCCTGGTATGTACGCCACTGGGCAGAGTACAGAATATTTGATAGAGTCCTAACTTCAACATCTGAGGAAAGGGATTTAGGAGTGATTATTTCTGATGACTTAAAGTTAGGCAGACAATGTAATAGAGCAGCAGGAAATGCTAGCAGTACAAAACTTACTAAGAAAGGTTAAAGGATCTTAACATGTATAGCTTGGAGGAAAATCGAGACGGGGGGACATTATAGAAACATTTAAATACGTAAAGGGAATCAACACAGTAAAGGAGGAGACTATATTTAAAAGAAGAAAAACTACCACAACAAGAGGACATAGTCTTAAATTAGAGGGACAAAGGTTTAAAAATAATATCAGGAAGTATTACTTTACTGAGAGGGTAGTGGATGCATGGAATAGCCTTCCAGCTGAAGTGGTAGAGGTTAACACAGTGAAGGAGTTTAAGCATACGTGGGGTAGGCATAAGGCTATCCTGGCTATAAGATAAGGCCAGGGACTAATGAAAGTATTTAGAAAATTGGGCAGACTAGATGGGCCGAATTGTTCTTATCTGCCGTCACATTCTATGTTTCTATGTATGAGCATACATTTGGGTTGTGTGTTCTATTTGCCTTTACTAATTAGTTAATCTCATGCACAATGTTAATTTTTTACATTTTCTTTCTATATTTTTCCCCCAAAACTGAAGAGAGGATGTATGGCATGGTGGCTGATGGGGTCTGATTAAGATGACGATCAGCAGTGAAGATAAGGATGAATGAGCAGAGGGAGCATGGCATGGTAGCTGTCGATAAGCTTTCTGACCAATAAAGACGTACCTCAGATTTCATTGGCTTACAAAGGTATGTACTTTTCTGAGGCTGCCAATCAAGTACCGTATATACTCAAGTATAAGCCGAGTTTTTCAGCACATTTTTTGTGCTGAAAAACCCCAACTCGGCTTATACTCGAGTCAGTGTCTGTATTATGGCAATTTGCATTGCCATAATACAGACAATGGGGCTGTGGGGGCTGCAGAGATCTTACTTACCTCTCCTGCAGCTCATGTCAGCTCTCTTCTCCTCCGCGCCGGTCCGTTCAGCACCTCGGTCAGCTCCCAGTGTAAGTCTCGCGAGAGCCGCGGGGTCATAGTGCGGCTCTCGCGAGACTTACAGTGTGAGCTGACAGGGGAGCTGACCGGACCGGCGCGGAGGAGGAGGGAGCTGACAGGAGCTGCAGGAGAGGTAAGTAACAGCTCTGCCAGCCCCCTCCCACCCCACTGAACTGCCAATGCCACTGGACCACCAGGGAAGGAGAACCCCCCTCCCTGCCATGTATGAAGCAGGGAGGGGGGACGAAAAAAAATATATTATAATAATAAAATATTAATAAGTAAAAAAAATAATATTACAAATAGAATAAAATAATAAAAAATAACAATAAAAAATATTAAAATAATAAAACAATAATAATAATTAAATAAAATAAAATAATAAAAAATAATCAAATAAAATATTAAAATAATTAAAAATAATAATAATAAAATTGCCCACCCCCACCAAGGCTCTGCAACACACACACACACACACACACACACACACACTGCACTCATATACACACACTGCACTCATATACACACACTGCACACATACTCATACACACACTGCACACATACTCATACACACACTGCACACATACTCATACACACACTGCACACACACTGCACTCATACACACGCTGCACTCATACACACGCTGCACTCATACACACGCTGCACTCATATACACACGCTGCACTCATATA
Organism: Pelobates fuscus; assembly: GCF_036172605.1. Lineage (NCBI taxonomy): Eukaryota > Metazoa > Chordata > Amphibia > Anura > Pelobatidae > Pelobates > Pelobates fuscus. The sequence goes on along the minus strand of NC_086325.1, from coordinate 92,325,766 downwards.
CACACGCTGCACTCATATACACACGCTGCACTCATATACACACGCTGCACTCATATACACACGCTGCACTCATACACACACGCTGCACTCATACACACACGCTGCACTCATACACACACGCTGCACTCATACACACACGCTGCACTCATACACACGCTGCATTCATACACACGCTGCATTCATACACACGCTGCATTTATACACACGCTGCATTTATACACACACTGCATTCATACACACACTGCATTCATACACACACTGCATTCATACACACACTGCACTCATACACACACTGCACTCATATACACACACTGCATTCATACACACTGCACTCATATACACACACTGCACTCATATACACACACTGCACTCATATACACACACTGCACTCATACACACGCTGCACTCATACACGCGCTGCACTCATACACGCGCTGCACTCATACACGCGCTGCACTCATACACACGCGCTGCACTCATACACACGCGCTGCACTCATACACACGCGCTGCACTCATACACACGCGCTGCACTCATACACACGCGCTGCACTCATACACACGCGCTGCACTCATACACACGCGCTGCACTCATACACACACGCTGCATTCATACACACACACTGCATTCATTATATACACACACTGTAAATAAATATTCAATTAATATAATTTTTTTAGGATCTAATTTTATTTAGAAATTTACCAGTAGCTGCTGCATTTCCCACCCTAGTCTTATACTCGAGTCAATAAGTTTTCCCAGTTTTTTGGGGTAAAATTAGGGGCCTCGGCTTATATTCGGGTCGGCTTATACTCGGTAGATATCGACACATGAAAGGGGTCATGGCTAAAGATGGAAATTATATTGTCAGGGCTCCGCGGGCAGCGGTGAGGGGAGGCTGCAATCCGCTCGCAGCACTCACCCTCGGTCCTTCGCTGCCCGCGGTCCCCCCTCCTCTTACCGTTCGGCGAGTGGCGTCCTCTCCTCTTGACACGCCGCTCGCGTCCTCTCCTTCTCCTCCCCCCAGCGGCAGCATGTCTAACACTGCACGCTGGGAGCCGGCACCCATATCAGTACGCCGGGGTCACTCACGTGACCCGGCGTTAAAGCGACAGTACAAAAATCACAGTGGGGGGTATAGATACCCCCCACATGTGTTTGTTAATTCTGATTGGAAGTTATCCAATCAGAATTAAGGCTAGGATATTTATACTTACCTTTCAGTGCCCTGTTGTGGTCTTTGCTTTATGTATTGATACTGAACGTGTGCTTTCTGGTTACGTACTCTCTGGCTTGTTATACTGACTTTGTGACTTTCTCCTACCCTTTGACCTCGGCTTGTTTCTCGTTATTCTGTTTTCTGGTTCCCCTTACTCAGCTTATCTCCTGACTATTCTGTGTGTGCTTAGCCCGGCCACTCTAAGGTCCGGTACTGCACACTTTCTGTGTATGTGTCTGTGTGTGTGTTAGCGTGTTGGGTTCCCCGAATCGTGACATATATACAGTGCCTTGCAAAAGTATTCACCCCCCTTCGTATTTTTCGTGTTTTGTTGCCTCTCAACCTGGAATTAACATGGATTGTTTGTGAATTTGCATCATTTAATTTACAGAACATGCCCACAACTTTGAAGATTTTTTTTTATTATTGTGAAGCAAACAACAAATAAGACAAAATAACAGAAAAAGTCAATGTGCATAACTATTCACCCCCCTAAAGTCAATACTTTGTAGAGCCACCTTTTGCTGCAATCACAGCTCCAAGTCGCTTTGGATAAGTCTCTATGAGCTTGCCACATCTTACCACTGGGATTTTGCCCATTCCTCCTTGCAAAACTGCTCCAGCTCCTTCAAGTTGAATGGTTTGCGCTTGTGAACAGCAATCTTTAAGTCTGACCACAGATTTTCTGTTGGATTGAGGTCTGGGCTTTGACTAGGCCATTCCAACACATTTACATGTTTCCCCTTAAACCACTCAAGTGTTGCTTTAACAGTGTGTTTGGGGTCATTGGCCACCTGGAAGGTGAACCTCCGTCCTAGCCTCAAATCACGCACAGAGTGGTACAGGTTTTGCTCAAGAATATCCCTGTATTTAGCACCATCCATCTTTCCCTCAACTCTGACCAGTTTCCCAGTCCCAGCTGCTGAAAAACATCCCTATAGCATGATGCTTCCACCACCATGGTGGTCTTTGGGTGATGTGATGTGTTGGGTTTGCGCCAGAGATAGGGTTTTCTTTGATGGACGAAAAGTTAAATTTTAGTCTCATCAGACCAGAGCACCTTCCTCCATACATTTTGGGAGTCTCCCACATGCCTTTTCCCAAACTCAAAATGTGCCATTTTGTTTTTTGCTGACAGTAATGGCTTTCTTCTAGCCACTCTGCCATAAAGCCCAACTCTATGGAGCGTACGGCTTATTGTTGTCCTATGTACAGATACTCCAGTCTCTGCTGTGGAACTCTGCAGCTCCTCCAGGGTTACCTTAGGTCTCTGTGCTGCCTCTCTGATTAATGCTCTCCTTGCCCAGTCCGTAAGTTTTGGTGGGCGGTAGTCTCTTGGCATGTTTGCTGTTGTGCCATGTTCTTTCCATTTGGTTATGATAGATTTGATGGTGCTCCTGGGGATCATCAAAGATTTGGATATTTTTTATTACCTTACCCTGACTTGTACTTCCCAACAACATTGTCCCTTACTTGTTTGGAGAGTTCCTCGGTCTTCGTGGCAGTGTTTGGTTAGTGGTGCCTCTTGCTTAGGTGTTGCAGCCTCTGGGGCCTTTCAAAAAAGGTATGTATATGTAATGACAGATCATGTGACACTTAGATTGCACACAGGTGGACATCATTTCACTAATTATGTGACTTCTGAAGTAATTGGTTGCACCAGAGCATTTTATGGGCTTCATAATAAAGGGGGTGAATACATACGCACATGCCAGTTTTCTGTTTTCTATTTCTAAAGAAATAGTTTTATGTATATATTTTTCTCATTTCACTTCACCAACTTAGACTATTGTGTTCTGATCCATCACATAAAATTCAGATTAATAAAACATTAAACTTAAGGCTGTAATATAACAAAATAGGTAAAAAGTCAAGGGGGGGTGAATAATTTTGCAAGGCACTGTAGATTTGAGAGGAAAGGGGAAAAAAATCCCAGCAAATATTTGATCATATAAACTATCAAGCTTGTTTGTTTGCCCGGAGCATTCCCTTAAAGGGGTCATAATCACAAACAACTTACCATTACTAAGAATAACAGTATTACAGTTAATGTTGACATCTGTGATACTCAGGGCCGGCGCGTCCATAAGGCGGCACAGGCGGCCGCCTTAGGGCGCACCGGCTCTGGGGGCGCAAAATTCCAGTGACCGGCAGGAGGGAAGTGCTCCCTCCTGCCTGGTCACCTCCTGGATCCCCGGAGCTGCTGGGAGGCGTGCGGCTGCAGTTGATTAGGAGGAGGCGGCGAGGGAGCTCTCTGATCTCTCTGACCGGCTCCCTCGCGCGCCTTTTGCTGATGCCGCGGGAGCCGGAATATGACGTCATATTCCGGCTCCCGCGGCATCAGAAAACAGCCTGCGAGGGAGCCGGTCAGAGAGATCAGAGAGCTCCCTCGCCGCCTCCTAATCAACTGCAGCCGCACGCCTCCCAGCAGCCCCACTGGACCACCAATGAAAGACCCACGCCAGCACTCCAGGTAGGGAGGCTGGGTGGGAAATTTACATTTAATTTAGATAATTAATTACTGTGTGTGTATGTGTGTGTGCGTGTGAGTGTGTGTGTTCGAGTATGTGTCTGTGAGTGTGTGTGTGTCTGTCAGTGAGTGAGTGTGTGTGTGTGTGTGTCTGTCAGTGAGTGTGTGTGTGTGTCTGTCAGTGAGTGTGTGTGTGTGTGTCTGTCAGTGAGTGCGTGTGTGTGTGTGTCTGTCTGTCAGTGAGTGTGTGTGTGTGTCTGTCAGTGTGTGTGTGTGTGTGTCTGTCAGTGAGTGTGTGTGTGTGTGTGTGTGTGTGTGTCTGTCAGTGAGTGTGTGTGTGTGTGTGTGTGTCTGTCAGTGAGTGTGTGTCTGTCAGTGAGTGTGTATGTGTATGTGTGTCTGTCAGTGTGTGTGTGTTCGAGTTTGTGTGTGTGAGTATGTATTTTTCTGTAAGCCTGTCTGTATGTATGTATCTGTATGACGGTATGCCTCTGTATGTATGTATGTGTCTGTATGTCTTGTACGTATGTTTCTGTATGTCTCTGTATGCATGTATGTAACTGGATGTATGTTTGTCTCTGAATGTCTGTATATATGTCTCTGTATGCATGTATGTAACTGGATGTATGTTTGTCTCTGAATGTCTGTATATATGTCTCTGTATGCATGTATGTAACTGTATGCCTTTATGTCTCTGTATGTACGTATGTGTGTGTCTCTGTATGCCTGTATGTCTTTGTATGTATGTATGTGTCTGTATGACGGTATGCCTCTGTATGTGTCTGTATGACCGTATGCCTCTGTATGTATGTGTCTGCATGCCTGTATGTCTCTGTATGTATGTTTCTTTATGTCTGTATGTATGTGCCTGAATGTCTTTGTATGTATGTTTCTGTATGCCTGTCTGTATGTATGTGTCTGTATGACGGTATGCCTCTGTATGCATGTATGTCTTTATATGCCTGCATGTCTCTGTATGCATGTATATCTCTGCTTGTATGTCTCTGACTGTATGTGTCTGTATGTCTCTGTATGATTATTTCTGTCTTTGTATGACAGTGTACCTGTATGACTTTGACTGTGTGACTGAAAAATGATGCCTGTGTGCCTGTGGCTTGGGAGGAAAGACACACAGGTGAAGATGCATTTTTTTTTTTAATGAGGGTTGGGGGCGCCAAAATGCATCTTCGCCTGTGTAACTAAAAATCCTAGCACCGGCCCTGGTGATACTGTTAGAATCCATGTAATGGTGTAGCAAAGAATCCTTGCTTCATGGTCATAAATAAACTGAGGAATACAATGTTGAATTTGATAGTAACTATTACATTATAGCTAGACTTCTTAGGACATGTCATACAAATCTCCAAGGACATTTTCCCACAGAGAGGGACATTTTTCATTTCTGATCGTTGTATCTCTCTCTACTGATGCATCACCATATTGATTAGTGTGTTCCATGACAGGACTTTTTAATATATTTTTTATTATTTATTATATTTCTGTCTAGGCCAAGGCAGAATATAGCAAAAGGCAATGCATAGGTGTCATAGATCATAGAGTATCAGGGCCGGACTGGGAAGAAAATTCGGCCCGGGCATTTTTTAATTACAGCGGCCCACTAAAAAGGGGGCGGGCCAGATAGGGTGTGTTTTGTCATCACCAATGACAAGCACGCCCCAACACAAAGTGAGCATGTTGGTTCAATGCTCTTCCAGGGTAGACCATGCGCAGAGCTCTGCTGAAGAGCTCTGGCATGAGAAAAAGACCCTGTATTTGTTCTGCACTGCACAAGCAAATTCAATAACATGCTTGCACTGTGTTTGCTTGAAATTTGTCTCTGGTGTCTCCATAGTTGGGATACCAGGAGACAAAAATGCTAGGAAAGCATATTGTGCAGTGTGTGTGAGGGTGCTGTGTGTGTGTGTGTGAGGGGTGCAGTGTGTGTGAGTGATGGGTGCTGTGTTTGCGTGAGGGTGCTATGTGGGTAAGGGTGCTGTGTGTGTGCGAGTGGGTGCTGTGTTTGCGTGAGGATGCTATGTGCGTGTGAGGAAGCTGTGTGTATCAGGGGTGCAGTGTGTGTGTGTGAGGGTGCTGTGAGTGTTAGGGGTACAGTGTGTGTGTGTGTATGTGTGTGCTAGTGAGGGTGCTGTGAGTGTGTGTGTGTGTGTGTGCTGTGAGTGTCAGGGGTGCAGTGTATGTGTGCTCTGCATGTCAGGGGTGCAGTGTGTGTGTGTGTGTGTGAGGGTGCTGTAAGTGTTAGGGGTGCAGTGTGTGTGTGCTGTGAGTGTTATGGGGTGCAGTGTGTGTGTGTGCTGTGAGTGTTATGGGGTGCAGTGTGTGTGTGTGTGCTGTGAGTGTTATGGGGTGCTGTGAGTGTTATGGGGTGCAGTGTGTGTGTATGTGTGTGCTGTGAGTGTTATGGGGTGCAGTGTGTGTGTGTGTGTGTGTGCTGTGAGTGTTATGGGGTGCAGTGTGTGTGTGTGTGTGTGTGTGTGCTGTGAGTGTCATGGGGTGCAGTGTGTGTGTGTGTGCTGTGAGTGTTATGGGGTGCAGTGTGTGTGTGTGTGTGCTGTGAGTGTTATGGGGTGAGGTGTGTGTGTGTGCTGTGAGTGTTATGGGGTGCAGTGTGTGTGTGTGTGTGCTGTGAGTGTTAGGGGTGTCTGTGAGGCTGATGTGATGTAATGTGGGTTATTATATCCCCCCTCCCTGCTTACCTGCTTACCTTATGCCTGGGAGGGGGGATCCTGCTGCTGCCGCCAACCATCCCTGGTGGTCTTAGTGGTGAGTGAACTCTAGCCTGTGAGGCTAGAGTTCACTCTCGCGAGACCCGGAGCGTTGCTATGGCAACGCTCCGAATCTCGCGAGAGGAACCCGGCGGAGCTGCAAGTTAGAGCTCCGTTGGGTTCCTCTGCTGGAAGGCTGGCTCCCTCCCTCTCTCCCCGCCGGCGGCCGCAATATCCTGCATGTGGGCCGGTGAGGAAGATCTCTGATCTCCCCACCGGCCCGCCATTTACTACTGCAGGGCCGGCGCTCGGATAGTGCCGGCCCTGCAAAGACCGGCAGGGGAGATCCTGTGATCTCCCTGCCGGCCTCGGCCCATGGCCACCGCGGCCCACCGGGCATTTGCCCGGTGTGCCCGATGGCCAGTCCGGGCCTGTAGAGTATTACGTCGATACATATTCAGTTGGCAAACTTCACTTTTGCTGATAGGGAGGGAATCCGCTCGTGAAAACTACTTATGTAATATAGGTCACATAAGGTACTGGAGCCGAGTAATGAACATGCCACATTAAATGAACACTATAGTGACACTATAATTATGAAAAAAAACATTTTAGGTCACTGGCCCCCCTTTCAGCAAAGTGAGAAGTGATTTTACTCACCTTTTTTTTCAGTACCACGCAGGTCCGTCCCGGCTGGCCCAATAGGGAGGCCATTGCGATGGACCTACTGTGCAACAAAATGCTGAGTTGCGCCAATCAGCATCTCCTCATAGAGATGTATTAAATCAATGCATCTCTATGAGGAACATTCAGTTTCTCCATGCAGGGCGTGGAGACGCTGTACGCTGTACGCTGCACCTCCAGTCTCTGGCTTAATGAGTAGAGGTGTTCTAGGCAGCAATATCCGTGAAGGCTTTTAATTGAAAAGCCTTCAGGGACAGGCTATAGACACCAGAACAACTACATTAAGCTGTAGTTGTTCTGGTGACTATAGTGTGCCTTTAAATGGCATCTGTTATTCCCCAAACAACTTTAGCTCTTTTTAAAGACCACTATATTTAATAAATATATTGTGCTAGCAAATTTATAATTGTTTTACTCCCCCCTGTCAGTTATTTACTTGGCATAGACTTTATGCCAAGGAATTGATTGATGAAGGAGAGCAGAATAGACTTCCAATAGGTGGCCTTTCTGCTTTCCACCCATAGTTATCATAGCGCATGCACTGTGGTTGCTATTTATACTCTCTAGTTGGTACTGCTAGCATTGGCTAGTGAGTGTAGGAATGGAGTGACTGGCGTCTCTCTGTTCAAATGCTGGCATGCTTGAATTTATAGTATCAAACTCATGGAAGAGACCTCAAGCAGTACAAATCAATGAATAGAAAAGGAGGAGCAAGACGTGCGCCCATAGACCAGATCCCACTTGATGTATTGCCAAGGTCAGAAATTTACACTCACCCTTAGCCATACGACACTCACAGCCAATCATTAGCATGAGCAGCACAGAGGGGATAAGCTGCTGGCTCTCTCGTTTAATGTTCGACAACTAAAAATGGTTTAGCGCTGAATGGAAGGATAGTTGCCAGGGGACTCCAGACACTATAACCACTTCAATTATATGAGATACAATGTCTAGATTGGAACATGCTTACCCAGGGACCTCGGTACTGGTTAAAATCCTACCCTTAAACTACAACCATGATTACTTTAACCGTAATAAGCACTATCTCATGCATAACAATTGTGAAAAAAATATATATTAAAAAAAAATATGAGACTGGGAAACCTATATGAATCAAATCACAGGCTGAAAATCCATGTGAATGTTTCCTTTTATATGAGTTAATCTTTTTTTTTAGACTCCAGAGTCTACTTGATGCTGAAAGCTATTTCCACTTCTCTTCTCAAGTAAACCTCTAATATATCACTTTATATTAATGTTGTTGATAAAAAATTTTTATTACACACGTAAATTGCTGCTGCATCCAATAAACACATCAACAGAGATCACCCATTATCTATTATCAATAAATCTCTGAGAAGAGACATTAACTGTATAGATTAAGAACTTTTAACCCGGAATTCACAGGTGTTACATAAATATAGTCACATTTTCCTGTTCATTGTATCCTGGGAGAGATGGTATCATTCTGCAAGAGGACTGTTTAAAGCCTCATACCACTCCCCCTCCTTCTCCCTCCTGCTCTATACAATCTTGGAGTTCAGTCTCTGACAGCACACGCAAGGACACAAGGATGCTTTTTCTACTCTCTCTTACATCGCTGTTTCTTACAGCTACAGGTAAGTGACATTTATTGGATATCTAAGAAAGAGATCTCCTCCATAATATGTTATTTTTTGCTTGTTGTGTATACTATCTATGATTTGGATAACCTGTATATACAGAGTTGCTGGCATTCAGTAGCGGTGAGTAACCCCACAAAGTAAAACACACTGTGTTAGTAAGTATCCAGTTATCATGGTCTAGGAATGAGAAACATGACCGTGTGTGTTTGTGTGTGCATTTAAGTGTAAGCTCTTGGGCTATTCTCTTCCTCAATGTAACTTGCTGTCATAATAATAAAAAAAGATAAAAATGTTCTTTATATATTTTTTTACACTTGTTGTAAAGCATATCTCTCACTGTAATATATATTCACTATATGTGTGTTTCCATATAGATAGGTGTCCGTGTATATGTGTATGTGTACATACATATTTATATATACACAACAATAACACATTTACAGTATGCAGTGATACCTTTTTTTATTGGACTAACATAATACTTAAAAGACAGGCTTTCGAGGGTTTTGTTTTCTCGCTTATGTTGTGCTTTAGGAACCTTAGACAGACCCAGGTTTCACTTGTTTCCACGGTAAGCTCTAGTGATAATGTTACATAGATTAAAAGGTATTCTACACTACGTGCTGCTCTAAGGTTTTAGTACTGGAAGTTATTTTCTATTCAAATGTTGCAGCATTTTGAATAAGTTTTATTATAACTGCATTGTTGCAGTATAGCAAAGCCAATTATTATTGGTAAAGTATAGTCGTTATATTTATATTAACACTTGATGTCAATTTGTGATTGTGATCCTGTTTTTGTTTTAAAATTTTAAGCCAAATTCTGAGAGATTTTGGCCTGCTCATATCTGTTTAGTACGAATGTTTAAGACCAAAATCTCAACTCAACATTTACGAATTTCTGCTCCCTGCTATACTACTACAGTATATCCAGGGTATCTGAACACAATTTCTCAGACTTGTTTTGTGTAGACAATCAATAATCCCTAGGTTAAATGTTAAGAAGCTGGGGTGTGGTGGAGTAGTGCTGTTAGTTTATCAATCAACTGAGTTGAAAACATTAAAGAAAATCTCATGAAATAAATCAGGGGTGCTCTCTAGCCAGCCCTCATCCAAAGGCTTACTAGCTGCCAACGCAAGTTTAGATAAAAGCTGGTTCTCATCTGTCATGAGCATCTTTAATGATCTTGGGAGTAAAAAAGTTTATGAGGGAGAATACGATTCTATAACATGTAAGAGGCAATTTGCTGTAATTGTTGACAGATGGGAACTGCACTCAACAGGTCCAGCACATATATACCCTCTGTGCCAGCAGTCTCAAATACATATCAATATTGGGTTTCTCGATGTGACCTAGCATGATCGGGATGGTGAATCAAATCATTTAAGTTTGAATACTCTGTTTTCAAAAATGAACTCGTAGACAATAACCAACTAGTTCATGTACACATAGCTTTCCATATGTCAAGCCAAGTGTCTCAATCAACATTTCCACCTTAATTTCCTACCATGCATTAACATATGGATGTTCTCCAAAATCATCTGCAGAGATAGCAGAAGATTACAGCATAGAGTTGAGATCTTTAGCACACGATTAAATAAGGCACTTTTTACTCCAATAAAGAGGTGGAAGCACAATTTGGGATCTGTGTTCTTAGTGCAAAAGAAGTTCTAGAAGACCATCTTGGTCAAACTTTTAAATGGAATCCTCCGACAAAGTCTCCATCATCAGTAACCAATACAATAGCAGGTTCTGTTATATACTAAAGTGAGAATTCAAAGTCAATTTCAAATTTAAGGACCTGCTATCTGTACTGAAAGCACAGCTGACTTAGAGAACTTTTTTTCAGTTTGGCTATTTTCACCTTAATATTGAAAGTCACTTTAAATTCTCAATTTAGTGAATAACCCTGATGGTATTGCGAAAAGACTCTCATTTGGCAGACATGCCTGTACGTGATCCCATGCTTTCTTGAGTACACTGATGCTCTCACTGCTATACTTTATCACAATTTTCTGAAGTGTCCCCACAAGTCACACACAGGAAACTAATGTCCAGGATGGCAGTGCCCGCGTCCAATACAACCTTGTGTGTTATGAATCTTTCTGTATTTCTTGAAAGAGATGTGTGATTATCCAACAAGGAGTGGAATTGAGATACATATACAACATCTACATAAAGTGATTCTCTCTCAACACATATAGATAGATAAATATGTTAGGCATATAGAAATATACACAGATATATACACACAAATATACATTTCATCCGTTTGTTTTTTTATAAAGAGCTGTTTACATGACCACACATGCTTTCTATACCAACATATAGTTAGAAAGGAAAACAACGGCTTTCTGATTTTCTATATATTTTCCCAGTCAGCAGATATTTGTTAACTATATTCTCCAAGATGCTTAGCTATCTTTCAGGCTGACCGAACATAGTGACAAATATAGTTCGCTATAATGCGAAGTGCCAAGGTTAGCTGTCACCTCCGTTCTATATGCTGAGATAAATGTACGTTTGTGTTTTTACAAAGACACATATTGGTATGAGAAGGAAATGCATGGGAATATAGGAGACTGTTTTTGCTTTTCAATGATGTCTTGGTACATGAAATATATGTTGTAATTGTATAGATTGAACTAGTTCTTTATAAAATATGTATATATAGCTGTCTTCCTGCTAGGACCTAATTGTATATGATGCCATCAATGAGAAAGAGACCACTATTATCTTTCTAATAATGAAAGAAAAGAAGGGCAGCGGTCAAGGATAGGGGTTTAATATAACACCCTCATCCCGTACCTAACCCACAAAAAAGGTCACCTAGACTGGAAAAGTAGGGAATAACCCTAGGAAATACAGTAAATAGTAGAGAACCAAAGGTGTCACTTGAATAGAAAGTGACCACAAGGTTAAATTTCCAATCCACTCCAATAAGATCTTAAAGGAGAAAAGAATAAATAACAAAATAACTTTATTAGTAACTCTAAAAAGTACTAGGACAAATTAAACCGTGTAGCCTGATATTGGGGGGGGGGGGGGGGGGGGGGTATTAATAATAAAGCATACCACACTAGTTCCAAATGGGTATGGATTGGCAGTATGAAAACTAACTAGCAATCTACCCCTTTATGTGTTTAAGCCCTCACGGAAGTATATACAGCACTGGTTGCGACAGAGCCTAGTGTGATCTTCCAGAAGCAAAAACTAAAACATAAAAGGAATAGTGAGAGATTTGCTAAATGGTGAGAACAAAGCACACAGGAAAAAATATATAAAAAGAAGGGTATATACAGAGAGATAAGTAATAGGGATATAACCAATTAAATCCACCTCTCTAGGGTTACCAGAGGTCTGTGGTAAGGGTATCCCTAGTCACTAGACCGTCAGTCTCATGTAACACCTTCATAGATATTCTATGCTTAAATTCAGTTTAGGGGGGGGAAAAAAATTCCCTTAAATTCTCAAATAGCTGTCTAAATACCAAGTGATATGCTCAATAGCTAATGATTGGTAATTAAGCATGCCACATTAACTCCACAGGATACAAATGTAACGATATGAGAACTAACAGAAAAAGTAGCAATCTTCACCTTTGTGTTTATAAGCCCTCATGGAAATCTATATAACACTGGCTACAACAGAGCCTAGTGTAATCATCCAGAGGCAAAAGTCAAAACACAGAGGAATAGTGAGGGATATGCTAAACAGTGAGAAGTAAGCACAGGAAAAAATATATAAAGTGAAGGGTATATATACAATGAGATAGGTGATAGGGATATATACAAATTACTTCACCTCTCTATAAATACTAGAGGTATCTGGTAAAGGTGTCCCTAGTCTCTAGACCCTAAATCTCATGTAAACACCTTTGTGGGTGTTCTATGCTTATACTCCATCTAGGGTAATTCCCTCAAGTTCTCAATCGCTGTCTAAGTACTAAAAGACAAAAAAATAAATAAATAAATAAAGTGAAAAAAGTGCATAAGGTGCTTTTTTTTTTTTTTTTTTTGTCTTTTAGTACTTAGACAGCGATTGAGAACTTGAGGGAATTACCCTAGATGGAGTATAAGCATAGAACACCCACGAAGGTGTTTACAGGAGATTTAGGGTCTAGAGCAGGGGTAGGCAACCTACGGCACTAGTGCCATGCACGGCATTCAAGGTGTCTTTGCACGGCACTCAAGGCTGCTAGAGCCAAACATGCTCTGGCCTATCAGGAGTCCCAGTGAAACTTCAGATACCTGCTAATACAAAAAGGTGGTGAAAGACAATCCTCAATTTATGCACAGCACTTGTGAATGGGAATCCACACTGTAGTAGAGCAGCCTGCAGCTGCTGTTGCAGCTCCTGTCCTTGACCTGTACCTTGCCAGCCTGGTCCCCACTGGAACCCAGGGAAGCCACACACACTGCTAAATATGCACAATAACCCTCCCCTCATACAAATAATACGAACAGCCCACAAACACACACAATCCGCAGAAACGTAACCTGCTAACAATCCACATACATGCACACAACCCCACATGCAGTCTCTCACATGCAATACACCAAACAGCCACAACGTGACATATCCATCCACACACACACACAATTCCACAAGCAGCCCCCATACACAGCCCACATTCATATGTATCATACACGATACCACAAACTACTCCTGAACATACACATTATAATAGCTCATATACGCACAAAAATTCAGCGATACAAAGCAATTACCGTATAAATAACACAAGCAGGATACGGCAGCAAACACACCTCAATTTAAAAAAATAGGACCGGCACGCTACGGGACATCACAATCCTATATCGGCACAGTGCTGCTAAAAGGTTGCCTACCCCTGGTCTAGAGACTAGGGACACCTTTACCACAGACCTCTGGTAACCGTAGAGAGGTGGATTTAATTGGTTATATCCCTATTACTTATATCTCTGTATATACCCTTCTTTTTATATATTTTTTCCTGTGTGCTTTGTTCTCACCATCTAGCATATCTCTCACTATTCCTTTTATGTTTTAGTTTTTGCTTCTGGAAGATCACACTAGGCTCTGTCGCAACCTGTGCTGTATATACTTCCGTGAGGGCTTAAACACATAAAGGGTGAGATTGCTAGTTCGTTCTCATACTGCCAATTGATACCCGTTTGGAACTAGTGTGGTATGCTTTATTATTAACTATCTATTATTGAGCATCTCACTCAGGGCTATTCACCCCCCCCCCCCCCCCCCCCTCATATCAGGCTACACAGTTTAATTTGTCCTATTACTTTTTAGAGTTACTAATAAAGTTCTTTTGTTATTTATTATTTTCTCCTTTAAGATCTTATTGGAGTGGATTGGAAATGTAACCTTGTGGTCACTTTCTATTCAAGTGACACCTTTGGTTCTCTACTATTCAATCTTTCTAATAATGACTAAACCTGTAGGTTGATTGCAACCTTGACGTAATTTTACATTTGCATTACCTAGGAGAAGGTTGAGTTCATTTCTATCAATGCATCTAATTTGCCTGATGATAAATACGTAAGTGAAAACTGTAATTAAAGACAATGCAGGCAGCAAGTAAACATGATATTTATTGGGTGTCAAGATCAAACTATGTTTGATATTATTAATAATATACTCTAGAAAACCGATATGCTAAAAAACAGATACTTTCAACTGAGAACACCAGAGCTATTTTGGAAAGAACAAGAGATAGTGATATTTTTATGGAAAACCTTTATATACGTTTATATATGTAAATTAGTATGTATGTTAGTTTTTTTCACTGCTTAAAAAATACTTTTAACTGGCTTCTTTAATTAGAAAATTAAATATTAAAATTCTCTGCTTAATGAAGCACCAATCCTTTAGCATATATAGGTGAGATGATGGTTGTGCTCACCTTAATTAGAGCCTCTCAAATCCCTGGCTCTAAGGTATAAACGCTTGGTGTGAATCTGTGCGGTGACACTACCTCAAATGTATAACCGGGACCTGGTTACAAAGTGCTGTCAACAGTGATTGTATAACACATTTATTAAATCCCATAAATGTGTAAAAGCAAATAAAAAGTGCACTTAACCGAATGTCCAATGAGCAAAAACTGCCAAAATGCATTTCGCTGGTACAACTTCTTCAGTCATCAGTGTATGTCCTGATGTTCAATTCCATATTTAAGTGATAACACCCTAGTTCCCGGCGCTATTACATGATCTTGATTTATCCAATCATGGTAAACTTAGGGCATCATGCCCCTCGTATTGGCTTCTGGCGCCATCTTGCCCTTATATGAGGTGCCAGAAAACAACATAGTCAGGTCTTCCATGATACGCAATTTCTGTTCCGCGGCCCACCTCTCCACATCAATCTTCGTAGCTTAAAGGGACACTGTAGGCACCCAGACTACTTCAGCTAATTAAATGTAAAACAACGATGCCTAAGCGGAGACGCAATCCCAGGGCCTACTCCACACAAGCACTGCCTGACTTGGAGGCGCTCCTCGGTGGAGTTTGCAAAGGCCTTGCAACTGACACGGCCACTGGATCTCCTTTCAGCTTGGCAGACCACATGCCTGCTGTGGGGCGACATTCCCAGAAAGCCAACACCCAGGCAGAAGGAAGAGATATCGGGGCCATGCTCCAACGGCCCGCTACCACTTTGCTGGCCCCTGCCGACCAGCTGGAGTGAACCAACCTCTGCAACATACCACCAGCACCCCCAGAGGGATCGCCCCCTGCGACCAAACATGGCTTGCAGATATCACTGCATGATTTCCACAAAATGCTGGCGAAGGAACTCACAGGGTTCAGAGCTGATTTACAAAGCACTAATGACCGGCTACGTGCTACAGAAGCTGACATGACAGAAGTCACCACCAATCTATCAAATGTACAAGACTCTGTACAACAGCTCAAAAAATCACACCACAATCTCACCCTGCACCTGAATGCCCTCGAACAGCCACTGACGCAACAACATTAAAATTTGCGGCATCCCAACAATTGTCACGACAGAGGAGCTGACACATTACATGAGAAGGCTACTGGCAACTATACTACCTCCAGCAGTGGCTAGAAAACTGGTAATTGACGGAATGTACTGGGTCTCAGGCCTCTCAAGAACCCACTCACAAGCAGCTCGTGATGTCATACTACGCTGCATATTGTCCCAAGATAAAGTACATATAATGGCAGCGTTGAGAGGCAAGACCCCATTATCATTTGAAGATTCCAACCTATCTTTCTATCAAGACTTAACGAGGGCCACCCTCCAGTGGCGCAGATCGCTCCACCCAGTGATTCAAAAACGACGTGCTGCCAACATGAGCTATAGATGGGGTGCACCAGGATCACTACTAGCTACTCACAATGGGACTACCCACACACTTATCTCACTTGCTGAAGCCCCATCCTTCCTTGCAACTCTGGGACTGACAACTGTGGAAGCAAAAGCCTCAGACGAAACCTGGGACCCTGATAACATCGCTCCCTTCGCCCCGAGAACCGAATCGACGAACAGCTTGTCAACCTGACTGCAGCGGGAAGAGGCAATTCTAAGGGCACTGCAGTGTCATTACGCTTAACCAGCCTCTTTAGACGCCAACGATAAGACTTTTTGTTTATGCGTTATACATTTTAGTTCTGCTTAAGTTATAGCCTGATTGATAGGGCCTCCTAACTGTACTTACCTGGTAAACTGGGATTCCCCCTAAGGGCACCCGGATTTACCAAATATATCTCCCACTAAGCACTCTAAACCATACAACTAACTGGCAAGTTAATAATCCCTTCCTCCTGTTGTCCCCCTTGGTTAGGGGTGCTAAAAAGAAAACAATATATATCAATGTATATCACATTGAGACAGGATCAAAGACATAGAGTTAGCACTCACACACATGATTATCATGCCATCTAAAGACAGAGAGCATTCCTCTCCGGCAGCGGTCCCTGTCAAAGGTCCTGAGAATCATTGCTTTGCTTTTCTCATGAGCATTGACATGTCTTGTTTAACTCAAAAAGCACTCATTTATGCCCTATCAAATTATGTTGACATAAAAAAAATGTGCTGTATAATCATCTTTATTTCTCTGTCATACAAATGTATACCTGTTTATAACCTATCTCTGCTGTTGTGGCAGACTAGGTACTCATGTATCACTTCCGCATGACAAAATAAAGAATTTAGAAAGAATAAAAGGAAGCATCATAGTTATAGCCATAGATTCTGAATTGGGTGCTAATCATTATATAAAATAAATCATAAAACGTATTCAACGAAATATATTTATTCTAAAACATGTCATAAAAATAACTCCACATCATAAAAATGTATTATAAAGATGTATTACAAAAACAGATGGCACAAGTCAAAGCAATGTTTAGCCCATAGGGTTGTAAACTTTCCAAAGTAAATATATCCATCTTATCTCTGCCCTTTCTAATTGTTTCATTAGATTGCCCCCTCTCCAATTACCAGATTTGTTTTGTATGCCTAAAAATGTAAAACCATGTGCCTCGCTATTGTGTACGACTTTAAAATGATGGAATGCGCTATGCCCCTCAAAAGCCTTTTTAATATGTAATTCTCTCTTTGTACGTCCTGCATAAAATAACCCACAGGGGCAAATTAATATATATATAAAACATCACTTGAGTGGCACGTAACTTCCTTAATTAAAAAGATAACTTTGGCATTATTTCAGTGACACTTTAAAATCTGTCAAATATCTTTTTTATTACCTTTACATCTGCATGCTAAGCATGCGCCACAATAAATAAATAAAAAAAATGTTTTATTCTTGGTTAAAAAAAAAGATACTTTTTGTGTCCTATCAATAAGTATTTCACTAATATCTGTTTTAATAGGGGCTCCTTTGAAAATTATTTGATCTGATAAAATGTTATTCAACAGTGGATCTTCTTTTGAAACTGACCAATGTTTTTTAAAATCATTTTCTTAACCCCCCAAAAATTACATTTTAAAGGAATATCGGCATTAAAATTTTCCCTCTTTTTTTCTCTTTGTATTCTAGCAAAGTTTCCCTTGGTACATCTAACCTGTTTATAATTTGATTAAAGGGACACTATAATCACCAAAACAACTTTAGCTTAATGAAGCAGTTATAGTCTGAAAAGGCCTAACCTGGGGGTTTAGTTGGATTCTTGGGGACATAATATAAAACTGGAATTTGAGAGAATTTAATGTTTAAATATTCAAATGTTTGCTTGTTGAAGGAACACCATAGGGTCAGAAACACAAACATACATTCCATGACCCTATAGTGTTTAACCCACCATTTAGGTGGTCACAATTAGCCCCCTTAAAAGCAATTAAAACTCCCCTTATTTCCAGCGCTGCGCTGGTCCGCTGGCACTAGCTCCGCGCCTTGGTGGCATCATCAGAATAGACGATTTTACCCAATCCAATGCTTTCCCATGGGGCGGGGTCAAACACCGTTTTGGCCAATCGGCACCTCCTCAATGCATCTCTATGAGGAAAATTCAACGACCCATGCAGAGTGTGGAGACGCTGAACGGGACTGCTGCCTACTATGCAGCACTGAGCCAAGTAGCACCTCCAGTGGCCATCTGAGGAGTGGCCATTTGGAGGTGTCCCTAGGGGCAATGTAAACACTGCCTTTTCTCTGAAAAGGCAGTGTTTGAATAAAAATGCGTGAAGGCAATCATTATACTCACCAGAAAAACTACATTAAGCTGTAGTTGTTCTGGTGACTATAGTGTCCCTTTAAGGATCCCATTGTCCCTTCCTTTTTCTAAATATTGAATAAACTTGTCCTTAAAGGGACACTATAATCACCAGAACCGTTTTAGCTTAATGAAGCAGTTTTGATGTATAGATCATGCCCCATGCAGGTCAATTCTCTGCCATGTATGAGTTTAGGAGTATAGATTATTTGTGTCCCTAGTCACACCTCCCTTCATGTCACTTACACAGCCTTCCTAAACACTTCCTGTAAAGAGTCATATCATGTTTACACTTCCTTTATAGCAAATTCTCTTTTATTTAGAACTTATCTCCTGCTCTGTTAATAGTTTGCTAAACCCTGCAGGAGTCTCCTGTAATTAAAGTTAAATTAGCAGAGCAGGAGATAAAAACTTTTAAAGTAAGTTACATCTCGTTGAAAAAGAAACCATTTTGCTTTCATGCAGGCTGTGTCAGTCACAGCCAGGGGAGGTGTGGCTAGGGCTGCATGGAGAGAAACAAGAGTGATTTAACTCTTAAATGGTAGAAAATTGAGCAGTAAAACTTCAGAGGCATTATCTATACACTATAACTGCTTCATTAAGTTGTTCTGGTGACTATAGTGCCACTTTAACCAAAGTTGTAGGATCACCTTCAAGTTTCTTATAAGTCATTTACTAGTCATTACTAATTTTTCAAAGGTATTCATTTCATCTGAGTTTAAGTGAGTTGGGGAAAAGGGTGATTTATTTGTAAATGTTGTATGCAGATATTCTCATTTATGTTCCTGATTTCTACTTTGCACATCTGGATCTTTTAAAAAAAAAAATTACATAGATACATAAGGGCTCAAATTGTCTATGTTATTCAAATATGCAAATTTGAGGCCTTTTTGAAAAATATTAATTTGTGGGGTACTTAAATGTTTGTTGGATTATAAATACCATATGTTAGTCCCTCAGCTGTAGTTAATGCAATCTTCTATCTCTTTTTCCTTCTTTGCATAGCAACCCATCCTCTAATTCCCCTTCTCTAAGATTATCTTGCTTTTGCCTGGGGAAGGATACTTGCGTTTTTCTTTCATTCTGATGTTCCAAAATCCTCCTCCTGAGGGATTGCTTTTTAAAAAATGGTCAAAACAGTTTGTGAGTTCTAATCATAGTGTTTCTCCTCCTACTTGTTTATCCTGAGTTTGTATTTCTTCTCTCGGTTTGCTACTTGTTTCCTGTGTCCTTCTTAGGAAGGGTTTTCACTCACTGGATGTTCTGTTAAGTGCACTTTTTATTTCCTTTTGTACATTTATGTGATTTAATAAATCTGTTATCCAAGAACTGTTGACATCACTTTGTATCCAGGTCCCAAGTTTGCTGTTGGAATAGTGTCACCCCACAAATTGACACCGAGCCCGGGATTTGAGGGACTCTAATTAAGGTGATCATAACAAACATCTCACCTATATATGGTTTTAGTTGACATATTTCTATTTCCACTGAGAGTGAAATATCCTGTATGAAGAGAGGTGGGGTGCTACCTTGAAAGGCAAAAATAAGCTCCACTTCATTTGAGCACACTCACAACTCCATATTCCATATCTGCACTATATATTGTTTTCTGTTTTTATTTTTCATATGTTGCGGTTTTGACTCCCTGTTAACTACAAATGCAAGAGGGTAAGATACCCCCCTTCTGTTTAGCGCTCTTCTATTTTTATAGGTGTTGTACTTATAATTTGTATAGGTTATGTCCTTATAATATAATTTTATAGGTGTTGTACTTATATTTTTTATTATTTGATTGTTTTATACTGTTGACAATTTGGGAGAGAAGTAAAGTTACCCTACATGAGTGTTTTTGAGTTGCTAATTTTTTGGGTGTAAATAGTTTTAAGCTCTTTCTAAACATTATTATTTATAATATTTCACTGTATGTTTGCATATATTTACTGAAAATTTAAGTTAGCCCAGCTCTTCCAGATGAAAATACAGCAATTGTATATTGGATTTTCAAAAAAAGGGACAATGTTTAGACCTTACTGAGATATTTTTCCAACCTGTGTTACTTTTAATTGTACATTTTGGTGCAAGCTTTGGGTAATATACACCTTTCCTGCAAGGAGGCACTCCACTCCTTTCCAGTATTTATTGACAACAGAGAGAGGGCCAAGAAAGAAAGATACTAACACTCAGAGTTGTGACTAAATACTGGTAACGATGCTAAGGTCAGAACTAACCTCTGTGCAAAGTCGCCCCCAAAATAAAATACTTAGTTGCTCTTCTGTGCCTATTCTCTATGTTGGACAGACTATATACACGGTTGTACTTGGCATTGGATCTAGCAGGTGCTTCCACAGTAACAGCACTTGGGATATTATGTGATATTGTTCATTTTGTTTTCTTTTCAGAATATATGTTTTCATGCCATGCCCCAAAACTACCTTTCCTGCTTTGTAACGGTGTTACAAAGCATTAGCCCATTCCATATGTCCAGCCATACCATTTAACCACCTCAGAGCTTTTCAAACGCAAAGATGCATTCTTGTCCTCTGTGCAGATCCCTCCTGAGCAACTCAAAGTGCAATGACAAATTCATCCGCTAAGACAACACGCGGTCTACTTCCAGATCCAGCATCCCTTTTTACCAACATATCGGGAGTCAGCAAATTCATGCTGGCAGCGCCTGTCTGCCCGTTATAAACAAGTCAGGCCAGCTTCTGGAAATAGCATATGTTTTAAACAGATAATTTTCCTAAATAACTACCATAAATTGTTTGGCAAGTAATCTTTTCCTATAACAAATATGCATAGATTGTCATGTGTTTATACACGTGTATGAATTATATAAGCGAATATTCACACTCTATACAAGTAACAGGAATTGGGTGTAAAAAGCTTTGGTCTTGTATCAATGTATTTTCCTCACACATAGTATTAATATTTTATATAATGCTATATATAAACTCCTATAGCAATACAGTTTGCACATAAAATAAAAAAAATAAAAAATAAAGAAATATATTTAGAATTTTTTATATAATTTTTTTGTGTGTGCAAACTGCGTTGCTATAGAATATACTATGTGAACATAGGGATTTGATGTCTACATATACACCGTCCCAGTTTTCTTTGATTATCATCACAATCTGGTTTTGCAGATTGGAATTGTAATATTCTCTTGCTCAGAAGGTTAATACAATCCTGAAAGTCTTATTGAAGCAGTTCTTTTTTAAGTGAATATCTAAAGATCCCCCTCAGATATTTTATGGAAAGTGACAGCCAGTAAATACAAGATTTACATCAAATAAGGGTTCTCTGTATTCTTATCTTCTATCTTTGGTGACATTGTGACAATGCTGGATGTAATATATGTATTCTTTATTTTGTGTTTTCATTTCAAACCCACCAGAAATAATTAAATAATAAATGTACCATATATTTCTGGAATTGCATTGAACACATGGAAATGATACAGCAACACAACATGGATTACAATATGAAATATGCTTTGTTGACATTTCAAATATAAATCTGTGCCTTGCTCGGAGGGGGAAAAAAATTGTTCTGCAAGGTTTACAATGAATTTTGCCTTTAATCTTGTACTTTTCATTATCTTTCAACAAATTTGGTGATTGTAATTATTTGTATTTTGTATAATTTGTTTAGGCTATAGTGTTACAGGAATTTTCAAGTTTACAAGTTATCCTTGATTACACTACATCCAGATGATTTGTTGTTTTAGTTTACAGTTAAGATCAGATTAAAGGAACACAACTATGGATTTCTAATGCTACAGCGCCCTACTAGGTACCCTAGGTGACCAGGCCAGCACTGCCAGGGTTAAAAGATAAGTTTACTTACATTTTCTCCCTCACTGTGCCAGTCTCCTCCGTGAAGCTACACCTCTTTGCAGTCATTGAGATCAGTGATCTCGATAGGAAAGCATTGGTAGGCTAGTGGGCATGCACAGGAAAAACACTGTGCTGCGCTAATTAGATGATCTCTCTGAAATCGTTTGACTGAACTAGCAGAGTTTTTACTATATATCAAAGTAGCGCCTCTAGTGGCTGTCATATTGCCACTAGAGGCAGGTTAACCCTGCAATGGAAAAATTGTCATTTCTGCAAAACAGCAATGTTTTCATCTGCAGGATTAAGACTGGGACATGGCATCCAGACCACTTTATTGAGCTGTGGACATCTGGTGTGCATAGAGTTTCTAAAATGTCCATGTGCTTCAGAGCTGATATCAATTATTAAACATATGTTGCTTTAGAGGCAAGGGAATGTGGATTTTAAATAAGTTAAGATAGGGGATGAATAGAAAACAGAGGGACTGAGAGCTTATCTCGTGTGCTTTATGATGAATTCAGAGAGGCTGCCCAGCAAGCCTAAGCCACCTGACTCTTACATGGGCTTTGTGTTGTGTAGTACCAGCTACATAATGTGTTGGAGGAAGATACTTGTAACCAGGGGCGGACTGAGAACCCTCAGGGCCCCCGGGCAAAATAAATCAAGGGCCCCCTTACAGGCCCCACCCATACTCCGCAGCAAGCGCCACCCATGTCCCGCCTCCATGCACCGCCTCCAGCCACACCCTACACAATCTTTAGACACAAGGAACAAAAGTGCAATAATCCCTTCAAGGCCCCAGTAGAGACTACAATTGAGGGCTAATGGGCCATGGAGGGGGGTCTTTCTAGCAGAGGCTATCTCAGTGTCCTTTAGAGAGTGTGTTAGAAAGAATACCCTCCAGGCCCTATTAGAGACTACAATGGAGTCTAATAGGCTTGGAAGGGGGTCTTTCTAACAGAGGCCATCTCAGTGTCCCTGCTGTAAACAGTCGCCTCCAGGCCCCAGTAGAGACTACAATTGAGGGCTAATGGGCCATGGGGGGGGGAGCATTCTAGCAGAGGCTATCTCAGTGTCCTTTACAGAGTGTGTTAGAAAGAATTTCCTCCAGGTCCCATTAGAGACTACAATGGAGTCTAATGGGGCCTGGAGGGGGGTCTCTCCAACACTCTGGTTCCTATTCACAATATAGCAACACAACATAGCTCGCTGATACCTAGGCCAAGTTGGCACCTCTTACCTTAATTACTGTTGCTGGCTGGCAGTCTGTGGGCTTGCTGGAAGGCTGTGGGCTTACTGGCTGCGGCTGGCAGGCTGTGGGCTTGCTGGCAGGCTGTGGGCTTGCTGGCTACTGCCGGCAGGCTGTGGGCTTGCTGGCTGTGGCTGGCAGGCTGTTGGCTTGCTGGCTGCGGCTGGCAGGCTGTGGCTTGCTGGCTGGCAGGCTGTGGCTTGCTGGCTGCGGTTGGCAGGCTGTGGGTTTGCTGGCTTTAAGCCTATCTGGTGGCCTGTGGGCTGGCTGGCTGGCTACTGGCCAGCTGTGGGCTGGCTGGCTGGCTGGCCGGCCTGTGGGCTGGCTGGCTTGCTGGCTACTGGGGCACTCGTAGATTATTTAAAGAAATAATCCATGCACAATAACCACTACTGCTCTGTGTAGTCGTTATGGTGCCAGGAGGGCCGGGCCCCCCTCCTAGAGTAAGTAGTCAAACCGTTTAAGAACAGTTTGACAACTTACCTGGGGTCTGCTGGGATATGAGGCTGTAGTAGGGTATAGGAGCAGTGGTGCAATGTGTAAGGGGTTCAGTGTGTGTGTGAAAGGTTCAGTGTGTGTGAGGGGGTGTAGTGTGTGAATGTTTAGGGTGTGTGGGGCAATGTGTGTACGAGGGGGCTGTGTATGTGTGTGGCAATGTTAGTATGGGGGGCTGTGTGTGTATGGGTGGGCAGTGTATGTGTGTGTGTGAGGCAATGTGTGTAAATGTGTATGGTCTGTGTGGGGGCAGTGTGTGTGTATGGGGGGCAGTGTGTGAATGTGTATGGTGTGTGGGGGCAGTGTGTGAATGTGTATGGGGCTAGAGTTCACTCTCACCACTGCGACCACCAGGAATACCTGGTGGTCACAGTGTTGAGAGTGAACTGTAGCCCGTAGCTCCAGGGCTAGAGTTTACTCTCGCAAGAGCCGTAACGGTGCCGTGGTAACCGCGGCAACGATCTGTGCTCGCGCAAGAAGGACCCAGAGGAGCTGCAGGCTGAGCTCCCGGGTCCTCTCTTCCTCCCTCCCCTGCCGTCTGCCCGCACGGTGCCTGCGGACAGGGAAGGGGGCAATTGCCCTCCTCTTACTCCCCCCTCCCCCTCTTCTTACCCCCTCTCCCCCTCTTCTTACCCCCCTCCCCCTCTTCTTACCCCCTTCTTACTCCCACTCTCTTCTTACCCCCCTTCTTACTCTCCCCCTCTTCTTACTCCCCCTCCCCCTCTTCTTACTCCCCCCTCCCTCTCTTCTTACTCCCCCCTCCCTCTCTTCTTACTCCCCCCTCCCTCTCTTTTTACTCCCCCCTCTTCCCTCTTCTTACTCTTCCCTCTTCCCTCTTCTTACTCTTCCCTCCCCCCTCTTCGTACTCCCCCCTCCCTCTCTCTTCTTACCCCCCTCCCTCTCTTCTTACCCCCCTCTCTTCTTACCCCCTCTCTCTTCTTACCCCCTCCCTCTCTCTTCACCCCCTCTCTTTTTACCCCCTCTCTCTTTTAACCCCCCTCTCTTTTTACCCCCCTCTTTTAACCCCCCTCTCTTTTACCCCCCCTCTCTTTTAACCCCCCTCTCTTTTAACCCCCCCTCTCTTTTAACCCCCCTCTCTTTTAACCCCCCTCTCTTTTAACCCCCTCTCTCTTTTAACCCCCTCTCTCTTTTAACCCCCTCTCTTTTAACTCCCTCTCTCTTTTAACCCCCCCTCCCTCTCTCTTTTAACCCCCCTCCCTCTCTCTTTTAACTCCCCCTCCCTCTCTCTTTTAACCCCCCCTCCCTCTCTCTTTTAACCTCCTCCCCCCTCGTCCCCCTCCCTCTCTCTTTTTACCCCCTCCCCTGTAGCGTGGCCGAGCTGCACTCCGGTCCGCGGTGCCCGGCCGGAGTGATAGGAAGGTGCACACTGAGTGTGCACCTTCCTGTCAGTCCGGCCGGGTACAGGAAACAGAAACTTCTGTTCCGCGTGGAACAGGAGTTTCTGTTTTCCTGCTTAAGAGAGCGCTCAGGCGGCTGCAGCATTTAAAGGGGCGGCCGGGCCCCCTGATGGCGGGCCCCCCGGCCGGGCCCTCGGACTATGTCCGAAGTGCCCGACCGGTCAGTCCGCCCCTGCTTGTAACTGTAATTTGTGATCGTGTCACCATGTTTAAAGAATCTCTCTAAATAGAACTGCTATGGAGAATTAAACTAGTGAATCTACATACATTTACACAGTGCGACCATTTTAGGCCAGACATATATGGATGCTTTTAATGCTTTCTCAGTATTCTCTTGCGACCCATTTTTTTGCTCTCCACTTGCTTTTAATGTTAGTGTTTACATTTCTCTGCCTTTCTCCATCATTGTGTAGAGTCATATTGATTTAGCTGGACCTGTGAGCCAAAAATTGTACTCCGTAGATGTTTGGCAGAGGAGACAGTCCATGAAAAAAGGAATAAAATAGTAATGATGGTCCAGGCACTCAAGTTCAATCCAGTGGGCAGATTTATTGGAGCAGAATCAAAACAACTTTTTGGTCCACACCAGGCATGGCCTTTGTCAAGCTGATTGGATTAGCTGATTAAACTTCATTTATCATTACTATCATTACTTTTTTGCAAATGACATTGTGAGGATTGGCCAACCTCAGGTCCGGTTGCACCCTGGGATCCAGGAGAGTGCGGTATCCAAATTAGTAATTATATGAAAAAAGGAGTAGGCAGAGGGGATGACATCTGGCAGTCCAGTGTCCAGACCTTACCTAGAAGAGCAGTTGAGAAGATTTGTGGTGTAAATTACTGTGGAGGTACTTGTCACAGGTCCCTTGCCCTCGGATTCCCACCTAAACCTCATGATAGATGAGAATTGCCCGTCTTTATATTTAATTACAGTGAGCAGCTGCTAGTCAAACACCTGTTGGGTGGGAGCATAAGGGATGTTTTACAGCTCCCTTATACTAATATAACCCACATAGGCTTTTTAAAATTGTATTAATATTTTTAATGTGACCAAAACTAACTCTAACCCCCTTTTTAGCTATGTTATCACTTATCTGCTAGTGCTGATGGCTGGCGAATACTAGTTCAAATTATCATTCGCTTGACTACAAGGAAGTGAATTATAATTTGCAAATGTGCATCCTTCTAGATACATTCGCTCCCAATTTTGTTCAAAATCTGTGATTTTTACATATTCCAGATCCTATACTATTTTAAAGTGACACTGTAGCAGGTGTTAGAAACACTAATATGTATTTACCTATTCTAGCTGATTCTTTCCAGTTTACGGTAATATTTTCAATCTTTCTCCCTTGGCACTGCGTTTATGTTATGACAGATGGACCTGCATTAAGATATTAAGCACATGTTCTAAAAAAGCCAGACATAATTACATATATCAGTTCAAATCCTAGCCTGCAGTGCTGATTTTCACGGTTGTTTGATAATTTTCAGCAAATACGTTCTGAGCATGAAATCTTTCACACCCAGATTGATTTGACGTAATCATAACAAAATGAAGACGCGTCTTTATTTTATGAACCTCAGGCTTGCTACTATCTGCTTATGTTTCATGTCAGTGTTATCCCATTGATACCATTATGTATAATGAGCATACCTCCCAAGTGTCTCTATTTAGGATGGACAGTCCCTATTTTTTGTCTCAAATCACTATATCCCTTTTTTTTTTATCACATTGTCGGAGCTTCATATTGTTGGTATGTTTGGGGGGTAAGAAGAGGGAGGGGGTAAGGAGAGAGGGAGGGGGTAAGAAGAGAGGGGGGGTAAGAAGAGAAAGGGAGGGGGGTAAGAAGAGAAAGGGTGAGGGGGAGAAGAGAAAGGGAGGGGGTAAGAAGAGAAAGGGAGGGGGGGTAAGAAAAGAGAGAAGGGGTAAGAAGAGAGGGGGGGGTAAGAAGAGGGAGGGGGTAAGAAGAGAGAGGGGGGTAAGAAGAGAAAGGGAGGGGGGTAAGAAGAGAAAGGGAGGGGGGTAAGAAGAGAAAGGGTGAGGGGGAAGAAGAGAAAGGGTGAGGGGGGAGAAGAGAAAGGGAGGGGGGTAAGAAGAGAGAGGAAGGGGGTAGGAATAGAGAGGGAGGGGGTAAGAAGAGAGAGGAGGGGGGTTAGGAGAAGAGAGGGAGGGGGTAAGAAGAGAGAGGAAGGGGGGGTTAGGAGAAGAGAGGATGGGGGTTAGGAGAAGAGAGGAGGGGGGTTAGGAGAAGAGAGGGAGGGGGTAAGAAGAGAGAGGAAGGGGGGTTAGGACAAGAGAGGGGGGGTTAGGAGAAGAGAGGGAGGGGGGTAAGAAGAGAGAGGAAGGGGGTAAGAAGAGAGGGAGGGGGAGAGTAAGAAGGGGTAAGAAGAGGGGGAGGGGGAGTAAGAAGGGAGGGGGGGAGTAAGAAGGGGGTAAGAAGAGGGGGAGGGGGGGAGAAAGAAGAGGGGGAGGGGGGAGTAAAAAGAGGAAGGGGGAGTAAGAAGAGGGAGGAGTAAGAAGAGGTGGGAGTAAGAAGAGGGGGAGGGGGGTAAGAAGAGGGGGGAGGGGGGTAAGAAGGGGGTAAGAAGAGGGGGAGGGAGAGTAAGAAGAGGGGGAGGGGGGAGTAAAAAGAAGAAGGGGAGTAAGAAGAGGGGGGAGGGGGGTAAGAAGAGGGGGAGGGGGGAGTAAGAAGAGGGGGGTAAGAAGAGGGGGGAGGGGGGAGTAAGAAGAGGGGGATAAGAAGAGGGGGAGGGGGTAAGAAGAGGGGGAGGGGGTAAGAAGAGGGGGGAGGGGAGTAAGAAGAGGTGGGAGTAAGAAGGGGGAGGAGGGAGTAAGAAGAGGGGGAGAGTAAGAAGGGGGGTAAGAAGAGAGTGAGGGGGGAGTAAGAAGAGGAGGGGTAAGAAGAGGGGGTGGGGGGGAGTAAGAAGAGGGGGAGGGGGAGTAAGAAGAGGGGGAGAGTAAGAAGGGGGGTAAGAAGAGAGTGAGGGGGGAGTAAGAAGAGGAGGGGTAAGAAGAGGGGGAGGAGGGAGTAAGAAGAGGGGGAGAGTAAGAAGGGGGGGTAAGAAGAGAGTGAGGGGGGAGTAAGAAGAGGGGGTGGGGGGGAGTAAGAAGAGGGGGTGGGGGGGAGTAAGAAGAGGGGGAGAGTAAGAAGGGGGAGTAAGAAGAGGGGGTGGGGGGAGTAAGAAGAGAGGAGGGGGGAGTAAGAAGAGGGGGTGGGGGGAGTAAGAAGAGGGGGAGGGGGGAGTAAGAAGAGGGGGAGAGTAAGAAGGGGGGTAAGAAGAGAGTGAGGGGGGAGTAAGAAGAGGAGGGGTAAGAAGAGGGGGAGGAGGGAGTAAGAAGAGGGGGAGAGTAAGAAGGGGGGTAAGAAGAGAGTGAGGGGGGAGTAAGAAAAGGGGGTGGGGGGGAGTAAGAAGAGGGGGTGGGGGGGAGTAAGAAGAGGGGGAAAGTAAGAAGGGGGAGTAAGAAGAGGGGGTGGGGGGGAGTAAGAAGAGGGGGAGGGGGGAGTAAGAAGAGGGGGAGAGTAAGAAGGGGGGTAAGAAGAGAGTGAGGGGGGAGTAAGAAGAGGAGGGGTAAGAAGAGGGGGAGGAGGGAGTAAGAAGAGGGGGAGAGTAAGAAGGGGGGTAAGAAGAGAGTGAGGGGGGAGTAAGAAGAGGAGGGGTAAGAAGAGGGGGTGGGGGTAGTAAGAAGAGGGGGAGGGGGGAGTAAGAAGAGGGGGAGAGTAAGAAGGGGGGTAAGAAGAGAGTGAGGGGGGAGTAAGAAGAGGAGGGGTAAGAAGAGGGGGGGGGGGGGAGTAAGAGGAGGGCAATTGCCCCCTCCCCTGTCCGGAGGCACCGTGCGGCAGCCGGCAGGGGAGGGAGGAAGAGAGGACCCGGGAGCTCAGCCTGCAGCTCCTCTGGGTCCTTCTTGCGCGAGCACAGATCGTTGCTGCGGTTACCACGGCAACGTTATGGCTCTTGCGAGAGTAAACTCTAGCCCTGGAGCTACGGGCTAGAGTTCACTCTCAACACTGGGATTCCTGGTGGTCGCAGTGGTGAGAGTGAACTCTAGCCCCATAAACACACTGCCCCCATACACATTCACACACTGCCCACCATACACCCACACACACCATACACATTTACACACATTGCCTCACACACTCATACACTGCCCACCCATACACACACAGCCCCCCATACTAACATTGCCACACACATACACAGCCCCCTCATACACACATTGCCCCACACACCCTACACATTCACACACTACACCCCCTCACACACCGTGAACCTTTCAAACACACTGCACCCCTTACACATTGCACCACTGCTCCTATACCCTACTACAGCCTCATATCCCAGCAGACCCCAGGTAAGTTGTCAAACTGTTCTTAAACTACACAGAGCAGTAGTGGTTATTGTGCATGGATTATTTCTTTAAATAATCTACAAGTGCCCCAGTAGCCAGCAAGCCAGCCAGCCCACAGGCCGGCCAGCCAGCCAGCCAGCCCACAGGCCGGCCAGCCAGCCCACAGGCCACCAGTTAGGCTTACAGCCAGCAAGCCCACAGCCTGCCAACCGCAGCCAGCAAGCCACAGCCAGCAAGCCAACAGCCTGCCAGCCGCAGCCAGCAAGCCAACAGCCTGCCAGCCGCAGCCAGCAAGCCAACAGCCTGCCAGCCGCAGCCAGCAAGCCCACAGCCTGCCGGCAGTAGCCAGCAAGCCCACAGCCTGCCAGCAAGCCCACAGCCTGCCAGCCGCAGCCAGCAAGCCCACAGCCTGCCAGCAAGCCCACAGCCTGCCAGCAAGCCCACAGCCTGCCAGCCGCAGCCAGTAAGCCCACAGCCTTCCAGCAAGCCCACAGACTGCCAGCCAGCAACAGTAATTAAGGTAAGAGGTGCCAACTTGGCCTAGGTATCAGCGAGCTATGTTGTGTTGCTATATTGTGAATAGGAACCAGAGTGTTGGAGAGACCCCCCTCCAGGCCCCATTAGACTCCATTGTAGTCTCTAATGGGACCTGGAGGAAATTCTTTCTAACACACTCTCTAAAGGACACTGAGATAGCCTCTGCTAGAATGCTCCCCCCCTCCATGGCCCATTAGCCCTCAATTGTAGTCTCTACTGGGGCCTGGAGGCGACTGTTTCCAGCAGGGACACTGAGATGGCCTCTGTTAGAAAGACCCCCTTCCAAGCCTATTAGACTCCATTGTAGTCTCTAATAGGGCCTGGAGGGTATTCTTTCTAACACACTCTCTAAAGGACACTGAGATAGCCTCTGCTAGAAAGACCCCCCTCCATGGCCCATTAGCCCTCAATTGTAGTCTCTACTGGGGCCTCGAAGGGATTATTGCACTTTTATACCAGTAAGATAAACTGGCGCAAAATCTTTAAAAATAGACAATAAATAAAAGCAGCAGCACCAGCAATATACCCTGGTAAAATGGTACACAGTAATACAGAAAAAGAGAAAAGTGCTAGTGCGCATGAAACATATAGAGACACCTCCAAACTATTAAAGTGACTCTCAATATGCAAATAGTGGTATAATTAGAAACCCAAAAACAAGTGTGTAGACCCAAACACTGACACGTATATACTTATAGCCTGTCAGTAATAGCAGCTGGTTTCTGTAATAAGGGAGACAAAAAGTAGGGAGGGGGGACAACAGGAGGCACTCCTAGTGCAATAAAGTTAAAAATATAAAAATATAAATACATATATAAATATCCCTGTAGATAAAAAACTCACAAGTGTAGAGTGGTATAAGCCCCACTCACGGCTATCTTGCCCAGGGAGGATCAGCCCCTTGGGTATGTGGGATCCAAAGAAAAGCTCTTAGTGACCACTGTGTCAGACGCAAGAAATTTATTAACATAAAACAAGCTCCAAGCAGCAAAACATAAAAAACGGATAAGTCCACCGCAAGCTCACCACACCATATGGAGATCTGAAGCAATGAAAAAGATAAAACTTTAGTCTTTCTCCTGTTCAGAAGTGCCTCTCGCCGGTGAATGTTTCCTGATCACTTCCGTGTGCGTCGATCCCGTGGTCACGTGTCGCGTTTCGCCCCGCCTCTTGGGGCTTTCTCAAAAATTATTGCACTTTTGTTCCTTGTGTCTAAAGATTGTGTAGGGTGTGGCTGGAGGCGGTGCATGGAGGCGGGACATGGGTGGCGCTTGCTGCGGAGTATGGGTGGAACCTGTAAGGTGGCCCTTGATTTATTTTGCCCGGGGGCCCTGAGGGTTCTCAGTCTGCCCCTGTCCTGGAGGCGTGTCACAATGCACCACAATGCACATCCCCAGCTCTCTCACCCAGATATCTTAGAGTTGTGGCTTGAAGCTGTGCTTCCAAACCTTCTATTAATAAAGGGTATTGAGGGATAGGACAGGGTGACCAGCACTGATTGCAAAAAAAGGAGGGATCTGCACTCTCATCACCTGTAGACCTCGGTTCACTGTATCTAGGGCTCGAAGACCCCTAATCCATAAAGTAACAGCAAAGTAGTCCAGGCACTCAAGGCCTTCATACATCAGGAGATTTATTGGAAAAACATGACAGATACTGCAACGTTTCAATCCCTTCAGGGATCTTTATCAAGCTTGATGAGCTTGATAAAGGGCCCTGAAGGGATCGAAACATTGCAGTATCTGTCATGTTTTTCCAATAAATCTGCTGATGTATGAAGACCTTGAGTGCCTGGACTACTTTGCTGTTACTATAGGGTGGCCAGCACTGACAGCACTATAACAACTTCAATAAGTTGAATTTGTTTAAGTACCCACAGTGCTCATTTAAGTCCTAGTAATGTGTCTTCAAACTACAATAAATGCATGTAGAAGTCAATCTGTGTAATTAAGATACATTTTCTTGTTCAAAATTACATTTTAATTCCACAAATTGTTGTTAAAAAGTCACTTAGAATGTCTCAAAAAATGTTGAGACATTTTAGGTGACTAGCCGGCCCCTGCCCACACCCCTAAAATTAAAGTGTCCCCCTTTGTCCTTTTGAAATATTCGGAGATATGTAATAAGAATGACTGGCTGTATCCTCTGAACCCAATAGCTGTTTTGTTTTTTGCTATATAGACTTATTCCCTGAATTTAAAAACAAAACTACCCATTTGAGCGGTTAATTAAACCCAATTACCCGTTTGAGAGATTAACATGCTGAGGGAGATAAATCAAGGTAAAATAGATGCTATTTTGGGTGCAAAGTGCCAAATGATGATATACATTCTATTGGTTGCCATGGTCATTGATCACTTATTTAGTTTCTTGGCTATATAATAGCATTTGTCTTGATAAATATCCCTTGTTGTAGGGTGTATGAACCTCATCAGTTTTCTTGTGTTGAATGTCATTGTGGCATTTCTCTGCAGCATTCAGTTCTATATTCTGACAAGAATGTTTCCCATGACTCAAGAGACCATGCAATCTGATAACATAGAAGAGGCGATAAGCCAGGTTTTTACTCAGAATGAAACTAAAAATTAAATAAAAATCAAGAAGACTGAAAACACACAAATTATCAAATATAAGATGCTAATCTCAACCCATTTTAAGAATCCAAGTTTTTTATAAATTTGCGAAAACCGTTTGAAACAAAATGCTAGGGCAGGGATAGAAAACCTTTGGCTCTCCATATGTGATCTACATCCCCCATAATGCTCTTACATCCATAATGTTGGCAAAGCATCATGGGAGGTGTAGTACAAAACATCTGGAGTTCCGAAGGTTGCCCATGTCTGTGCTAGGGTATCATCCATGAACTGCTTACACCATAGTCACTGCAGTAAACTGTAGTGGTTAAGGTGCTTGGTGTATCTTTATCAAAGGGATCAGGTTTGGAATTTGATTGTCATGCATGTGGCTAGATCTGTTTTGCCCAGGTTTCTGTTTATTAGTAAGTAGGAAGTGTAAAGGATGAATGACTTTGTTATATTATTAGAAAGCAAAGGGGGTGTGTGTATCTGTGTATTAGCAGAGATCAGGGAAGCGTCTATATTGATTAGTGTAATGAGATGAGAAATAACAGTCTTTCCTCAAAGGGTTTTGTTAGAATGTGAATATGATATTGATGTTTTTATATTAAGAGAGATGAGTCAAATGTCACAACTGTAATTGCATTAGTAGGTGATAGGTATGTGTTATTGATATTTATATTACATTGAGAGACGAGGCAACCATCTCCACTGTAATTGTGTTAGCGGTAAGAAGTATTTGTTATTGATGTTTGTATTTTAAGAAATATAAGCCAGTTGTTTATGGGACGTTGAGATACATTTCTCTGCTACATCTGTAGAAAGAGACACGAGTGTCTGGTCACTCTTTATTGGAAAATGAGAGGAGCGGTATCTCAAGGGGATTTGTATATACCGTGCATTGTTTCTCTACTGCTATTAGAATATTTTGCATGTACAAATGCATTTCTGTGTCAGTATGTGAGCGCTTATGTTAATGATCTCTGCTGTTGGTGTACTAGGAAGTAATATTTAAAGGGACACTCTGGGCACCATACAACAAATACAACATACGATGCATTTGATTTTAATTTTTTTTTTTATATATTCTTTATTTTTGTGCAATTAAAGAACAGACATATATGCATTGCCACAACAGCAGAAAAACACAATTCAATAAATTGACATAGTAATTTTGAGGCACAGTGTAATTACACTTCACACATTTTTATAATATATGAGCGAGATAGTCTTAACGAGAAGTTGAATTAGTGAAAAATGAAATCTAGTAGAGCCTTACACTTGGCTATGGATTGTAGTGCAACTGAATGCTAGGATTAGTGAGGCGTACTAAACGTGCGGTCAAGAGTGGGGAACTGCGGTACCTAGGATAAGCTAGTCTGTTTAAGAAAACAGGATGTGTGAGACATATCATTATAGAGTCATAGTGTTGTGTAGTTCGCCAAGACCACATGCAACTTTTAGGGTTAAGAAAAATAATATATGAAAACGAGTGGTGACTAGGGTTGCGTTGCGCGTTAGTAAAAGGAATATAACTTAAATCAAAGTGGAATAGACAAAGTTTCTACTTGCAGTCATTATATTAAAACATCGCAAGTTGAAGTCTAGGCTAGACGCAGCATAAGTGGTTTCGTAAAGCCAGACGTAACCGAATGGGTTTGTGTAATGGGGTAGTATAATAAAAAACGTTTTTTACCTCATTAACCCCTTCAGGACGGAGTCAATAGTACACGTTCTGATCAAAACAAAACGTAAACAAAAACTGGAATTTGCGCTATATGTCTGTTCACCCGTAGTTCCCCTCTTTCATATTAAATGCACCCACACTTATTATATATCATTTTGTTCAGGAGAAACAGGGCTTTCATTTCATATAAAATATTTGTATTTGAAACAATTTATTATGAATAAAATTAAAAAAAACTGTGAGAAATTTTAATTTTTTTTTTAAATTTGTAGTTCCGCCTCACATTTTAGCTGTAAATGTCATAATACTGTTAGGTTTTATGGCAACAAAATGCACATATTTGTAATCAGCGATGTCTCACGAGTACAACAGTACCCCCCATTAACAGGTTTTATGGTGTTTTGGAAAGTTACAGGGTCAAATATAGAACGTTCCATTTTCAAATTGAAATTTGCCAGATTAGTAATGTTACCTTTGAGACGGTGTGGTAGCCCAGGAATGAGAATTACCCCCATAATGGCATACCATTTGAAAAAGTAGACAACCCAAGGTATTGAACGTGGGGTATGTTTAGTTTTTTTTAGTAGCCACTTAGTCACAAACACTGGCCAAAGTTAGCGTTCATATTTGTTTTTGTGTGAAAAAAGCAAAAAACTAATATTTGGCCAGTGTTTGTGACTAAGTGGCTACTAAAAATGACTGGACATACCCCATTTGCAATACCTTGGGTTGTCTACTTTTGCAAATGGTATGCCATCATGGGGGTAATTCTTATTCCTGGGCTACCATACGGTCTCAAAGGCAACATAACTAATCTGGCAAATTTCAATGTCAAAAAAATGAAATGCAAGCCTTATATGTGACTCTCTAACTTTCCAAAACACCATAAAACCTGTACATGTGGGGTACTGTTATTCTCGGGAGATTTCACTAAACACAAATATTAGTGTTTTAAAACAGTAAAACATATTACAACAATAATATAGTCCATAAAAGTGCCGTTTGTTTGTAAAAAATGCAAAAAACTTCACTTTTACTTAAAATATCATCGTTGTAATACAATTTACCAGTTTTAAACACTAATATTTGAGTTCAGCGAAGTCTCCCGAGTAAAACAGTACCCCCTATGTACAGGTTTTATGGTGTCTTGGAGAGTTACAGGGTCTAATATAGTGCTTGCGAATTAAATTCTCTGCACTTTCTCCCTGTGTTGTCAGGCATGTCAATCAAATTTTAATTAATCAAATTACATAATTATGTTAAAAAATTACTTAAATATACACGTAGAATTTTAATATATATGCATTTATAGGTATATAAATTCTACGTGTATACTAATGTAATCTTTTATGTAATTATATGTATTTATCTCTATATATATATTTGAGGTTATTTGTATTTTATATATAGATAGATATATATAGAATGTCATTCTAAGTGTATTCTGTTTTCAATATATATATATTAATAACAAAATACAGTTAGAATGAAATTACATATGAATATATAATTTATTTTATATTTTGTTTCAATATTTTATTTATTTATTTAATTATTTTATTTATTTATTATTGTAATTATGCGTATATATATATATAATATATATATGTAGATCTATTATATATATAATATATATACATATTATATATATGTAACATCATTCTAAGTGTATTTTAATATTAATATATATACTAATATTAATATTAAAATACATTACGTATGACGTTACATATATATATAATATGTATATATATTATATATATATAATATATATACATATTATATATATATAAAAAGGCATTTAATTTATTTTATAACATTTTAATATTTTTTTTTTACACTACCTACCAGCAGGGGGACTGTCTAATATTTTAGACAGTCCCCCTGCTGGCAGATCCATAGCCAGCTATAGGGGGCCATGTGATCGCTCTTTGAGAGCGATCACATGGCCCCCGGGGGCCTCATTTGCCGGAGGGGGGCTGCCTGGGCTCTCAGACAGCCCCCCAGAAGAGGATCGCGGCGGAGGTGAGTACACCTCTGCTCCTGGGGCTGCAAGCCGTTACGGCGTTCTATGCCGCCGCAACGGCTTTAAAGCCCTTTAAAGCCGCGACGGCATAGAACGCCGTAACGGCGTTAAGGGGTTAATATACGTATACACATACATGTACGTATACACATAATATACACACACAAATAAATCTTTTGCAGAAAAAAAAAACAGAATAAAGAGAATAACTCGAGAGAATCCCTAAATTAAATAAAACTTGTAAACTGGGAGATTCTAATTTATTTAGGGTCAGGTGCGATTGTATAAATAATTCTTAAACACAAACCTTTCAACAACTAAGAATCATGCAAGTTTTGCTTAGAAATTAATAAGAAATTTATAAGTAGGGATACAACAACCCTCCCTAGAGTAATTCTCATCTGGGGAAACATTTATAGAGGGGGTATTGCTACTACACTGTAAACTAGGTATGGAAGTCTAGATCACCCCATAATTGAATATACCAATGGTTAGATAGTCAGTCTAAGAAAAGAGGATTACAGGGAACAAAATTTCTGTCTACTAGAAAGTGAATACAAATTATATCACAAAATACTCAATGTATCTACCAGGCATTCAACTACACTGCCTACCGCCATCAGACTCTCCCCTAGTCTTGCATCTTTTAAGAAGTGCCTTAAAACCCATCTCTTTAGGAAAGCTTATGGCCTCAAAGACTAACCTCTACCTCACATACCTGTCTCTTGCCCTCTCCTAAAAGGCACCTCTTTTGACTGCAAATTCCTGTCCTAATGTGTTTTACACCCCACCTCCTATAGACTGTAAGCTCGTTTGAGCAGGGTCCTCTTCAACCTATTGTTCCCGTAAGTTTATTTGTAATTGTCCTATCTATAGTTAAATCCCCTCTCATAATATTGTAAAGCGCTACGGAATCTGTTGGCGCTATATAAATGGCAATAATAATAATAATAATAATAAAAAACAAGATATACTACAGACTGCCAATGTACGAATAAATACAAAGAGTGAAAATTCTAAATGGGTCATGTGATAGCTAGAGGTTGAGTGTAGTTATATACATTATCACTCCTATTATTCTACTAAGACAGAATGCTATATATGACTAACACTAGATAATCATAGACAAATACAAAAATCATATCACATCCCTTAAAAACCAGCACCAAAATAATATGGGGGGGGTGCCCGGTGTTTGGGGGAGGCGGTCAAGCTCCCAACCCGGTTAGCACACGGCTTGGAAGCCTCTCTACAGCCCCGAACCTCCCCCCCCCCCACCTCTGGACTGGTGGGGGTTATCCCAGTCCCTACTGGTACACCTGCTAACGCACAGCCACAAGACCCAACAGTGCACACGAAGCTGCCGCCCTGTCTTGTGAGCTTCAAGATGGCCGCCGGAGGAAAGCATGAAGCAAAGCACCCACAGAGTGAGGACCGCATAGCCCAAGCCTTTGAATGGTTCTGGACAAATTTCTGGAGATCAGTCTTTCCTCAAGCGGAGACACCTGCGGTGACGAGTGTGGCCCCCACTTGCCTTCCAAGACGCCGCAACATACAGCAACTCACTAAATGAGGCCTGATGAAGGCACCAACAGAGAGGCGGCAGAGGAAGAGACGGCAAAAGGTTTATGTCCACCACATGCCTCGACCTGCGGAGATCCAACATACCCCCGGACTATGGTCCATGAAGAGACATTCCCCTGAAGACTCCTCCTTTGCCCAGAAAACCGAATCCCAGAGCGAAAGGAAGCAGACTGGAAGAAGACCCTAAAACCTGAACACAGCTGCAGCTAAAGATGGGACCCTAGAGACTGTAGTGCTGAACTGTGGAAAGATATGGAGGAGATGGGTGGCTTATCAGGGAGGCCTATACTACTACCATTCTGGGGCAGAAGTCTCTATATGAAGGGCATAGGCTGAATAACAAGCTCTCTCCCACACTCTAAGATTTTAGGGACCACCATCCTGTTTAGTTAGGTTATCACTCGTGGATATTTATTACTTTATGTTACTGTAAATGTGCTCTAACAATAAATGAGGCACAACCACTAGTATATCTAATAAATCTATATAACATCTGTTACACCCACTATCTAAACTAGCTTTAGTTAGTATATCTTGTTTGTAATTGTGCAGTTACCTAGCCTGACTCACTCTGTTCCCTTTAGACAATAATTTTGTGCTGTTTTTGAATGCCATGATATTGTCTTAAACTGTTGACCTTAATGTACTTGCTCCTGCTGTCGTGGCTGTGCAAGCTCTTTTGTTACAATATGCACAACAGAAAATGAAGATTTATAAAAAAAAAAAAAAAATAAAGGAACAAAATGCCCAACGCACGTTTCGGCTCCAAAACAATGTGCCTTCATTTGTTATCAGTGAAAGAAGAGACAACAAAGTCTTAATAACTCAGAATGCGGAAAAGCCCTCTCATTAATGCTAAATGTGCCAATAAGTATGCCTACGGCAGTCGAGGACATGCCTATCACTAGAGTGATTGCAATCAATCTACTACCAGTCTGCTACCATCTGTTCTCATATGCATCTGTAATACTAGGCGCAAGGAAAGGCAAGCATGCCAAAATACCTGCTTAGGATTCAAAATATGGACCATAAATAATAGCGAAGTTGCAAGCACCATCTGAAACTTTGCTATTATCTGTGGTCCATATTTTGAATCCTCGATCTGCCTAAAGTAGGCGATCCGCCCAAGTAAATAAAGCAGTTAAAATTTCCCATCCATTATATAATTCTGCTTCCTGAGTAGTTCATGTGATGACTACTTATTAATGGTTAGAGAAAGAAGAAAATCCAAAAGTTACAATATATATTAAACACATATATTTAAAGGGGCGCTCCCAAGGAAAGTAAGAGGTTTTATCCTCATGAGTGGCACTGTTGAATATCTGCAAATGTAGTGAACTAACTTTAAAATCCTGGGTAAAATGATCTATACTTGTATATTCTATATTTACACATGTAATCCTAGATGTCTCCCAGCAAGCAGTAATTAGGAATTAGAGTTTTGCAAATGAATAGATTAGTGGAGTATTGTAATCTATAGTAGGCACAGTAGAATCCTGATAAAAAGTGACATCTTATCAAATCAGCTGTAAGTAACCTAAAATGAACACAGTTTAATAGGAGCTATTATCTAAAGCAGCGTTTCCTAATTGGTGTTCCGCGGAGACCTGGGTTTCCGCAGCGATTTTGCCACATCCAACATGGCTTCTGCTCCGCGCTGGTCCTGTAAGTCGGAAACCGCAGAGATTGCGAGACCGAGACCTTATTCCTGCCCGCTGTCTGCCATTTCAGACTTGCTTGGTGTGCGAGCATTGATACAGGACAGTTATTTTTCAATCAGTATTGTGCCCAATTTGACTTCACAACGGAAGGAAATTATTTGTTTTATTGTGCTGCCCTTAGATTAACGCCCAATGTAACATCTAAAGATAAGTTTTTTTTTTTATTATTATTATTTTTAGAGTCAGACTGTGCTGTTTAAAAGTGTCAGGTAGGGAAATCTCTTTTTTTTCATGTTAGAAAAGTGTTCTTTTTACTCCAAGACTGAGCCAAAATCCTGCTTACTTTCTTGCTTACTCAGAGCCGAGATCAAAAAAGCACCCTTAACAGTGAGGTAGTAAAATTTTTATTTTTCCAGGTTAGAGAAGTGTTCTGTTTACCAACCAACAACCATGAATTTGGACAGCTGGTAAAAGAAGATACTATCAAGAGAAAAATGACTACTTCTAATTGTCAGTATTTATAGAAACGGAGAAAAAAGGTACCATAAGAAAACAGGCCTGAAAAAAGTTGGATCTACTGTTTTTCAATTAGCCGTGACAAGTGACAAGTTGAAGAAAAAAAAGAAAGCACACAATGCTACACAATTTACTTCTCAAACAAAAATCCGAACATATGACGACCGCTACTTGTCGTTTGGATTCACGAGTGTCAGAAATGAAGATTGTCCTGAAGCACAATGCTTACTTTAACCAAACAATATTGCCAAACAGTTCGTTAGCATCTGCTAAATTATGTCGTCATTTTGAAAAACCCCACTGAGTACATAGATAAAGACATTGCCTATGCAAAAGCTTCAAGCCTATCAGATGACTAAATATTTTATGAACAAAAAAAATGTAAACTAAAAAAGCCACAGAATCTTCTTATAGAGTGAGTTATCACATAGCACTTGCCAGAAAAACACACACAATTGGGGAATCACCAATCAAGCCATGTGCAAAATAAATACTGTCATGTATTTTAAGTGCGAAGTTGTGTAAAAAACATTGAAGCTGTGCCACTTTCCAACAACAGTGTTTTGTGCCATATTCAGGATCTTGCTGATGGCCTCTGCATCAATGTGATGGGTACTCACAGAAATTAGACAAGTCGACAGATGTTGCAGGACTTTCAATTTTGCTGGTTTTTGGAAGATATCATTTTGACAAACAGATTGAAGAAGACTTGCTTCTGTGTGAAACTTATACCATTGGTGAGACCATCTTGAACTGTATCCAGAAGTGTAACAACACATACTATAAATTGGGACAAATGGGTAAATGTGTGCAATTATGGTGCCAAAGCAATTGTTGGAAAAGTGGCACGAAATGTAGCAAAAAAAACAGCACCAATTCTTACTGTATTCTTCACAGACATGCACTGGTAGCTAAACATATATCAAAAGCAGCAGAACAGCCCAGATTATACATTTTATAAACAGTCAACCATTACAGTCACAATTTATTTAAACTTATATGTGAAGCTATTGGTAGTCACCACTCTGCTTTTGCATTCAGAAGTCCAAGGGAAAGTCTTTGTTAGAATGTTTGTTTGAAATGCGGCAAGAGTTGTTTGAATATTTCCAGGATCATAAATTTGGATTGTCTGATCGATTTAACAAACATTTTGTAGTTATCCAAAATTGCATATCTTGCGGACATATTCACAAATTTAAATGAAGTATGTTTATCACTCCAAGGAAAAAGCATTAACATTTTAAATCCGAGAGATAAAATATTTTTACTGTTTCATAAGTTTGAAGTTTTGGACCTCAGCTGTGGAGCATAACAATTTTAACTTTTTTGCAACACTTAAGGATTTTCTTGAACAAGCAGAAGTTGAATTTAACCTTAATCTTCTTCACAATTTATATACGTCTATTAACTCTTTTTTGTCGTTCTTGATTTAAAAAAAATAATAGATAAAAAGGGTAGGATTGCATTCAGCCACAAC
Organism: Pelobates fuscus; assembly: GCF_036172605.1. NCBI lineage: Eukaryota > Metazoa > Chordata > Amphibia > Anura > Pelobatidae > Pelobates > Pelobates fuscus. Next base: position 92,283,922 of record NC_086325.1, on the reverse strand, counting down.
AATTCAGCCAAGGGTGCTACTGAGCATGGGTCAGCAAGAACCCCAAGGAATATGAACAGATAGAAAAAGCTCAGGCACTCACTGCGATTGTTTCCAGGCAGATTTATTTCAACGTTTCGACCTATTAAGGTCTTTATCAAGCTTGATAAAGACCTTAATAGGTCGAAACGTTGTAATAAATCTGCCTGGAAACAATCACAGTGAGTGCCTGAGATTTTTCTATTTAAAAAAAATAATAATGACTGGGTTCACAATCCATTCATACAAGACTAAGTGTTCAGGTAAGTGACCAAATTTCTAGCGCTCCACTGTTTCACTTGGGTGGGTATATATACCACACAGTGAAGGTCTTTTGGTTTTACTTGCAGTGAATGTGAGGGACATTCACACAAAGGTGGTAGCAGCTCACTAATACAATATATCTTTTCACTGTTTAAGCACCTGTAACACAAACCAATTATTTTTGCACTAACCAGCCTGTTTTTCTGACATTGATTTTGAGAATCTGATCGATTTAACTTCTGACAGTCAACTAACCCAAAAAGACTTTTCCCTTGTTTTCTTTTTGGGGCGATTTTACGCAAAGGATACCCAGAGTTGCCACAGCTGGCAATCCAAGAACTGTTTACCATTCGCCATCATGTACTAGCGTGAAACTGGATTTACATAAAATTTTATTTAATATATTAAGGACGGAGGCAACTGTCCAACTTGTGAACCAACACAATACCGAGAAGTTGTACTATGCATTGGAGACCTTAAAGGGACACTATAGGCACCCAGATCACTTCAGCTCATTGAAGTGGTCTGGGTGCAATGTCCCTATTGCACTTAGAACATTACCTTGCAGCACTAAGTCTGCCTCCAATGGCTGTCTATCAGACAGCCACTAGAGGCGCTTCCTGGCTGTTATCGGACTTTTGGTCCACAGACGCTAGACGTCCTCACGCTCTGCATTGATTCAATGTTTTCCTGTGGTGAGGGCTAACGCATGTTACATAGTTACATAGTTACATAGTTACATAGCTGAAAAGAGACTTGCGTCCATCAAGTTCAGCCTTCCTCACATATGCTTTTGCTGTTGATCCAAAAGAAGGCAAAAAACCCAGTCTGAAGCGCTTCCAATTTTGCAACAAACTAGGAAAAAATTCCTTCTTGACCCCAAAAGAGCAGTCAGATGTCTCCTTGGATCAAGCAGCTATTACCCCACTAATTAGAAATTGTATCCCTGTATGTTATGTTTTTGCAAGTATTTATCCAATTGCAACTTAAACATCTGTATAGACTCTGACAAAACCACCTCTTCCGGCAATGAATTCCATATCCTTATTGCTCTTACTGTAAAAAAACCTTTTCTTTGCCTTAGATGAAATCTCCTTTCTTCAAGCCTAAATGTGTGACCTCGTGTCCTATGTATAGCCCTGTTTATGAATAGATTTCCAGATAATGGTTTGTACTGGCCCCGAATATATTTGTATAATGTTATCATATCCCCTCTAAGGCGCCGTTTTTCCAAACTGAAGAGATTTAAATTTTTTAACCTTTCTTCATAACTAAAATGCTCCATTCCTTTTATCAATTTTGTAGCTCGTCTCTGCACTTTTTCTAGTGCCATGATATCCTTCTTTAGAACAGGTGCCCAAAATTGCACAGCATATTCAAGGTGTGGTCTTACCAGCGATTTATAAAGAGGCAAAATTATATTTTCATCTCGAGAATTTATGCCCCTATTTATACATGACAAAACCTTACTGGCCTTAGCAACGGCAGATTGACATTGCATATTGCTACCTAATTTGTTGTCTATAACAATTCCCAAATCCTTCTCGTGTGTGGTTATCCCTAGTTCACTACCATTTAGGGTGTAAATTGCTTGTGCATTCTTAACCCCGAAGTGCATAACTTTGCATTTTCCTACGTTAAATTTCATCTGCCATTTTAGTGCCCAGTCCCCCAATCTATCCAAATCCCTCTGAAGCAAGGCAATATCCTGCTCACATTTTATTACTTTACAAAGTTTTGTGTCATCTGCAAACACTGATACATGGCTTTCAATGCCCATTTCAAGATCATTTATAAATATGTTAAATAGAAGCGGTCCCAAAACAGAACCCTGAGGGACACCACTTACCACTTTTGTCCAGCTTGAAAATTTACCATTTATGACAACTCGCTGTACTCTATCCTTAAGCCAATGTTCTACCCAAGAACAAGAATATTCATCTAGACCAATTTCTTTTAGTTTGAAGACTAACCTATTGTGAGGAACCGTATCAAATGCCTTGGCAAAATCCAAGTAGATCACATCCACTGCAACACACTGATCTATATTTCTACTTACTTCTTCGTAGAATGCAATTAGGTTAGTTTGACATGACCTATGTTTCATAAAACCATGCTGATTATTGCTAATAACACAGTTCTTCACAATGAATTGCTGAATATTATCCCTTAATAGCAGTTCAAATAATTTCCCTGTCACAGAAGTTAAGCTCACAGGTCTATAATTTCCAGGCAAGGATTTTGAACCCTTTTTAAATATAAGAACAACATCTGCCTTCCTCCAATCCTCCGGCTCTTGCCGCACATGCGTATTGGCGCCACCCCATGGAGTAACGTCGGAGGAGGCAGAACCGCAACCCAGCGCCAAGGGACCTTGGTGCTCGGATCAGATAAGTAAATAAAGGGTCATAATGGATGGGGGGAGGCAGAGGGAGCTATAGGGCCAGGAATACAGATTTGTATTCCTGGCACTATAGTATCCCTTTAACATGAGATAAGTGTTGTCACAAATTGGACATGGAACTCCAGGAATGACAGAAATGTGTGCCAGAAAGAGTACTACAAAGAGCATATAGAAGTAGCTGGGATTAAAGGGACACTATAGTCACCTGAACAACTACAGCTTAATGTATTTGTTCAGGTGAGATCTATAGCTCCCTGCAGCCTTTCTCATGTAAACACTGTATTTTCAGAGAAAATACAGTGTTTACAGTGGCGTACATACCAGGCCCCGGTATGTACCCAGGGCCCCTGCGACCCGGTATGTACCCACTGGGCCAGCATCTTCTCCTGGGGGGCCCAGGAGCCGGCCACCTCAGGGCCCCCCGAGGCTGGCCCTGCTGTCACCCGGCGGGCAGTCAGGCTGGCGGGTGCGCGAGGGAGCACTCTCCCCTGAGTGCTTCCTCCTCAGCTCCCTCGCGCACCGCACTGATACCGGAGCCGGAAGATGACGTCATCTTCCGGCGCCGGCACCCCTACGCGGCGCGCGAGGGAGCTGAAGAGGAAGCACTCAGGGGAGAGTGCTCCCTTGCGCGCCCGCCAGCCTGACTGCCCGCCGGGTGACCGGCCGCCCAGGAGCCCAGCAGCACCACTGGACCCCAGGGAATCCCCTCAGCACTCCAAAAGGTAAGGAGGCTGGGGGGATTAAATAAATAAATAAAAAACATGTGTGTGTGTGTGTGTGTGTGTGTGTTAGTGTGTGTGTGTGTTTGTGTGTGTGTGTGAGTGTTAGTGTGTGTGTCTTAGTGTGTGTGAGTGTTAGAGTGTGTGAGTGTGAGTGTGTATGTGAGTGTTAGTGTGTGTTAGTGTTAGCGTGGATGTGAGTGCGGGTGTGAGTGTTGGTGTGTGTGTCTGCTAGTGAGTGTCAGTGAGTGTGTTACTGAGTGTGTTTGTGTTAGTGAGTCTGTTTGATGTCTGTTAGTGAGTGTGTGTTTGTCAGTGAGAGTGTATGTATGTCTGTTAGCTAGTGTGTATGCGTCTGTTCGTGAGAGTGTGTGTGTGTGTATCTTCAGCACTTACCTTTCTCCAGCGCTGGACTCCCATGGCGCTGGGGATCCCTCCGCCTCTCAGCTCCGAATGCGCATGCGCGGCAAGAGCTGCGCACGCATTCAAACCGCCCATAGGAAAGCATTACTCAATGCTTTCCTATGGACGTTCAGTGTCTTAGAATCGCGGAAGCGCCTCTAGCGGCTGTCAGTGAGACAGCCACTAGAGGCTGGATTAACCCTCAGTGAAACATAGCAGTTTCTCTGAAACTGCTATGTTTTCAGCTGCAGGGTTAAAACTAGAGGGACCTGACACCCAGACCACTTCATTGAGCTGATGTGATCTGGGTGTCTGCAGTGGTCTTTTAAAGGACCACTATAGGCACCCAGACCACTTCAGCTTAATGAGGTGGTCTGGGTGCCAGGTCCAGCTAGGGTTAACCCATTTTTTTATAAACATAGCAGTTTCAGAGAAACTGCTATGTTTATAAATGGGTTAATCCAGCCCTCAAATCCTCTAGTGGCTGTCTCACTGACAGCCGCTAGAGGCGCTTGCGTGATTCTCACTGTGAAAATCACAGTGAGAGCACGCAAGCGTCCATAGGAAAGCATTATCAATGGGAGGATCGGAGGAGGAGAGCTCCCCGCCCGGCGCTGGAGAAAGGTAAGTTTTAACCCCTTTCCTCTCCCCAGAGCCCGGCGGGAGGGGGTCCCTGAGGGTGGGGGCACCCTCAGGGCACTATAGTGCCAGGAAAATAAGTATGTTTTCCTGGCACTATAGTGGTCCTTTAAGTGTGTGTGCATCTGCATGCACTGGCGTACATACAGGGGTCGCAGCCCTCCAACCGCTGCGACCAGGTGCCTGCCGCCATGTGTTGCGGCCCGTGCAGAGTAAGCACGGGGGCGGGGGCCCATGGACCAATTTTTGCACCGGGGCCCCATGGGTCATGTGTACGCCACTGAGTGTTTACATTGATTGATAGGAATACCTCCAGTGGCCGTCACTCAGACGGCCACTAGAGGCACTTCCTATCATGCAGGGCCCTAAAAAGGCCCTGTACACGTCAGACGTTTGAAAATACGTCTGACGTGTGCTGGAGAGAGAAGGCACTGTGTGCGCGCCTTCTCTCTCCAGCCTGTCAGCAGAGGAGGGGGCGGGCAAAGACCGCAAGCTGAGCTGTCAGTCAGCTCAGCTCGCGGCCGCTCACACCGCGCGCATGCGCGGTAGTGCACTGAGGACTTCAGAGGACGGCACACATGCGCACAATGGAGCAATGACGCTTCCAAATGGAAGCGTCTAATTGCTCCCTGCTCGCGCCCGCCTATTTCGTCATTTTGATGAAATAGGGGGCGCCGCTTCACGAGGCTCTCGGTGCTGGAACCAGGTGAGTAAACAGGGGCTCCCTGGAGAGTCCCTTTAATGACTTTAAAAGGGATGGGGGAGTCATGAATATCGTTTTACTAATGTTACAGCCAATGTGTCAACCATTACAAGACAATAGCAAACACAGTAATATAGATCTACGTTTACCTCATTAATAAGGTATAAATAATGATTTTATTTGCTTAAACATTTAAAGGTAAAGTGTTTACTACATATTTACTTTGATTTGTACTAGAGGAGGTGCTTTTTTTTCTAAAATTGGAAAGAGGTAAATCAGACATTATAAAGAATACAAGGATATGTATTATACAAACCTATAACAGGCTGTTCCTATGGAGTTAACCCACCAACCTATTAAACATAAGAAAACTGTAAATAACCTTATATGACTGAGCACATAACAATACAATACTAGGTGTTAATTACTATATAAATATATACGAGTTTAAGAAAACAGTCAACGTTCAAGACTGAAAAAGGACATTTTTTCACTGACATATAATACAAAAGTTCAATAGTGTGATTTGTTCCCGGTGAGTGAAAAATTCCCTTGATATGCATTTGTTGTGTTGTGAATATAAATAGTTTTTCAACTAGGTCAGTAATTCACAATGAGATTCTTTCATTTCATTGTTGTCTTTTAAAGTTAACATGTAAGGATTTCTCCAAATCCCCCTTCATGTACTACCACAAGATAGCTTTGCTTGCATAAATTTGGTTATTCATAAATGTCTTCTATTTCATGGAACAACACAGTAATGTCACACCATGGCAACATTTAGAAGTAGCTAAAAGAATGTGTAACTATCATCATAGCAAAATTTTTTTAAAAAAATATGTGTTACAGAAATGTGCATATATTATGTTTCTGATATTGCTCACATAGGTGGGTGTTCCAAATATAGGGCACATGCATACCACACTCCCACGCTGAGATTCATCCCACAATCGCTACAGCACATGCATAAACACAAAACACATCAATACAGCCACGCCTCGAATCACAGAGCCAGTCACACGAATACAATACCGAGGTCCCCACCGGACAGCAGACAAGACGCCCAACAACCCCCCGGAATAGATCACACCGAACAACTTCCCTGACAGTCACATAGATACCTAGTGTTGACAGAATTGGGAGGAACTGGAGAGGGAACAGCGAACCCAGGTGGAAACAAGTGAGTGGCTTAACCTATGGGTAGCACCTATGGGGAACACCAGGGGTTAACCCTCCCCCCCCCCCCCCCCCCGACACACGGGAAGAAAAAGACACTAGCCAACACAAAACATAAACACACATGCAACCTAGATGAGGGGGAGACACACCACTCAGCAGACCACCCTACACATACAATACATAGACCTAGACAAACATGAATGGCAAAACTGCCATGCAAAGATACAATAAAAAATACAAAAAAAGAAAAATAGATAATAATAATAAAAACAAAATGAATAATAATAATAACAATAATAATAATACTAAGACAGACCCACTACGATCACACTCACTAATTGTTGAAGGGACCTCTACGTCCCGTTGCTCACAAGTGTTCACGTTGACTCTTAACGCCTCACTAACTATATACAGGCAAACTGGTAAATAAGGATCTCCGGATCATATGGAGCAATAAGACCACTCTCACTCTACATGCTAATGTATACCTAACTAAAGTGGATCTGCGAATCCAAACCATATGTTATAGATGTAACCCAAACGGAGACCTGCATGTCCCACTGCTACGCCATTTGACTGCCATGCCTGCCTGTTTTATTTGTCCGTTATTTACAATAAAAAGTGACTTTACAAAATATAGGGCAAACAAAGTAACCCCTATGAATTTGCCTTCTCTGTGAATTAGCGTAAAAGGACACTGTAGACACCAAAACAACTTTAACTTGATAAAGTAGTTATGGTGTATAGATCTTGCCCCTGCTGTCTCACTTCTCAATTCTCTGCCATTCAGGAGTTGAATCACTTTGTTTATGCAGCCCTAGTCACACCTCCCTGCATGTGACTTTACAGCCTTCCTAAACACATTCTATAAAGTGAGATCTAATGTTTAAACGTCCTTTATTGTAGAGACTTATTGTCTTATTTACTGCACTGTTAACAGCAAGACCTTGCTGGAGCCTCCAGTATGTGATTTAAAGTTTAATTTACAGAGCAGGAGACAAAGTAAGTTAACATCTGAAAAAAAATTAATGGTGTGTGTGTGAGTCACAGCCAGGGGAGGTGTAGATATGGCTCCATAAACAGAAACAAAAGTGATTTAACGCCTAAATGGTAGAGAATTAAATTTGATTGAGACATACTCTATATATCCAAACTGCTTCATTAAGCTTAAGTTGTTTTGTTGACTTTTTAGTCATTTTAAGAGTCATTTTAAGAGTCACATTTCCTATACACATTATGGCTCCACCACTCAAAAAATAAATAAAAATAAATAAATCCATTCACACCTCTGAGCATATTGTTTTTGTAATGTTTTCTTCTTTAAAAACAAAATATATACATGTATATACTTTACCTTTACCTATATACTTTACCTTTAAATGCTGCAAAGAACGTTTATCTTAAATACTCAAAGTAGGCAGCTTATTTAAAGGCCCCCTCTCTCTTAGTGTAGAAGTTAGGAATATTTTCTCTGAAATTTCTCTGGCTTTCAAATCTAGTAATTCCAGCGCGTTACAGTTCGGTACCTTGGATAATTCACCAGCAAAATATGTGTAACGGTTAATTTTCACGCACAAAGAATTTTGCTTGGCAGTGAAAAGTTGGAGAGATTTGACTCCCGTGAGCACTTTATTTTTCAAAGGATGAATAAAATGCAGAAACAGATGTTCTATGTTTAGAAATATCTTGATTTCTTTTCGCTTTGATTAATTATGCCCCATGTAATTTCTTATTTTCCCATTGTTGCTCCCATTATTTCGTATACCTACTCTCTGTTAGTTGCCTGATCAGGGCCGGACTGGCCCACCGGGATACCGGGAAATTTCCCGGTGGGCCGTCGGCACCTGGGGCCGGGCAGGCAGCTGGCTGACCTGCGGCCGCTGGCTGGGGGAGCTCTTTTGGCGGCCGCAGGGGGAGCAGGCTGTTCTGTCTCTGCTCCCCCGCCCCAGCGCGCCGCTTAATGAGACCGCGGCCGGAATATGACGTCATATTCCGGCCGCGGTCTCATTAAGCTGCGCGCGAGGGCGGGGGAGCAGAGACAGAACAGCCTGCTCCCCCTGCGGCCGCCAAAAGAGCTCCCCCAGCCAGCGGCCGCCAGAACGGCTCCCTCTGCGGCCGCCAAAAGAGCTCCCCCAGCCAGCGGCCGCCAGAACGGCTCCCTCTGCGGCCGCCAAAAGAGCTCCCCCAGCCAGCGGCCGCCAGAACAGCTCCCCCAGCCAGCGGCCGCCAGAACGGCTCCCTCTGCGGCCGCCAAAAGAGCTCCCCCAGCCAGCGGCCGCCAGAACGGCTCCCTCTGCGGCCGCCAGAAGAGCCAGCTGAGCTCCCCCATGCAGCCACCATCAAACTGAGCTCCCCATGCAGCCGCCAGCACAAAGGTAAAAATTATGTGTGTCAGTGTGAGTGTATGTGTGTGTGTCATGGTGTGTGTGTGTCTGCCTGTGTCATTGTGTGTGTGTGTCTCTGTCTGTCATGGTGTGTGTGTCTGTCTGTGTCATGGTATGTGTGTGTCTGTCTGTGTCATTGTGTGTGTCTGTCTGTGTCATTGTGTGTGTCTGTCTCTGTCTGTCATGGTGTGTCTGTCGTGTGTGTGTGTCTCTCTGTGTCATGGGGTGTGTGTGTGTGTCTCTGTGTCATGGTGTGTGTGTCTGTCTGTGTCATGCAATGTGTGTCTGTGTCATTGTGTGTGTGTCTGTCATGTAATGTGTGTGTGTGTGTGTGTGTGTGTGTTTTAAGGTGTGTGTCTGTCATGGTATGTGTGTGTCTCTGTCATGTTGTGTGTGTCTGTGTCATAGTGTGTCTGTCTGTCATGGTGTGTGTGTGTGTTTCTGTCTGTCACGGTGTGTGTGTGTTTGTCATGGAATGTGTGTGTGTCTGTCTGTGTCATGTAATGTGTGTGTGTCTGTCTGTGCCGTGTATGTGTGTGTGTGTCTGTGTCACGGTCTCTCTGTGTCGTGGTGTGTGTGTGTGTGTCTGCATGTGTCATGTAATGTGTGTCTGTCATAGTGTGTGTGTGTTTGTGTCATGGTCTGTCTGTGTTATGGTGTGTGTGTGTGTCTTTTTTAAGGTGTGTGTCTGTCATGGTATGTGTGTATCTCTGTCATGGTGTGTGTGTCTGTGTCATGGTGTGTGTGTTTCTGTCTGTGTCACGGTGTGTGTGTGTCTGTGTCACGGTCTGTCTGTGTCATGGTGTGTGTGTATATGTGTGTTTTTACTCACCTTTTTTTCCCTCCACGTCGTGCTGGTCTCCCCTCAACTGGCCCTGCCCTGGAAAAAAATCTATGCCAGCCCCATAAGTCATTGCGCCATATATTGTTGCATGTAATATGTAAGGCTATGTCTTGCCACCTTAGATGATTGTATATATATATATATATATATATATATATATATAGCTTATTCCAATATAAAATATTGGTCCTTCTTGTGTCAGTGCGGATTGGCTGAGATCATCAAGCTTGATGATCTCAGCCAATCCGCACTGACACAGGAAGGACCAATATTTTATATTGGAATAAGCAAAATATATATATATATATATATATATATAATCAATCATCTAAGGTGGCAAGACCTAGCCTTACATATTACATGCAACAATATATGGCGCAATGACTTATGGGGCTGGCATAGCTTTTTTTTCCAGGGCTGCTTTGGAATCCCCAGTCCGGCCCTGTGCCTGATTATCACTATGGGATTTTTTGTTTCTGTTTATTTATTGCTTTCTGTTTGTGGTGGTATTTTCATCATTGCTGTGTTTCCCTGGTTTATCTGTCATGTTCTCCGATTTAATATACAGCATATCTAATCTCAGTAAATTATTCAACTATTCTTTCTACTTCTTACTTTTTTATTTTAAAAACCTATTTTTTTCTTTTAGACTTTTACTTTTTATTTAACAGACAGCTTTACAAAGTAAACAAAACAGGAACTTGAGAAAGTGGCCACCAGGGAATTTCCCAATAGCCCTGTGTGCTACGGTGTCCCTGCCCCAGCCTCCTCTCCCAGTTCTTCCATGGTAGTCCCTGCTAGAGAAGTAGGATTGCTGGATAGGATACTCTCGGTGTCTGGTCTGAAGGTCTGCCTGAGCTTTTCCCTCTCAGTGCAGTGAAACATGCTGCAGTGTATCTCCATGCCAGCCTCTCTGCCCCAGAAGAGAAGATCAGTCCATAGCATATCTAGACAAAAGGCAAAGAGGGGCAAATGGCAGAACAGGACAGAGGGGAAAGCAAGGCAGAAAGCAGAGCAGAGCATAGAACAGGGCAGAGAGATGAGCAAGTAATAAAAGTGCAGAGGGGAAAGCTGCTCTTACAGTGAGTTGGGGCTGGAGGGGAAAGTCACATTCTCAGCTTTTTATTTGAGCAGTGAACTAAACAGCTAACTGGAACAGTCAGCTTCAGGGATCAGAGAGTTTCCACAGATCCCTCACCAGCAGGGGCAGGATGGGCCAGGGTCAGGGGGCAATTGCTCTACAAGTCAGTGCAAATCCATCAGGTGCTGGCATTGAGAATATACCGGCAGCATTGCCAATATATATTTTGCAGCCTTTTTTGTTCCTTTAACCCCTTAAGGACCAAACTTCTGGAATAAAATGGAATAATGACGTGTCACACACGTCATGTGTCCTTAAGGGGTTAAAGAAACTCCTCATCTCCTAGGACCTTGCCAAAATCTTTGTTAAACAGGTATTCCATTTACATTGTATCCCACAAATGATTGATCTGATAGGGGTACACAATTTGTGTTAAGATTTTGGAGAACGTACTGGAAGGAATTAGGCATCAATCTATCATTTTCATATTCATACCGTCTGCAAACAAACGGGCAACAGAAACGGCCAACCAATCCCTGGAGGCATTATTTCTAGCACTCAGAGCTGATCCAACCTACTTCAATGGGCAGATTTTTGGCAGGAATAGCTCTACCTATTACTCCTCTGATATTAGCCCTCCTATGTAACTAATAGCTGTTCTCCAAATGACCTACCAGCAGAATTTTCTAAGATGTGGATGCTGGCTTTAGACCAACATCTGGCCACATAGCAGCCATAGAAAAGGCGGCTATGTGGAACAAATTCCAGGCCAACAAACTATGCAGTGCTGCTCCTACATACCAAGTGGGTAACAAGGTCTATCTATTGACACATATTATCAGTTTGAAAGTGCCCATGATGAAATTGAATCCTAGGTTTATTTGTCCTTTCTGTGTTCTTAGGAAGATCATTCCTGTCTTCTATTCTCTCGCTCTTCCTGCCAATAAACAAATTTCAAATATATTCCATGTGTGTCACGACTAGTAATGTGGTCCAGCACGCAGAAACTATGTAAACATATACATAGGTAAGAAAAGGAAAATAACAGGATAGAGCGTAAACCGGACCTTAGAATGGCCGGACTAATATGCTAGAGACAGAGAATGGTCAAAGGGAAAGCCGAGGTCAAGAAAGCCAGAAAATACTCAATACCGATAAAACAAGCCAAGTCAGGGAAACCAGAGATCAGAATAACCAGGGAAACGCCAAGGATCAAGATACCAGGAAATCAGAATCACGGAAATAGCACTCTCAGGAAATCAGGAAACTGAAACCACGACATGGCAAAGTAATGGGAAAGGCTAGGGGTTTAAATACCCCTCTCTAGGCTATGATTGGTCAGAGGGCGACCTCTGACCCCAAAACGTGCGTGTGCGTTGACGTCGTGACGTCACGCACACGTTGGTATAATTTTCGGGGGCGGAGCTACTCTTAGGCGCGACCACGTGGCCGGCGCCATGTTTGATTCGGGCGTGATGCCCGGAAGAACGGAAGGAGCGGTTCCCGGCTCGCCGACGAGCAGGTAAGCTCGTGTTGTCGGCGTGACCGTGCCGGTCGGGCACGGCCGTGAGGCTCGGCGGGCCGGTGACCGCAACAGTACCCCCCACACGAAGAGCGCACACCAGGCGGGAAGGACCCGGCTTAAGAGGAAAGCGGTTGTGAAATGACCGGATAAGACGGGGCGCATGGACCCGGTCAGCAGGAACCCAACAACGTTCCTCGGGACCATAACCCTTCCAGTCAACGAGATAGGACAAGACACCTCTGGATAATTTGGAGTTCATGATAGAACGGACTTCGTATTCTTCTTGATCACCCACTACCAAGGGCGGAGGAGGAGTGGATAATCTGGTGTAGCGATTGCAAGTAAGGGGCTTGAGCAGAGACACATGGAAAGTATTTGCAATTCTCATATGAGCCGGAAGTGCCAAAGAATAGGTCACTGGATTGACACGTTGGGTAACCCGAAAGGGACCTATGTACCGGGGGGCGAATTTCATGGACGGGACCTTAAGTTTGATATGTTTTGTGGAGAGCCACACCCTGTCACCTGGAAGATATACAGGAATAGCGCCCCGTTTTTTGTCAGCTTGGGCCTTTGCTCGTAATGAAGCTTTCTGGAGAGCTGAATGGACGGAATCCCAGGTATCATGAATTGATTCCAAATGGGTGTTCAAGGCAGGAATTTCCGTGTCTGAGAATTCAGAAGGAAAAACAGCGGGGTGATAACCCTGATTTACAAAGAATGGACTATGATTAGAAGATTCATGAGTGGCGTTGTTCCTGGCGAACTCAGCCATGGGTAAGAGCTCACACCAGTTAGACTGATTGGCATTTATAAAGCAACGTAAATAGGCTTCTAGAGACTGATTCGCCCTCTCTGCTGCTCCATTAGTTTGAGGGTGATACGCCGACGAAAAGGAGAGTTCAATGCCTAATTGCTTACAAAAGGAACGCCAAAACCTAGAAATAAAATGTGCCATCTTTGTGAACCTATCGATAACCATAAGGACTGTATTAAACCCGTTTGAACTGGGTAGATCCACAATGAAATCCATGGCTAAGTGGGTCCAAGGAGCACTGGGTATGGGCAGTGGTTGTAAGAGTCCAGGAGGCGATCTAGGAGGAACTTTAGAAACGGCACATATTTGACATGCCCCAACATATTCCTTGATATCGTTTCTAAGAGCAGGCCACCAAAACCTCCGGGAGATGGCAGAGAGGGTTTTATGGACTCCAGGATGGCCTGCTGTGAGGTTGTCATGGAACAAATCTAGTACCTTCTTTCGAAACTGAGGTGACACATACAGTTTGTCCGGAGGTTTTCCCACAGGTGCCTGAGTTTGATCTGCTATTATGGCACAGAAGAGTGGAGAAGACACTTCGGTAACTGTAGTGGCAATGAGGCATTCAGGAGGTATAATAGGATATATCACCTGTTCCGGAGCTTCATCTGTCTCAAACTGCCTAGAAAGTGCATCTGCCTTGGTGTTTTTAGTACCAGGCCTGTACGTAATTATGAAATTGAATCGGGAGAGAAACAATGACCATCTAGCCTGACGAGAGGACAGTCTCTTAGCGTCCCCAATATAAGCCAAATTCTTATGATCAGTAAAGATCAAAAGTGGCTCTTTGGAACCTTCCAAGAGATGCCTCCATTCCTTAAGGGCAAGTACAATGGCCAAAAGTTCCCTATTCCCTATGTCATAATTCTTCTCTGCAGGTGTGAGTTTGCGAGAGTAAAATCCACAAGGATGTAAAGGTGTATCAGGACTTTCTCTTTGAGACAGAATGGCTCCAACTCCTGTCTCTGATGCATCCACCTCTAGGATAAATGGTTTGGTTGGATCAGGATGGGTCAGGACAGGTGCTGAGGAAAATAAAGATTTTAACAGTTCAAATGCCTCTCTTGCTTCTTTGGGCCAAGATGTACAATTAGCTCCTTTTTTGGTTAAATTGGTTATAGGGGAAATCACGGAGGAAAAACCCTTTATGAATTTGCGGTAGTAATTCGCAAAACCTATAAAGCGTTGAGTGGCTTTAAGGCCCTTGGGTAATGGCCACTGTAAGACTGCCTCCAGTTTACGGGGATCCATCTGGAAACCAGACGGAGATATAACGTATCCAAGGAATTGTATCTCCGTTTGGTCAAACTGGCATTTCTCCAGTTTACAGTAAAGGCCGTTCTGTAACAGGGTTTTCAGTACAATTCTCACATGTTCGTGATGTGTCTCTAGGTCTGGGGAATAGATGAGAATGTCGTCCAAGTACACTAGAACGAACATGTGAAGGTACTCTCTTAGGACATCGTTAATAAAATCCTGGAATACCGCTGGAGCGTTACATAATCCAAACGGCATAACCAGGTATTCGTAATGTCCCATTCTGGTGTTAAATGCGGTCATCCATTCGTGACCGTCCTTAATCCTGACTAGATTGTATGCGCTTCGGAGATCGAGCTTGGTAAAGACTCGAGCTCCCCTCAATCTGTCAAACAGCTCTGATATAAGGGGAATAGGGTAGGCATTTTTTATGGTAATCCTATTCAAACCCCTATAATCAATACAAGGGCGTAGGTCTCCTTCTTTTTTAGAGACAAAGAAGAATCCAGCCCCGGCTGGTGAGGAGGACCTACGGATATGACCCTTTCTGAGAGCATCTTTAATATATTCCTCCAAACAAAGATTTTCCTGGGGGGACAAGGCATAGACTCCTCCCTTGGGAGGCATAGTCCCTGGTAATAAGTTTATGGTACAGTCATAAGGTCTATGAGGAGGTAACCCTTCTGACTGGACCTTGTTAAATACCTCTTTCAAATCCATATACTGCGGTGGAATTTGTGTGGTCAAGGGAGGTGCAACAGGAACATTAATGGTACCAATAGGTTGTGGGATTTGCTTAAAGCAAACACCTTTGCATCTCTCACCCCAACTCACAATCTCTCCTTCAATCCAATCCAAACGTGGATTGTGTTTCAGGAGCCAAGGGAAACCGAGTATTATCGGAACTGTAGGTGAAGATATGATTTGAAAGGTCATTTCTTCAGAGTGGAGAATACCCATTGAAACAGTGATTGGCAGAGTTTCGTGTGTGATGAAAGGCTGGGTAAGAGGCCTTCCATCAATGGCCTCGACTGCTATCGGTTTCTCTTTATGTCTTAAGGGCAGGAGATGTTTTGCAGAGAATTCTTTGTCTAGGAAATTCTCCGCTGCCCCAGAGTCAATCATAGCCTCACACTGAACAGTAGTGTTCTTGAAAGATAAGGTTACTTTGACAAGGAAACGGTTCTTAGTCAATTTAGGGGACATATACATCACACCTAAGGTCGGTCCCCGTACGTGCCTTAGGTGTGCAAGTTTTCCGGCCGAACCGGGCATGACGATCTTAGATGTCCCTTCTTGCCACAATACATACATAACCCCTCGTTACGTCTGTGTTGTCTCTCTGCCTCAGTGAGTTTAGCGCTACCCAATTGCATGGGTTCAGGTTCCGGAAGAGGCGTTTGGCTACTCACCACTGGGTTAGAGAAACGAGGAGCTATGGACAAATTAGAACGTCTGTTACGTTGTTTGTTCTTCTCTCTCTCGCTGAGCCGGTTATCAATGTCTATCATGTAGGCAATAAACTCATTAAGATTAACCGGAAGGTCTCTAACTGCAGTCTCATCTTGTATACTCTCAGCTAGACCCTCAGAGAAAGCAGCCATCAGACCACTATTGGCCCAATCAACCTCAGACGCTAATGTCCTGAACTCTATTGCATAATCGGCTACAGAACGACTGCCTTGCTTGATTCTCATAAGGGCTTTGGCAGCGTTCTTCTCCCTGCCTTTAGGTTCAAACGTAGCCTTAAAGGCCGTAAGAAAAGTACTGTAATCACGGGCTACTGCGTCACCACTTTCCCATAAGGGGTTAGCCCAGGTCAAGGCTTTTCCAGTTAATTGGTTCATCAGATAGCCTATTTTTGATCTATCTGTTGGGAATGAAACTGGGGAGGCCTCAAAGTGGTATTCAATTTGGTTTAAAAAACCTCTGAATTCCTTAGAATCTCCTCCATAGCGAGGGGGCGGTGACAAGGTTATGGACGGTGGTTTATGTGGTATGGGAACCACTACAGGTGGCGGAACCACAGGTGGTACCGGAGGGACCTCTAAATAGGCAGTCCTCTGGAGCAAGGTCTGAAATGCCTGGGCAAATTGGTCTAACCTGTGGTCCATATCCTCCACCCTACTCTCACAGGCGATCATATGCTTGCATAGTTCTGCAGGATCCATGGCCATGTCGTAATGTTACGACTAGTAATGTGGTCCAGCACGCAGAAACTATGTAAACATATACATAGGTAAGAAAAGGAAAATAACAGGATAGAGCGTAAACCGGACCTTAGAATGGCCGGACTAATACGCTAGAGACAGAGAATGGTCAAAGGGAAAGCCGAGGTCAAGGAAGCCAGAAAATACTCAATACCGATAAAACAAGCCAAGTCAGGGAAACCAGAGATCAGAATAACCAGGGAAACGCCAAGGATCAAGATACCAGGAAATCAGAATCACGGAAATAGCACTCTCAGGAAATCAGGAAACTGAAACCACGACATGGCAAAGTAATGGGAAAAGCTAGGGGTTTAAATACCCCTCTCTAGGCTATGATTGGTCAGAGGGCGACCTCTGACCCCAAAACGTACGTGTGCGTTGACGTCGTGACGTCACGCACACGTTGGTATAATTTTCGGGGGCGGAACTACTCTTAGGCGCGACCACGTGGTCGGCGCCATGTTTGATTCGGGCGTGATGCCCGGAAGAACGGAAGGAGCGGTTCCCGGCTCGCCGACGAGGAGGTAAGCTTGTGTTGTCGGCGTGACCGTGCCGGTCGGGCACGGCCGTGAGGCTCGGCGGGCCGGTGACCGCAACAATGTGTCATTACTCAAACCTTTAGTGTGCAACCAATAAACTACTCCCTGTATTTCTCCGGCACCGTTAACTGTTGCTGGGCAAGAGGAATATAAAGAACACTCCATCACTAGCTCAAGGATTTCTTGTGGTTTTTATAGTACTTGGTGGACTGGAAGGGACATGGTCCTGAGGAACGTTCTTGGGTCCATGCCCCTGACATTCATGCTACTCGTCTCATCCACTCCTACCATGCTAGATTTATTCTCAGACCTGTGCTCTGCCCACCCAATAGGTTGTTTTTTTTTGAGGAGAGGTATTTTCACAGCACTGGAGAGGCACAATCACGTGGCCTTGCCCGATCAGCATGGTTTGCGCCCTGGGCTTGCACAGATCCCGAATATGACATTATTGATGCAAACGTGCATTCATCATCGCTTCACTGATGCGGAGGCACATTTTGGCTTCTTTACTTGTTACTGTCTCATTCTGCATCATTGACCTTGGCTTGTCCACACACGTGCCTGAGAGTGTTGCAGCGAAAGATCAACGTTCTTCAGCTTTCAGAGCATGTTGCACAATGATGGAGTCTTCCTGGCTATAACGAGCCAGACAGCTAAACAAGCATGGATGATACATCCTGCATAATGTGGCGTGGATGGAAGGCTTTGACATTTGGCTATTGACGCTCAGAGACCGAGGAATAGATAATTTTCTAAGGAAAAACACAGCTTGCTAGAGAGCCCAAAAGGTACATTTAATACCAGTATTTAATTCCGTTTCTACCAGTGGCGGATCCAGAGCCTGATCTCGGGAGGGGCACTTGTAGATTATTTAAATAAATAATCCAGACACAATAACCACTACAGCTCAGTGTAGTGGTTATAGTGCCAATAATGCCAAGACCCCCTCCCAGAGTAAGTAGTCAAACTGTTTAAGAACTGTTTGACAACTTACCTGAGGTCGTCTGGGAAATGGGGCTGTAGTAGGGCAGAGGAGCAGTGGTATGTGTGAGTGGTGCAATGTGTGAGGGGTGCAGTGTGTGTGTGTGTGTGAGGGGGACAGTGTATTAGCAGTGTGTGTGTGAAGGTGTGTGGATCAGTATGTGTGTGTGACAGTTACAGTGTGTGTGTGTGTGTGTATTGCAGTGTATGTGTGGGGCAATGTATGTGTGTGGGGGCAGTGTGTGTATGTAGGGGCAATGTGTGTGTATGGGGGCAGTGTATGTGTATATGGGGGCAATGTGTGTGTGTATATGGGGGGCAGGGGCAATGTGTGTGTGTGTGTATATGGGGGGCAGGGGCAATGTGTGTGTGTGTGTGTATGGGGGGCATGGGCAATGTGTGTGTGTGTGTGTGTATGGGGGGCATGGGCAATGTGTGTGTGTGTGTATGGGGGGCAGGGGCAATGTGTGTGTGTGTATGGGGGGCAGGGGCAATGTGTGTGTATGGGGGCAGTGTATGTGTATATGGGGGCAATGTGTGTGTGTATATGGGGGGCAGGGGCAATGTGTGTGTGTGTGTGTATGGGGGGCATGGGCAATGTGTGTGTGTGTGTATGGGGGGCAGGGGCAATGTGTGTGTATGGGGGCAGTGTGTGTGTATGGGGGCAGTGTATGTGTATATAGGGGCAATGTGTTTGTGTATATGGGGGGCAGGGGCAATGTGTGTGTGTGTGTGTGTGTGTATATGGGGGGCAGGGGCAATGTGTGTGTGTGTGTGTGTGTATGGGGGGCAGGGGCAATGTGTGTGTGTGTGTGTGTGTGTGTATGGGGGGCAGGGGCAATGTGTGTGTGTGTATGGGGGGCAGGGGCAATGTGTGTGTATGGGGGGCAGGGGCAATGTGTGTGTGTATGGGGGGCAGGGGCAATGTGTGTGTGTATGGGGGGCAGGGGCAATGTGTGTGTGTATGGGGGGCAGGGGCAATGTGTGTGTGTATGGGGGGCAGGGGCAATGTGTGTGTATATGGGGGCAGGGGCAATGTGTGTGTATGGGGGGCAGGGGCAATGTGTGTGTATGGGGGGCAGGGGCAATGTGTGTGTATGGGGGGCAGGGGCAATGTGTGTGTATATGGGGGCAGGGGCAATGTGTGTGTATGGGGGGCAGGGGCAATGTGTGTGTATGGGGGGCAGGGGCAATGTGTGTGTATATGGGGGCAAGGGCAATGTGTGTGTATATGGGGGCAGGGGCAATGTGTGTGTGTATGGGGTGCAGGGGCAATGTGTGTGTGTGTGTGTGTGTGTATGGGGGGCAGGGGCAATGTGTGTGTGTATGGGGGGCAGGGGCAATGTGTGTGTGTGTGTGTGTATGGGGGGCAGGGGCAATGTGTGTATATATGGGGGGCAGGGGCAATGTGTGTGTGTATGGGGGGCAGGGGCAATGTGTGTGTATATGGGGGCAGGGCAATGTGTGTGTATGGGGGGCAGGGGCAATGTGTGTGTATGGGGGGCAGGGGCAATGTGTGTGTATGGGGGGCAGGGGCAATGTGTGTGTATGGGGGGCAGGGGCAATGTGTGTGTATATGGGGGCAGGGGCAATGTGTGTGTATGGGGGGCAGGGGCAATGTGTGTGTATGGGGGGCAGGGGCAATGTGTGTGTATATGGGGGCAAGGGCAATGTGTGTGTATATGGGGGCAGGGGCAATGTGTGTGTGTATGGGGGGCAGGGGCAATGTGTGTGTGTGTGTATGGGGGGCAGGGGCAATGTGTGTGTGTATGGGGGGCAGGGGCAATGTGTGTGTGTGTGTGTGTGTGTGTATGGGGGGCAGGGGCAATGTGTGTATATATGGGGGGCAGGGGCAATGTGTGTGTGTATGGGGGGCAGGGGCAATGTGTGTCTGTGTGATAAGAAGGATTTTTCTTTTAATGTGTGTGTGTTTTTTTTTTTTTTTTAAATTAAATAAATGTTATGTCCCCCCTCCCTTCTTACCTTTACTGGGAGGAGGGGGGACATCTTTCGTTCCATGGTGGTCCCAGTGGGGTTCATTGGTGGTCCCAGTGGTAGGACTGAACTCTAGCCCGCGCTCCAGGGCTAGAGTTCACTCTCGCGAGATTTGGAGCGTTGCCGTGGTAACCGCGGCAACGCTCCAAATCTCGCGAGAGGAGGACCCGGAGGAGCTGCTGGTAACTCCCAGCTCCCGGGTCCTCTCTCCCTCCCCTGCCGGTCGGCTGTCAGCAATGTGCCTGCGGACCGGGGAGGGAGATCACTGATCTCCCTCCCCGGTCTGCAGGCACAATGCAGGGCTGGCACTTGGGCAATGTCAGCCCTGCATTAGCCGGCAGGGGAGAATCTCGGGGGGGGCAATTGCCCCGTTGCCCCCCCCCTGGATCCGCCACTGGTTTCTACAGGCTAGGAAAGAGAATGGTGATGGATTGAACTGCGTCTCTTGGCCCTTGTGCAAAACGCAGCCAGCTAAAACGGCATTGGAATTGGAAGTCTTTAACTTCTCTTTAAGTTCTCTCCATACACATGCACTCAAAAATTTAATTTTAAAAAAGGAATGCATAAAAAAAAGTATATGCACATTTTTTTACTCTTGTAAAGACCATGTACAAGTCTATAAAACTATTTTACAGGTTCTCCAGGCATCTTTTCTCTGTTCTTTCCATATGTTAACTGTATCTGAAAATATTTGAATGCATTTTTTGATTTTCAATACATTATAAGAAAATATGAAAGAGCTCATATTCTTGCATCTACACCATTTACTAACTCGAGAATTGTCTGGAATTCAAAGTGAGCTGAATTGACTAGACTTGCTGAACTGCAAGCATAGTTGGGCTATTTTAGATTTAAATTCAAAATTTACTTTGAATTCCTAACAATTCTGTCTTTAGTGAATAACCCGGATTCCCTTCTTTTTTATAGAGGAATGCTCTGAGGAGAGAAGTAGACTTTCTCAAGACTGCTAGACTAAATCAGTTATGATACCCTATATGTAACTCTAACTTTATTTTCTATCACCTAGTAGTCTCTACTTACTACATAATGTATGCTATAACTCCCCTAATTGACATTTTTGAAATGAGCATCTTGTCCTATGCCTTTGAGATCCACCTACAACATCAAACTCTGCCACAGCGGTCCCATCATGACTGGAAATCCACATTCTTCTGCTGTTCTTTTGCTTTTTCTCTTTCTCAAATTCCGTCTGAACCTTCTGCTTTAAACACGTCTCACTCCCACCAGGCACTGGATTCTATCCATAACTTGCAGATAATATGCAGAATGACTGTGCTTTGCTGTGTGTGTCCTTATTTCTAATACTTCAAACACACACATAATAAGACACATCACAGTGCCAGATTCAGGCAACATAAGAAAAGGATAGGAAAGAGAGGCTAAAGGAAAATATAAACATTTCATGCTTCCAGGCCAGACTTGCAGTGTGCAGTACACATAAAACTTTGGCTAATTCCTAGGAAGGAGTATATCTGTTAACCCCTTTTGGAATGGAGTAACCATTCTTAAATATTATAGCTTTAGTTATATTGCTTAAATAAATATTAGCATGGTTTTTAAATGAGAGATTAGTGCACAAATGGGTAACATTTTACGTGGCACAAGTTAAGCAGATATGCAATGGCAAGACAGCTCCAAAATATTTAGATGCATGTGTTATACCTCTGCGTGTTAGTATTTAGGTTATTAACATGTTTGTAGAATAATCTCCTGATATACAGCCAATTTAGGGCAAAGTTGAACAATCATTAGTATTCCATATATTGCTATGGTGATTATTATACTTTTAAAACTCTTCCCGAATCATAACCTTTATGCATAACATGTGCTACCTAGCTAAATGACTAAACTTTTTTTTTTATCTGAGTGCCAAATATTCTACATTGTCAAGTGTCACGACTAGTAATGTGGTCCAGCACGCAGAATCTATGTAAACATATACATAAGTCAGAAAAGGAAAAATAACAGGACAGAGCGTAAACCGGACCTTAGAATGGCCGGACTAATACGCTAGAGACAGAGAATGGTCAAAGGGAAAGCCGAGGTCAAGGAAGCCAGAAAATACTCAATACCGATAAGACAAGCCAAGTCAGGGAAACCAGAGATCAGAATAACCAGGGAAACGCCAAGGATCAGGATACCAGGAAATCAGAAACACGAAAGTAGCACTTTCAGGAAACCAGGAAACTGAAACCACGACATGGAAAAGTACTAAGGTGAATTAGGGGTTTAAATACCCCTCTCTAAGCTATGATTGGTCAGAGGGCGACCTCTGACCCCAGAACGTACGTGTGCGTTGACGTCGTGACGTCACGCACACGTTAGTATAATTCTCGGGGGCGGGGCTATCCATAGACGCGACCACGTGGTCGGCGCCATATTGGATTCGGGCGTGATGCCCGGAAGAACTACACGCGCGGTTCCCGGCTCGCCGACGAGCAGGTAAGCTCGTGTAGTCGGAGCGGTCGTGCCGGTCAGGCACGACCGTGAGGCTCGGCGGGCCGGTGACCGCAACAGTACCCCCCACTCGAAGACCGCGCACCGAGCGGGAAGGACCCGGCTTAAGAGGAAAGCGGTTGTGAAATGACCGGATAAGACGGGGCGCATGGACCCAGTCAGCAGGAATCCAACAACGTTCCTCGGGACCATAACCCTTCCAGTCAACGAGATAGGACAAGACACCTCTGGATAATTTGGAGTCCATGATAGAACGGACTTCGTATTCCTCTTGATCACCCACTACCAAGGGCGGAGGAGGAGTGGATACCCTTGTGTAGCGATTGCAAGTAAGGGGCTTGAGCAGAGACACATGGAAAGTATTCGCTATTCTCATATGAGCCGGTAGTGCCAAAGTATAGGTCACTGGATTAATACGTTGGGTAACTCGAAAGGGACCAATGTACCGAGGGGCAAATTTCATGGACGGGACCTTAAGCTTGATATGTCTTGTGGAGAGCCACACCCTGTCACCTGGAATATAGACAGGATTAGCGCCCCGTTTCTTGTCAGCTTGGACCTTCGCTCGTAATGAGGCTTTTTGCAGAGCTGAATGGACGGAATCCCAAGTATCATGAATCGAATCTAAACGGGTGTTCAAAGCGGGGATTTCTGTGTCTGAGAATGCAGAAGGAAAAACAGTGGGGTGATAACCCTGATTAACAAAGAATGGACTGTGATTAGAAGATTCATGAGTGGCGTTGTTTCTGGCGAACTCAGCCATGGGTAAGAGCTCGTACCAGTTAGATTGATTGGCATTTATAAAGCAACGTAAATAGGCTTCTAAAGACTGATTCGCCCTCTCTGCTGCTCCATTTGTTTGAGGGTGATATGCTGACGAAAAGGAGAGTTCGATGCCCAATTGTTTGCAAAAGGAACGCCAAAACCTAGAAACAAACTGGGTACCTCTGTCAGATACTATGCTTTTGGGTACACCGTGCAACCGAAAGATCTCTCTCAAGAATATTTGAACTAGATCTTGAGCAGATGGTAATTTTTTAAGTGGGACGAAATGTGCCATCTTCGTGAATCTATCAATGACCATAAGGACTGTATTAAACCCGTTTGAACTGGGTAGATCCACAATGAAATCCATGGCCAAGTGGGTCCATGGAGCACTAGGTATGGGCAGTGGTTGTAATAGTCCAGGAGGTGACCTGGGAGGAACTTTAGAAACAGCACATATTTGACATGCCCCAACATAATCTTTGACATCGTTTCTAAGAGCAGGCCACCAAAATCTCCTGGAGATGGCAGAGAGAGTTTTATGGACTCCAGGATGGCCCGCTGTGAGGCTGTCATGGAACAAATCTAGTACCTTCTTTTGAAACTGAGGTGACACATACAGTTTGTCCGGAGGTTTTCCCACAGGTGCCTGAGTTTGATCTGCTATTATGGCACAGAAGAGTGGAGAAGACACTTCGGAAACTGTAGTGGCAATGAGGCATTCAGGAGGTACAATAGGATATATCACCTGTTCCGGAACTTCATCTGTCTCAAACTGCCGAGAAAGTGCATCTGCCTTGGTGTTTTTAGTACCAGGTCTGTATGTAATTACGAAATTGAATCGGGAGAGGAACAATGACCACCTAGCCTGACGAGAGGACAGTCTCTTAGCGTCCCCAATATAAGCCAAATTCTTATGATCAGTAAAGATCAAAAGTGGCTCTTTGGAACCTTCCAAGAGATGCCTCCATTCCTTAAGGGCAAGTACAATGGCCAAAAGTTCCCTACTCCCTATGTCGTAATTCCTCTCTGCAGGTGTGAGTTTGCGAGAGTAAAATCCACAGGGATGTAAAGGCGTATCAGGACTCTCTCTTTGAGACAGAATGGCTCCAACTCCTGTCTCTGATGCATCCACCTCTAGGATAAATGGTTTGGATGGATCAGGATGGGTCAGGACAGGTGCTGAGGAAAATAAAGATTTTAATCGTTCAAATGCCTCTCTTGCTTCTTTGGGCCAAGATATACAATTTGCTCCTTTTTTTGTTAAATTGGTTATAGGGGAAATCACGGAGGAAAATCCCCTTATGAATTTGCGGTAGTAATTCGCAAAACCTATAAAGCGTTGAGTAGCTTTAAGGCCCTTGGGTAATGGCCACTGTAAGACTGCCTCCAGTTTACGAGGATCCATCTGGAAACCAGACGGAGATATAACGTATCCAAGGAATTGTATCTCCGTTTGGTCAAACTGGCATTTCTCCAGTTTACAGTAAAGGCCGTTCTGTAACAGGGTTTTCAGTACAATTCTCACATGTTCGTGATGAGTCTCTAGGTCTGGGGAATAGATGAGAATGTCGTCCAAATACACTAGAACGAACATGTGAAGGTACTCTCTTAGGACATCGTTGATAAAATCCTGGAATACCGCTGGAGCGTTACATAATCCAAACGGCATAACCAGGTATTCGTAATGTCCCATTCTGGTGTTAAATGCGGTCTTCCATTCGTGACCGTCCTTAATTCTGACTAGATTGTAGGCACTTCGGAGATCGAGCTTGGTAAAGACTCGAGCTCCCTTTAATCTGTCGAATAGCTCTGATATAAGGGGAATAGGGTAGGCATTTTTTATGGTAATCCTATTCAAACCCCTATAATCAATACAAGGGCGTAGGTCTCCTTCTTTTTTAGAGACAAAGAAGAATCCAGCCCCGGCTGGTGAGGAGGACCTATGGATATGACCCTTTCTGAGAGCATCCTTAATATATTCCTCCAAACAAAGATTTTCCTGGGGGGACAAGGCATAGACTCCTCCCTTGGGAGGCATAGTCCCTGGTAATAAGTTTATAGTACAGTCATAAGGTCTATGAGGAGGTAACCCTTCTGACTGGACCTTGTTAAATACCTCTTTCAAATCCATATACTGCTGAGGAATTTGTGTGGTCAAGGGAGGTGTAACAGGAACATTAATGGTGCCAATAGGTTGTGGGATTTGCTTAAAGCAAACACCTTTGCATCTCTCACCCCAACTCACAATCTCTCCTTCAATCCAATCTAAACGTGGATTGTGTTTCAGGAGCCAAGGGAAACCGAGTATTATCGGAACTGTAGGTGAAGATATGATTTGAAAGGTAATTTCTTCAGAGTGGAGAATACCCACTGAAACAGTGATTGGCAGAGTTTCGTGTGTGATGAAAGGCTGGGTAAGAGGCCTTCCATCAATGGCCTCGACTGCTATAGGTTTCTCTTTATGTCTTAAGGGCAGGAGATGTTTAGCAGAGAACTCTTTGTCTAGGAAATTCTCCGCTGCCCCAGAGTCAATCATAGCCTCACACTGAACAGTAGTGTTCTCGAAAGATAAGGTTACTTTGACCAGGAAACGGTTCTTAGTCAATTTAGGGGACATATACATCACACCTAAGGTCGGTCCCCGTACGTGCCTTAGGTGTGCAAGTTTTCCGGCCGAACCGGGCATGACGATCTTAGATGTCCCTTCTTGCCACAATACATACATAACCCCTCGTTACGTCTGTGTTGTCTCTCTGCCTCAGTGAGTTTAGCACTACCCAATTGCATGGGTTCAGGTTCTGGAAGAGGCGTTTGGCTACTCACCACTGGGTTAGAGAAACGAGGAGCTATGGACAAATTAGAACGTCTGTTACGTTGTTTGTTTTTCTCTCTCTCTCTGAGCCGGTTATCAATGTTTATCATGTAGGCAATAAACTCATTAAGACTAACCGGAAGGTCTCTAGCTGCAGTTTCATCTTGTATATTCTCAGCTAAACCTTCAGAGAAAGCAGCCACCAGACCGCTATTGGTCCAATCAACCTCAGACGCTAATGTCCTGAACTCTATTGCATAATCGGCTACAGAACGATTGCCTTGCCTGATTCTCATAAGGGCTTTGGCAGCGTTCTTCTCCCTGCCTTTAGGTTCAAATGTAGCCTTAAAGGCCGTAAGAAAGGTACTGTAATCACGGGCTATTGCGTCACCACTTTCCCATAAGGGGTTAGCCCAAGTCAAGGCTTTTCCAGTTAATTGGTTCATCAGATAGCCTATTTTAGATCTATCTGTTGGGAATGAACCTGGGGAGGCCTCAAAGTGGTATTCTATTTGGTTTAAAAAAACTCTAAATTCCTTAGAATCACCTCCATAACGAGGGGGCGGTGACAAAGTTATGGACGGTGGTTTATGTGGTATGGGAACCACTACAGGTGGCGGAACCACAGGTGGTACAGGAGGGACCTCTAAATAGGCAGTCCTCTGGAGCAAGGTCTGAAATGCCTGAGCAAATTGGTCTAACCTGTGGTCCATATCCTCCACCCTATTTTCACAGGCGATCATATGTTTGCATAGTTCTGCAGGATCCATGGCCATGTCGTAATGTCACGACTAGTAATGTGGTCCAGCACGCAGAATCTATGTAAACATATACATAAGTCAGAAAAGGAAAAATAACAGGACAGAGCGTAAACCGGACCTTAGAATGGCCGGACTAATACGCTAGAGACAGAGAATGGTCAAAGGGAAAGCCGAGGTCAAGGAAGCCAGAAAATACTCAATACCGATAAGACAAGCCAAGTCAGGGAAACCAGAGATCAGAATAACCAGGGAAACGCCAAGGATCAGGATACCAGGAAATCAGAAACACGAAACTAGCACTTTCAGGAAACCAGGAAACTGAAACCACGACATGGAAAAGTACTAAGGTGAATTAGGGGTTTAAATACCCCTCTCTAAGCTATGATTGGTCAGAGGGCGACCTCTGACCCCAGAACGTACGTGTGCGTTGACGTCGTGACGTCACGCACACGTTAGTATAATTCTCGGGGGCGGGGCTATCCATAGACGCGACCACATGGTCGGCGCCATATTGGATTCGGGCTTGATGCCCGGAAGAACTACACGCGCGGTTCCCGGCTCGCCGACGAGCAGCTAAGCTCGTGTAGTCGAAGCGGTCGTGCCGGTCGGGCACGACCGTGAGGCTCGGCGGGCCGGTGACCGCAACATCAAGTTACAGTTTTGATTCCTTTTAAATTAGTCTGTCATAGTTTAATTTCTTTATCACAGCTCACCCTTCATATAAACTTACCTTATACAAGATCCTCAACTCTGTTTTAGCTCACCCTGCCAATTTTAATTATCCTACTCTCATCTTCATTGTTCTCCTCACTACAATCTCAATATCAGCGTTTCCTTGAATTCGCCTCCATACATGAATTTATACTTCTTTTCTGTCCAACGTCCAAATCAACTCCCCCTCCATTTACTCTCCATACAGTGGGGTAACTACTACGGTCACAGGGGGTCGCAGCTGTGACCGGGCCTGTCACTCTAGGAAGCCCGGCCTCCCTGTTAACTTTTGTGTCCATGGGCCGGTATCCCTTCAGGGCTGGTGCATAGCAACAATGTCCTGGGACACGTGGAGGCCAGTTGACTGGCAGGAGGGTAGAGCACAGCACTCCCATCCTGCCAGTCACTGTATGTAGCGTAGCCAAGCAGATGGTAGTCTGACAGGAAGTGCTCTAACTGTGCACCTCCTGTGAGAAACATCTTCCACCCACAGTCCGGTTGTCCAGAGAGGTCAGCAGGCAAAGGAGGAGAGGGGATGTACCAAGGTCCAGGAGGAAAGGACAGTCCAACTCTCTGCTTGACCCGCTTCAATCTCATTTCCTTAAACCGAACCTGACCAAAACAGAACTTCTGGTCTTCCCTCCCTCAAGTGTTGTCCCTTGTCTGTGTCCTTCCAAGTCAATGGCGCTACCATCAGCTCTACCTCTAGGGCTCACTGCCTAGGTGTTCTCTTTGACTCTCTTTCACCCCTCATATCCAATCAATCGCCAGATCATGCCGCTTCCATCTCAAAAACATTACGCACATCCGACCCTATTTAACGCCTGATATGGCAAAGGTGAGAGAGGTAAATGAGATTCATGAAGGGGCTTGAGGGGGAATGAGACACATGAAGGTAATGGGGGGATGACACAAATGAAGAGGCTGGTAGTGAATGAGACACATGAGGTGGCTGGGGGGAATGAGACACATGAGGGAGCTGGTGGATGAGACACATGAAAGGACTGCGGGGGATGAGACACGTGATGGGGCTGGGGGAAGAGACACAAGGAATGGCTGGTGGGGGTGAGACACACGGATGCCAGGACAATTTTTACACTGGGGCCCAGTGGTTTCTAGTTACGCCTCTGTCTCTGTATCAGTTTATTTACTTTACAACTATACCTGCTATCTGCCGGTCTTCTTCATCCAAGATTTCCCTATCTTCTCATTTTCTTCTTTGCGTCTCCAATCTAGATTAAGTTCTTCTCTTCTGGCCAGTTTCCATGGAAGTAGGTTGCATTACTTAATTTTGTAAACATACCCTGTTAATATCGATCTGAGTGCGCTGACCACAAGTTTCTTCTGCAAAACAGTTACCTTTTTTATTGCCAAACTGTCCTTTAAAACATTGATCTGCCTGTCTTTCTAGCCACACTTGCCAGAGAAAATAGTCAAAGTAATTAATTTACTAATAAAATGTAAAGGCATGAATGCATAGCAGATCCATTTATTTCTGTTAGGTATCACAGCCCCCAGGAGAATATAACTTGTGGTATGGCATTTCCTTCCTTAAACACGAGATTGCAAAATGCATCCACATTAGATAAGAAAATAAGATAATCTAACAAACCTTGTGTGTTAACATCTGTCATTTTGCCATCACATATTTTCTGGAAGACTAAGGAGTTTTCACTAAATACTGGGTTGTGGGAATTTAGCAAAATTTACATATTTGTAACATTATCATAACTGAGATTCATTTAACCATGACATATTGAACATTTTAACAATCAGTACGTATTAGTTTATTTATTTTGAGTTTGTTTTCTTTAGTTGTTGTGTATAAAATTATTAAATGCACGCTGCATGTATTATGCAGGTGATACAAGTGATAAACTCAAATACAAGAGTGCTAGGTAGTGCAAATCAAACAAATCGCTTAGACTTACAATAGGGTACAGCCACAGTAGACAATAAATATGTAAATGAAAAAAAGCAAAACAAATATAGTGCAGATTATAACTATTATATATGTGCATAGAGATAGTAACTAGATCCACTCACATCGGCTGGAGCCTAAACCTATTGGCTTTGTTATTAGCGCCTCTGTGTTATTAGGGCAGCAATACAACCCTCTTCTGGTAGAGATGCATCTCAAATTAAAGCACAGGAAAAAGGAAAAACTAATAGTGTAGTATTTTAAAAAGCAGATCTTCCAATAATAAAACCAAGAATCAAGCTCACCTTATTCAGAGCAGTAAAGTCCTGGCTCTGAGGTAAATCAGCTTGGTGCCAATTTGGAAGGGTGGCACTTACCCCTTTGTAAGGTTCCTGGAACTCCACTGGATACAGAGAAGTGCTATATATGTTAATTTATTTTTAATGAATTAATCAAATTTAAAACTACAATAACACACAAACAGCTATATCAAAAAGGGGGTATTCCACCGAGGAGTCCTTCGTTAGATCGTGAGTAAAGGGATTGACTGTCTCCTTCACTCCTGTGTCAACAGTTAGGCCAAAGCTAGGCTGCAGAGTTGCCCGACTGTATGCTGACCGGGGGAAGCATTGCCAAGTAAACAGACTGGTAGCCCCAGGATTGCAGTAGATATGCAGGAACCTCATATATGGGGCAGAAAGTCATCTGAAAAGATTAAATTGCAAGATATCTACAGGAGCTCATGCAGTGTACGACTACTCGCCATGCCAATCGGCCCCCCACCCCCACCCAACCCCCCCTCAAAAAAAATGATTACGTTTTCATATTCTCAATGGACGGCACATAGAAAGTAGAGTTGCTGGGCACAGAAGGATGATCTTTGGGGTTAAACTATTCAAAAATCATTTAACCCTGAAGGTAAGATAACACCTACCCCCATGATAACGTCATCAAGATTAGGTTGTTATGGGGGACTGAGTGTTTATTTAAAATATGATCTGCTAATTATTACAGATGTTCAAAATAAATCCACTGAATGTTCATCTAAATTATGGATGTATGAGTCATCTTTTATAGGCAAGTTATCTCTACATCTCCTGGACTTCCAATGCAAAACTCACATGGTAGGTGTATGGATTTCAATTGTCTGCTTTTGCCATTCTCCAGTTCTAGCAGACTTTTATATTTCATTTTACTATATATATATATATATATATATATATATATATATATATATATATATGACTTGATATAGGTCTTGGTAAAAGTCCGGATGGACTGAAACGTCGACATTATTTGTTTGAAAATACTTGCTGAATAAAAGCATCATATCACTATTACGAGTCCTGTATAATACATCAATGGAGTGCACTTACAGGAATCGTATAAATAAAACTCTTTTTAGAAATTCCAGTTTATGTTTTCTATAATCTCAATCTTTGTAATTTTATGATTCCTTCGACCCTCAAATATGAACATGATGCTATATGATCACGATGGTATGTAAACACTCTAAAGAGAAGGCTGCTTGGCTGGTTTGAAATCAAAGAACTCCCTCAGCAGTTCTTAGAAAGCTTCAGGTCTGCACTTTCTGAAGGTGTAGACCAGATGCTCTGCCCATGGGACCACTTGGACTCAGCTTCCCGATACCTAGCCCAAGATAAGCAAGACAGAAAAGGAATAAACTTTTATTTGATCATTATAATATTTTTTTTAATACCTGATGCCCTAACTACTCACATACACTACAGCCCAGGCTAAGGCTGAGCTGTAAAATGTGTGTATATAGGGACTGTAGAAAGTGTGTGTGTCTTGTCTAGGGGCTCTAGAGATTGTGTGTCTAGAGGGTGTAGTGTATGTGTTTGTCTATGGGGTGCTGTGTGTGTCTAGAAAGTGCAGTGTGTGTGTGTGCGTGCGTCTGTGCTGTAGTGTGTGTGTCTGCTGTAGAGTGTGATTATACTGCCATTAGGTGAAATAATGGAGGTCTGTGCTTAAATTTACTTGTATATGCCTTATGTATTTCATAGCTATAATCCATGGTGTGCAGTGTCTGGGATAAACCAAAGGGTAATTAAAGGAACATGCATCACTTGACCTTTTTGGTTTTTAAACCAGTAAGCAAAACACTGTTAAACAAATGTACAAGTCAAAAGAAAAAGTATGTAATAAATGTTTATAAGCATATTATAAAAATGTCCTGGTGGCATTCTTTACACCTCTCAGCCAGGGGAGTTTCTTAAGCCTAATCTCCCTATTAGCCACCCATCTCCATTGTAGACCATTCCACTAATGACAGAAACAGAACTTCATTGTTCACCAGCAGTAGAGAGAAAACTGGAGTCTGATCTGCATTAGGTCTGGGGGGCAAATCCAGTCAAGTGGCCCATTGCACCAAGAGGAGAGTAAAAACACCTTTCTCATGTGATTAAACCTAAACAGACACACTAACAGGCACACACACACTTGCTGATTTGACACACACTAACAAACACACACTCACTGACAGTCACACACACAGACAGAAACACTGTTACAGGCATACTGACTCACACAGACAGACATACTGAAACACACACACATACTGGCTGACACACACACACACACATAGCATACTTGCACACACATAGACAGACATACTGGCACACAGACAGACATACTGGCACACACATAGACAGGCATACTGACACACACACATACACAGACATACTGACACACACACACATACACCCACAGACATACTGACACACACACACACAGAGACATACTGACACACACACACAGACATACTGACACACAAACTTTACACTTTTAAAGGCAGTTTCCTAACTTTGCTGGTACCTTTTCTGGGGTCCAGTGTGCTGGCTAGGGTTCTTTGGAGTTGGGGTCTGGCTCTGCTTGCTGGCTCTCACACTGAGGAGGGAGAGGTTACCCTGTAGTCTTGCGTGCTTTGGCGGCTGAAGCTCCGTGATCTTGTGTCACCGACCACCGCGGAACTAGAGTCCCGGTAACTGGAACCGGCTGGAGGAGGATGAACATGATGGCACGGGGACAGCGTCTCATGGTATAAACCTGCCTCCCATTCCTCCCCGTGTATTATGATCTCTCACAATTCTGGTATTTGGAAATTGTACCCTCTCCTACTGCTGGCTACTAACCGGGCATTGTGCCTAGAGTTGAGCGGACACCTGGCAAAAAGTGTAGTCACAAATGAAGTCAATTGGGACCTGAACTTTTGGGCACTAAAATGGCTTCAAAAAAGTCCTGGAAAGGGCTAGAGGGCTGCAAAAGGAAGTAAAATAGGGGTAAGAGTAGGACAAGTGCCCTGCAAAACAAATGTGGATAGGGAAATAACTTAAAGTAACATAAAATACATAAAAATTTAAAATAATAATCTTGAACTAGGAGGAGGAGGTAGATGTGGAGTAGGAGTTTGAGGAGCAGTGACCGTGGCGGTGTAGGTGGAAGCGCTGGTGGAGGAGGAGGAGGTAGCAAACACTGTTTTTTATTTGTTTTTTAATTGGGGTAGCCCTCCAAATATTGGGACATATAACAAAAGAAAACAAAGAATAAGTGCACTTGAGTATAACATTAGTAGGCATGGCTGTGATGGCTTCTAAGGGCACACGAGCAGGACTGTTTGAAGGAATTTGGGAGCCCCAGCAAAATGGACATGGAGGCCCCCGGGCAGCCCCCACCCCTGAGCGGTGGGTGGGGGCCCTAAATAACAATGAGGGGGGTGGGACCTACTGTCCTCCCCCTCGGTCCCCACCCCTGAGCGGTGGGTGGGGGCCCTACATAACAAAGAGGGGGGGACCTACTGTCCTCCCCCCCGGCCCCCACCCCTGAGTGGTGGATGGGGGCCCTAACTAAGAATGAGGGGGGGCGACCTACTGTCCTCCCCCCCTGTCCCCCACCCCTGCGCGGCAGGTGGGTGCCCTACATAACAATGAGGGGGAGACCTACTGTCCTCCCCCCGGCCCCCACCCCTAAGCGGTGGGTGGGGGCCCTAAATAAGAATGAGGGGGGGAACCTACTGTCTTCCCCCCCGGCCCTCACCCCTGTGCGGCGGGTCCCCACCCTCCATGTCCATTTTGCTGGGGCCCTACATAACAATGAGGGGGGGAGACCTACTGTCCTCCCCCCCGGCCCCCACCCCTGAGTGGTGGGTGGGGGACCTAAATAAGAATGAGGGGGGGGGACCCACTGCCCTCCCCCCGGCCCCCACCCCTGAGCGGCAGATGGGGGCCCTAAATTAAAATCCCCCTCTTCCAAGGTGACTGGGTCCCCTAGTCACCCCCCCCCACCCAAATAAAAGTTACCCCCTACCTAACCCCCTCACCCTAAAAATGTTGAGGGGGGAATAAAATAATGGGGGCTGG
Organism: Pelobates fuscus; assembly: GCF_036172605.1. Classification (NCBI taxonomy): domain Eukaryota; kingdom Metazoa; phylum Chordata; class Amphibia; order Anura; family Pelobatidae; genus Pelobates; species Pelobates fuscus. The sequence goes on along the minus strand of NC_086325.1, from coordinate 92,250,128 downwards.
GGGGGACAGTAGGTCCCCCTCATTGTTATTTAGGGCCCCCACCCGCCGTGCAGGTATAGCGAGTAGGGTCTGAATTTACTAATACTAAGTAATCTTTACTTAGTATTAGTAAATGTGGCTGAAAGACCAATTTAGGTCTTTCAGCCATTTGGTAGATAGCTCCCTAATACCGTGGGAATTAGGGAGATATCTATTAAGCGGCTGCAAGATGCAGCCGCCGCAATGAATAGGATTGGAGTTTCATTCATTTGAATGAAATTGCTATACGAACAAAGTCCAGAATTGCATTCTAACACGAATGGAGAAACTGTTCTCATTCTGTTAGGATGCAATTTGGCAGTTTTGCCGGTGTTCTGTCTAAGTGACAGGACGTTCGGCAATACTGACAGGAGGCATTGTGGGAACAGAGAGGAAAGTTATTTGCACTTTACTGTATTGACTATCAAAGGGGCGCTCACACAGTTTGTCGTTGCATTTTATTCTTAACCAGTCATTGTCTTGGGGCCCCAGGCCAGCTCGGGGCCCCAAGCAATTGCTTGGTTTGCTTGCCTTGTCGCGACGGGCCTGCACACGAGTCAAACGCTTGTTGATTGGCTGCCCTGCAGCTTTTCAAAACGCGCCATTAAATCGCCAAACACCGAACTCGAACCCGAACTGTTACTGAAATGTCCGGGTTCGGGGTCAAAAAATCGTAATGTTCGGTACGAACCCGAACTTTACAGTTCGGGTTCACTCAACTCTAATTGTGCCCTCTCATAGCAATAGCTACTAACCGGGCATTGTGCCCTCTCATAAGGGGAAGGGGAGGGGTGTAATTTTAGGTAGATTTGTCCCTTTTTCGTCTGACATGGGAGCAGCCGAAATTTCAGTGCATTCCTAATGCATATCCCTTTAATCTAGTCCAGCAGTTCCCAAAGTGTGGGTCGCGACCCACTGGTGGGTCGCAGGGCGATTCCCAGTGGGTCGCGCTGACCCACACATCCAGGGCCGCTGGCAGTCAGGCAGACTGACACCAGGAGGGAGCCCGGCGGTTTGCCCTGTATGCCGCCGGGCTCCCTCCAATCAGTCTGCCCAGCAGCTCCGGTCTGCAGCTCCGCCGGGTGCAGAGCTGCAGACTGTGTGATAGGAGTCTCGCGAGCTCCCAGAGCGTTACCATGGCAACACTTTGGGAGCTCGCGAGACTTTTATTACACTGTCTGCAGCTCTGCACCCGGCGGAGCTGCAGACCGGAGAGTTACCCCACTGGACCACCAGGGAGACACTGGACCACCAGGGATGTGTAATGAAGGTAGGGCACAGACCCCAAACAATGCCCCCCACCCTAATGTAACCCCTTCTCTGCCCCCCCACCCTAATGTAACCCCTTCTCTGCCCCCCCCCACTCCAATGTAACCCCTTCTCTGCCCCCCACCCTAATGTAACCCCTTCTCTGCCCCCCCACCCTAATGTAACCCCTTCTCTGCCCCCCCCACTCCAATGTAACCCCTTCTCTGCCCCCCCACCCTAATGTAACCCCTTCTCTGCCCCCCCACCCTAATGTAACCCCTTCTCTGCCCCCCCCACCCTAATGTAACCCCTTCTCTGCCCCCCCACCCTAATGTAACCCCTTCTCTGCCCCCCACCCTAATGTAACCCCTTCTCTGCCCCCCCCCACTCCAATGTAACCCCTTCTCTGCCCCCCCACCCTAATGTAACCCCTTCTCTGCCCCCCCCACCACTCCAATGTAACCCCTTCTCTGCCCCCCCCACTCCAATGTAACCCCTTCTCTGCCTGCCCCCCCACCCCAATGTAACCCCTTTTCTGCCCCCCACTCCAATGTAACCCCTTCTCTGCCTGCCCCCTCACCCCAATGTAACCCCTTCTCTGCCTACCCTCCCCCCACTGTAACCCCTTCTCTGCCTGCCCTCCTCCCCCCACTGTAACCCCTTCTCTGCCTTCCCTCCCCCCTAACCCCTTCTCTGCCTGCCCCCCTCCCTCCACTGTAACCCCTTCTCTGCCTGCCCTCCACCCCCCACTGTAACCCCTTCTCTGCCTGCCCCCCCGTAACCCCTTCTCTGCCTACTCTCCCCCAACTGCAACCCCTTCTCTGCCTGCCCCCTCCCCCCACTGTAACCCCTTCTCTGCCTGCCCCCCACCCCCACTGTAACGCCTTCTCTGCCTCCTCTCCCCCCCTGTAACCCCTTCTCTGCCTGCCCCTCCCCCCCTGTAACCCCTTCTCTGCCTGACCCTCCCCCCACTGCAACCCCTTCTCTGCCTGCCCTCCCCCCCACTGTAACCCCTTCTCTGCCTGCCCTCCCCCCCACTGCAACCCCTTCTCTGCCTGCCCTCCTCCCCCTCACTGTAACCCCTTCTCTGCCTGCCCTCCCCCCACTGTAACCCCTTCTCTGCCTGCCCCCCCAATGTAACCCCTTTTCTGTCTGCCCCCCTCCCCCCTGTAACCCCTTCTCTGCCTGCCCTCCACCCCCCACTGTAACCCCTTCTCTGCCTGCCCCTCTCCCCCCCTGTAACCCCTTCTCTGCCTACCCTCCCCCCCAACTGCAACCCCTTCTCTGCCTGCCCCCCTCCCCCCACTGTAACGCCTTCTCTGCCTGCCCTCCCCCTGTAACCCCTTCTCTCCCTGCCCCTCTCCCCACACTGTAACCTTTTCTCCCCCCGCCCCCCCACTGTCGCCTTTTCTCCCCCTGCCCCCCCACACTGTAACCCTTTCTCCCCCTGCCTGCCTACTGTAACCCTTTCTCCCCCTGCCTGCCTACTGTAACCCTTTCTCCCCCTGCCTGCCCACTGTAACCCTTTCTCCCCCTGCCCACCCACTGTAACCCTTTCTCACACTGCCCCCACACTGTTACCAGTACACACACTCCCTCCCACACGGTCACCCTCACCTCCTGTCTCTGTGTGTCCTTTTGTGTCAGTGTGTGTGTGTATTTGTGTGTCTGTGTGTATCTGTGTACATGAGTGTCTGTGTATCTGTGTGTGGGAAACTAAGTGTCATTGTGTGTATCGCTGTGTATTTGTGTGTCTGTGTGTGTGTGTGTGTGTGTGTATACACTGAACACATACTCCATACAAAAAAACATGCTTACATTGAAACACACATTGTGTATATGTATATTTTATAAACACAATATACACACACTGCATCCACTGCATCCACTACACACACGCACACACTGCAATCAAACGCAAACATTACATACAAACACACCCCTGCATTAAAACACTAAAATGATCTACAAACACCCCTTCATTCAAACACCAACACTACACACAAAAAGCACACCTGCATTTAAAGTCTTACACTACATTTACAAACACCCCTGCATTCAGATGCAAACATTACAAACAAGTACACCACTACATTCCAATAGCAACAGTACATACAAATACACTCATACATGCACACATATACTTAATACAAAAACATGCTTACATTCAAACACTGCTCACAAATATAACCCTGCAATGATGTGCAAATGGTAGATCTCCATCTGGCATATTATTGTTGAAGTTCTCCGACAGATGGAGATCTACCTTTTGGCCACACTTTCACTAGATGGGGGCCCAGAAAACATACTTGCACCACGGTCCTCTCTACATTAGTTCCACCACTAGGATAATCAATGTGAGGTGCCTGGATGAAAGAGCAGGACAACAACATTTCTGATTCTGAGTCTGTGAGTAAGCAGTTGTATGTCTCTAAAACTGATTGCCATGATGTGTAAAGTTTCTGCGTCTAAAACTGCCATGATATATCAAAATTATGCCTCTAAAACTGCCATGTTATGCCAATTTTATGCATCTAAAGCTGATTGCCATGGTGTGCCAATTTTATGCATCTGACTGTTTGCCGTGGTGTGCCAATTGAATGCTTCTGAAGCCGATTTGCATGATGTGCCAAGTTTATGCATCTAAAAGTGATTGCAATGATATGCCAAGTTTATGCATCTAAAGCTGATTGCCATGGTGTGCCAATTTTATGCATCTAAAACTGATTTCAATGGTGTGCCAATTGAATGCTTCTGAAGCTGATTGCCATGATGTGCCAAGTGTATGCATCTAAAAGTGATGCCATGATATGCCAATTTTATGCATCTAAAGCTGATTGCCATGGTGTGCCAATTGAATGCTTCTGAAGCTGATTGCTATGATGTGCCAAGTTTATGCATCTAAAAGTGATTGCCATGATATGCCAAGTTTATGCATCTAAAGCTGATTGCCATGGTGTGCCAAGTTTATGTATTTAAAGCTGTCATGATGTTCCAATTGTATGCCTCTAGAACTGATTGCCATGATGTACCAATGTTATGCATCTAAAACTGATTGCAATGGTATACCAATTGTATGTATCTAAAGCGGATTGCCATGGTGTGCCAATTGTATGCATCTAAAGCGGATTTCCACGGTGTGCCAATTGTATGCTTCTGAAGCTGATTGCCATGATGTGCCAAGTTTATGCATCTAAAAGTGATTGCCATGATATGCCAATTTTATGCATCTAAAGCTGATTGCCATGGTGTGCCAATTGTATGCTTCTGAAGCTGATTGGCATGATGTGCCAAGTTTATGCGTCTAAAAGTGATTGCAATGATATACCAAGTTTATGCATCTAAAGCTGATTGCCATGGTGTGCCAATTTTATGCATCTGACTGTTTTCAATGGTGTGCCAAATGAATGCTTCTGAAACTGATTGCCATGATGTGCCAAGTTTATGCATCTAAAAGTGATTGCCATGATATGCCAAGTTTATGCATCTAAAGCTGATTGCCATGGTGTGCCAAGTTTATGTATTTAAAGCTGTCATGATGTTCCAATTGTATGCCTCTAAAACTGATTGCCATGATGTACCAATTTTATGCATCTAAAACTGATTGCAATGGTATGCCAATTGTTTGCATCTAAAGCAAATTGCCATGGTGTGCCAATTGTATGCATCTAAAGCGGATTGCTATAGTTTGCCAATTATATGCTTCTAAAGCGGTTTGCCATGGTGTGTCAATTGTATGCCTCTGAAGCTGATTGCCATGGTGTACCAATTTTATGCATCTAAAAGTGATTGCAATGATATACCAAGTTTATGCATCTAAAGCTGATTGCCATGGCGTGCCAATTTTATGCATCTGACTGTTTTCAATGCTGTGCCAATTGAATGCTTCTGAAGCTGATTGCAATGGTATGCCAATTGTATGCATCTAAAGCGAATTGCCATGGTGTGCCAATTGTATGCATCTAAAGCGGATTTCCATGGTGTGCCAATTGTATGCATCTAAAGCGGATTGCTATAGTTTGCCAATTGTATGCATCTAAAGCGAATTGCCATGGTGTGCCAATTGTATGCATCTAAAGCGGATTTCCACGGTGTGCCAATTGTATGCATCTAAAGCGGATTGCTATAGTTTGCCAATTGTATGCCTCTAAAGCGGTTTGCCATGGTGTGCCAATTGTATGCCTCTGAAGCGGATTGCCATGGTGTTCACTTTTTAAAATGCGCATTAAAAGCAAGTGGGTCCCGAAAAATTTCCATTTTGAAAAGTGGGTCTCGGCCCATAAAAGTTTGGGAAGCCCTGATCTAGTCTATACTTGACTCCTGTTACTTTGCATAAAGCGTTTAGAAGTAAATGTCCAAGTTCTAATAATGAGCTAAAAGACAGTCTTGTTGCAGGATCTACCAAATGATTGACAAAGCTGAAATGTTCATTTAAATAAAATGTTATATTATGTGAAGTAGTTTAATAAGAGGTAATTTGGAAAATGCATTCATCTGATGTGAAAGACTGGTGAACCTTTACCGGAAGCATAAATTATTTTAATCTATAATTAGAAGTCTGATTATAATCTAATAATAAAAAAGTTGGAAATATGTGAACTATGCACAACTATGCACAAATTTTAAACAAATCTCTCTGTAACTATCGGAATGTGTTATTATGTATATATATATAACACATGTAAAAAATTATGTTCAGATACAGCTATCCATAGTTCTTTACTGAAAAGCTGACCATTTAGAGAGTTATAACAATGCCCTATTTTCAATATAGGTTGTTTCTTGTTCCCAGGAAATTAAAACATTTATCAAATTGCAGAGTCTGTCATATCCCTGGGGAAAGTGTCTGGTTATTGAAGTCTTATCAGAAAATTATTTATAAGCCGAAATGTTTAACCACACGCACAAAATAGTATTCTTTTCAATAGTGTGTCTACAGGGCCAGTGCAAGGATTTCTGCCGCCCTAGTCAAAGATCCATTTTGCCGCCCCCTCATGTCACACACTCACTGACAGACACACACTGGCAGACACACACACTCCCTGACAGACACACATATACACACCCACTCACTGACACACACACACAGAAACTTACTGACAGGCATACACTCACTCACTGACAGAGAGACACATACACAGACACTCACTGACATACACTTACTCACTGACAGACACACACACAGTCAGTCACTCACTGACATACATACACTCACTCACTGACTGACACTCACTGACATACATACACTCACTCACTGACACATACACACACAGAGACAGACACTCACTGACATACATACACTCACTCACTCACTGACAGACACACACACACAAGCAGACACTTACTGACAGACACACACTCACTGACAGTCAAACACTCACACACTCACTGACACACAGACTCAGACATTTAGCCTCCTTATCTCCCTGGGGTCCATTGTCGGGCAGCTCCTCACTCCTCTAGCCCGCTGTTTAGTATGCCGGGGCCAGAAAGATGTCATATTCCAGCTCCCGGCATCACAGAGGGCGCGCAAGTGAGTAGTGGGGAGCTGCAAGATGAGCCTCCCTCGCCGCCGCCTGCCTCTTCTCCTCCTGTACTCATTGGCAGAGCAGGCACCTGCCATCAGGGTAAGCAGGTGCCTGCTCTGCAATACTGAAGGACAGCTTCGGGGGGCGCCCTGAGGTGGACAAATGGCCACCTCCTGGGCCCGTGACAGGGTTCCTCTCAGTGCTGACAGGGTTCCTCTCAGTGCCTGGAGGATCGGCCCGGTGGGCGCCCCCAGCATGCCGGTGCCCTAGGCGAATGCCTAGTTCGCCTAACAGTTGCGCCAGCCCTGTGTGTCTACATGAAGCACATTTATCCAGTGCTCCACTGAACAAGTCAGCAATACATAAATGAGGAAATAAGGTGTTTCAGTAGGGGGTAAAAATAAAATGCAAAAAGCTATGCAATGAAAAATAAAATACAAACCCCCCTAAAAACTAGAAAAACTAAAATCACTATTGAAATAAATAAAAATACAAGTCCAGATAAATGAAACCAGGTATTTACATTCCCTAAAACGTAGCTGAAAGTATAAAGCATTGTGCTGTGGCAATCACATTAACCCCTTTTATTTGTCGGTGCATTGAAAGCTTACCTGCTTGGTTGTTTTAACCACTCTACCATTGCAAATTGTGTGAGGCAATGAAAGCCACCAGCATTTGCCCGACCTTTCTTCAAGCTTGTTTAATATTGTTACACACTATGAAAGGGTTTTCATGTGCATTCATCTTTAGAAAGGAAACCCAATTTATACTTATCTGATAAATTGTTTTTTTTGGACTGTAGTGACGGACAAAGCTCCTTACATAGTGAGTTATAGAACTTCCTCGACTTAGGAAACAAGATACATCCAACAAACTAAAAACCCTTATCCCTCCAGAAAAAGAAAAGCAAACAAATCCGAGTAGTTGAAACTTATCAAGAATGTCAGGGATTCAAAATCTTTTTTTTCTTTTTTTTATTCTTTATTTTCGGTGCATTCAGTTATGGGACATACATACTTGTATCGCCTTATCAACATAGACAAATTGGCAATCGGCATGGTTAATAGCTTTGTTCAAAGTTAGGCAATACGTTTACAGGTGCATATTGATAGGAACTAAGAGTAGGTAGCAGTGATGTTGTGTTTGTCTTTCTGTTCAATAGTCGAAGGAGTTGGCTTGTGCCTATGTAATCAGGGAGAACATGGTGGAAATGCGTCTGCACATTTTCTTTTTTCTTGTGGGTCAAGTGTGCCCATGCTATTGGTACCCATAGGGTGGTCTGGGTGTGGGTGAATATGTCAAGTGTGTGTACGGTAGTAGAGTCTTGTAAATGGTTGATTAGCACCTTCCTTGGCAGTTTGGGGGAGGCATAAGGTGGTTGGTTTATTTTGTCGTTTATCCCCTTTTGTGTTGGCGTGTATGCCAAGCGCTTCTGTCAGTGCTTTGGTGTAGGTTGTGTGTCGGGTATGCTATGCATGGTACAGTGGGTAGTGTCAACCCCTAAACAATGGAGGTCACTGGGGGGGAGGGAGGGAAGGGTGTACATCTCGGTCTTTGTAGGGGGTGGCCTTAGTCAAACTTGAGGTGTAGAGAGAGTAGTAGGGTGAACTTGGAGAAGAGAACAGCAGAGCATGGAAATTAGTGGTATACATTTTATGTGGTGTTCAGGTCGTTGCCTCCTGTCTCTTGTTAGGGATTCAAAACCTTAGAACCTGACTTTGAGCAATCCCTCAGCCCCAACTCAGGTAATATGGAATGGATATCACAAACAGGATAAGAGCACACCCAGGACACCATAAATACCCCTTAGTTGCTCTCTATCCGTCAGGGTCCAAAGGGGAATAATCAGGCTGAAAGAAGACACTCTTTAACTTAATTGATAGTAAGATATTATAAGAGGAGTACTGTAAGAAATTATTTTCGGTGCTGAAGACCCTTGTGTATAATAAACCAAAATGCCATGGACTTCAATTTAGGGTTCTCTGCTTTAACCTGAGCCCTTATTGCAAATGAAAGGTAATCACACCAGTTCATAAAGAACTGCCCAAGATTTTAATGCCTAGCAACATAATAAAGTGTATTCATGTCTAGTGGCGTGATGTAACTTTGTACCAATCAAAAGTTAGCACTTATTTTTAAAAGCTCTACATTTTGGGGGCCATAAATCCAGCCCATCATCCCGTAACTCTCATTCCTTTTAGTATTTCAAATGCTTTATTAGAGTTTTGTAACAGCATGGAGTCATAGCATAAATGAGACTCGCAGGTCTCCATCTCAAAAATTAACAATGCGGCCTCGCAGGGCCTAGTAACTAAAAGCAGGTATATGTACGTTAAGCGTAAGTAATGCATACATTAACTTCATGGTGTGTGTTTATCCTTTTCCCGTATGGTGATTATGTGTTATCTCAGTGTGGTGACGTTGTCTTCTGTAGGCGCTTGATTGTAACAGGCGTTCATATTGGTACAAATATGCTCACAGTGTTTCTTGCATCCTACAGCTTATATCTCATGCTTTCTATATCATTTCATATTGCTGCGGTGGATTGGGATATTGGTGTCCTCCGTTAGATACGCTTTCCTACTCTTTATGTGTTTTTCGTGTCAATGGGTATGTGTGTGCATTGCTATGTCACCCCTGTGGGTGTTTTTTGCTCCTTTGTTCCCCCCCTACCCCCGCTTTTCCTCGGGTAAGGTCCTTGCCCTAATGCTAAGCTAGGTGCTGTCCTAGTGTGGGCCCGAATCTTATGTCTTTTCCTCCCCTTCCCCCTTCCCCCCCCCCCCCTCCAGTTCCGAGCCCCTGCAAGTTACAGTGTTTATGTGTGCGGGCCATCGGCCCTGGCTCCTTGGGTTTACTTCCCCCAATAACAGCAGGCTCTCCCCCCTCTCTCCTCCCCCTCCCCCTCCATTCCCGCTGAGTTCCTCAAGGGTTATTTGTGCGTTACTTTTCGATGCCTCTAAGTTTTTATTAATTCCTTTAGGTCTGATCAACTTTGTAACCTGTAATGGTAGCTTAGATACCATCCGGACAGGAAGGTATCACCTACGTCTCTCCCTACTTTCACCTCCCTTCTCCTTTCGTATGGAGTGGACTAGTCCTGTTCCTTTTCTGTAAGTGGGTTTGGGCGAAATTCCCCCTGGTCCCCCGTCTGCCGCGTTCTATTCCACGCAAGTCTGAGTTCCCCTAGGTGTCTGTTTTTCGCCCCCCCTGTTGTTTCTGCGGTCTCCTTCCTCCCCTCAGCCCTCCTGTAGGGAGCATAGTCTGTTCGTTTGTCTGTCTGGAACTAGCGGTCATGTTGTCCATCTGGTGGTGTGTGTGCTTCTCTGTTTCTTTCGGGTGTGTCCCTGTTAGGAGGTCTCATCAGTCCAGCGCGTCCCCCTCTCCCCCCCGCTCGCCCCTGGGTGAGGGGTAGGGAGACCCCATAGGCCCGGAAACCCCGGTTAGAAGCTGGGGAGTTGGGCGGTCCCCCCCCCGCCCCGCCGCTCCGGGTCCGCTCCCGTGGGCCCTCGTCCCTCTATGCCATCCGCTCCTGCTAACCACTTCGTCCAGTGAAACCAGATCTGATGGTATTTTTGGGCCTTATCTGCCTCAGTCATGATAAGCTCCTCGATTTCTCGAATGTCTTCCACCCCTTTGATCCAGTCCCTCAGAGTTGGGACAGTTGATTTTTTCCAATGGTTGGGGATTAGGCTGCGCGCCGCGTTGATCAGGTGCGGGAGCACTATTTTCTTGTATCTCGCAGGTGGGATGTCCGTGACATGCAGTAAGTATACCTCGGGTTTTAGTTCAATGTCTGCCTCCGTTATCTCGATGACGGCTCTATGAACCTGTTCCCAGAAGTGCTGGATGTTCTGGCATTTCCACCATATGTGGAATTGGGTGCCAAGTTCCCTCCCGCATCTCCAGCATTCTGGTTCGCATTGACATCCTGCGTTCGTGAGTCTTTCCGGGGTCCTATACCAATGACTCAGTAGTTTGTACCCTGACTCTTGATATTTCGTACTAATCAAGGATTTATGAGTGTTTTCGAATACTTGTTGCCATTGGTCCTCCATCAGGGCGTAACCTATGTCTTTCTCCCAGTATCTGGTGTAGTATGGTAATGAGTTACCTCCTCCGTCTGGAAGGATCATTTGGTATAGGGCCGAGATGCAGTGGTACGGGAGGGTCTCTTGGTCACACATTGTTTCATAGGCCGTCAATGGCCTGTTCGCCGACCCCGGGTTTGGGATGGAGTTCATGAGACTCTTCAGTTGGTGGTACCGGTATTGGGTCAGGAATCCTTGGGGTTCCGGGGCGGGCAGTTCTGCTAGGGGTTTCAATCCGCGTTCTGTGTTTACGTGTTGAAGTCTACATGTCTTCGGTAGTCCCAGCGCTGTTAGAAACTGCGGTGATGCTGCCGGTGGGAAGAGCGGGTTCCCAGCTATGGGGTACAGTGGGGATATCTCTGGCGCTAGGTTCTTTCCCCGGGCCAGTGTCTTCCAGATGGCTATCGTGGCTTTTATAGTCGGGTGGTCTTGCGGTATCGTTCCCTCCGCCCCTTTCGGCACCCATGGTAGCGCTGTCAGTGGGGTCGACGAGAAGCTCCCCTCTATCGCTATCCAGAGCTTTCCCGAGGGGGTCTGGGTCCATTCCACGATTCTCTGTAGGTGTACGGCCCATCTATATTTCGTCAGATCCGGTAGTCCCAGGCCCCCCCTCATCTTTGTCCGGGTCAGGATTCCGTGATTCAGGCGCGCCTGTTTCCCTGCCCATACGTATTGGACAAACGCTCTGGGGGCCCTAACTAGGAACTCCCTCGGGATGTCCACCGGTAGCGTTTGTAGGAGGTATAAGAGCCTTGGCAGGGCGTTCATTTTCAGAACATTTATCCTCCCCAGCCACGTGATATGTGGAAGCTTCCATTGTTGGAGGTCCCTTTGGATCCTGTCCATGAGTGGTGTGAAGTTGAGCTTGAACAGTTCCGATAGCCTTCCCGGTATGCGTACCCCCAGGTATCCGAGGGCCTATGTGCACCATTGAAAGGGAAACGCAGAGCGAATCCTCCTTTCCGTGCAGGGGTCGCATTCTCTCTCATTCCTTTATCTCTGTTAGAAGCTTGTGATTTTGCTGCATAGCCAGAAAGTAGTTTGCTGGGAAAAATAGAAAGTATGAACAATGTCCTTGAAATGTTAGTAAAACATAAAACAAAGAAGGGGACTATCGCCTAAACCTGGTTATATCAAGAGGTAAAAAAAATCAATTCCGTCAAGTACTTAATACCAAACTGCCAAGGGTACATGCGCAGTTTAAGATTTCAAACCTTAGTGTCACGGGTTTAATTCCTGGAAGGGTCAACATTGATAAAATCAGCATGGTTGAATATTGACTGATACCCTTCAGGATGAAATAAGAACACTAGCAAAAACTTAAATGTATTGAAATGGTTTGAACAAAGTAGTATAATTTTACACTAGAATACAATAAGCAAAATTGTAGTAAATTGTTATAATGTTGCACGCCAATTTTTCCAAGAAAAGTATGCAACCTTTTATCTTTAAGTCTTAACTGAAAATTACATTATACCCATAATGTTTTTCTGCTCATCCCTCCACACACAGAAGTGTTCGCTAATATTACAGCATGTTGGCGGGTTCGTTTATATACCATTATAAAGCACAGAGCTGGACGTGGCAAATTCTTGTTCTGCACAGTTTGTCATTTTCTCTCTGATATAAAAAAGAGAAGCACATTCCTCTCATTACTTGTGTCTAAACCTATAAAATTGCTGACATATGCATTCTCTCCCTACAATTTTGTATATGACCCACATAAATGTCTTTTATATATGCTTTAGCTCTATGTAGAAGTAATGATGAGCCGTAATATTATAATTACCTTCTCAGCAGGCACTCGTTCCTTCACAGAGCCTGCTGTGAAAACACTATGAATACCTTAGATAGTACATTCAGACTGCATTATTACTGATTTTATTTTATTTTTTGTCGGTTTGAGGTTGGAAGAAAAAGTGTTTGAATGATTGTTGATTCAACCATATTTCGTTTAGAATGTTTTCAAAACATTGAATTTAAAAAAGTCACAAGTACATTACATGGAAATGTTTACATAATTTGACTCCTTTTATATGAATCTGTCTATCGGTGCTCTCTTTTTTAATTGTATGTTTTTATCTATCTGATTAATCTATTATCTATTCTGCATAGCTGTATTTTCCATCTATTCATCAGGTCTATATTATCCATTATAGGGACAGTATAGTTACACAGATCACTATATCTCAATGAAGTGGTTTATGTGCAGAAGTCCTTTCAACCTTGTATTGTAAAATATTGCAGTTTTTTGTTTTTTGTTTTGTTTTTTTATTTCTTTATTTTTATTATGTGTAAGTTTATAACATTCGCATGTGAGGTACCCCAAAGGCAATCCTCCAGCTCATTAAAACAATCAGACTGAGGTATATGTTAAAACAAGCACATTTTTTTTTATTAAACCATAAACAGTATGGATTTACGTTTCTAAAATGTTATTATAATATGCCATAGAATTATTAACGTTAGAGCATCAACTTTTATATATTTAATTTATAGCGTTAACCTAAAGAAGAAAAAAAAAACCGCAAAACAGACAAAAAAAAAATCACATCAATATAACTGCTTTCAGCAAGGACATAGTGACAATATACAACGATAAAGGCACTGTATAGCATTCAACACAGAAGGTTTCCACACAGAATAGAACATTCAGTGAAAGCCATCATGCACGTACACACGGTGTTACCTACAATCAGGCTACACCAAAGATTTCCATGGTATAGCTGTCACATTAATGAGCATAATCAATCCAAAAAAAATTATAATAAAAATAAATTAATTGGTTTTTTAAAGTGAAATGTTTACATTTCAGGGTTAAGTTCACAACTAGTCATACTGACAGCTACTAGTGGTCTTTCTACCGCACTGACCGAGTAACACTTTCACATGACATGGAGCCCCATAAAAAAGCACTGAATACAATGCTTTCCCATGGGGAAACTTGAATGCATATGCGGTGCTCTCTGCGCATGCCCATTAGGTCCTAAATGCTACTCTGTGAGGATCACTTGATTGGCCATGCCTCCTCTGTGATGTTGCGTGAGGCGGAGAGGTGAGCAGTGCTAAGGAAACCTCAACGTTGGGAAAAGGTGAGCAAAACTTTAATTTTTTTAATTTTTTTACTGCAAATGGGTGGTAATTTATATAGATCTGAGAAAGGGACACTGCAGTGGTAGGAATACAGATTTTAGAAATATGGTTTCAAAACCATAAAATAAAATGTATAATGACGATGATATTAGTGAAAGTATAGTTTTTGTGTAAAACAAAATGCAAAAAATAAATAAAAATATGAACACTAACTGGGCAGGTTTTACGACTAAGTGGCTACTAAAAATGACTGGACATACCCCATTTTGAATGTCCTGGGTTGTCTATGGAAATGGTATGCCATGATGGGGGTAATGCTCCTTACTAGGCTGCCATACGGTCTCAAAGGCAACATAGGCAACAATCTGCCACATTCCAGTGTATTAAAACTGAAATGGACAAGCCCTGTAGTTATCCCTGTAACGTTCCAAAGCCCATAAAACCCATACATGTAAAAACTAATCGTATTATGACATTCACAGTTAAAATACCATGTAAAACTTACACGATTTCTTAATTTCTCACACTTGTTTTAGATGTTATTCATATTAAATTTTGTTTCATATATATCAATATTTAATGTGAAATTAAAGCCCTATTTCTCCGGAACAAAATTAAAATATTATTATTGTTTTTATTTTTGCTATTTATATAGCACCAACATATTCTGCAGCTCTTTACAATAATATAAAAGGGGGAAATTTAACAATAAATGAGTCAAATACAAAATGTTACAGGAATAATGGGTTAATAAGGACCCTGCTCAAACGAGCTTGCTTATATAATAAGCGTGGATGAACCTACTATGAAAGGGGTAAATTATGGTTGAACAAACATAAAGCTCAAATTCTGGATTTGTTTTGGTTCAGAACTTAGACAATTGCCTCCATACTTAAGGAGATATTGTTCGAGGGTGGGAAAAGGCAAGACTATGGACAAACTATGTACAAACAGTGTGTAGGGATGGAAACAGGCAGGGAGGGAAAAAAGGGCCAGATAAAGAGCATGAATTTCTCCCATTAAAACGACTATATTGTACTTTTTAGGGAAAGATGCAACTAACGAGCCTAAAGCTTCTAAGAGGATGCCTCCTAATCTAGAAGGAGCTTACTAGATGAAGTGTTTAGAGCCCCAGTAAAACTAGGTTTCTCTAAGTGTCATGTGCCTTATTGTTAGATGCTCATGCTCTGATCTATGGGGGGAGCGGAGGTGTTGGGGGACGTACTAAAGGGCAAGCTACTGAGAGTTTGCCTGTTCTCATATTCTCTGTTTTTGGTTCAATCAATTTGCCTAGTGTCTCCATAATTTAAAAGGGTAATACTGGTGTGTACCCTGTTTTCACTGTGCCTAGAGGGGTATCCGCTACACCTCACTGATGAAGTCCAAAAAAAGGCCAAAATTATCGTCTGGGATAGCTGTATGTCAGAGGGAACATGAAAGCATTTCAAATCCAGATATGGAAGCCCTATGGAGCAAGACATTACACATATTGGTATAACAAACAGAGACACAACAAAATATTGAAACAAAACACCAAGACCAAGAGATAATGTTCAGTCATGTAACTTATTCTAAAGGGCAAAACTAATGTTCGAAGCTAACGCTCTCAGTAAGAAGACACCTGAGTAATAATTATGATTCAGCTCATCCTGGGGCTTAGAGCTCTCAAATGCTGTGAAAATATACCAGGCAATGCATGAAACACCATCCTTTTAGCTTTGATTCATATACTCGCACTTGATGTATCTGCTATCATGGACAATTCTGTAAAGCAAGTTATGACTTACCTTCTATTTCAATGAACTTGGGATGATATGATCTATGCAAGAATATCATTCTGTCTGAATTAATTATTTTCCAAGTGATTCAAGAGGCTACAGTTCAGTCTCAACTAAACCACTTCTTAATGTCATTATTTAGTCTAAATCTAACTGTGCCAAACTATACATACCAGTTCTCAAGTGCATGCACGCACTTCTAAACTTTGCTGCTTCAAAGCTGTTTACATTTTTCAATGCGCATACAAGCCTTTTCCAGATCAGTACAGATAATCAAATGTCCCTGAAAGAGTTGTCTGTTTCCAAACATTTCTGAATTGTATTTGCTATTCTGCTTAGACATTTATGCTTATGCAAACAGTTTGTTCTATAAAAAGCTTCATCTATCTGTGCCTGAGCTATAATTACCTTGTCCAGTCATCTGTGTGATAATAATGTAAACAGTTTGTTCTTTAGAAAGCTACACCTCTCTGTACCTGAGCGATTTTTGTCCAGTCCAGTAATCTGCGTGGTAAACTTGTTTTTGTATATCTCTTACCATGGTTACAGTGAGACTGTACAATAGTGATGTCATTCATTAGATTCATAGATACAATATAATGGTCAGTTCATGACGTGGTTGGGGTGTGTGATTGATGTATAATTCCCTTGATCCCTATACTATTGTAGCTCAGAATGTTCAGATGAACGTGGCTCAATTTCATAACTTCATAACAGAGTTGAGGACTTTGACACTGGAGTTTACACAGCTGTCCGTCACAGATGATGATGCTCTAACAGGGCAGGTGAAAGGATTTTTGGATAAATACGCAAAGACACATTCTGCAACCCCCCTGTCAAATGAGTGTTCACCTGTCTGTGTAGGCCTTGTTTATTACCCCCTTTCCTGTGTGTCTAAACTCATTTGTGTCTCTTACTCTGCCCCATTTGTGTCGATTACCCCCTTTTTTTTCATGTACTCCTCTTGCGTTTCCTACACCCTTGTGTCTCATAACCCCCTTGTGTTTTTGAACTCCTATGTGTTTCTGAACCTCTTTGTGTCTCCAAAACCCTGTGTTTCTTGCTGTCTTTTTTTTGTGTGGTTATTTCTCATCCTGTAGCGTTGCCTTATTAGCCACAGTAAATATTTTTCTTCTTTCTTCTCCTGGTCTGACAGGAAGTTGCAGTCTACACATCCTCCGCCAGTCACAGATAGCAGCTACCTTTCAGATTGTCTACCATCTGATACAGAGAATGAATGAATGGTGGGAGGTAGGGGCTCTGTGCACACCGTCCTGCCTGTCACCTGGAAATTACACCCTAAGGTGTCTGCCTGTCCCACCTTATGGAAGCGATGACCCTGGTAGTAATAGCTGCTCAGAGGGAGAGGTTCCTAAGATGAATGAACAGGGGCTTGGGTGGAAAGTAGTTTTAAGATGACAAAAAGTTCTAAGTCATGGGATATGTGTGTGTCCTAGAATAAATGTATAAGAGAACATAAGATGGCATGAGGCTATGGATACATATCTCTTTATGATGGTGCTTCTTTACATTTGTTTTGCCCCTTTTTACTGTAATGTGCTTCTTCTTTTCATATTTGTTGAATATTCTATAATGTATTTTTATGCTTGTACGACCTGATAACGAGATCCTTCCTTTTCATACCAGCAACTTATTTTGTATTTAACTATTTTGCTTAATAAACATTTTATTTTAAGAGATAACGAGATTGGTGCCATACTAATAGTGTGTGGTCAGAAGGGCGCATTCATATATGTCCAATGTGCTACAGAATCTGATGGCGCTATATCAATAATTAAATAATAATAATAATAATAATGTATGGTAAGCCACCTATATAATGACTATAGAAGGCATAGACCTAACTAACACAAATGTAATGCAGTGGTGGGCAACCCAATATATTGGAACACCAGAGTATGTACTTTTGGTTAATATCATAGAGAGAACCCAACAAGAAATTTACCTTTTTGTTGTCACACAGTCCTATTTCCCATAATACTCACTAGGTAGTTGCATTTTTTGATGTTTCTCAAAATAAGGACATGTTATAAGTCAAAAAAATGTTATAAGTGCTGAATTTACCTATCAAAACATACCAGTCGTCTGAAATAATTTGCGTTTACACAATCTAACACAGAAAATACTGATATGTTCATGGAAATAAAATGAGTGAGGTGCATGGAGAAATCTATGTATTCACATGTTTCTCTGAATGTGAGAACAGCAGGCATTTTCTCCATAGAACCCAGAAGAAGCAGCAGAGAGTATGTTTACCTTCATGGGTAGCACGGCTCATTAATTGCTTTTCAACTTCCTCCTCTCTCCTTGGGCCATTGAGTGCCTGAAGTGGGTCAAATCACTTTCTGTCATGTTTACATAAGCTTGAGAGCACTAGGCACTTTTTTTATTTATTCAAACACTGGAACAGACATATTATTCTAAGAGTACCTATTGTACCCATTTTATAATTTTGGGTTGTTTTTCTTTTCACTTGACCTGTGTAGCAAACTCGCCCCTTTAACGGAGTTTGCCATGTATTCTTGGAGTGGGCTGCTGGCCCTCCTCCTACCCAGTGATTATAGTCCCAGGAAGATATGGCCCTTTAAGTACAATATTTGGGCATATTGGATTTGTATGGTGCTGCTAGCTCTTTAAGAACCATTTCTTAAAGGGCAAGTTGGGGTGCCTGTCAATCTGTTACAACCTGTTTAAATATATCATCAGACTTATGAACTTCCATTAAGCTATATACCAGGGGTAGGCAACCTTTGACACTCCAGATGTTGTGGGCTACATCTCCCCTATTTTACAATGAAACTTATTTTGTGTCTTGATCAAGTTTAGTAATAGTTTGTCTAACCAGCAAATATTTTTTTTTTTTTAGGTTCCATATAGAATGGATAGTGTTGTATGATCTGTAATTTTAATTTTATCCAAGCAGTTATTGATTCTTAGCTTGGAGAATAGTTATTTAGGAGATAGAATATAAAGTGTCTGAAGATCAGAAAAATAACTAATCTTGTTATTCAAATATATATATAGGGCCTATTTTATTTTTACTGTTATCTATCCAAGTGGACAGTTTTATATCTTGTATAAATAAAAATAAAAAAATCTAAAGGAGCTTGTTTGGATAAAAGATGTTGAGGGTTTTTATAAGCTCGATAGATCTAAAAATCTGATGAATTATTAGGCTGTTAATATTAAGGTTTTTAAGTGTTTTTTATCTACTCAGAAAAGATTATAAGGATCAGTATTTCGACAATTCTTTTTCATGGATATACCATGATTTTGATTTTAAATTTTTTCCAAAAAAATGGGAAGACATTACTATATCGTGCATCTGAAAAATGTCAGGAAAGGACAATCCGCCCTCTTTAAATTTAAAAAACATAATTTGTTGTGAAATTATTGGGTTTTTTTCTCTTGCCAAACAAAAGATACAAACAATCATTGAAATTGATTCAGAATTCCCTTTTGGCACTCTAAAGGGTAATGTGCTAAAGAGATATTCTATTTTTGGTAAAATAAACGTGTTGATAATATTAATTCTACCTATCCATGAGATCTCTATCTTATTCCAAGTTATTAGAGATTTTTTTTAGATCTTGCAGAAGTTCTCAATAGTTATTAACTTACCACTTTTCGACTCATTAATACCCAAATAGTGAATCGGGTGGTTAACCCCTTAAGGACCAAACTTCTGGAATAAAAGGGAATCATGACATGTCACACATGTCATGTGTCCTTAAGGGGTTAAAAAAGTTAAATTATATTTTGGCTTACATTTTCTTTTTGTGTTGATGTGAGTTTATGGTAGACAATTTGAGATTTATGCATATTAACTTTATAGTTAGAAAAGAAGCTATAATCTTTGATACAGGCCAACGTGATAGGAATAGAAATTTCTGGATTGGCAAGTGTTAAAATTAAATCATCCGCATATAGAGTTGTTTTTTGTTCCTGTTTACCCAAATACCATGAATGGTAACTGATTGTCTAATTTATTCTGATAAATGTTCTATTGAGAGCACATATAGAAGGGGCGCTAATAGGCACCCCTGTAGAGTACCATTCCTAATGTCAAACCATTGGGAATTTAGTCCATTACCGACAATTTTAGCTTTCAGGGAAGAGTAAAGTGACAAAATCAAATCTCTAAATATTCCCTTAATACCAAAAGTGTTTGTGATAAAAATCTCCAGTTAACTGTCGAAGGCCTTTTTGGCGCCGACAGAGATAAAAACTGAACGAGTACAGTCTTTTTTTGCTTTTCAGAACTATACTTGAAATTTTTCATATGTTATCGCTCCCCGATCTACCTGTTATAAATCTTGACTGATCAGTATGAATGAAATCAGGAATAATCAATGACAGTCTATCAGCTAGTATTTTTGAAAAAAAAATTCATATCCAAATTTATGAGTGAAATTGGGAGATAGTTACTTATAAAATTTGGATCTTTCCCAGGTTTCAAAGTTGGTGAAATTGTTGCTGTCAGCAAATCTGATGAAAATTTATTTGACAAATGAATTTCCGCAAATAATTTGCAAAGTAATGAGGTGATCGTAAGTTCAAAGGATTTATAAAAGAGCGATGTATAACCATCGGGGCCAGGAGCCTTCCTACTTTTTACATTAAGACTTGCCTTTTTGATTTCTTCAGAAGTTATAAGTTTATTTAGATAGTTCAGTTTTTCTGGTTTTATTTGAGTTAGATTATGTTTTTTAAAAAAGAGAATTTTCTACCAGAAGATTATATAATGAGATGTGGAAATTCGCCAAGGCTTTCCCTACACTGTGGGGGGATAGATAGGATTTATCTCCTTCCACTATATTTTTATGCCCTGCTTATTGGGGGTTTCAGCCTATTTGAAAGGGGCTTCCCTACTTTATTATTGCTATTATACCATTTTTGATTAAGAATCAAAGTAATTTTCTTAACCCTTTCTTCGAGTATTTGGTTAATTTGTAATTGTATTGATTGAATTACATCTTTCATTAATATATTGAGTAAGTTTTATTCTTATTTTCTAATTTAGCTAATTTTATATAGAGATCTGCTAGGTTTGCCACTTTACTCTTCTTAATTTTGGCCTCCAATTTGGTTAGATTACCCCTCATTACACATTTAAATGTCGACCAGAGAGTTTCAGTGGACACTTGTCCATTATCGTTATCTAAGAAAAAATCTCTGATTTTCATATCAAGATGCTCTTTATTTTTCTTAGATTGCAAGGTTGTTTCATTAAGTCTCCACAAAGGTCTACATTTATAAGCCTGATTATTTGTAATGGTTACATCAATGGGAGCATGGTCTGACCATGTTCTAGAGCCAATGCTTGAACTTTGAAAATTATGGAGGATTGCCTCATCTGTTAAAAAAATCTAATCTAGAGTAACTATTATGGACTCTAGAAAAATAAGTATAATCTTTAAGTGTTGGGTGATGAAGCAGCCAGATGTCAAAGAGTTTATACAAATTTAATTTAATTTGTAGCCAGTCACTATTCTTTTTTTCTTTTTATCTCTTTTGTTTATTCGGGTTAATCTATCTGAGTTCCTATTCATTTTTTCATCCATTACTGTGTTCCAATCTCCCCCTATGAGTAGAATTCCTTTTTTTATTTGGCCAATTTAAAGGAAGACTTTGTTGAAAAAAGACTGTGTAAATTTATTGGGGGAATACAGATTTGTCGTTAATCTGTAAGCGCAGACTGCGCTAAGCACAGCGCAGACTGCTCAATGAGGTGAAGAAGAATCCTAGAGTGTCAGCTAATGACTTACAAAAGTCACTGGAAAATGCTAACATCCCTGTTAGCGAATCTACAATACGTAAAACACTAAACAAGAATTGATTTCATGGGAGGATACCACAGAGGAAGCCACTGCTGTCCAAACCAAACATTGCTGCACGTTTACAGTTTGCACAAGAGCACCTGGATGTTCCACAGGAGTACTGGCAAAATATTCTGTGGACAGATGAAACCAAAGTTCAGTTGTTTGGAAGAAACACACAACACTATGTGTGGCGAAAAAGAGGCACAGCACACCAACATCAAAACCTCATCCCAACTGTGAAGTATGGTGGTGGGGGCATCAAGGTTTGGGGCTGCTTTGCTGCATCAGAGCCTGGACGGATTGCTATCATCGAAGGAAAAATGAATTCCCAAGTTTATCAAGACATTTTGCAGGAGAACTTAAGGCCATCTGTCTACTAGCTGAAGCTCAACAGAAGATGGGTGTTGCAACAGGACAATGACCCAAAGCATAGAAGTAAATCAACAACAGAATGGCTTAAACAGAAGAAAATACGCCTTCTGAAGTGGCCCAGTCAGAGTCCTGACCTCAACCCGATTGAGATGCTGTGGCATGACCTCAAGAAAGCGATTCACACCAGACATCCCAAGAATATTGCTGAACTGAAACAGTTCTGTAAAGAGGAATGGTCAAGAATTACTCCTGACCGTTGTGCACGTCTGATCTGCAACTACAGGAAACGTTTGGTTGAAGTTATTGCTGCCAAAGGAGGTTCAACCAGTTATTAAATCCAAGGGTTTACATACTTTTTCCACCTGCACTGTCAATGTTTACATGGTGTGTTCAATAAAAACATGTTAACAATTTATTCTTTGTGTGTTATTAGTTTAAGCAGACTGTGATTGTCTATTGTTGTGACTTAGATGATGATCAGATCACATTTTATGACCAATTCGTGCAGAAATCCATATCATTCCAAAGGGTTCACATACTTGTTCTTGCAACTGTAGCTCATCTAATGATTTACTCAAACTTTGATTGGTAATCATTTCTAATGGAGAGATGTCAAGGGTAGGGGTAGAATTAGTTGATGCAGAGCTATCCAGTACACAGGGTGAAAAATATCTTCGTTGCTCTAGGGGTTTATCTGTTGTATCTGTTTTTAGGGAATAAAAGCATTCATAGAATAATTGTTATCTTTATCGAGCTTGTCAGTTGTCTTTTTAGGAGGCATGTTTTCTAAATCTCTAATTTAAACATTTGCTCACATACATTCAGTTCAATCTAGATGTAATGTAAACAGATCACATCAAAAATACCCTGAAAATGTTTTTTTGTCTTTCCCCCTCTTAAATTCTGCAATATACACCCTTTTTTTTTCTTTTCCCTTTTTTGCTTTCTTATCTCTCCCCCATCCCCCACACACTTTTTTCTTTCCCCCCCCCAAAAATAATATGTAGAAAAAGCCAATGGCTTAGAATATATACCTGAAACGATCTCAAATCGCATCAAAGGTAGCTTTAAGTATAGTAATTAGTCAGTTCGTAATATGATCTTCTTAAAAAGTTACTGAATATGCTGACAGCCTATATAGTGTCTTAAGTCTCTTGTTTTTAAGATTTTAAAGTGCAACTTGAGATGCAAAAGGAAAGAACCATACAGCTGAAAGTTCTAATATTTAAATCGTGCCCACAGATTCGTCCAGAGAGTTGTTAGTAAATAAAAAAAATAGTTATATGTAAATGCAAATCATTCCGTTTTGATAGGTGTATGTATTTTGCAGGTTACCAGATCTTGCAGAGTAGATAAATTAATCCAAAGTGGTCATTTTCTAGGAAACTTTTCTTGTAGGTCAGCACCCTTGGATTTAAGATTCAAAGACCTTGAAATAGGCTTCTATCTTCCCTTGATGTTTTCCTTGGTGTAGCTCAGCGATCTCAGTATTCAGGTAATAAATGATTACTTGCTGTTCAACTGGTATTCGGTAGCTCGTTTTCCACAGGTCGTATAATACTAAACTCCAAATTAATTGCCAAGGCTACTTCTCGTAGGACCCGGTGCATTGAGACCAGCCACGTGCAGTTGCTCTGTGCAGGTTTCTCGATACTGCTTTCGGACTTAAGAACTGCCTTTCACCGTAAGGTTACCAGCCCTGCTCCAGTCATCAGGTTCAAGTTTAGGTAGAGAGACGGTTATAGAAATAAACATGGAAAACCGCTCAGATTGTCTTTTCCTCAGCGTCTTTTCTTCAGCGTCTCTCTTCAGCTTCTCTCCTTTGTCTCTCTGTCTCGCCAGCTGTCTCCGCCTCCATTCCTCCTATCCATTGCGTCGGCCGGTGGGCGAGACTGATCTCACCCACCGGCCGAGGGGACTAATGCGCATGCGCGCCAATGGCGCGCATGCGCATTACATCTCCCCATAGGAAAGCATTGAAAAATTATTTCAATGCTTTCCTATGGGGTTTTGAGCGACGCTCTAGCACAGGTTTCCTGTGCTAGAAACCAGGAAGTTCCCTCTAGTGGCTGTCTAATAGACAACCACTAGAGGTGGAGTTAACCCTGCAAGGTAATTATTGCAGTTTATAAAAAACTGCAATAATTACACTTGCAGGGTTAAGAGTAGTGGGAGTTGGCACCCAGACCACTCCAATGAGCAGAAGAGGTCTGGGTGCCTAGAGTGTCCCTTTAATTGCACATGAATCTAAAAGTTAACTTTGTAATCCCCTTTGTAATCCCCTTAACTTTCGCACCTTTTGTCCCTCCAAGAGATACCATTTTTTATTAGTATATCTACTTTTATCTATTTCAAGCCTATTATTGTCTCTATTCAGTTGTCATTCTAAACCTGTTTCTTCTCTTAATCCACCCACACCCTTGCACAGTCATTTGCATATTATATTCCTTCTGTTACTTTTGCTCAAAATAGTGTATTCAGAAATCTGGAGTTAAGCAAATTGCATTTTTTTTTTTTTTTTAGAGTTCTCTTGTTGATTAACTGTAATTCATATTTAGTGAATAAACCCCATTCTCTTATTTCAATGTGGTTTACTCTAATATTCTCTCTCTCTCTCTATTCTCAGCAGTGCTGTACAGTCATGGGTCCCAGTATATCCCTTAAACGCAGTTAGCAACAGTGGTGGGGATAAGAAGGCAAACCGGGACAGCCATTCATATTTTTTTAATGTAGGAATTCAAGGAAAGTTGAAGTAAGAATTGTGGGTGACACTCTGTCAGCACCTTTTAGTTTTTGCCAGGATGATAAAAGAAAAGAGTACTGGGTGAGAGGTTGCCATTATGAAGTGATGATGTGCTGAGGGGCTATGATGAAGCTGCTCACTGCTCATTCCCCACCCCCTCCAGTCACAGAGAGCAGGTCCTGGTCAGAAAGGGCAGACGATCCTCTACCGCTGTCCGTGAGGTCACTCTACAGAGAATGACTGGTGGGAGGTGGGATCTCACAGTCCTGCATGTCACCTGGAAATTAAGCCAGCCCCCTGGGCTTATGTGCAGTGAGGCGACAGCCTGTGCTGCCTTTTGATTGCTCCAGCCCTGGCTCCCAATGGCCAGATTAAACTGCATTTGGATGGCTCTGATGAGAGATGTTGGGATGTATAGTTACTCCAACCATAAAATAGTGGTTACTCCAACCAAAAATAGTGTTTTAAGAAAACTCTGGTTATGGTTAGAGTAACCCTACCTAGCCTGGTCTGTAACCCCTTGACTTAAAAATAACAGAATACAAAAAAGAAAACACATCACATCAGCGATGACGTTAAATTCTCCCTCAGCCTGATCTTCCTTTGCTGACATCATTCCCCCTTGCCGGAGGGATATCGGAATCAGGGATGCTCGGCTTAGGGAAATACCTAGGGGGCTTGGAGGGCTTCCACAGAATTTAAATTGAGTTCCAAGCTGGCTAATGATGCCCAATGACACTGACAAAGGTGGAGTCACAGCAGCAAAGGGATTAATGTCTGTGTGTGTAGTGGTTCAAACTGAAATGCTGCATAAATAGACTGCAGATACCATGAACCCTTCAAATCACTGAAGTGGTCATGGTGCTCGGTGTAACCCTTTAAAGGGTTACTCCAGGCGTCATAACCACTACCAGTTAATTTTATTGATGAAAAATGTTCATCATAGTTTTTGCAAAAATCATGTTTTTAGTGAAAACTGTATAATAACAAAAAAAACAAAAAAAAAACAAAGTGATTATGACGAAAACTATAATCAAAATTAATAAAATTTTTGTTAATGAATGAAAATTATAGGAAAATGTTACGAATATCAAATGCAGCTTGTTATAATCAATGCATATCTAATTACTGGTCTTTTGAGACAAAGTAAGGTCATATAATTGTTTCTTTTTTGAGACTTGGTTTTAATAAAGTCATGCTATATCACAATAGTTAAATCTGTGTCTGTATTGCATGTTTAAACCTTAATACCATACATAATAAAAGCTTAATAGGATGTTTACTCTGACACAAATTTAAACCGATTAGATTTTAGGTTTAAATTCATGGTGGAGTAAATATTTAGCTATCCTAAGATTTTTCATTGACTAAATCTACTGCAGATTTAGTCAGTGAAAATCTTAGGATATTTAGTCTCCTAAAACTAAACAAAAACTAAACAATTCAGATGACTAAGGTATGACTAAAATTAAATGGAATTCAAGTCTAAAGACTATGACTATAAATACATCGAAATTTGCTGGCAAAATGAACACTGACCACCACAGTCAGCTGCAGTGATTATGATGCTAGAAGTACTATATCCCAATAAGTAATGGGGCAAACCATTTTGAAGGAGTTTGCCTCCTTGCAGGGTCCCAGGAGCCTCCATGGGCAGAGGTCAAACCGCAGAGCTTCAGAAGATGTATGTCTATCCTGCTGTCCATTCATTGGCTGACAGCATCAGCTGAGCCCGTTATAATGGTATAATGCTAGGCCTTCTCTGGCACCATCCTCAATAATGAATAAGAGGTGGTCATGGTGCTTAATGTAATTCTTTAATGCTTTGTTGTTGTGTGTTGTTATGATGGTGATGTCTACTGTTAGAAAAAAGGTTATTATGATGATGCAAACCTTGACTGGGGATGATGTCATTCTACTTAATATAGTTGATATGTGAAATTTATTTTGAATGTTTCTGTTAGAATTTGAGTTTGTTTGTTTTATAGCATGTCTATTTTCTGACGTAAGCAACAAGCTGTCGTGTGAGGTTTCCATTTTTTTTATTCCCATATATTGTTTATCTGAAACATTCCGTAGCTAGTGCTGCCAAGGAGGTCAGAATGAATGCAGGAAATCTGTTGTGTACCGATGTAATTATTAAACAATGATAAAGATAGCCTTATTTGTATATCTTGCATTTACCAGGAGCTAGCTTGGCTGGAGGTGTGAAAATGAAACGTAATGGAAATATGAATATTATTTAAAGTGGGAGTTTTTTTTAGAAGAAAAGAAAATAAATCACATGACTGAGGTATATGAATTCTTATTAAAGTAACACTACAGGCTTGAACGGAACTCTTTTAAATATATTTAAAATATACAAAAACATATGCACAAAATGCAAATGTACAGGTTTAATGTCTTTTTGATTTCCTTTTTCATTGCTGTTGGTTATAAGGTAAACTGTGTAATATGTGTGTTTAACCACAAAACCAAATGTCTGTTCTCCCCTGCTACTCTTGCATAATACCTGGCGGTCTGATTATGTCAGTATTTTTGATAGTTAAAGAGGTACATTGTTTTGAATGTATATTGGTTGTTTCATATTGTAGACTTGCAATTCTTAGGAATAACTCACTTAAATCTGTCCAAACAAGAGTCTAGTAGACATCCCGGGTATGATAAAGTTAAAAACACGAAATCATAAATTATAATATAATAAATAATTATAATGTATCACAATGTATTCTGTGTATGTGTACTTTTTTATTTTCATTTCCCGCCTGGATCCCCAGGCGGCGCTCACAGAGAAAGGGAACCCGGAAGACGGTTGCTGGCATCGGGTGGAGGTCACTGCGGGAGGACACCAGGGGCTTGTAGGGACAAGGTAAGTAATACTACAGTGTAATCCCGAGCATGGCTCGGGGTTATCGCTTTTGGTACTGAAAATCAACCCCGAGCCACACTCGGGATTACCGCCAGGGAGGTTAATGGTGGTAGCTGTAAATAGTAGCTGCTGCTGTGTGGAAATATACCTCTTACAATTCTCTGGCAGATATATATAATGATAAAGCTGTCAAGTCTTTGTTCATATAACAAAGACATCTAATTTCTGTTAAATGTCCAAGTGCTTGTCCATGGCAAAGCCCACCAAGCAATACAATGCAGTAGAAGTAAGTAAATTACATTTATTTTTGGTGGTCTCATCGTCCCAGTAAACACGTAATAGTATAGCAAAGTGGAAGGGACAGTTTCTCTTCAAGCAACTAATGTTAAAAAAAAAACATCGGAGCTACCTGAAATGTGAATTATCTCCTGTATAGTATGGCCAAAGAGAACCTCAAGCTGATGGTGCCTTCAAGACAACTACTAACAATTAGACTGGACATGCATTTCACATTTTGTTATGGTATTATTCATGTCAGGGGGTTCATATGTATGGTTGGTTGGAGAGGGCAGTAGTCTGTGGGGTTAATATGTAGTTAAGAGAAGATTGGTAGGTGTGGTGGGGTTAATCTATGTTTGGGGGGTTAATAAGTAGGTGAGAGAAGGCAGGTAGCTGGAGGGTTAATGTGTAGGTAGGAGAGGGCAGATAGCTGGGGAGTAAATATGTAGGTAGGAGAGGGCAAGTCATTTGGGGCTCAATTTGTAGGTAAGAGATGGCAAGTAAATTGGGTGTAAATATGTAAGTAGGAGAGGGAAATTGGCTGGAAAGAGAAGATAGGTAGCTAGGCAGGTTAATATGTGGTGGTCTCTCTATTTGCAAATCCTCTCATTACAGTTCCCTCCCCTGCCACTCATTCCACTGTTCAGTTCTTCTAGGTACCACTTTTACTAGCTTATTTTAACACATGCATCATATCCATCAATCCCATCTCCCCTTTGCCACGCTGTTCTTCATCTTGCTTGTTTATAGCCCTTCTCATAGATTGTGAGTTTGTTTGATAGGCTGGATATTTCTTAAAGTAGATGAAATGGTCTAAAAGGAAGGAGAAAGTATTACTGGCTCTCCAGCACCACTGATACATTACAGGTGGAAGGTCTCATTAGGCTTTAGCAATCAAAACTCCATCAGATTCAGTCTACTGAACTGTCTACTGTCCACTTTCAAACTTTTATTCAAATTATCACTCATTTATACAGCTCATAAACAAATTGGGCGCACATTCACAGCTATGATCCAAATGTGTTTCATAAATGTAAATGCACATCAGAAAAATCTACATTGGCCCCACCTAGGCACCCATACAGTGCAACATATATAAAGGATAGTACAAAAGACAAAACAAATGAAGGTTGCGCCAAAGCTGACTATAGTTCAGCTAACTGTGAACAAAGTCCAAAATATAGTGGTAAATCTTAATAAAAAACCTTTTAAAAAGAGAGATACCAAAACAAAGTCTTTAGTAAAGCCTGATGGGACACCAACGGCCTATGTAGAGGAATATTCTCTGTATGGATCAAATGGAGACAGCTTCCCATGATCAGTATGCAAAGAGAGGAGACAATAATAGTGCAATACGTATAGTACAAAAGTTGGATAGAAGGAAGAAAGGGTCTATGGTAATCCTACTCGCATGTAGTAGAGCTAAACTAGCTCTAGTGTGGATGGTATACAGTGGTACAATCCCCGCTTGTAGGATACGTAGAGAGGTATTGGTCTTTTAATCCGTATGTGGAAGAAAAAGACAGATGATAGTGCAGTACGTCTAGTATAGATGGGTAAGTAATACAACAACAGGGTCTAATATAGTCCTACTCACGTGCAGTAGAGCTTGAACCAGCTCTAGTATGGATGGCATACAGCGGTATAATACCCACTTATAGGATACGTGTAGCATGGTAAGTATTGTACCAATATGTAGACTATAAGAGAGAAGAGGGACAAATAGTGCTCGCTGTATGAAATTATATATAAGGAGTATAAGTAATAAAATGTGTACTCACATATGATTGAGCAGGCGAACTGCTCAATGACTCAGGCGTAAGTGCTATAATCCCTATAATTCTTTGGAGTAATACTCAGCAGGAAGAATAAAATCAGGATACCAGTAGTAAAAAATAAAAATAGAATAAAAAAGTAAAACGGCACAATCAAAGTATGTAAAAGTAGCCAAAATACCTTTATTTGGAATACAGAATAAAATATCCACAACGCGTTTCACCTATGATGGCTTTCTCAAGTTGAGACAAAAAAGCATGCTTGGTAGGGTAGGGTTTATATAGGGGGACTGATTTTAAACAGTAAAAAGATTTGGCACCCAAATGACGTCATCAAAAATACAAAAAAATGTATGTATATATATGTAAATATATATATATATATATATATATATATATAATATATATTTATATATATATTTATATATATATATATATATATATATATATATATATATATATATATATATAGTAACATACAGTGTATCTTCCCCTAAATTTTGGTATTAAAACGAGGGCTGTAAATGGGGTAAAATCGTTATTTTTGGTCACGTGATCGATATCCATATTGGAAATCGGGCCGACCGCGTGACGTGCCGCTAAGGGTATCGGGAAATGTAGTAAGTAGGATGGGCGGCTAAATATGCTGGGCTAAGGGGAGGGAGTGTGTTGACAGAGGTAGA
Source organism: Pelobates fuscus (assembly GCF_036172605.1). Classification (NCBI taxonomy): domain Eukaryota; kingdom Metazoa; phylum Chordata; class Amphibia; order Anura; family Pelobatidae; genus Pelobates; species Pelobates fuscus. The sequence continues at coordinate 92,219,811 of NC_086325.1, read as the reverse complement.
AGGGGCTTGGTTCTCGGCCAGGGGTGTGGTTAAATGCAGCCGGCAGAGGAATAGATACAGCTAATCATGCTGAGAGGGTGGGAGAGAGGGATAAGCTATGGGCGGGGATTATGTTCGTGGTAAATAAAATATACAAAGTGGGGGCACAAAAAAAGCTGGCTGAATGGGCAAAATAAACCCAAATAAAATATAAAATGGGAGAAGGGGGAAGAGGGGGAATATAATGAAGGGATATAGATGTTACTGTGCAATCAGTACATATATTGTAGTGGATACATAAGGAGAAAGGGAAAGACACATATACATAAACCTTATATAAAAGGAAATAAATTAAAATAAATATGAATAAGAATAAATACAAAAATGACAGGTTACTGCAAATAAACATGTACATGGTACTTAAAAAAGGCTTATTAGTTCCATAAAAATTAATAGCATAAAAATTAAATATTAAATACATAATTGTTATTTAAGAGGTGATAAAGAATTATAAAAAATTGTAAAGGTCAAAATCTGCATTTAACCCTTCTGGGTTAAGTGTTTTTAAAAGGAAAACCAGTACATTTCTTTCTGACCTAAAATCTTTTTGTTATATCCACCTCTCCATGGGAGTTTGCATCTTTGTATCCCTATATATTTTAGGTATTTTTTTTTTTTTATGTATTAAAAAATGTTTTGACACAAAATGATTTGGATAGCCTTTAGCAATGTTGCAGCAATGTTCTGCCAGTCTGGTTGTTAGACATCGCGAGGTCATTCCCACATATTGTAAGCCGCATGGACATTCAAGTAAATATATAACTTATATATCTCACAATGAATTGCAGCTCACAATGTCTTTTATAGGGTATGATTTTTTTTTTCTTTGTGGATTGTAAAATGTGTAGTTTTTGTGTTAACCGCCCCCCACAATAAATACAATTAATTGTGACATAATGTGTATATGTGTGAATGTGTATATGTATGAATGTGGGTCTGGCAGCGAGTATGTGCTAGTGTGTGTCTGTCAGTGAGTGTGTGAGTGTGTGTGTGTCTGTCGATATGTGTAAAAACAGTGTGAGTGTGTGTCTGTCAGTAAGTGTGTCAAACCAAAACCTAGCCACCAGGAAGTGCCTCTAGTGGCTGCCTGATTGACAGCCACTAGAGGCAGTCTTAGTCCTGCAATGTAATCATTGAAGTTTCTCAAAAACTGCAATGATTTACATTGCAGGATTAAGTGGGCCAGGGACACTGCACCTTGATCACTTTAATGAGATGAAGTTGTCTGGATGCCTTACATGAAAAACTAGGACGCTAATTCCGAGTTTCTACGTAGGTTACTAATTAGTCTCTGATATTGACTAATAGCAGAGTTAGATCATTTGTCTATCGTGGCTGTTGTGGCCTATAATTTTCATTCCACTTGAGAAATATGATGCTGGAAGCAACATTGCTGGTTATTGAGGGCTAATGTGTTAGTGTGGGCCTTAGGATGTATTTTTTGTGTGCAACTGCCATCACCCAGGTAATACTTGTTCCATTATAAGCATATTATCATAACATTAATGATTCAGACTGGTGCAGAGCATATAAAGCAATGAACTCTGATAAAGAAAGCAAGAGAAAGCTTTTTTTATTTTATTTTATTTGTATTTATGTATACACATGAAGACCGTCAAAAAAAGAATAATGATTTTAACAGAATGCCTAGGGAAATAGAGGATGGTAGGACAAACATTTCTGAAATACTGATTATGATTTACATATTATTTTACTAATGGTATCCAAGATAATGAAACAGGAATTTGTATAAAGTGGGCTTATTTACATAAAACAATTAGCTGTGAATTATGGAAACATTGCCGTTAAATCTTACATGTTAGCAATATATTAGCAAAAGTAAATCCCATAATATTAACATTCTATCTATTTTTAGAAAAAAATATTAAGACATTCTAAAGCATTTCTTATTTATCTAATAAAGAACGCATTAATGCACATTCCTGATAATCAGGATATATAATAATTTTAGCAAATTGGATGTATGTGTACCCATATCCCTTTGGACCTAAAGATGGGTTATGCCTTTAAAAGATTGCCACACACAGACAAAATTAAGCATTAACACACCTAATTGGCCACACATACATAGCTAGAAATGCACATGCACACATAACTTACAAAACTGCATACAAACATACTCACACACACTCGTATATAGACTCACCGTGGCACATAGACACACACTAACATAAATATGAGAGCAGATTTTTTGAAGCTGGAGTGTTAATTTGAACATTCTTTCGATATCAATATATATTACATTCAAAATCCTAGCACTTATCTTAAAGAAGTAATCAACGTTACCCTGACTTTCAAAACCCTACAATCTTTGTTTGTTCCGTCCACCCAGCCTAAAATCAGCCTCAAATCAGCACTAATTTAAAGAATTAGTACTACCCATTTCTTACAGAATTCCCTTCCTTACTGCGTAGAACGTACTTATGCTAGAGTAATATGGGGCATGTTGACGCTATATAAATTAGAATTATTAGCTACGAATTATATACACATGAAATTTTTTTTAAAAACAGTAAAGAATTTGAAATGTCATGCCAGGTAAATTAATCAGGAATACTGTACACAATATGACTAGGCCATATGCGAATAGTGATGTTAATCTTAGAGACACTTTATTAATTGTATAAATAAATGACATTCCAACAAAATATTAATCACATTACGTATCGTTACACACTGTTTTGGTCCTAGGTTAAAGACTATGGGAAGCTGATTTTGTTACTGTGCTTAAAGTCTTTATCACCCTAAAGACCAAACAAAGGTTGATGCTGACTTTACCAACTGAACCTTGTAGACCCCGTCACATAGCCTACTTAATTGGTCTCTGCAAAAGAATCTGCAGCAGCATAGTACTTTTCAAGCCTGTCATAGTAAAAATATTATATAGAGGATACAATAAAGTCAAAGTGAAGCAACAATGTAATTAAATTACCTAATTTAATAATACATTCATATGTGCACACTAGTCATCACTAACCATTACTTCATCCATGAACATAACTATTCATGACCTTGAAATTCTCTATTAGGATTCAATGCCCAGGAGATGAATAGCTGATAACAGCCAAAACATTAACCATCCAGCGACAGATAATCGTGATATATTTGACAAATGACTGCAGGAGCTGGGTATACACCTGAAAAAAAGTGATTTTGGAGTTCTTTAGAGGGAGAGCTGCTGCTCCTGTGACTAAGGCCTACTTGGCCAGTGAGCAGGGTGGACGGCAGCCCCCCTGCTCCTTTGCCCAGGGAAATCACACAGGCTCTACAACACTACATCTTGCTGGCCCCGTTACCTCCCCCTTTTGACCGGTGGGGGGTTTTCCGGTCCCCACTGGGGGAAGCTGCCGCACTTACCTGCATCTGCAACGGAAAATATCTGTACACAGAGGCACTTAGGCCTGCTTTACAAAATGACGGTGCAACAACATGTAGCTGGCTTAACCCCGCAACTAGCCACTGACTTCACTTCGGGAACCTCAGGCTGGCAGAATTGAGTTTTACTCCAGTCACTGTGCGGCAGAAGCGCCTTTCTAGGCCGGGAACAAAACGGGGTGGATGCCCCCCCACAATGATGATTCTGTCCAGGGTCCATACCTCTGTGGTGGGTGTGAGCGAGTGGCAATTCTGGAAGCTCAGATTAGAGATCTGGAGAGGCAAATTGTAACACTGAGGGAGATTGACAATCTTGAGAGTAGTCTGCTGCTCACTGAGCAGAGTTTAGTGGGGACAGGCAGTGGAGCGGGAGGAGATAAGACAGATGGGGAACAGGCACGTAGCTGGGTGACAGTGGGGAGAGGAAGCAGGGGGGAGGGAAGAGAAAAGGTTTAGCTAGTCCTGATCTCATGCAGCCTAACAGATTTGCCCCTTTGAGTGAAGATGTTGGGAGCATCAGCTCAGGAGTAGCTGTACAGCCGTGGGAACAGCCCCTCTAGTACGGGTGAGGTTGAGAGGGTAAGGAAGTCTAGACAGGTTGTGGTGGTAGGGGACTCTATTATTAAGAGAGTAGATAGGGTAATCTGCCACTCTGATCGACTCAACCGGACAGTTTGCTGTCTCCCGGGTGCTCGGGTCTGGCATGTTGCCGACAGAGTGGAGGGATTATTGGGAGGGGCTGGAGATGACCCAGCTGTCATGGTCCATATTGGTACCAATGACAAAGTCAGAGGAAAATGGAATGTCCTAAAGAATGAGTTCAGGGAACTAGGAAGTAAGCTAAAGAAAAGGACCTCCAAGGTAATTTTTTCAGAAATATTACCTGTGCCACGCGCTACAGCAGAAAGGCAGCCGGAGATTAGAGAGGTCAATGCATGGCTAAAGTCTTGGTGCAGGAAAGAGGGTTTTGAGTTTTTAGAGCACTGGGACGATTTTGCGCTTGGGTACAACCTGTATAGTCATGATGGATTGCACCTAAACGGAAGAGGTTCTGCAGTGCTGGGGGATAGGATGGCTAGAAGGTTGGAGGAGATTTTAAACTAGTGGTAGGAGGGGGGAGGGTCAAAGCAATCTAGAAAATGGAGATAGGCTGGAAAGGAGATGGGCTTTAGCTCAGAACAAAGGGGGTGGAGATGGGGGGAGGGAAAAGCTGACGGGGGATATGATAACGTTATACAAATATACTCGGGGCCAGTACAAACCTTTATCTGGAAATCTATTCATAAACAGGGCTATACATAGGACACGAGGTCACACATTTAGGCTGGAAGAAAGGAGATTTCATCTAAGGCAAAGAAAAGGTTTTTATACAGTAAGAGCAATAAGGATATGGAATTCTCTGCCTGAAGAGGTGGTTTTGTCAGAGTCACTACAGATGTTTAAACTGCAATTGGATAAATACTTACAAAAACATAACATACAGGATATAATTTCTAATTAGTGGGGTAATAGCTGCTTGATCCAAGGAGACATCTGACTGCTATTTTGGGGTCAAAAAGGAATTTTTTCCTAGTTTGTGGCAAAATTGGAAGCGCTTCAGACTAGGTTTTTTGCCTTCTTTTGGATCAACAGCAAAAACATATGTGAGGAAGGCTGAACTTGATGGACGCAAGTCTCTTTTCAGCTATGTAACTATGTAATGCCCACACCCACAGAGGGTATTGAGACAGAGGCATCAGCAACGTTCGAAGCCGTGGAAAAAGGCCCCAAACTTTGTTAATGTCTGGGACAGCAAAGCTGGAGTGCAGGTTCATCTGAACTTCAGGGGCTGGCGTGATTCCGGGGTTCTCATGGGGCTCCTGTGAACAGATCAACACCTGTTTATTATACCCTCTTTATTTCTCTTTATTTCTTTGTACCTGCCTGTGCCACTGATTCTCAGCCAAATTACTTTTATACCAACTTATTGAGATGCAGGGCCCCCAAGTGCCTTATATATACCCAGTCGTGTTAATCGTTACTCTAATATGCCTACATTTACCTATGTTTTTTCAAGCTGGATAAGCTGGAGTTTAATTTGTACCTAGACATGTATGCCCAGCATGAATCCTTTTATTCTTACTTTAAAATTGTGCAGTTTATCGTGACATTTTAAGCTTTAGCTATATGCCTGTTTTTCTCTCGTTCTGTTTTTACATCATATGTCATTGCCACTCTATGTCTGTACCACTGCACTGCAAAACACGCGTGTTAAACTCTCTAAAAAAAAAAAGTGCAAGTCTCTTGACATGTCCTGTTTGATATATACAATGACTATGATAAGTCAGTAATAGTTTGTATGTCTATCTATGCACTGCAAAAATAAAGAATTATAATAAAAATAAAAAGCTGGAACAAACCGGAATTCATTTTCTAAGGCATATACTTTAACATGGTTTGCTAAAACTTTGAACATCAACTTGTAAATACATATTTAGTTATATGTGGTGCTGGTCCATGCCGTTGTTTTTCTCACCTTGACTACCTCAATCCCCTTCTCAGTGGTCTTATGTGTTCCCTGATTGCACTGCTGCAATCTATAATGAATGCGTGGGTGATGCTCATCTTCATGTCTGCCCACACCTACCACGCCTACCCCCTCTGTCAGTCCCTACATTGGCTTCCAGTTAGATATAGGGCTCAATTTAAGATTCTGGCGCTTGCTTACAAGTCCCTACATAATGCTGCTCCAACCTACCTATCCTCCCTAACACACAAGTATGTCCCGTCAAGGCCCCTACGCTCTGCCGAAGACCTACGCCTATCCTCTGTCAGTACTCCCACATCTGATGCTCGCCTCCAAGACTTCTCCAGAGCTGCACTTCTTCTGTGGAACTCCCTTCTCTGTTAGACTTTCACTCAGTCTCCACTCCTTCAAACAATCTTTGAAAAACACACTTTTTCAGGAAAGCATATAATTTAAACTGTTAGCTGGTTTTCAGACCCCCCCTCCCCCCCATGACTCCTCTCCTGCTACTGTCAAAAATAGTTCTCATTGAATACTCTTCTAGCAACCTATTTAATTACCCCTACTTCTCAGTGAATACTTTTCTAGCAACCCATTTCATTACCCCTACTTATACCTTTTGTGTCACTATACCCCACTCCCTCTAGCTTGTAAGCTCATTAAGCAGGGCCCTTAACCCCTCTGTTCCTGTGCGTCCATTTGTTTGGTTACAAATATATGTCTGTTAGTCCACCCATTGTACAGCGCTACAGAATCTGATGGCGCTATATAAATAATAAAATAATAATTGTTTCAACTGTTTACACTGTTGAATATTATGTTTGTTTTCTATGTATGTGTCATATAATGAGAAAAGCTGATAACAGTTGTTTGCGGTAACGGAGTGCTGTACACCCTGATACCATTTTCTAGAGCTTTGCCTTTACTACTGTTTCTGCATTTATATTGCATTTTGTGTGTGGTTTTTTTAGTAATCGATACAATTTTATCTCTTCTGTTTCTGCTTTATGAAAAACATCTTATTAAACACTTTCTATTTCTAGATTGATCGATCACAGACAGAGGATATTTTTTGTTTTAAACCACTGGTTTAAACATATATTTTTCATGAATTGATATGTGTGTTATTTCCTATGAAATATCTGCTAAATAAATGGACACCTAATAGTTTGTATGCTTTAGCAAGAGATTAGTAGTAAGATCAAATAACAAACTAAACCTGCGGAACCCACACACACACGAGTCTGTATGTGTGTATGTAAAGGTCTGTGTATAATATTACAGAATTACTGAAACTGCAATGCACTGCGTGACACAAAACTGGGTTTTCCCAAACCATGGCAAGAGTGACCTTTTGGTTCTGTTAACCGTGTTATCACGTTCAGGGTTATTCACTAAAGTAAGAATTGTAGTAAAAGAAAACCTCCAAGATAATTGTGTTTTAAATTTGCCTATGTTGGTATTAAATGTGAAAGTCACTTTGTATTTTCTTTGAATTCTTAGCAGTTCTCACGTTAGTTTCCCTCTTCAATATAATAGTAATAATAATAATAATATTTTTATGTATTTTGCAGTTTAACCCCTTAAAACCGCGTTGTGAACCTGGCATTTGCGCTATATGTCTGTCCAACCGTAATTCACCTCTTTCATATTAAATGCACCCCCCTTATTATATATCATTTTATTCAGGGGAAAGAGGGATTTCGTTTAATATCAAATATTTAGCTATGAAACATAATTTAATATGAAAAAAATGGAAGAAAATAAGATTTTTTTTATTTTTTAAGTTCTACATGACATTTTAACTGTCAATGTCATAATACTGTTTGCTTTTACTGCAATAAAATACACATATTTGTATTCAGCAAAGTCTCACGTGTAAAACAGTATCCCCTATGTACAGGTTTTATGGTGTTTTGGGAAGTTACAGGGTCAAATATAGCGTGTTACATTTGAAATTGAAATTCGCCAGATTGGTTACATTGCCTTTGAGACTGAATAGTAGCCCAAGAAATAAATTTACATCCATAATGGCATACCATTTGCAATAGTAGACGACCCAAGGTATTGCAAATGGGGTATGTCCAGTCTTTTTTAGTAGCCATTTGGTCACAAACACTGCCCAAAGTTAGCGTTAGTATTTGTTTGTGTGTGAAAAATGCAAAAGACGCCAATTTTGGCCAGTATTTGTGACTAAGTGGCTACTAAAAAAGACTGGACATACCCCATTTGCAATACCTTGGGTTGTCTACTATTGCAAATAGTATGCCATCATAGGGGTAATTTTCATTCTTGGGCTACCATAGGGTCATAAAGGCAACATAAGCAATCTGGCGAATTTTAATGTAAAAAAAATGAAACACAAGCCTTATATTTGACGCTGTAATTTTTGAAAACACCATAAAACCTGTACATGAGGGGTACTGTTGTACTCGGGAGACTTCGCTGAACAAAAATATTTGTGTTTCAAAACAGTAAAAAGTATTGCAGCAATAATATCGTCCGTGTAAGTGCTGTTTGTGCATGAAAAATGCAAAAAACGTCACTTTTACTGGCGATATCATCGTTGTAATACATTTTACTGTTTTGAAACACTAATATTTGTGTTCAGCGAAGTCTCCCAAGTAAAACAGTACCCCCCCATGTGCAGGTTTTATGGTGTCTTGGAAAGTTATAGGGTTAAATATAGTGCTAGCAAATTAAATTCCCTATACTTTCGGCATGGGTTGTCAGGCAGGTCCCGCTAATTGTAATTAATTAGGATACCTAATTATGTAAAATTATTACATAAATATATGTGTAGAATTAATATATGTATATATATATACATATGTGTATAAATACGTATATATATATATAATTTTTTAAAAATATTTTTATTTATATATAGGTATATATATAGTGATATATACGTATATATTTATGTATATAGATATATATATTATTTCGTTCTACGTGTATTTTGATATAAATATATATATATATTAATATCACAATACAGTTAGAACGAAATAAAACACATCTATATATTTTTTAATATTTTATTTTTAATTATTTTTTTTACGTATTTACATATTTTTTATATTATATATAAATATATATATAACAATAATTATATATATTTAATCAGTATCAGTCTACGTGTCATTTTATATTAATATATAATTATATATATATTAATATTAAAATACACCTAGACGGTGTATGTGTGTGTGTATATATGATCTAAGTATATTTTTTATTTTTTTTACACTTATTTTAGTTAATTTGAATTTGATTTCAGCCAGCAGGGGGACTGTCATTACAGTTAGTCCCCCTGCTGGCATTGCTGCAGCCAGCTATACCGGCCATGTGATTGTGAGGTCCTCGCAAGGACCTCACTCTCACACGGCCCGGGGGGGCTGAAGAGAGCAGACGTGCCGCGGGGGGCTCCCTGGGAGTCCCCCCAACCGCGATCGCCGGCGTGGGATCGCCGGCGACCGGGTAAGTTACAAAAAAACGGAGGGCGTACTATTACGTCCTGCGGCGTTTAGAGCCGCTTTTAAAAGGACGTAATAGTACGCCCTCCGGTCTTAAGGGGTTAAAATCTTGTCTATAAATCCATACTCCCCTTCGTTTATACTCTGATTACCAGCCTCTAGTGGAACAAATATCTCTGTCAGAAGCCACTGAGATACACTGAACATGAAAACCACTAACAGGTGATGTGAGTAACATTGATTGTATCATAAATGGCACCTGTGAAGGGGTGGGATACATTAGCTGACTAAAAATGGGCAAGTAAAAAGATCAGAGTGGCTTTGACAAGGGATAAACAGTGATGGCTAGACGACTGGGTCAGAGCAAGTATGGCAAGTATAGTGGGGTGTTTCCGGTATGCAGTGGTTAGTACCTACCAAATGTGGTACAAGAGTTGACAACTGGTGAACCTGTGTGGTTGGTGACCTAAAGAAAACGATTTACTGACAGACACCTGGAATGACAGACACACACACAAACACTGACATGAAAACACTCACAGACACAAACACACTGACAGACATATATGAACACATTATGACATACACCCATTCTCTCACACACTAACAAAATATTTTTTATTTTTTACACTCAAATATACACACACACACGCACACACAAAGATTCATAGATACAAATACACATACAGACACACACACAACAGATAAACACACACTGTCATTAATACACACACACAAATACATATTTTTTGCCACCCTCCTGTTTCCTACCATTTGGGCGCAGGCTGGTTTCTCCTTGGTCCAGTGGGACTTGGCAGGAACAGGTGACAGTGGGGCTGGCTGCGGCTGATGGGAGTGGGCTGCCACTGGTAAAAACTCTCCCCTCTTCCTGTATCTCTGTGCAGCTGTATGCGCGTAAGTGAAGGAAACTGCAATTGCTTCCTCTCAGCGCTGAGGTTGCGCATGGGAATGGGTGGGCAGCTGGCTGTGCAGAATGGGGGAAGGCAGGAGTCCCACTCTAAGAGAATGGGGGCGGGCAGCAAGGTATTTGAAAATTCTTAATTATTTCTTTTGTCACATCTACTGTATGTGAGAAAATTGCATTTTTTGCTTTTATACGAATATTTCAGACCCTGCGTGAAATATTGCAAGAAAATGGACACTGCATACTGTCTAAATTTCATTAAAATTGTTATTACGAATGAACAAGTGAGAAATAAAAATTGTGAACATTTTTTTAATTTACATTTTTAAGATTGTCTGCAAAGTAATCTATACACACAGTAGCTGTTTTATGATATTTTTATATGCTACCTTTGCATCCCTTGCTTCAAATGAATGTTACTAATATTGTTCAATCAAAAAGTGCTCAGTTGTAAAATGGTTAATAACCCTGTTTTATTTTTGTTTCTTTCTCTTTCTATACATGGATGAATGGATTAAGGTTAGGTTAGACTTTTTAGTGTATATGGTTTCTAAAAATGTTTTGCCATGCCTGATATAAATGCATATTTGTTTATTAATTATGTGTATTTTTACATTAAAAGTAGAGGTTCGTGCTTTCAAAATGATAACAAAATCAATACGACAAAATACATTTTTTTACCCTTCAGTGGGAATGTTTTTACCAGCTTAAGAAGTTAAAGATGAGCCATCAGATCTCTTTTTTAAAACATCTTCTAATTTAATTCATCTTGGCAAGCGTGAGATATTTGGCTTTGGCAATTATCAAGTAAAAGTGCATATAAACTCATCTTACCTCTACTAAGTGCAAAAAATGAATGTAGTCCTTTTATCATGAAAATCATTTTTTTTCTGAAATTCCAAATACTAAAAACTTGTGAGCCGGTAACAATGTTAAGGTCTCTGCTAAGGCTTAACCCCTTAAGGACCAAACTTCTGGAATAAAAGGGAATCATGACATGTCACACATGTCATGTGTCCTTAAGGGGTTAAGACCCACAAGTGTCATGGCCTTCTTTAATATTAATTGGACCCTGTGCAAGAATTTGCTTGGGCCCTCTGGACCCTGCCTTCCCCGACATGCAATCATGCCTTCTGCCCCAACCCAGTTGTGTAACTAATGTAAAGAGGGTTCTGGTGCAAGAAATAATTTTGAGCCCCCCCTCTAGCACAAGAGTGGTGAAAAGATATACCCCAATCTGTCATGCAATTCCAACTATGCTATGCCAGCTGGGGATCTACCATTTGCAGGGTTGTATTTGTGAGCAGTGTTTGAGCATTTGAATACAAGCATGTTTTTGTATAGCACCTGTGTGTGCATGTAGGGTTGTATTTGTATGTACCTTTGGAATGCAGTGGTTTTACTTGTGTGTAGTGTTTGTATTTAAATTCAGGTGAGTGTGTATTTGTATCTATTGTTGGCTTTCAAATGCAGGTGTGCTTTTGTGTGTAGAGTTGGTGTTTGTGTATAATTTTTAGCATTTTATTACAGGGGTCTGTTTGTTTGTAATGTTTTCATTTGCATGCAGGGGTGTTTGGATGTGGTGCTGTCTTTTAAATGTGGGTGTACAAATATGTGTAGTATTGGTGTTTGAGTGAAGGGGTGTGTTTGTATATAATTTGGGAGTTTGAATTCAGGGGTGTGTTTGTATGTAATGTTAGTGTTTTCAGGGGTGTGTTTGCATATTGTGTTTTATTGCTGGGATGTATGCGCATACATACTTAGTAAAAAAAACAAAGAAAAACAAGTTTCTGCATACATACTTAGACAGATATATATATACATTGATACACAGATTTATCCATCTTTTATATATACACACCTTGACACACAGATGCACACACAGATATACACACTGACACATACATACACACACACACTCAGATGCACACAGTGACCTATACACACTCCTTGACAAACAGGTACACACACACTGAGACATCCACACATACAGTGACACACAGATAAACACACACACAGACACGTACACACACAGATACACACAATCTCTCTCCCCCATGCTGCCTGTGTGCGCTGCCTCCGTCTCTTCCCTCCTGCACGGCACTCTATATAACGCTGGGAGGAAATGACCGACTGTCAAATTCTCTCAACCAGCCAGTACTACAGGGGCCCGGTTGCACTCTTAAAGGGCCTCTGTTCAGCGCTACTCATAGTGCAGCCCTAACTGCATGAGCCAAAAGATGCTCCCCTCAGTTGTTGCAGGACAGCAGCCCCACTTGCCTCACGTTAAAGATGGCGCTGGGTCAAGTAATGGTGACATTTCCTTAAATCTTCTGAATAATTTCATGTGTTCTGTTAGAGTCTCGGGTAGAAGTTGAGACCCCTAAACCTAAGATTACCATAATATTGTATTATCAATAACATGTATAACTGAATTGTTTCAACTGGTTTAAATACCATTCCATTGTCTTCGAAAGATTTTCTTCTTGTTTGTACATATCCGTGTTAAAGTAAACATTTGATGATGTGTTAATTTGATTTATTTCAAGAGATATATTGATTTTGAAACCATTCTAGGGACTCATCATGTTTCTTTTTTTGCTTGCCATAAATGAAAGCAATTATGTGCGTTTATGTTGCTATCCAGAAAATATCCCTGGGTCATTAAGCTTTTTTTTCAGACTTTAATTATGGTATTTTCATTATTATTATTATTATTATGATATTTATATAGCGCCGTCAAATTCCGCAGTGCTTTACAATGGGTGGATGAACAGACATGTAGTTGTAACCAGACAAGTTGGACACACAGGAACAGAGGGGTTGAGGGCCCTGCTCAATGAGCTTACATGCTAGAGAGAGTGGGGTAAAATGACACAAAAAGGTAATGATAGTATCAGACTAGTGACAGTTGCAGAAGAGGAATCAGTCGGGAGCTATTAACAGTTTAATTGACACGCTTTTATGAAGAAGTGAGTTTTCAACGATTTTCTGAAGGAGTGGAGACTGGTTGAGCATCTAACGGAGGAGGGAGGCGAGTTCCACAGGAACAGTGCAGCCCTCGAGAAATCATGAAGGCGAGTATCAGAGGTGGAAGTACGGACAGAAGATAGACGTAAGTCTTCAGCAGATCGTAAGGGCCTAGACGGGACATACTTGTGTATAAGGGAGGATAGATAGGTGGGAGCAGCATTATGTAGAGATTTGAAAGCAAGAACCAGAATTTTAAATTGAGCTCTATATTTTATAGGAAGCCAATGTAGGGACTGACAGAAGGGTGAGGCATGGGAGGTGCGGGCGGACAGGAAGATGAGCCTCGCCGGCGCATTCATTATCGACTGTAACGGCGCAAGTTGGGAGCACGTAAGACCACTGAGAAGCGGATTACAGTAGTCAAGGCGAGAAAGGACAGTGGAATGGACCAACACCTTAGTCACATCTGGCGTTAAGTAGGGGTGTATGCGCGCAATGTTTTTGAGATGGAAATGACAAGATTTGGCGATAGATTGGACATGAGGCTTGAAGGAGAGGTCGGAGTCAAAGAGAACACCTAGGCAGCGAGCCTGCGTGGTGGAGCTGATGGTAGCACCGTTGACCTGGAGGGAGACAGGCACAGGAGTAACAACACTTGAGGGAGAAAATACCAGAATTTCAGTTTTGGTCAAGTTTAGTTTAAGGAAGTGGGCAGCCATCCAGTTAGAAACAGCAGAGAGTCAGTCAGAGACACTAGTCAAGAGGGATGGGGAGAGATCAGGAGAGGACAGGTAGATTTGCGTGTCATCTGCATAGAAATGATATTGGAAGCCAAAAGGAGCTAATGAGTTTACTAAGGGAGGCAGTATAGATGGAGAACAGTAGGGGACCAAGGACTGAACCTTGGGGGACACCAACAGAGAGGAGTTGGAGAGAAGAAGCAGAGGCAGAGAAAGAAACACTGAAAGAGCGCTGGGAGAGGTAGGAGGAGCACCAGGAGAGAGCAATATCTTGTATACCGATATTGCGGAGGATGAGAAGAAGCTGTTGATGATCAACAGTGTCAAAAGCCGCAGACAGGTCAAGGAGAATTAGGATAGAGTAGTGACCACGAGATTTTGCAGCGAGTAGATCATTGCATACTTTGGTCAGTGCCGTTTCCACAGAGTGCTTAGCACGGAAACCAGACTGAAGCGGGTCTAGCAGAGAGTTGGACTCGAGGAAGTCTGTCAATCTCGCATACACAATTCTTTCAAGGATCTTGGATGCAAAAGGCAGTAACGAGATAGGACGATAGTTGGATGGGGAGTTAGGGTCAAGATTGGGCTTCTTTAGAATTGGGGTTACAGTTGCATGTTTGAAGGGGCGATGGAAATATACCAGAGGAGAGAGAAAGATTGAGAATTTTAGTGAGAGGTGGAGAAAGAGAAGAAGACAGAGTACGGATGAGATGCGAAGGAATTGGATCTAGGGAGCAGGTGGTGGGGCGGGAGGACTGGAGCAGAGCAGAAACCTCTTCCATTGTAGCGGATGCGAATGAACATAGAACAGCAGAGGGAGTGAAGTTAGGGGAAGTATTGTATGGGGAAGAAGAAAGATGAGAGATCTCTTCTCTGATTGTAGAGATCTTGTCAGTGAAGTGAGTTGCACAGTCTGAGGCTGTTAAGTTAGTAGGTGGAGGAGGAACAGCAGGGGAAGAAGAGAGTTAAATGTGTGAAATAGTCGTTTGGGTTCGCGGGAGAGTGTGGTTATGAGGGTATTGAAGTAATTAACTTTTGCAGAGGAAAGAGCTAAGCTGTAAGAGCTCAGCATAAATTTATAGTGGAGAAAGTCAGATGCACAGTGAGACTTTCTCCAACGGCGTTCAGCAGTTCTGGAGCATTTTTGGAGGTATCGAGTGAGCTTGGTGTGCCAGGGTTCTTGTTGGGGGCGCCTACGGCGTTTAAATGTACAAGGTGCCATAATGTCTAGTTGAGAGGAGAGGGTGGAATTGTAGAAGGAGGTTGGAGAACTAGGACAGGTGAGGTTTGAGATAGGTAAAAGGAGAGTTTGGAGATTAGTGGAGAAATGCTCTAGGTCAAGACATTGGAGGTTTCTGTGAGAGTGATGTTCAGACGGTGGTGTCAATTGGGTCTTAGGTATGCCAATGTCAAAAGTCAGCAGATGGTGGTCAGATAGAGGAAAAGGAATATTGGAGAGATTAGAGGCAGTACAGAGGTTGGTGAAGGCAAGATCAAGAGTGTTTCCCACTGTATGGGTTGCTAAATTGGACTATTGCGTAAGGCCAAAGGATGAGGTTACAGAGAGCAGACGAGAGGCATCAGTGCAATTGGGGTTGTTGATTGGGATATTGAAATCCCCAAGTATAAGGGAAGGAGTGCTAGATGAGAGGAAGTGGGGAAGCCAGGAAGAAAATTGCTCAATGAATAGTCTAGGATAACTGGGGGGGGGGGGGGGGGGCAGTAGATGATAGCAATTCTTAAAGGAGTGGGTTTAAATAGGCGGACAGTGTGAACTTCAAAAGAAGAAAAGGATAGGGCAGGTGGAGTTATGATTGGTTGAAAGGTACATTGAGGGGAGAGAAGGATGCCTACGCCGCCTCCTTTACAGTTGAGTCTGGGAGTGTGAGAGAATTGTAGCCCACCAAAACATAAAGAGGCAGGAGTAGCGCTATCAGAGGGGGACAGCCAGGTCTCTGTAAGTGCAACAGTGTGAGTGAGTTTGAGATGAAAAAGTTGTGTATGGTTGTTGATTTTAAATTACTGAGGATGGAGCGGGAATTCCAGAGTGCACAATGAATTTTGGTAAGTGAGGGTAAAGGGCAGGGTATTGTGATGAGGTTTGTGAGGTTTCTGGTTGTCTTAGTGTGTGTAGAGAAGGTGAAGAGCCCTGGATTGGGAGAGACATCACCAGCTGCTAGAAGTAGGAGGAGAGAAAGTGACAGGAGGTGTGAATGGGTTTTGTATGCATGGGGTCTAGGATGAGATTGATTGTGGGTCGGAGTGAAAGAGTTGAAATGAGTTTAAGGCATGAGATGAGAGAAGGGGGGAGTGTAGCAGAGAGGGGCATATGCAAGTGTGGATGAGGGGATGAGTGAAGTGGGTGTAAGTAGAGATTTGTATACTGAGGGAGACTGATGAAATAAAGAGGAGGAGCACTTTAGCATTAACCTAACATTGTTCTAAGTCTTCAAAAAATAATAAATACGCTTATAATAATTTAGTTTATATAGAAATTGCTATAATTTTCCACTGTGCTTTACAAAGGGTATTTTATAAACCTGACCCAAAACTATTTGGTGGGTGATCAACCTAAAAATGTATCTAAAAATGAATACATTTGTATTGCTAGCTAATTTGACTAACACCATACATTACTACATGTTATCCATATGTTCACCAAGGACTTTAAAAAATTTACATTACTCAACATGTTAATGGGGCGTTGTCAGCATTATGGCTGTAAAAGCATTATGGGAGATGTAGTCCACAACATCTGGATTGCCGAAAGTTGCCTATTCCTGCTCTGTGAGGTACTTTTGAAGTAGACAAGGAAGTTCTTTAAATATGTCCTCCATACCCACCGATAACATACATCCCAGCATTACAAAAGGGCAAAGAGAGACATTTCAATTTGGGAGGGTGTCTGGGGGTGTGGCCATGGGCAGGGCCACTTTGAGAAATTACTAATAACAATGTATGCAAAATGTAATTTAGAACAAGAACAATGTATTTTATTTACACAGACTGATTTCTAAACAAATTTATTGTTGTTTAAAGGGACACTATAGTCACCTGAACAACTTTAGCTTAATGAAGCAGTTTTGGTGTATAGAACATGCCCCTGCAGCCTCACTGCTCAATCCTCTGCCATTTAGGAGTTAAACATAGAAACATAGAAACATAGAAACATAGAATGTGACGGCAGATAAGAACCATTCGGCCCATCTAGTCTGCCCAGTTTTCTAAATACTTTCATTAGTCCCTGGCCTTATCTTATAGTTAGGATAGCCTTATGCCTATCCCACGCATGCTTAAACTCCTTTACTGTGTTAACCTCTACCACTTCAGCTGGAAGGCTATTCCATGCATCCACTACCCTCTCAGTAAAGTAATACTTCCTGATATTATTTTTAAACCTTTGTCCCTCTAATTTAAGACTATGTCCTCTTGTTGTGGTAGTTTTTCTTCTTTTAAATATAGTCTCCTCCTTTACTGTGTTGATTCCCTTTATGTATTTAAATGTTTCTATCATATCCCCCCTGTCTCGTCTTTCCTCCATGCTATACATGTTAAGATCCTTTAACCTTTCCTGGTAAGTTTTATCCTGCAATCCATGAACCAGTTTAGTAGCCCTTCTTTGAACTCTCTCTAAGGTATCAATATCCTTCTGAAGATAGGGTCTCCAGTACTGTGTACAGTACTCCAAGTGAGGTCTCACCAGTGTTCTGTACAATGGCATGAGCACTTCCCTCTTTCTACTGCTAATACCTCTCCCTATACAACCAAGCATTCTGCTAGCATTTCCTGCTGCTCTATTACATTGTCTGCCTACCTTTAAGTCATCAGAAATAATCACCCCTAAATCTCTTTCCTCAGATGTTGAGGTTAGGACTCTATCAAATATTCTGTACTCTGCCCTTGGGTTTTTACGTCCAAGATGCATTATCTTGCACTTATCCACATTAAATGTCAGTTGCCACAACACTGACCATTTTTCTAGTCTACCTAAATCATTTTCCATTTGGCTTATCCCTCCTGGAACATCAACCCTGTTACATATCTTAGTATCATCCGCAAAAAGAAATAAAATCCCTTTGTTTATGAACCCTAGTCACACCTCCCTGCATGTGACTTGCGCAGCCTTCCATAAACACTTCCTGTAAAGAGAGCCCTATTTATGCTTTCTTTATTGCAAGTTCTGTTTAATTAAAGGAACACTATAGTCACCTAAATTACTTTAGCTAAATAAAGCAGTTTTAGTGTATAGATCATTCCCCTGCAATTTCACTGCACAATTCACTGTCATTTAGGAGTTAAATCACTTTGTTTCTGCTTATGCAGAAGAGCAAGGCTCTTCCTCTTGCTAGCATTTTCAATCTCTCCCTTTCCTCTGGCACATTTCCCTCACCCTTCAAACATGCAACCGTAACCCCGATTCTGAAAAAGCCCAACTTTGATCCCAACTCCCCATCCAACTACCGCCCTATCTCTCTACTGCCATTATCCTCCAAGATCCTCGAGAGAGTTATGTACGCCAGATTGACTGACTTTCTCGAATCCAACTCTCTGCTTGACCCCCTTCAGTCTGGATTCCGCGCTGGTCACTCTGTCGAAACTGCTGTGGCCAAAGTATCCAACGATTTAATTGCTGCTAAATCTCACGGCCAATATTCTATCCTAATCCTCCTTGATCTTTCTGCCGCATTTGACACTGTTAATCATCAACAGCTTCTTCACATTCTTCATAACTTTGGTCTACGGGATACTGCTCTCCTGGTGCTCCTCCTATCTCTCCCAGCGCTCTTTCAGTGTTTCTTTCTCTGGTTCTGCCTCTTCTCCCCAACCCCTCTCTGTCGGCGTCCCCCAAGGTTCTGTCCTCGGCCCCCTATTGTTCTCTATCTATACTGCCTCCCTTGGTAAACTCATCAGCTCCTTTGGTTTCCAATATCATTTATACGCAGATGACACGCAAATCTACCTGTCCTCCCCTGATCTCTCTCTGCCCACCTTGACTCGTGTTTCTGACTGCCTCTCTGCTATTTCCAACTGGATGGCTGCTCACTTCCTTAAACTCAACCTGTCCAAAACAGAACTTCTAGTTTTTCCTCCCTCAAGGGCTGCTACTCCTGTGTCTGTCTCCATCCAAGTCAACGGCGCTACTATCACCTCTACCTCGCAGGCTCGCTGCCTAGGGGTTCTTTTCGATTCTGACCTCTTTTTTACTCCCCATGTCCAATCGATAGTCAAATCCTGTCGCTTCCAACTCAAGAACATAGCGCGCAACCGCCCATATCTAACGCCGGACGCGGCTAAGATACTGGTTCATGCTGTTGTTCTCTCTCGCCTCGACTACTGCAATCCCCTTCTCACCGGTCTTACATGTTCCCAGCTTGCACCGCTGCAATCTATAATGAACGCGGCTACGAGGCTTATTTTCCTGTCCGGTCGCACCTCCCACGCCTCCACGCTCTGTCAGTCCCTGCATTGGCTTCCAGTTAGATATAGGGCCCAATTCAAAATTCTGGCACTTGCTTACAAATCCCTACATAATGCTGCTCCAACATACCTATCCTCCCTCATACATAAGTATGTCCCGTCGAGACCCCTACGCCTATCCTCTGCCCGGATCCCCACCTCTGATGCTCGCCTTCAAGACTTCTCTAGGGCTGCACCCAGTGGCGTACTAAGGGGAAACGGGGGGGGGGGGGGGCGCCCCGGGTGCCACTGACTAGGTGGGTGCCATGACGGCCAGTGTCATGTGTCACCCCCCATCATTACGCTGCGGCGGCTGCGCACAGCCGCAGCACCTTTGCGGCCAGGCGGGACTTACTTCAAGGAGAAGGGTGAGGAGTGTTGCGGGCCGCGGCGTCGCGCAACGTGATAATGTCGTGCGCAGCGCCGTCAGCCCGCCTTCACGGATATTCAGTGCAAGGATCCAATATCCGGTGAGGCACCCAGTCGGTCAAGGCATCATCAAAATGTGAGTAGTCATTTTATGTGATGGGGCTAAATTAATTAAAGGGGGGGTGGATAATGGATTAATTAAAGAATTAAAGGGGAGGGAGGTTTAATTAAAGGGGTGAGGATTAATTAAGGGGGTGTATTAAGGGGGGTGTGGATTAATTAAGGGGGAGTGAGGATAAATTAAGGGGGTGTATTAAGGGGGGTGTGGATTAATTAAGGGGGGTGTATTAATTAAGGGGGGTGTATTAATTAATGGGGTGAGTATTAATTAAGGAGGGAGTGAGGATTAATTAAGGGGGTGTATTAATTAAGGAGGTGTTGATTAATTAAGGGGGGAGTGAGGATTAATTAAGGGAGTGTATTGATTAAGGGGGCTGTATTAATTAAGGGGGAAGTGAGGATTAATTAAGGGGGGTGTATTAATTTAGGGGGGTGTATTAATTAAGGGGGAGTGAGGAATAATTAAGGGTGGTGTATTAATAAGGGGGGGTGAGGATTAATTAAGGGGGTGTATTAATTAAGGGGGAGTGATGATTAATTAAGGGGGGTGGATTAATTAAGCGGGGTGTGGGTTAATTAAGCGGGGTGTATTAATTAAGGGGGGTGTATTAATTAAGGGGGAGTGAGGATTAATTAAGGGGGTGTATTAATTAAGGGTGTGTGGATTAATTAAGGGGGGTGTGGATTAATTAAGGGGGGTATTAATTAAGTGGGAGTGAGGATTAATTAAGGGGGGTGTATTTATTAAGGGGGGTGTATTTATTAAGAGGGGTGTATTAATTAAGGGGGTGTATTAATTAAGGGGGTGTATTAATTAAGGGGGTGTATTAATTAAGGGGGGTGTATTAATTAAGGGGTGTGTGGATTAATTAAGGGGGAGTGAGGATTAATTAGGGGGGTGTATTTATTAAGGGGGGTGTATTAATTAAGGGGGTGTATTAATTAAGGGGGAGTGAGGATTAATTAAGGGGGTGTATTAATTAAGGGGGGTGTGGATTAATTAAGGGGGGTGTATTAATTAAGGGGGAGTGAGGGTTAATTAAGGGGGTGTATTAATTAAGGGGGTGGATTAATTAAGGGGGGTGTGGATTAATTAAGGGGGTGTATTAATTAAGGGGGAGTGAGGGTTAATTAAGGGGGTGTATTAATTAAGGGTGTGTGGATTAATTAAGGGGGGTGTATTAATTAAGGGGGGTGTGGATTAATTAAGGGGGTGTATTAATTAAGGGGGAGTGCGGATTAATTAAGGGGGTGTATTAATTAAGGGGGTGTGGATTAATTAAGGGGGGTGTATTAATTAAGGGGGGTGTGTATTAATTAAGGGGGGTGTATTAATTAAGGGGGAGTGAGGATTAATTAAGAGGGGTGTATTTATTAAGGGGGGTGTGGATTAATTAAGGGGGGTGTATTAATTAAGGGGGAGTGAGGATTAATTATGGGGTGTATTAATTAAGGGGGAGTGAGGATTAATAAAGGGGGTGTATTAATTAAGGGGAGTGAGGATTAATTAAAGGGGTGTATTAATTAAGGGGGTGTATTAATTAAGGGGGGTGTATTAATTAAGGGGCAGTGAGGATTAATTAAGGGGCAGTGAGGATTAATTAAGGGGTGTGTGTATTAATTAAGGGGTGTGTGGATTAATTAAGGGGGTGTATTAATTAAGGGGGGTGTATTAAGGGATGTGTGGATTAATTAAGGGGGTGTGGATTAATTAAGGGGGGTGTGGATTAATTAAAGGGGGCTGGGGATTAAAGAATTAAAGGGGGAGGTTTAAATAATGGGGTGCAGGTTTTTTTTGATTAAGGGGGTTGCAGTATTCTATTTATTAAGGGAGGATGTGCACTGCAGATTTTTGTTTTTTGTTAAGGGGGTGTGCAGGGTTTTTATAAGGGGGGTGTGCAGGTTTTTTGTTATTAAGAGGGGTTGTGCACGTTTTGTTTTTTATTAAGGGGATTAATTAAGGGGTGTGTGTATTAATTAAGGGGGGTGTGGATTAATTAAGGGGGGTATTAATTAAGTGGGAGTGAGGATTAATTAAGGGGGGTGTATTTATTAAGGGGGGTGTATTTATTAAGAGGGGTGTATTAATTAAGGGGGTGTATTAATTAAGGGGGTGTATTAATTAAGGGGGTGTATTAATTAAGGGGGGTGTATTAATTAAGGGGTGTGTGGATTAATTAAGGGGGAGTGAGGATTAATTAGGGGGGTGTATTTATTAAGGGGGGTGTATTAATTAAGGGGGTGTATTAATTAAGGGGGAGTGAGGATTAATTAAGGGGGTGTATTAATTAAGGGGGGTGTGGATTAATTAAGGGGGGTGTATTAATTAAGGGGGAGTGAGGATTAATTAAGGGGTGTATTAATTATTGGGGTGTGGATTAATTAAGGGGTGTGTGGATTAATTAAGGGGGGTGTATTAATTAAGGGGGAGTGAGGGTTAATTAAGGGGGTGTTTTAATTAAGGGGGTGGATTAATTAAGGGGGGTGTGGATTAATTAAGGAGGTGTATTAATTAAGGGGGAGTGAGGATTAATTAAGGGGGTGTATTAATTAAGGGTGTGTGGATTAATTAAGGGGGGTGTATTAATTAAGGGGGGTGTGGATTAATTAAGGGGGTGTATTAATTAAGGGGGAGTGCGGATTAATTAAGGGGGTGTATTAATTAAGGGGGTGTGGATTAATTAAGGGGGGTGTATTAATTAAGGGGGGTGTGTATTAATTAAGGGGGGTGTATTAATTAAGGGGGAGTGAGGATTAATTAAGAGGGGTGTATTTATTAAGGGGAGTGAGGATTAATTATGGGGTGTATTAATTAAGGGGGAGTGAGGATTAATAAAGGGGGTGTATTAATTAAGGGGAGTGAGGATTAATTAAAGGGGTGTATTAATTAAGGGGGGTGTATTAATTAAGGGGCAGTGAGGATTAATTAAGGGGCAGTGAGGATTAATTAAGGGGTGTGTGTATTAATTAAGGGGTGTGTGGATTAATTAAGGGGGTGTATTAATTAAGGGCGGTGTATTAAGGGATGTGTGGATTAATTAAGGGGGTGTGGATTAATTAAGGGGGGTGTGGATTAATTAAAGGGGGCTGGGGATTAAAGAATTAAAGGGGGAGGTTTAAATAATGGGGTGCAGGTTTTTTTTGATTAAGGGGGTTGCAGTATTCTATTTATTAAGGGAGGATGTGCACTGCAGATTTTTTTTTTTTGTTAAGGGGGTGTGCAGGGTTTTTATAAGGGGGGTGTGCAGGTTTTTTGTTATTAAGAGGGGTTGTGCACGTTTTGTTTTTTATTAAGGGGATTAATTAAGGGGTGTGTGTATTAATTAAGGGGGGTGTGGATTAATTAAGGGGGGTATTAATTAAGTGGGAGTGAGGATTAATTAAGGGGGGTTTATTTATTAAGGGGGTGTATTTATTAAGGGGGGTGTATTTATTAAGGGGGGTGTATTAATTAAGGGGTTGTATTAATTAAGGGGGTGTATTAATTAAGGGGGTGTGGATTAATTAAGGGGGTGTATTAATTAAGGGTGTGTGGATTAATTAAGGGGGGTGTATTAATTAAGGGGGGTGTGGATTAATTAAGGGGGTGTATTAATTAAGGGGGAGTGCGGATTATAAAGGGTGTGTATTAATTAAGGGTGTGTGGATTAATTAAGGGGGGTGTATTAATTAAGGGGGGTGTGTATTAATTAAGGGGGGTGTATTAATTAAGGGGGAGTGAGGATTAATTAAGAGGGGTGTATTTATTAAGGGGGGTGTATTAATTAAGGGGGAGTGAGGATTAATTATGGGTTGTATTAATTAAGGGGGAGTGAGGATTAATAAAGGGGGTGTATTAATTAAGGGGAGTGAGGATTAATTAAGAGGGGTGTATTTATTAAGGGGGGTGTATTAATTAAGGGGGAGTGAGGATTAATTATGGGGTGTATTAATTAAGGGGGAGTGAGGATTAATAAAGGGGTGTATTAATTAAGGGGAGTGAGGATTAATTAAAGGGGTGTATTAATTAAGGGGGGTGTATTAATTAAGGGGCAGTGAGGATTAATTAAGGGGCAGTGAGGATTAATTAAGGGGCAGTGAGGATTAATTAAGGGGTGTGTGTATTAATTAAGGGGGGTGTGGATTAATTAAGGGGGTGTATTAATTAAGGGGGGTGTATTAAGGGGTGTGTGGATTAATTAAGGGGGTGTGGATTAATTAAGGGGGGTGTGGATTAATTAAGGGGGTGTGGATTAATTAAAGGGGGCTGGGGATTAAAGAATTAAAGGGGGAGGTTTAAATAATGGGGTGCATGGTTTTTTTGATTAAGGGGGTTGCAGTATTCTATTTATTAAGGGAGGATGTGCACTGCAGATTTTTGTTTTTTGTTAAGTGGGTGTGCAGGGTTTTTATAAGGGGGGTGTGCAGGTTTTTTGTTATTAAGAGGGGTTGTGCACGTTTTTGTTTTTTATTAAGGGGGTGTGCAGGGTTTTTTATTAAGGGGGTGTGCAGGATTTTTATGTGTAGGGAGTGAATGAAATTTATGTGATTGGGGTGCAGGGTTTTTATGTGTAGGGAGTGTATGACATTTATGTGATCGGGGTGCAGGGTTTTTATGTGTAGGGAGTGTATGACATTTATGTGATCGGGGTGCAGGGTTTTTAAATGAAGGGCGAGACAAGGGGCTTTGTAGAAAGGGGCAGGGCAGGAGTTTTCTAGAAGGTTCTCACCAGCCCCTTTCTACAAAAGCACTGGTCTTCCCCTTTCTACAAAACGCATTTTACAAATTTTACAAGCAGTTTACAAATTTGTGCAATAAATATTATTGAAAACATTGAAAAAAAGGTGTGTGTTTTCTTAAATTTTTATTATGGGGGGGAAGGGGGGTGCCACACTCAGGGTCCGCCCCGGGTGCCAAATGCTCTAGGTACGCCCCTGGCTGCACCTATTCTGTGGAACTCCCTTCCCTCCTCAATCAGACTTTCACCCAGCCTCCACTCCTTCAAAAAATCTTTGAAAACTCACTTCTTCATTAAAGCGTATCAATTAAACTGCCAGCAGGCTTCTCATCCCCCACCTCATGACTCCTTTCCTGCAACTGTCAAAAATGACCTACCAAGCACTCAATAAACCCTTCTCTAACAAACTATTTAATTCCCCTACTTTAACCCTTTGTGTCACTATACCCCACTCCCTCTAGCATGTAAGCTCATTGAGCAAGGCCTTCAACCCCTTCTGTTCCTGTACGTCCAGTGGTCTGATCTCAATTATGTGTCTGTTAGTCCACCCATTGTACAGCGCTACAGAATTTGTTGGCGCTATATAAATAAAATAATAATAATAATAATAATAATTTCCTGAGAGTCTCTTCACTGATGTTTGCCCTTTCACCATATGTTATCCACAGGGCTCAAAGTTCGGAATGTTACAAAGGCTAACCCCTTCACTGCTAACAATCCGTCCAGTCTTTTACTTAAGAATTAATGGGTCTTTAACTACAATGAACTGGTTAAGATAAAGCAGGTGATGTAACGCTACAGTGATACCAAAAACACCCTTCCTCTGCACAGGAGCATCAATCTCCGCTCTCCCCACGCACCTTTCTCTTTTTTGATAAGGTTTGCAGGGCTAATGGACTCTAAGGATTTACGAACACAGCTTTTTAAGCTTAGGAGTAACCGATTAAACATAGTGGAAAAATGTGTAAGATTTATCTCTGGGAAGTTCAAATAGTGACTATTTCAAGAGCAGGTTATTTTCTAGGACATAAAGAAATATGTTTGTGTTTCCAGTAGAATGAATCATATCAGCATTGTCCTTCAAAGCAAGGAAATATTTGCAGGAGAAGAGAGTTAATATATTATTATTTTCTTTAGGTTTAAATTACTGTCTCCTTCTGTAGAACTTTGGTCATGGTCTGTAAATAGTGATAGGTGAGAACCACATAAGTTTAAAGCGGATCTGTTACATTTAAGATAAGAGAATTATTATCATTTTTTTTTTTTTAATACCATGCGAAAAAGAAAGTAGCTATTACTTTTGTTGTCCATTTATTTGTTTTAATTGAATTGACTACATTTAACCGTGGTTCAGATAGAACATTTTGCGGCAATCTAGTAAATGTTTTCATGATTTTTCTCATTTAATGTTAGCATATATTGTATATACGTAACAATTTCTTGGAAAGAGAGAAATTATGGGATCATTTTAATTTGCATAAAATAATTTTAAAGTGCTTAAATGAAATTGCAGCACTCATTACTCATTACCAATGTCTGGAGGTAAGTGGGTTTTATATGCATGGCTGCATGTGATCGAAACCAAATGTATTAATCATGACAATTCCTCTTTAATATTGAAATATAGGTAGAAAGTATGATGAAGACAGAAAGTCTGTATTCTTGCATTAATCAGGATCTCATATTCAACATAAAGGGACGCTATAGTCACTACAGCTTAATGTAGTTGTTTTGATGTATACTGCAGGCTTTTTAATGTAAACACTGCCTTACCAGAGAAAATACAGTGTTTACATTGCTGGCTAAGGAAACCTCTAGTGGCTGTCACTCAAACGGCCACTAGAGGTGCTTCATGATTCAAGACATTTAACGTTGAACGTCTTGAATGTTGCTGATGCTGATTGGGTTAATATACATATCTATAACAAATTCTTTTCACATCTTCAAGACCATAAGAAGTGCTTTCTCGGTCTTTATGCCCCCTTCCTATACAATAGACTTCATAGACAGATATATTTAACTAATGATTGTTAAAAGTCATGTGATTCATGTGAGTATATAGAAGGTGTAGTCCCATAGGAGGTAATAAATGTTTTATTAAAGTCTTAAGAGAAAGGGAACCCCAGGCAAGAGTAAATGAGTGATATACATATACCAGGAGGTAAAGGTATGTTGAAAATAGGTACACATACTCATCAGTTAGGATGTTACATATCCAGACTAAAAAGGTCTATTTAAAGATGATCCCATAGTTGGACAAATTGATCTGGGCTACTGTTACGATTCATACTCGGATTGTATAGATGAAGGCAGAGAGGAATTAACTTTCATAGAAAAGAAGGAAAAAAGAAAGTGAAAAACCACTGTTATAATCTGAGTGTGTTAAACTGAACGTGTGTTTGAAGAAGTAACCTTATATGTCACTCATTTAAGTGAAATCCCTGTTAAGGAACACAACTGGCTTTTGAAATTCGTGTCTTAATGAAGACAGAAAAAATATGAATGTTTAATTAAGAAGAATCAAATCCATTATTCTGACTACAAATAAGCTACCTATATATGAACATGTGTAACATCTACTAACCTTTCAGCTAAATTTGCTGTCTGCTGTCTGAGCTATAACTATCCCTATAATTTAATTTGGAATATCATATGTTAAATCACTGTCTTGTTTTACGCTACAGCCATTTAAAAATATCGTACATAGTTACATAGTTACATAGCTGAAAAGAGACTTGCGTCCATCAAGTTCAGCCTTCCTCACATATGTTTTTGCTGTTGATCCAAAAGAAGGCAAAACACCTAATCTGAAGTGCTTCCAATTTTGCAACAAACAAGGAAATAATCCCTTCTTCACCCCTAAAATAGCAGTCAGATGTCTCCTTGGATTAAGCCGCCATTACCCCCCTAATTAGAAATAATATCCTATATGTTGTGTTTTTGCAAGTATTTATCCAATTGCTGTTTAAACATCTGTACGGACTCTGATAAAATTACATCTTCAGGCAGAGAATTCCATGTCTTTATTGCTCTTACTGTAAAAAAAAAACATTTTCTTTGCCTTAGATGAAATCTCCTTTCTTCCAGCCTAAACGTGTGACCTTGTGTCCTATGTATAGCCCTGTTTGTGAATAGATTTCCAGATAATGGCTTGTACTGGCCCCGAATATATTTGTGTAATCTTATCATATCCCCTCTGAGGCGCCGTTTTTCCAAACTACTACGTTTTTCTAAACTGCCTGCCCCTTTACCATCCATCGCAATAGCGTCCTGCTTCATAGGACGCAAGAGTTGGAAGGTAAAAGGGGAAACTACAATTACTTATAGCTTCATTTTTTTTAACTCCGTCGTCTTGGCAGGATAGTCTATATTTTTTTTTCTCTTTTATAGTTGCATTTTCTTTTAGTATTCATGGTGATATTGAGGGGAGGGGTAATTTAAGAGTCTATTTCCATTGGCAGGTAAGACAAAATAAGACAAGGTCTAAAATGGTTTCATTTGACAATGCTGGATAATGTAACTGATGTGTAATACATTTTCTCCTCTTCTCTGTATGCCCTCTCTATGTTGAGCGCCAGGTGGAAAGGACGGCTGATTAACAGAGATCTAACATGAATGCACCCAGTTGCAGTATAAAGAAGTGTGGATAAGTTAAGATAATATAAAAAAAAAATCTGGAAAGTGACTGATTCCCTTTAAAGATTTGAAGAAAAAAAAAACAATAACAATTTGAAAATTAGAGCCTGGGGTTTAGCAAATCTGCTTAATTCTTGACATTCGTAGCATGTCACTGGTCATTAAGGGATTACTGAAAATAAATAGTGAAGAGGTAATGTGTACCGGATAAAGAAAGTACCCTAGGGATATTATAGTGCTTCCTTCATCATCATTAGGGATGACATTTATTTGTCATGGCCTTACCCAAAGGTATTTGTGAAAACATAGGCACTTATTACAAAGTGACACCATTAGATATGAATGTTTTAACAAGTCATGTGAAATTCATCACCGTGTATTACTTTTGTATACATTTTATGTGACAAGCTATAGCTAGTTATTTATACTTTATGGCCTGGGGCTACTCCACTGGAACAGAATAAGTGTACTTTTCACTCTGTGCTCTCTGTTTTGTTATGTTTTCTGCTCATACTTGATGCCATCACTCTTAGTTGAATCGCAGGTAGCTAAAGTTGGATTTAATTGTATTAACATAGTCTTTTTCTATTACATGGATATGAAAAAGACCTGGTGGGGGTCGAAACGTCGATCGATATGCTGTAACACAATGTTTTGTTACATTAAATAATTAACTTCTGAAAGTCCTGAGAGTGCAAATATATATATACATACATACGACAGGATCATTTTAAAGGAACACTTTACTAACCTGTATTTCTAACACTAGAGTGTGCTCTGTCGCTAACTTATTAGGTTAAAAAAAAGTTTCTTTCAATTACCTCTTTCCAGTGTCAAGGTCCCTCGGTGTTGGCTAAGTCTCATCCTCCTGCGACATCACGCCAATGGGGGAACCTAATGCGCATGCTCAGCCCTCGCCACACGTACATTAGAGCTTACCAATAGGAAAGCACTGAATCCGTGCTTTCCTATAGGGAATTTGAAGATGTTAGACGTACTTATGCAAAGTGTGAAGACATCCAATGTCATTTCACCAGGAAGCACCTCTAGTGGCTGTCTGCAAGGTTTTACATTTCAGGGTTAATGCGACAGGGACACTGCGACCAGACTACTTCAGTCTATATTGTCACTTTCAAGGCCACAATAGCTGAGCTGGAAAATGCTCCAACTCCTCAACTTATTAATTCTGCTATGAAGTAAAGCACTTTATCTCACCTTCTCAAACCTCCTAAATAATGTCCTTTTGTTAGCAGA
The DNA here is from genome assembly GCF_036172605.1 of Pelobates fuscus. NCBI lineage: Eukaryota > Metazoa > Chordata > Amphibia > Anura > Pelobatidae > Pelobates > Pelobates fuscus. The sequence continues at coordinate 92,190,199 of NC_086325.1, read as the reverse complement.
AGCTACACTTTTTCTTAGATTGGAAACATATTTGTATTCTTCTCACAGCTTGTAGTTTCAAGCCTTTTTTGACTATAGCATCATTATTCTTTATGAAAATATGCTAGCATTCCTTCCGCACTTTTACAGTCTGTCTATATCTTTGTGAATTATTCTTGGTAACTTGTTTTTTCGGTTCCTCAGTCGTCCTCCTATTCATTTTAAGTGTGAGGTTTTCTCATTGACTATGCTGCCATATAAGCAAAGAAAAGGGGAAATGTATTAATAATTATAATTTCCTATTCCTTGTTGACGTCTATAGTAGCATAAAGGTTTCATTTTACGTGGATTTCTTTTTGGAGCTTAGGAAAGAAGATGGCGAATCATCTAATGATTGAATCTTTCTATAGAGGATTTTTTTCATTCATCCAATGTTGTACTCCATTGTTTGAAAATAGCCGGGAAAATAAAACTATTGCATCTGTAAATTAACCATACTTGAATCATCCTGTATCACAAATCAGTATTTAATAAAGACCTGTCCTATTTTTGATTATTAGTGCTGCTGATCCACCAGGGGTTCTCAACCCAGTCCTCAAGGACCCCTACCAGTCCAGGATTTAGGGATTACCTGGGTGTGTCTAAGGTGTTAAGAAAAAGGGGGGGAAAAAACACCTTAAAGTCCAAGGTGTTTTTTTTTTTCTTTTATTAAACACCTTAGACACACCCAGGTAATCCCTAAATCCTGGACTGGTAGGGGTCCTTGAGGACTGGGTTGAGAACCCCTGCTCTAGACAGTAACTTTTCTCAGTTTAGCATTCTTACCGGTGCTCAGAAATTAAGGGGAGATCTACTAACACCCTATGCATATGTATATTGCAGACTTAGGTGTTTAGCGCTTCATCTCCTCCCTTACTTAGGCATGGGAGTTTGTTATGATTTATGATTTACATTTTTTATTCTATGCCTATCTAGTAAGTCCCACAAGGAGAGAAATGCATTTATTTTATTTTATCAGTCTGTCTACGTTTGATTATTAGGGCTGCCAATCTTTTAGACAGTGACCTTTCTCCCGTTGGCACTTTTTCTGGTGCTAAGTTACTAAGGGCCAGGACTAATAAAGCCTATATGTATATTGCAGAATTAGGTTTTTAGTAACTTAATCACCTCACTTACTTAGGCATGGGAGTAGCCTTATAAGGCTAGTTCGGTATTTATTATTATTTGGAGTTAGTTTATTTTTGTGTTGATACTTTCTGTTATTTCAGATATTTAGTGGTCTCCCTCTGGTTACATTGTTCCATACCACTGCATGCTTTGGTGCCTACGTTTTTATCTCCAGTCAGCATTATATACACTTTGTGAATTTTTGCTTCTTTGTTTCTGTTGCTAGTATCTGGGGTTAAGCCCTTGGGCCTTGCTGGAGTGCCCTCCTGGAGCATGGGATCAGTGTGGAGGTGGTGTTTATTCCCTTTTACACCCATTTTCACACGGATCCCATTTCTTTCTATTTTTTTCTGGGTATTTGTATATTATCATTTGTTAGAGTTAGCAACTTTTTAAAAAGACAGAAAGTCCGATAGTTTAAACATTAGAGGGCACATTTTCTGATTGTATTTGTTTTATTTCTCAGCTTGAAATTACCATTTGTGAAGGTCTGCCATTTCAAACAGCTATTTTTATTGTTCGTATTTTCCTGAAGTTAATTTGCCACATAAGTTAAGCTTTGGGACAATTAGCCTGTAGTTAAGGAGCTAAAAGGAAATCCACTTCATGTCACATGGGCAATAGAAAACCAGCATCTTCTTATTCAGATGGATGATGAATCCCAGATAAAATCAGATTTTCTCTCCAGGGAGCTGATATAATCCTTCCTATCATCAAAATATAGCAGCTTGAGATGCAGAGGGTTCTTACATCTTTTTGATGAGGTGAATTATGCTTTTGTAACACAATTCTCAAGGCTGTGCAATGATATTTATCTTTAAGAATTACATACTTTAAGGGATGGGAGGAAATAAGGAAGTTTTAAAACTTGTCTGTATATATATATATTTTTTATTCACGTTTGTTAAACAAACTTACACAATATGTAATTGTGTTTTATGAAGAAATAAATACAACCTCAAGGTGTTTAAGTCTACACTGATCAGCCACAGCATTAAAATCACCTTCCTAACATTGTGTAGGTCACTCTGGGGCTGCCAAAACAGCTCTGATGCAGAGACGCTCCACAAGACCTCTGAACGTGTCCTGGCACCAAAACATTAGCAGCAGATCCTTTAAGTCCTGCAAGTTGCGAGTTGGGGCCTTCATGGATCAGATTTGTTGTTCCAGCACACAATACAGATGCTCAATCAGATTGAAATCTGGGGAATTTGGAGACCAAGGCAACATCTTGAACTCTTTGTCATGGTCCTCAAACCATTCCTAAACAATTGTTGCTATGTGGCAGGGTGCATTATCCTGCTGAATAAGGCAACTGCCATCAGGGAATACTATCGCCATGAAGGGGTGCACATATTCTGCAACAATCTCTAGGTACATGGTACATGTCAGAGTACCATCAACACAAATGCCAGGATCCAACGTTTCCCAGCAGACCATTGCCCAGGGTAAGCCTGCCTTCTTCCGATGTGCTTTCTGCTGCCATCGCTTCCACCTGATCTAAAAGAAAACGTGATCCAACAAACCATCCAACATTCATCCATTGCTCCATGGTCCAGTTCTGATGCTCACATTTACATTGAAGGTGCTTTTGGTAATGGACAGGGGTCATCATGGGCACTCTGACCGATCTGCAGCTATGCAGTCTCATACACGGCAAGCTGTGATGCACTGTGTGTTCCGATATCTTTCTATCATGGCCATCATTAAGTTTTTCAGCAATCTGAACTAAAGTAACTCTTCATTGTTATCGGACCTGATGGCTAGCAGTTGCTTCACATGTGCATCAATGAGCCTTGGGCACCCATGACCCTGACGCAGGTTCACCAGTTGTCCTTCCTTGTACCACTTTTGCTAGGTACTAATCATTGCATACTGGGAACACCCTACAAAACTTGCCATTTTGGAGATGCTCTGACCCACTTGTCTAGCCATCACTTTTTGGTGATAGCTAGAGGTGATTCTAAAATGTTATCAATCTAATAAATAATGGCCGTGATTTATTAAGCTTTCCAAATTAGTCATTACTGTTTGAAAATAATGTCAAATTTATTTATCTATAGAATCCACCATTAGAGTCTATGGGAATTTTTGTAGAAAAATCCTTTACAAAGTATTTTTTTTAATAGTACAGAATATTGGAAATCTATTAAATCAAGGCAATACTCAGAGTTATTCATAAAGTCTGCAAGCCCTCAGTCTGGATAATCAAAAATAATCCAGTGTCATCCAGTAGCATACTGTAAAACCTGGACATTATGGTCAGTGTCATGGACCCAGGGGTATAGGGCAGGGATTCCTATTAGTTGGGTGGGAGTCTTGCAGGGCATTTGTTATTTTGTTATATGGCAGGTATTTGCAGTTGTTTGTTTTTCCCTTAGTAATTTATTTACTATGTTTAAATGGAACTTTGATTCTCAGGAACTAAAGCTGTCAAGCGACATAAGCACTCAAAGGGGGTTGACTAGGTGTTGAGTACATTGTTCATTTTGGTGGGGCTGAGGTCTGTTACAGCGGGATTGCAGGAGATTATGGCAGGAAGACTTGATGGGGAACTGTGTTTGTTGTTGGTTTTACCAATGTATGTCAATGACCCCTGTCGGGTATAAAGAGCTTCTGACCAGTTCTGCTTTTGACCCCTACATGTAGTCTTGACTCATGGTGTTGGGTAATGGCTATAATCACTTGCTATAATCACTCATTATGCTTCACCTCTGAATGCTGGTTAGTTAATTTTAAGATGGGCATTTGAGTGCTCCCGACAGCACAGAGTATTTTGACTTGACATGGAGATATCAAGAGACCTTTACATTCAGCTTTTATCAATATCCAGATTATTGAATGCAGCCCCTAAATTACTTAGAATTATACCTGATTTCAGTCTGCCTAGATGCAACTTAAAGGCTGAAATCCAAAACCAAATTTTGGAGTTTCGAAAGAATCAGTCACTATCTGCCTGCAAATCAGGTTCACCCAAAGTTCCACAATTCATTTGGACCTAATATGCAGACAAATAGTGGCCAATTATAACACAAGCTATTATTGGAAAAATCTGCAATTCACGGCAATATTATGGTTAATTTCATTTGAGAAACGGTTAACTCCATGTTGGTGTTCAATATAAAAATATAATAATTTCAAAAAGGGGAGCGCAAAAATACTTATATAGTTGACTGTAAAAGATGGTCAGGATGATCTCATCAATATGTAAAAAAAAAAAGGAAGAAAGTTGCCCTTATAAACCCACATCAGAGATGGAGGAACTTTGACTCACGTCCTGACGAAGCCTCAGACGAAATGCGTAGACGTACGTAGTGACGCCACACAGTGGGCGAGAAGTCTGCGAGATTTGTACTAGAACCACAGTGGAGATACACAAGAGCAAGCTGCACTTCTAACGAGGGAATCGTACCACACAAGTGCCCTGGATCAATTTTGACTCATAGGAGACTTTTTTTTTCTTTATTTTATTTGCGCATGAAATGACAGCAAGCGTGCAGCGCCACGACAGCTGCTGCAAGCAGTTTCGTATACATTACAAATCGTGACAGGTTAAACAGCGCAGTTTTTTGTGTTTTTTTGAAGATAACAAGCTATAATACAATCATGGTAAATGCGTGCATATTAAGATTAATCTCGCTCAATGTTATAAAGCTATTAAAACATATAATGACATTCAGACTAAGTTGGTGATGTCTACAGTGTAAAACAATATACATGTAGTGGCAAACAAGAAATTGCTCTATTATTACAAGTTTACTTCGCTAGTTATGTGAGCAGGCTAGAACATTCTCTAGAATAACATACAGGCTGGAGCAAGATATATCGCTTAAAAAACATAGGGACATGGTTGATCTAACTGTGCCAACAATAGGAGGAGCAGGCAATAGAGGTGCAGGAACAGGTATGTTAGTAATGATGTATGCCTAATTTTGACATTAACACTGTCAATAATAACAGGATGAAACTTACTGTTTGTGTTAGGATATGCTTGACATCAATTTTTAGAGTACATCATGCTAGGCTATACGTGTATAAAACATTGCTAGTTGGGCTCTCATAGGAGACTTGAGCCTTTGTGAGTAGCGGTATCATCCACATATGCTCACCAGTAGTGATGTCACGAACATGAAATTTTCCGTTCGCGAACGTGAACTTCCGCAAATGTTCGCGAACGGGCGAACCTGGCAAACCGCCATAGACTTCAATAGGCAAGCGAATTTTAAAACCCACAGGGACTCTTTCTGGCCACAATAGTGATGGAAAAGTTGTTTCAAGGGGAATAACACCTGGACTGTGGCATGCCGGAGGGGGATCCATGGCAAAACTACCATGGAAAATTACATAGTTGATGCAGAGTCCATAAAGGGCATAAATCACCTAACATTCCTAAATTGTTTGGAATAACGTGCTTCAAAACATCAGGTATGATGTTGTATCGATCAGGTAGTGTAAGGGTTATGCCCGCTTCACAGTGACAGACCAAGCTCCCCGTTTAACGCACCACAAACAACCGCAAACAGTCCATTTGCACAACCGCAAACTCCCCATTTGCACAAGGTTGGATACCAAGCTAGCCATGTCCCGTTCCTTGTCCTCACTGATGTCATTGAAGGTCTCTTCCTCCACCCAGCCACGTACAACACCAAGGGTCCCCGAAAGGTGACAACAAGCCCCCTGTATTTTTTTTTTTTAAATGTACACTACTGTTACACCAGATAATGTATAATAAACACAAGTTACTGGCTATGGGGGAATAATGTATAATAAACATAGGTTACTGGCTATGGGGGGATAATGTATAATAAACACAGGTTACTGGCTATGGGGGGATAATGTATAATAAACACAGGTTACTGGCTATGGGAGGATAATGTATAATAATTTATTATACATTATCCTCCCATAGCCAGTAACCTGTGTTTATTATACATTATCCCCCCATAGCCAGTAACCTGTGCTTATTATACATTATCCTCCCATAGCCAGTAACCTGTGTTTATTATACATTATCCTCCCATAGCCAGTAACACATGTTATTGGCTGTGGGGGGATAATGTATAATAAGCACAGGTTACTGGCTATGGGGGGATGATGTATAATACATTATTATACATTTTTATCCTCCCATAGTCACTCTTCCTTTTTTTACATGTTGATGAGATCATCCTGAAGTATTTTTGTACTCGACTTTTTTATATTTTTGTACTAATTTGTTCTGTGCTGGGTGTTAACCTTTGGGTGTAAGGCACTAAAGTGTGTAGCTGCATAATATATAGTTTTTTTTTCTTTGCCCAAACTAGTGCTTTAAATAATTGTGGAATACAAAGGGGCTTTTCTCATTTTACTCCCTTTTGAATGCCTATTTAGCGCTATTTTAGATTCTTGTAATTTAGGGGGTTCAATATATCCAGATTATAAAAAAATGGTAAAAAAAATTTTTTTAATTAATATTTTAACCCTTTGACTGCTAGCTGATTGGGCTTCCAGATGGCAAATATAACTTATTTCTGTAGATCTGATAGCATGTGATTTTTATTTAGCGAATTTGCTTTCTACCATATTTATTCTGAGTGAATCCAGGTGAAATTCATTGTTTGATACATATGCAATTCCAATATTTTATATGGGATTCACATGTAAAATGACTGATTTTAAAGAAGACATTCAGATGGTACAGAATGAGATCTGCTCAGTTATTTTAACCACATTTTGTCCATCCAGACCAATATTGGAATTTAGTGAATAACCCTGACAGCAACACTTTTTTTAAAAATTGATTTTATTTAAAGGATCACTGTAGGCACCCAGACCACTTCAGCTCAATGAAGTGGTCTGGGTGCCAGGTCCCTCTAGTTTTTACCCTGCAGCTGTAAACATAGCAGTTTCAGAGAAACTTCTATGTTTACACTGAGGGTTAATCCAGCCTCTAGTGGCTGTCTCACTGACAGCCACTAGAGGCCGCTTATGCAATTCTCACTGTGAAAATCACAGTGAGAAGACGCTGACGTCAATAGGAAAGCATTGAGTAATGCTTTCCTATGGGCGGTTTGAATGCGTGCGTGGCGCTGATGTCGGCAGGAGGAGGAGAGTTCCCCAGTGCTGGGGGAGCCCGGTGCAGGCGGGAGGGGGGCCATGAGGGTGGGGGGGACCTAAGGACTACATAGTGCCAGGAAAACCAGTTTGTTTTCCTGGCACTATAGTGGTCCTTTAACATGGATTTTTATAAAATGTTGGAAAATGTTGGAAACGTGGCTGATACACATTCTACTGCAGAGACGATTGAGATAAAGATTTCAAAAGCCACAGATGGAATGGAAAAACTATTGAAACCAAATGTTTGTTTTTCTAAGTTGTAAAAATAATAAAGGTGAAATCCTCTCCTTAACACTTACATATTTCATTAAACTTATCTAAACCTAGGTTGGTAACTAGGTTGTTGGCCGAGTGTGATCTTTCTGGAAGTCACCTGCACATATGTCTGACTGTTTAACCCCTTAAGGACACGTGACATGTCATGATTCCCTTTTATTCCAGAAGTTTGGTTCTTAAGGGGTTAAAGGGGTTTTTATTGTAAATAAAATGAAAAAGGAACGTCGGTTGCATATGTACAGATGTTTCTTCAATAAAGTCTCTCCTAAAATAAATTTATAATGCATAACAGCTTTAGTAAAGAAAATTACCAAATATAAATTGATTAGACTTAATTTGCTTTAACCCCTTAAGGACACATGACATGTGTGACATGTCATGATTCCCTTTTATTCCAGAAGTTTGGTCCTTAAGGGGTTAATGTAGTGTGTAGAGAATGACAATAGATCCTTAAAAATGGACAGTGTATATCTATCACATGCTATGTCAATTCAATTTTCACACTCATGATATTCTCTATAGCGTGCAATTTGAGCAGACTCTATTAATATGGAAAGAACACCATGTTTTTTTCAGTGATAAAAGAAATAAAGGGTTCCTTAGGCTCTTAGATGAAGAACTCACACTGTGGTAGATTAGCCAGTCCTTGAAGTGTTCCAGCCTACCATACCATATGAACTTCAAGATACCTAGGTTGTCTTTCGTGACTAATGGTGCTATATATTTATAGTAGTCGATGCATAATACCTTTCCTGTTCTTGAAATGGTGCAGCCCACCATACCAAGCAAGCTACTGAGTATCTTTCGGTTTTCATGGCAATACAAACTACCAAAACATCTAAACATACAGAATAACTTGTCTGTTCTTATCAGGGTTGGACTGGGAAACAAAATTTGGCCTGAGCAATTTTTAATCACAATGGCCCAGTGGCAAGGCAGCAGGACCAGAAAGAGGGTTTATGTAATCACCAATGGCAAGCAGCATTTGTTCTGCACAGCACAAGCAAATCTAATAACATGCTTGCGCTGTATTTTCTTGTGACTTGTCTCTGGTGTCTCCATAAGGGGATTCCAGAGGACAAAGGGCCAGGAAAGACTACTGATCATGTGTTTTGAGGCTGCTTTTGGGATTGCATGTGTGTAGAGTGAGCTGATTGTGGTCTGGTGTTTTTGTGTTTTAGTTTCAGTTGTGTTTATTGTGTGGCTAGAGGCTGTAGAGAGTGTGTGTATATGTGCTGTACCATGTTTGTATAGGGGGCATAGTATGTGTGTGTATAGGTGACTGTATAAGGAATGTATTGTGTGTTTTTACATAACGTGGATCTAGTGTGTGCAGAGAGGATCCAGAGTGTGTATAGGGGAGAAATGTTGTGTGTAGGTGGTGCAGTGTGTGTCTAAATGTGATCTAGTGTGTATGTGGAAGGGCGCAGTGTTTGTGAAGGGTGCAGTGTGTGAGGGGTGCAGTGCATTTGTGTGAGGGTGCTGTGTGTGTGTGTGTGTGTGTGTGAGAGGTGCTGTGTGTGTATGTGTGAGGGGTGCAGTGTGTGTATATGTGCAAGGGGTGGAGTGTTTATTTGTGGGGTGTAGTGTGTGTATGAAGGGTGCAGTGTGTGTACGTGTGTGAATGGTTTATAGGGTCTATAGTGTGTGTGGCGGGTTGATATTTTATTTTCTTCATTATTAATGTTCAATGTTATTAATTTGATGTCCTCCCCTCCCTACGTCTTACCTTTTTCTCAGGAAGGAGGACACTATAGGCTCTGGTGGTCCAGTGGTTGTGTTACTCTGCCTGCAGTCAGAGTTCACTCCTCTCACGGAATCCTTGGAGCAACAGTGACAACGCTCAAAGTTAATACCTGCTCGCAAGAGGAACAGATCCTCTCTGCACCTCATCTCCCCTTACTCAGAAAAAAAGGGCCAGTGAGAGAGATCTGTTGATCTCTCCCCCCGGCCCTAGTGGACACACAGCAAGGTCGGCTCTGCAGGGGAGATCAAAAGATCTCTCCTTTCAGCTGTGCCTGGTTCTTATGACACAACCTATTATAGCACAAACTGTCGCTTGGATAATACCAGTCCACCAAAGTGTCCCTTTTTAGGAGATCAGTCCAATTGTGGGCACAAATCATTTTGTCCCTGTTTTCTGGTCTTATGTCCCTCTTTTCTAGGAGCTTTATATTGTTGATTTGTCTGAGTGTATAACATTACTCCACAGCAGTAATAGTCACAGTATTGTGTCTTAAACTACAACAAATGTGTTTAGAAATCAGTCTGTGTAAATAAGATACATTGTAAATGGCATTTTAGTTCCACAAATTGTTATGAGTAAGTCACCTAAAATGGTCATCTAAAACAGCCCTTCTCCTGGCTGCGTCCCCCTAAAATTAAAATGTCTCCCGTTGGCCATTTGAAATATTGGGAGGTATGTAATACAGACAACATATGCCTACACTTAAATCAGTTGATAATGTAATGTTTCAGCTTCCTCACTCACCAGGGAGGCTCCTGCATACCTTGACTGCTCCTAAACAGCCCACAAAAATACCCCTTTTTAGATTGCATTGGACGGAGAAGCTGTTGATAAAATGTCTGTTGTAGACGCATATGGTAATTTATTTTCTCTTATTTCCTCTCCCTTTATATCAAGTCAGTATATTTGTAATTTTTTATCCTTGACATGCCAGATATTTTTAATGTTTTGATATTATTACGGAAATAAAGAAAATACTTATAATAGTATATGCTTTAACTCTTTTATTGCTTCGGAGCAAAGATTTGGGATTCGATTACCTTTGGCTTAACTCTTTTATTGCTTCGGAGCAAAGATTTGGCATTCGATTACCTGTCAAAGAATACATTGTGCTAGTTACCATGGTAACTAATGTTAACACAAATGCGCAGAGTCTGTGGATACAAATTGCCTGGACACGGGCAGTGGAAAATCATTCTAGAATGCTGAATCAGCCAGTCTCTACACTTGTCCATCAGTATTACAAAATTGTTGGTACAAACTGTCTAATTAAAGAGTTTTGTTTTGTTTTTGTTTTTTTAAAGGGAATTGTATAGTGTAAAGGATCCTGTTATCCCTGTAGGACCGATCCTTGCAGCTTCTCCCGAAATCCCAGCAGAATAATAGCAAAGTAGTGATCATAGCTACCAATTCCCCAAACATGAGTCGAGACTTTATGAAGGGGTAAAACGATCTGCTTTAATGCTGGCCACACTCGGCCTTTTATGATGGTCTCCCAGCAAGGAAACTCCCACAGGGGACCTTGTGGAAAACTGTGACACAAAATACAGAACCAATCAGTTTACAGTACAATTATTAAACACACCCACAGTAACAGTGCAACCCCTCCTCTCTATCCTGGAGATAATTAACTTAAGTGGTTGGAGAGAACCTAATTATCTCCAGGTAGAGAGAAACATGTCATTTTTACATTTTGACAAAACTGTATTAAAATCCATAACTTATATTTCGCCGAACGTAGTCTCCAGGTTCCACATACCCCCAGATAGCTTGGATGTGAGCACACAATATAGAAGAATAGCGCTCAGATCCCATGAACACAGTTCTCAATACCGTCGAGTAAAGTTTTTAGTTCACCGGTTGTTCGTGGAATTGAATCCGAAAAGAGTTCCATAACTGCAGCTACCTGGGGTCGGTCTAGTTCGTTCGTATTGTAGGAAAGTCCTGAACGGTAGAGTGTTCGTGAGTTATTAGACGAATGGACTGGACCTTGGTACGCTTCAGCGGTGTGCGGCTAAATAAGTGTCCGAAAACAGTTCCAGGGCGTCGACGATTTTAAAATGGCCACCGCCACATGTTCGACCACCAAGCCTTTCAACAAAATACAGGCAGTCAGTTCTAAAATTACCAATCAACAAGGCAAAAACCTTTAGGATCAGTAGGTCATCATACAACAGATAAGCCCTACTGATGTAATCAGGGGTGGATTCTTTGTTTTGGACCCCTTAAAATGTAAAAAAATATGTTTTTACATGTTTTCATGTAAAAATTGTACGAATGTATAAACTTTGTAAAACCTCTGTCCTGCTCCCATTCTACAAACCCCGTCCTGCCCCCCCGTTTTACAAAACCCCTGTCCCTGTTCTACAAAACCCCTGTACTGCCCCCTTTTACAAAACCCCTCCACCTCCCTGCCACAAATCCCTTGCTCAGTCCCCCTTCACAAAAAACCCTGCACCTCCCTTCCATAAAACTCCCGCATTCACTGTCGCAAAAAACCCTGCTTCTCACTCTAAAGCCCCTGCTCATCCCCTTACAATCCGAGGTCAAGGGCACAAAGAGACAGCGTAAACGAGGACAAGCCGGGGTCTGGTACACAGGAAACAGCAAGCCGGCAAACAGAACAGACAAGGATAAAGCGAAAACGAAGTCAGAATACAAAGCCAAGGTCAAATACGGAGGAACACAACTGAACACAACAAGCGCTAAAGGGAACTGAGACAGAAACCAAGATAGGGCAAGGAACTAAGGGAAAAGGGTAAGTATAAATAGGCTCAAAACTAATGTGATTGGCTCCTGTCACTTCCACACCCCCAAAAGGTAAGTGTATGGGGTGTGTGGGATGACAGGGGCCAATGGGAGCCTTTTGGCAATTTAGGCTCCCACTATCTCTTTAAGAGCGCGCCCGAGACTCGCGGCGCGCTCTTAGATTCAGGCGGGACATGTGACCGCATCTCGCGGTCACTGCCCGCCTTCCTGTCTGAAGCGTTGGATGTGCCGCGCGCGGCTCGTGCAGCCGCAGGACCGCGCGCGGCTTGAAGAGAGGACCGCGGCCGGCCCCTGGGAAAGGTGAGTAACGCTACACAACCGTCTTCAGAGTCTAATCTTCAATCACATTGATGAAACTCTGGAAATCAAAATGCTGCTCTCTGCTGCTGTAGCACCGGAGTCTGGCCTCAAAGCAACGCTATTACTGCGGCACTGTCCGCTCCTAGCATCAGAGCGGATCCTTCCGCTACTACTGAAACTCCATGAAGGTGGACAGTCGGTGCATGTTGACGTCACGTTGGTGTGACATTGCACGCCTCCACACTCTTCTCACTGATCCTCCAAATAGTGCTGCCTAGCCCCAGCCCTTGCAGCTTTCAGTATAATAATGGATGGATCATGGCACTTGCAGTCGTATAGGCTGGAGGAGGAGTGGATCCACTGACGCTCCTGGAGTCTGTTAGTTGGGGAAGCAGGGACTCCTTTCTGCTTCCCCAAGATGTGCAGCAGTAACAGCAGCAGGTGGAGGTCGCATTCAGCCCCCGCTGCTGGTTTGGCCCCGCCTCTGCCCCGATTTAGCTTTAAAGTTCTGCGACTGCAACACCAGCCTCTGCCTGTGAGCGCTGTGTTGGCTGCCCGGTGACCCATCTGCCATTGCGACCTGTGCAGCCGCCCAGCTCACACATCTCTAAGGTCGCCCTGGTTAATGGCACCCCCACAATTAGTGGCACCTGGGGCGGAGCACTCCCCTCCTCCCCCTAATACGCCACTGCATAATATCAATTCAGGCTAATATTAAATATGTGCATATTTATGTGCCAGAATTTAATTCATTGGCTGAGAGCAATCAGCTGATGCTCTCAGCCAGTGAATGGAGACGTCCACAGCATTTGGCTTCCTGCAGCTCTGCAAAAGCCTAGTACGCATCATTAGAGCAGAAAGGTCACACTGTGCTCAGCTGAGACCCAGTTAAGAAGGCACATGATGAATCCCCACGATGCTTGGAGTAAGCCTTTAAGGAACATCTTGTTTTATTATAAGAATGATTTCCCATGCATAACAATTAGTATTGTCATAATTGTCCTAATTTAAATGTCCGTGTCCTGGCCATTATCATTGAATAGTTTTCAACCAGTAATATGAACTGCGTATATTCTCTCAGCAATATCCAAAACCCAGGGATGTACTTGTATTCGCATAGCATATTATTAACATTCTGTATACCTTTGTTGTAATAAGTCTCCTGTATCTACATAAGCAATACCTGTGAGCATTTAGACCCATTTTGGAATGCAGTAATAAGTATAAATATATGGGCACTTACCAGAAGGCGGTCCTTATTTGGATTACAGAAATAAAGACAACATTTCGGCTCATGTCTGAGCCTTAGATTCTGGTAGGAGCCAAAACGTTATCTTTACTTTTGTACTCCTAATAAAGACTACTTGGCCCTCCCAGTCTGGAGCACCCTGGTGGAAGTATTCGCCTTACATTGGTGTGTACACTACCCTCTCCATTTGAGAAGAAAACATTTTGGAACGTAGACTTTCTGCTTCAACTGTGCCTACAGCTCTTACTTGGTGGCTTGCAGCAGGCTATGAAATGTCAAAAAACAAAAACTTTTGGGCTAGGTCACCGATATACATTCATATTAAAACTCATTCCTACTTACAACTATATTCTTGCACTTCTTCAAGTCAGATAACATTTTTGAAGCATTGCCATTTATCTGGATCATTATAATGATTGCTACATGTAAAATCATATTGAGAAAATGAGCACTTTGAATGTTGTATGCATGCTGTAATCAGAGATATTCCAAGAATGTGTGTGCTTAGCTAACTTATGAGATAAGAAGAATGGAGTTTGATAAATGCATTTAGTGGTGGTGTATCTTTATTTTTCCATAATAAATTACTGTGGTTTTCAAGTTGAGGCTTATCAAAATGAAAGCAATTACGGCTAATTTATTCTGGCACATTTCGCCTTTACTATACAGTAGTGCAGTAGTAGTTGAATTATCCTCTGAAACTAAATTGGAAACTGGAATTTTAAACGTTTAAAATATACACATTTGTTTGTGCTTTTTATTCCATCAATGTCATTGTAATATTTATTTTTGCATTTTATGCTCCTCTGATCACCCGTCTATTGAGAGGATTTGTAGCCATCTAATTAAAAAAATAGCATATTCCTAAAATAATTGAATCTTTGTAGGCATCTTCAAGCCTGCCAGCAGTTGAACGTATATAATCTTGTGATTTGTTCCACTCTCCCGTTGTAGAGCCAGCTAGATCTAAGCATGATTATATCAGTCAACAGTGTTTTAAACTCATCACGGTTACCATAGGGCACTTTGAAAATGCAAATATGAAGCACACAGAAAAAAAGCAGTTTGGACAGTTTTCTTCTGTTACATTATAGTTGCTTAGTTTAGTCATGAATATGCTGTGCAATTTTGGGCACCTGTTCTAAAGAAGGATATCACGGCACTAGAAAAAGTGCAGAGACAAGCTACAAAATTGATAAAAGGAATGGAGCATTTTAGTTATGAAGAAAGGTTAAAAAATGTAAATCTGTTTAGTTTGGAAAAACGGCGCCTCAGAGGGGATATGATAACATTATACAAATATATCCGGGGCCAGTACAAACCATTACCTGGAAATCTATTCATAAACAGGGCTATACATAGGACACGAGGTCATGCATTTAGGCTGAAAAAAATGAGATTTCATCTAAGGCAAAGAAAAGGTTTTTTTTTTTACAGTAAGAGCAATAAGGATATGGAATTCTCTGCATGAAGAGGTGGTTTTGTCAGAGTCTATACAGATGTTTAACCCCTTAAGGACACATGACATGTGTGACATGTCATGATTCCCTTTTATTCCAGAAGTTCGGTCCTTAAGGGGTTAAACTGAAATTGGATAAATACTTGCAAAAACACAACATACAGGATATAATTTCTAATTAGTGGGTTAATGATTCAAAGCATCTCTATGAGAAGCTGCAGATGGGCCAGGACAGCATTTGGCCCCACCCCTGCCCACCTCCTTGGTTTATATAATAAGAATTGACTATCTCAGCCAATCCAATGCTTTCCAATTCTGATGATGTCAGACAAGGAGGGGGATCAGAGGAGGGGCCAGACTAAAGGATCCCTGCACGGTGCTGGAAAAAGGTGAGTAAATCACCTTTTTAACCTAAGGTATAGGTGATTGACCACCTAAATGGTGGTTTTATAGCTAGTGTCAGGAATACACAATTGTGTTCCTGACACTATAGTGCCACTTTAAGAATCACAGATAAGTCAAACTGACTATATGCAAAGACGAACAATACAAGTATTCAGGGGCGGGCTGGGCCGGGGGGCAGGGAGGCAATTGCCCCCCAGGCCGCCCTAAATAATTAGAAAAACGGCCACTGCAGGGCCGGTCCTGGGCGCCAGGATGAGGGGGTGCCGCGCGGAGCAGGCTGATAGCCTGTCACAGGGAGCAAAGCAGGTGGCCAGCTGGCCACTTACAGTGCCCAGGTAGCAAGGCAGAGTAGGCACCTGCTTGTCCCAGATGGCAGGTGCCTACTCTGCAGCAATATACTGGCCGGTGTTCAGGCATGCGGCGGCGAGGGAGCTCTGCTGATGATCTTTGAGCTCTGCTGATGATCTTCCTGCTCCCTCGCGCGCCCTCTCTGGTGATGCCGGGAGCCGGAATATGACGTCATTCCGGCCCCGCATCACTAAACTGCGCGAGGGAGCAGAGAGGAGCAGGAATATCATGGAAGTCACTGGACCCCGGGGAAAGGACCCAGAGGACTCCTAAAGGTAGGAGCAACAAGAAATAAAATAAATTTGTGAGTGTGTGTCTGAAAGTAAGTAAGTGTGTGTGTCTGGAAGTGTGTGTGTGTGTGTCTTAAAGTGTGTGTGTGTGTGTGTCAGGAACTGTGTGTGTGTGTCTGGAAGTGTGTGTGTGTGTGTGTGTGTGTCTGGAAGTGTGTGTGTCTGGAAGTGTGTGTGTAAGTGTGTGTCTTAAAGTGTGTGTGTGTGTGTCATGAACTGTGTGTGTGTAAGTGTGTGTGTGTGTGTGTGTGTGTGTCTGGAAGTGTGTGTGTGTGTGTGTGTCTGGAAGTGTGTGTGTGTCAGGAACTGTGTGTGTGGAAGTGTGTGTGTGTGTGTCTGGAAGTGTATGTGTGTGTGTGTCTGGAAGTGTGTGTGTGTGTGTGTAAGTGTGTGTCTGGAAGTGTGTGTGTCTGGAAGTGTGTGTGTGTGTCTGGAAGTGTGTGTGTGTCTGGAAGTGTTTGTGTGTGTCTGGAAGTGTTTGTGTGTGTCTGTCAGGGCCGTCTTTCCGCATGGGGCCCTACCGCGCTGCCCAGCATGCCCGGCCGACAGGGGAGATCCTTTGATCTCCCCTGCCGGCCAACGGAGAGGTGGCCTTGTTTTCTGGCCTTGTGCCGGTGAGGGAGATCTCAAATCAATCGGGGAGAGAGGTAGCTGCCTAGGACCCAGGGCTGCAGGAGAGGCCGACCTGTAAGGCAGATCGTTCCTACCGCAAGCAGGCTGTGTGATGCGTTGCAGCTCATTACCATTGCAATGCTCCACACAGCATTCTGCGCGCAGGAGGACAGGAGACAGCCTGCAGCCAGACAAGCTGCAGGCTGTACAGAATTTACAACTGGACCACCAGGGCTGGCTGTGTCCCAGCCTCTTTCACCAAAGGTAAGAAGAAGGGTGGGGGGGACATATAGATTTTATTTAACGTATAGTAGTATTAAAAAAAAAAAAAAAAACATTTGCTACCTGCACCCCTCAAACACACACACAGCACCCAACACACATATAGCACTCCACACACACACAGCACCCCACTCACATAGCACTCCACACACACACGCAGCACCCCACTCACATAGCACTCCACACACAGAACCCCACACTCACATAGCATTCCACACACACACAGCACCCCACACACACCGCACCCGTACACACAAACACATACACTGCACCCCTCACTGCAGTGTGTGTGTATTCAGCAGTCTGTGTGTGTGTTTAGCCGTCTGTGTATGTATTCAGCCGTCTGTGTATGTATTCAGCCGTCTGTGTGTATGTTTGTATTCAGCGGACTGTGTATGTATTCAGCACTCTCTATGTGTACTCAGCAGTCTGTGTGTGTGTGTGTGTGTGTGTCTATTCGTCAGTCTGTATGCGTGTATTCATCAGTCGTCGTGTGTATGCATTCAGCAGTCGGTGTGTGACTGCATTCAGCACTCTGTGTGTATGTATTGAATGTATGCATTGCATTTGTTGGAGGTACTTCTAAATATAATCTTCGTTGTATCTATAATTTACATTTTTATTCCTGTAAGTTGTGTAGGCAGGGCCCCAGTGCACTGCTTTGCCCGGGGGCCCATAATGTTGTTAAGATGGCACTGGTGTCTGTTAGTGTGTGTGTGTCAGCAAGTGTGTCTGTCAAGTAAGTGTCTGTCAGTGAATGTGTGTGTGTGTCTGCCTGTCAGTGTGTGTGTGTATGTGTCTGCCTGTCAGTGAGTGTTTGTCAGGGTTTGTGTGTGTATGTTATTGAGAGTGAGTGCCAGTGTGTCTGTCAGCAGGGCTAGCCTTTGAGGTATGCAAGCTGTGGGGTCATGTAGGGTGCAATAACAACAGAGGCGCCCGGCGGCCAACACAGCTCACAAGTTTTGGACACCAGCATATTTAATTTAAACGATTCCCTGGTGGTCCATTGGTGCGCACCAGCAGTAGGGGCAGTCAGATCATATCCCTTGTGGTTCCGGTGCTCAGTTAGTGGGTCAGAGCACAGGCTCAGAGATTCTCAGCCTGCGCTCTAACAACATTGAAAGTCGGAGCCGCGAAGGAGTGGGTATGGCAAAGAGCTACTAATTAGCATAATATCAATATCCGTTATAAAAACAGGAAAAGGTGGCCATGGATGGTGAGCTGATTCAGGGGTGCAATGGGCCACTTGACTGGATTTGCCCCCCAGACCTGAGGCTGCCAGCCCTCCCCTGCAAGTATTGGTACTGGACCAATAGCTTGCCAACAAGTAACTTGTTTATTACATTGATCCTAATTATTACTGGCAAGCCTCTACTCTTTACAATACCTGACACTGCTTTTAGAGAATAGTGTATGCCAAAAATCACAAGTAGAGGTTAATGACTCATTATTCCCTATGGTTACCACTACTTTCCTCTTAGCAACTGTTTTCTGCCTGATTTAAACCCTTTCACAACATATTACATGCTGCAATTAAAGAGAAACTATAGTTCTAGGAATACAAAAGTTGTATTTCTAGCAATATAGTGCCCTACAGTGTCCTCCTCCCTCAAGCTTCCCCCACCTCAAGCATTGGAGTGTTAAGAACCTTTTGTCACTTACTGGAATGCAACACTGATGTCCCTCAGCACTGGGTCAGGCTCCCCTTCTGCTCCTCCTCTGCCCTAATATGCTTGCACAACAAGCATCATGATCGCATTAGAACTCCCCATAGGAAAGCATTGAATTACTGCAGAGCATGGGGATGTCCAGCGTCAGGTGACAACTCTACTGTAGTTTATCAATAACTGCGATAAATACAATTGCAGTTTAAACGGACAGGGGCACTGCACCTAGACTACTTCAATGAGTTGTCTGGATGCCTTTTAACCTAATAAACTAAGTACCAGCCTCTGGCTTGATTGAAAGAGGTTAACCACAGCACACCATCTTTGTACATCCGATTGAAACAAATTATTTTTTCCAAACCTGTCCCTACTTTTTATTGTCTGACTGCTACTTGCCAGAGACTACTTGCCTCACAGGGTGAAGTGTGCATACTCAGGTGTACCTTTCTGTGCTATACTAGCAAGCTACTAAATGCAAATGGTTGGTATCTGCAGTGGCAGCTGTTATCAGCTCTACACAAATTTACAACCAGGTTGTAAACCTTTATAGTAATGTGTAGGTGCTACAAGCTACAGACTATTGTTAATAGTGACAGCTTGTGAGTGATATTTACTAATAAGATTGTAAAATGGCTCTTGGAGGGAGAAATTGAGTCATAACAAAAGCATACACAGTCTTTACTGTGTTAGGGTTAAGATTAGGCCAAAGAACTGAACTTGTTGGCATGATAATAAGTTGCAATGGCCAGGGAGGATAAGTACAACGCTCATCACGACACATCCTTCATGAAAACACTGCTCATTCTGTGCAGCAGGAAGCCATAATGCTTGGGGGCAGACTCTCATGGTGGTGTTAGTTAAATACTGTGGCGAAACCGACCTCGCCACGTGTCCTTGGAGGGGGCTGCTTGCCTGCCTCTTGCCTTTGGACTATGGACCAGACTTTATGGGAATGTGATACCCCAGATAGCTATACCATGGAGCCTATTCATATAATGAAAGACTATGGGAAAGACTTTAGTTCCATGGCAATTGTACTGTGTGAGTAGGATCTGCGCGCTATTCGGTAGTTTTGTGCGTGCAGATCCCAGCTATCTGGGGATAGGTGAAATGTCTGTGTGTTATGTGTAAATGTGACTTTATGTATTTTAAAGTGTTTTATGTCGTTTTGCAACCATGTGGTTAATGGAGTCTGCCTCTAGTCCTGGATAATTGGATTACTTCTCCAATTAACTCCAGGGCAGAAGGGAGGAAACCAGGGTGCATTGTGGGGATGTTTTTCTGCCAGCCAGAAAGGAACAAAAGTTACTTTTAGTAACTTTTGAACCCCTGGTCGGATTCATGCCATTTTTTAATATGTTGTTCCCCTGAATGGATTGATTGTGGATATGTATTTTTGTGTGAATGTGATGTATGGTTTTAAAGTTATGAAAGTTGTGTAAAAGTATATTTTACACTGTATGCATAATGGGATTATGTGTCACACTAAGGGGAGGGGATGTGTGGGAGGTAACATCTATGTCATTGGTTATTTTATGCCTCCCCCTGGGTGTGGCCTGTATGTGTGAGTTGGAAATAAAAGCCAGGCTGGATGAGCCAGTCCAGAGTTCCTGTTTTACCCTTAAAGCGATGTGTCGTCTCGGTCTTTGGGGGAATGGGATTGTATGCTGACTGCCAAGAGTGTAAGCCGATGTCTGCTTTTCTTGTTCAGCTGTTCCAGTTCGGAGTGTTATCTTGTATCCAGTTCGGGAGTTTGGTGTTCTGCAGTAGCTGTGCCTGTCTCTCAAAAAGGGGATTATCGCCTAAACGGATTTTTCCCCTTTTATGCTGAAACGGTCCGTTACAATTGGTGGCAAGCGGCGGGATCGTTCCTACAGCCAGAAGGACAGCTACAGGAAACACCATTTTCGTGGATTACAAATTGAGGGCAACGCTAGTACCCGTACAACGACCCTATCTACAAAAGAATCAACTTCAGCAGAGCAAGCATGGCATATGACTACACTCAGGAGGAGTTGGACAGAGAGGTCAATGAGGTGCTGTCTGGCTATGGACCCAACCCCCCGGAGAGAGCCGTGCAGCTCGCCAGGAAACTAGTAGGAGAGTACCTGCAATCCCTAGTAGATTTGGCCAAAAAGGAATCCCAGGGAGCTGAAGGTGTCGTCCTTCCTCCCCAGCGGCAGAGTAAGTCCCAGGGAGCTGAAGGCGCAGCCCTTCCTCCCCAGCGGCAGTGTGTACCCCAGGGAGCTGATGGTGTCGTCCGTCCTCCCCAGCGGCATTGTGTGTCCCAGGGAGCAGAAGGTATCGTCCTTCCTCCCCAGCGGCAGTGTGTAACCCAGGGAGCAGAAGGTGCCGTCCTTCCTCCCCAGCGGCAGTGTGTATCCCAGGGAGCTGAAGGTGCCGTCCTTCCTCCCCAGCGGCAGTGTGTGTCCCAGGGAGCTGAAGGTGCCGTCCTTCCTCCCCAGCGGCAGTGTGTATCCCAGGGAGCTGAAGGCGTCGTCCTTCCTCCCCAGCGGCAGTGTGTGTCCCAGGGAGCTGATGGTGTCGTCCGTCCTCCCCAGCGGCAGTGTGTACCCCAGGGAGCTGATGGTGTCGTCCTTCCTCCCCAGCGGCAGTGTGTACCCCAGGGAGCTGAAGGTGTCGTCCTTCCTCCCCAGCGGCAGTATGTATCCCAGGGAGCTAAAGGTGTCGTCCTTCCTCCCCAGCGGCAGTGTGTATCCCAGGGAGCTGAAGTTGTCGTCCTTCCTCCCCAGCGGCAGTGTGTATCCCAGGGAGCTGAAGGTGTCGTCCTTCCTCCCCAGCGGCAGTGTGTACCCCAGGGAGCTGATGGTGTCGTCCTTCCTCCCCAGCGGCAGTGTGTACCCCAGGGAGCTGAAGGTGTCGTCCTTCCTCCCCAGCGGCAGTATGTATCCCAGGGAGCTAAAGGTGTCGTCCTTCCTCCCCAGCGGCAGTGTGTATCCCAGGGAGCTGAAGTTGTCGTCCTTCCTCCCCAGCGGCAGTGTGTATCCCAGGGAGCTGAAGGTGTCGTCCTTCCTCCCCAGCGGCAGTGTGTACCCCAGGGAGCTGATGGTGCCGTCCTTCCTCCCCAGCGGCAGTGTGTATCCCAGGGAGCTGAAGGTGCCGTCCTTCCTCCCCAGCGGCAGTGTGTACCCCAGGGAGCTGATGGTGCCGTCCTTCCTCCCCAGCGGCAGTGTGTATCCCAGGGAGCTGAAGGTGTCGTCCTTCCTCCCCAGCGGCAGTGTGTAGCCCAGGGAGCTGAAGGTGTCGTTCTTCCTCCCCAGCGGCAGTGTGTGTCACAGGGAGCTGAAGGTGCCGTCCTTCCTCCCCAGCGGCAGTGTGTACCCCAGGGAGCTGATGGTGTCGTCCTTCCTCCCCAGCGGCAGTGTGTACCCCAGGGAGCTGAAGGTGTCGTCCTTCCTCCCCAGCGGCAGTGTGTATCCCAGGGAGCTGAAGGTGCCGTCCTTCCTCCCCAGCGGCAGTGTGTATCCCAGGGAGCTGAAGGTGTCGTCCTTCCTCCCCAGCGGCAGTGTGTACCCCAGGGAGCTGATGGTGCCGTCCTTCCTCCCCAGCGGCAGTGTGTGTCCCAGGGAGCAGAAGGTGCAGTCCTTCCTCCCCAGCGGCAGTGTGTACCCCAGGGAGCAGAAGGTGTAGTCCTTCCTCCCCAGCGGCAGTGTGTACCCCAGGGAGCAGAAGGTGCCGTCCTTCCTCCCCAGCGGCAGTGTGTATCCCAGGGAGCTGAAGGTGCCGTCCTTCCTCCCCAGCGGCAGTGTGTGTCCCAGGGAGCTGAAGGTGCCGTCCTTCCTCCCCAGCGGCAGTGTGTATCCCAGGGAGCTGAAGGCGTCGTCCTTCCTCCCCAGCGGCAGTGTGTGTCCCAGGGAGCTGATGGTGTCGTCCGTCCTCCCCAGCGGCAGTGTGTACCCCAGGGAGCTGATGGTGTCGTCCTTCCTCCCCAGCGGCAGTGTGTACCCCAGGGAGCTGAAGGTGTCGTCCTTCCTCCCCAGCGGCAGTATGTATCCCAGGGAGCTAAAGGTGTCGTCCTTCCTCCCCAGCGGCAGTGTGTATCCCAGGGAGCTGAAGTTGTCGTCCTTCCTCCCCAGCGGCAGTGTGTATCCCAGGGAGCTGAAGGTGTCGTCCTTCCTCCCCAGCGGCAGTGTGTACCCCAGGGAGCTGATGGTGTCGTCCTTCCTCCCCAGCGGCAGTGTGTACCCCAGGGAGCTGAAGGTGTCGTCCTTCCTCCCCAGCGGCAGTATGTATCCCAGGGAGCTAAAGGTGTCGTCCTTCCTCCCCAGCGGCAGTGTGTATCCCAGGGAGCTGAAGTTGTCGTCCTTCCTCCCCAGCGGCAGTGTGTATCCCAGGGAGCTGAAGGTGTCGTCCTTCCTCCCCAGCGGCAGTGTGTACCCCAGGGAGCTGATGGTGCCGTCCTTCCTCCCCAGCGGCAGTGTGTATCCCAGGGAGCTGAAGGTGCCGTCCTTCCTCCCCAGCGGCAGTGTGTACCCCAGGGAGCTGATGGTGCCGTCCTTCCTCCCCAGCGGCAGTGTGTATCCCAGGGAGCTGAAGGTGTCGTCCTTCCTCCCCAGCGGCAGTGTGTAGCCCAGGGAGCTGAAGGTGTCGTTCTTCCTCCCCAGCGGCAGTGTGTGTCACAGGGAGCTGAAGGTGCCGTCCTTCCTCCCCAGCGGCAGTGTGTACCCCAGGGAGCTGATGGTGTCGTCCTTCCTCCCCAGCGGCAGTGTGTACCCCAGGGAGCTGAAGGTGTCGTCCTTCCTCCCCAGCGGCAGTGTGTATCCCAGGGAGCTGAAGGTGCCGTCCTTCCTCCCCAGCGGCAGTGTGTATCCCAGGGAGCTGAAGGTGTCGTCCTTCCTCCCCAGCGGCAGTGTGTACCCCAGGGAGCTGATGGTGCCGTCCTTCCTCCCCAGCGGCAGTGTGTGTCCCAGGGAGCAGAAGGTGCAGTCCTTCCTCCCCAGCGGCAGTGTGTACCCCAGGGAGCAGAAGGTGTAGTCCTTCCTCCCCAGCGGCAGTGTGTACCCCAGGGAGCAGAAGGTGTAGTCCTTCCTCCCCAGCGGCAGTGTGTAACCCAGGGAGCTGATGGTGTCGTCCGTCCTCCCCAGCGGCAGTGTGTAACCCAGGGAGCCGAAGGTGTCGTCCTTCCTCCCCAGCAGCAGTGGGTGTCCCAGGGAGCTGAAGGTGTCGTCCTTCCTCCCCAGCGGCAGTGTGTATCCCAGGGAGCAGAAGGTGCCGTCCTTCCTCCCAAGCGGCAGTGTGTGTTACAGGGAGCTGAAGGTGCCGTCCTTCCTCCCCAGCGGCAGTGTGTGTTACAGGGAGCTGAAGGTGCCGTCCTTCCTCCCCAGCGGCAGTGTGTATCCCAGGGAGCTGAAGGTGCAGTCCTTCCTCCCCAGCGGCAGTGTGTACCCCAGGGAGCAGAAGGTGTAGTCCTTCCTCCCCAGCGGCAGTGTGTACCCCAGGGAGCAGAAGGTGTAGTCCTTCCTCCCCAGCGGCAGTGTGTAACCCAGGGAGCTGATGGTGTCGTCCGTCCTCCCCAGCGGCAGTGTGTAACCCAGGGAGCCGAAGGTGTCGTCCTTCCTCCCCAGCAGCAGTGGGTGTCCCAGGGAGCTGAAGGTGTCGTCCTTCCTCCCCAGCGGCAGTGTGTATCCCAGGGAGCAGAAGGTGCCGTCCTTCCTCCCAAGCGGCAGTGTGTGTTACAGGGAGCAGAAGGTGCCGTCCTTCCTCCCAAGCGGCAGTGTGTGTTACAGGGAGCTGAAGGTGCCGTCCTTCCTCCCCAGCGGCAGTGTGTATCCCAGGGAGCTGAAGGTGCCGTCCTTCCTCCCCAGCGGCAGTGTGTATCCCAGGGAGCTGAAGGTGTCGTCCTTCCTCCCCAGCGGCAGTGTGTACCCCAGGGAGCTGATGGTGCCGTCCTTCCTCCCCAGCGGCAGTGTGTATCCCAGGGAGCTGAAGGTGCCGTCCTTCCTCCCCAGCGGCAGTGTGTACCCCAGGGAGCTGATGGTGCCGTCCTTCCTCCCCAGCGGCAGTGTGTATCCCAGGGAGCTGAAGGTGTCGTCCTTCCTCCCCAGCGGCAGTGTGTAGCCCAGGGAGCTGAAGGTGTCGTCCTTCCTCCCCAGCGGCAGTGTGTGTCACAGGGAGCTGAAGGTGCCGTCCTTCCTCCCCAGCGGCAGTGTGTACCCCAGGGAGCTGATGGTGTCGTCCTTCCTCCCCAGCGGCAGTGTGTACCCCAGGGAGCTGAAGGTGTCGTCCTTCCTCCCCAGCGGCAGTGTGTATCCCAGGGAGCTGAAGGTGCCGTCCTTCCTCCCCAGCGGCAGTGTGTATCCCAGGGAGCTGAAGGTGTCGTCCTTCCTCCCCAGCGGCAGTGTGTACCCCAGGGAGCTGATGGTGCCGTCCTTCCTCCCCAGCGGCAGTGTGTGTCCCAGGGAGCTGAAGGTGCCGTCCTTCCTCCCCAGCGGCAGTGTGTACCCCAGGGAGCTGATGGTGCCGTCCTTCCTCCCCAGCGGCAGTGTGTACCCCAGGGAGCTGATGGTGTCATCCATCCTCCCCAGCGGCAGTGTGTCCTGCAGGGAGCAGAGACAGTCAGTCTCGCACCCCAGCAGCAGGACAAGAGAATGAAAGGGGAGACAGCTGGTCTCCCTTTCCACCAGCAGAGAGAGTGGCAGGGAGAGGAGCCTGCTAACCCCTCTCCCCAGCGGCAGTTCACCGTCCAGAGAGAGGAGCTTGTTACACCCTCTCTCCAACGGCAGCCTAACCCACCAAGGGGAGATGTTAAGCCCCACAACTGTGCAGATGGGACCGTAGTCTCTGCACTTACAGCACAAGGGGTAGGGACGGTCGGTCCTGTCCCCCAGCCACAGAGCGGTGTATCCAAAGGGGAGACAGTCGGTCTCTCCCTCCGGCAGCCGAGCTATGCACCTAAAGGGGAGACAGTCAGTCTCCAGCAACCAGGCTCCAACCAGACTACTCCCGTGGTAGTGCGGGCACCAGGACAGAGTACCGCTGGTCTCTGCCCCCTCAGCAACCCACCAAGGCAGCCTACCAGTCCCCCACACAGCCGTGGTAAGGCACCTGGACATGGACCAGATTCTCCCTTACCCAGGTGTAGTAACCGTTTATTGTGGGTGGGCTGTACTGCTGTTTCTGTTTTGTGGGTGGGCTGCTGGACTAACCAGGGCACTGACCAGCAGGAGGTCAGATACCCTGTTAGTCTATTTGGAAAAGGGGAGAAGTGTGGCGAAACCGACCTCGCCACGTGTCCTTGGAGGGGGCTGCTTGCCTGCCTCTTGCCTTTGGACTATGGACCAGACTTTATGGGAATGTGATACCCCAGATAGCTATACCATGGAGCCTATTCATATAATGAAAGACTATGGGAAAGACTTTAGTTCCATGGCAATTGTACTGTGTGAGTAGGATCTGCGCGCTATTCGGTAGTTTTGTGCGTGCAGATCCCAGCTATCTGGGGATAGGTGAAATGTCTGTGTGTTATGTGTAAATGTGACTTTATGTATTTTAAAGTGTTTTATGTCGTTTTGCAACCATGTGGTTAATGGAGTCTGCCTCTAGTCCTGGATAATTGGATTACTTCTCCAATTAACTCCAGGGCAGAAGGGAGGAAACCAGGGTGCATTGTGGGGATGTTTTTCTGCCAGCCAGAAAGGAACAAAAGTTACTTTTAGTAACTTTTGAACCCCTGGTCAGATTCATGCCATTTTTTAATATGTTGTTCCCCTGAATGGATTGATTGTGGATATGTATTTTTGTGTGAATGTGATGTATGGTTTTAAAGTTATGAAAGTTGTGTAAAAGTATATTTTACACTGTATGCATAATGGGATTATGTGTCACACTAAGGGGAGGGGATGTGTGGGAGGTAACATCTATGTCATTGGTTATTTTATGCCTCCCCCTGGGTGTGGCCTGTATGTGTGAGTTGGAAATAAAAGCCAGGCTGGATGAGCCAGTCCAGAGTTCCTGTTTTACCCTCAAAGCGATGTGTCGTCTCGGTCTTTGGGGGAATGGGATTGTATGCTGACTGCCAAGAGTGTAAGCCGATGTCTGCTTTTCTTGTTCAGCTGTTCCAGTGTTCGTGTGGTTCCAGTCGGGAGAATGGTGTCTGCAGTAGCTGCCTGTGCATCTGTAAAGGGGAGTATCGCCTAAACTGGGTTTTATCCTCTTGTGTGTGAAACGGTCCGTTACAATTACTATTATAAGGAGGTGGCTGGGGTGAGACAGAGAATTGTCAAACCTTTTGCACGAAAGCCAAAGGTTCTCCGTGTTACAGTGTTAATTCTTGGAAATATTTATTTTTTGTATATAGACCCTCATTTTAAAGTCTATATTTTAAAGTGTCTATATAGTGAAATACAACTTCTGGTTTCATGAATAATAGTAACAAGATAAGGTTTAGTGAGTAGCAAATCATGCTTTCAATCCGTGGTGGAACTAACATAGAGAGGGCCCTGGTGCACACATTCCTTGGACCCCCAAGGTTAACCAAAAGATTAAAGGGCTGCAGTGCACAACTAGGCCCCTGAAGACATTGGATTGCTAATGTAGAACAATAGTGAAGGGCATTTTATCATCGTATGTCTTTTGCAAATACAGTTAGGTCCTAAAATATATGGACACAAACTAGACCGACCCTGATAGCTAACAGCCATGGAACTAATTCTGGACAGATTACTGCCGAACGGTTGGTGAGAACCTTCTAACTCCATGGCGATTCGACTGTGTTCATCGGATCTGTGCGCTTTTAGGATATATTGAGCATTCAGATCCAAGCTATCTGGGGATATGTCGAATATGGGGGTTCAGTAAAGTAAAATATGAGTTATGTATTTTAATGTGTTTTGTTACATTTATAACTTGGAAATATTTTCTTTACCTGGAGATACTTGAGTTTATTACGGCCAATTAACCCAATTATCTCCAGGATAGAGAGGAGGGATTTTACTGTTTCTGTGGGAGTGTTTCACAGTGTACTGTATGTTGATTGGTAACTGTAAATTGTGTCCCAGTCCTCCACAAGGTCCATGTGGGAGTATCCCTTGCTGGAGGACCTGCATAAAAGGCCAAGCTGTGGCCACCATTAAACAGATCGTTTTACCCCTTCATTAAATCTGGGCTCATGTTTGGGAGGTTGGGAGCTATAATTCACTATAATTCTGCTACACTTGGATTTAGGGAGATTCTGCATGGATTTACTCAGTTAGAGTATAGGGGATCCGTTACAAAATTAAAGTGCAGACTTTCAGCTTTAATTCAAGGGGCTGAAAAAAAAATACCATATGAAACGTTTAAGAATTGCAACGATTTTAATACACAGTCCCCTTTTTTCAGGGTTTCAAATGTAATTGGACAAGTTAATACAATCATAAATATGACAGAATAACAAAACAAACAAAAAAAATCCAGAAAAACTTCTAAATTGATTTGCATGTCAATGAGTGAAATATTTATTTGACCCCTTCGACTTATTACTTGGTGGCGAAACTCTTGTTGGCAATCAGAGGTTAGAGGTTTCTTGTAGTTGGCCACTAGGTTTGCACACATATCAGGAGGGATTTTGTCCTACCCCTTTTCACAGATCCTCTCCAAGTTATTAAGGTTTCGTGGCTGATGTTTGGGAGCTTGAACCTTTAGCTCCCTCCATAGATTTTCTATGGATTAAGGTCTGGAGACTGGCTAGGCCGCTCCAGGACCTTAATGTGCTTCTTCTTGAGCCACTCATTTGTTGCCTTGGCTGTGTGTTTTGGGTCATTGCCATGCTGGACTACCCATCCACGACACATTTTAAATGCCCTAGCTGAGGGTAGAAGGTTCTCACCAAAGATTTGACAGTACATGGCCCCGTCCATCGTCCTTTTGATGCGGTGCAGTTGTTCTTTCCCCTTAGCAGAAAAACACCCCCAAAGCATAATGTTTCCACCTCCATGTTTGACGGTGGGGATGGTGTTCTCAGGGTCATAGACATTCCTCCTCCTCCAAACACGGCAAGTTGAGTTGATGCCAAAGAGCTCAATTTTGGTCTCATCAGACCACAACACTTTCTCCCAGTTCTCCTCTGAATCATTCAGATGTTCATTGGCAAACTTCAGAAAGGTCTGTACATGTGGTTTCTTGAGCAGGGGGACCTTGCGGGTGCTGCAGCATTTCAGTCCTTCACAGCATAGTGTGTTACCAATTGTTTTCTTGGTGACTATGGTCTCAGCTGCCTTGAGATAATTAAAGGGACTCTCCAGTGCCAGGAAAAAAAATCAATTTTCCTGGCACTGCAGGTCCCCTCTCCCTCCCACCTCCCATCCCTGGTTGCTGAAGGGGTGATCATGATCATTGAAACTCCACGAAGTGAGACCTTGCTTGGAGCACCATTCCGAAGGAGACGGACAGTTATTTTTGTGTTTCGCACCAACTGTTGTCACCTTATCACCAAGCTGCTTGGCGAAGGTTTTGTAGCCCATTCCAGCCTTGTGTAGGTATATATTCTTGTCCCGGACATCTTGGACAACTCTTTGGTCTTGACCATGGTGGAGAGTTTGGAATCTGATTGATTGCTTCTGTGGACAGGTGTCTTTTATACAGGTAACGAGCTGAGATTAGGAGCACTCCCTTTAAGAGAGTGCTCCTAATCTCAGCTTGTTTCCTGTATAAAAGACACCTGGGAGCCAGAAATCTTGCTGATTGATAGGAGATCAAATACTTATTTCACTCATTGACATGCAAATCAATTTTTTTGACATGCGTCAAAACATGCGTTTCTGGATTTTTTTTGTTTTTTTGTTATTCTGTCTCCCACTGTTAAAATACACCTACCATTAAAATTATAGACTAATCATTTTTTTGTCAGTTGGCAAACGTTGAAAATCAGCAGGGGATCAAATACTTTTTTCCCCTCACTATATATATATATATATAATATATCTCTCTCAATAAATATATATATATATATATATATATATATATATATATATATATAGTGGGGTACATTGACGTTTGTGGCAGGCTTATGCAATGTATGATCATATAATGTAACTAAACCCCCATTGTTTTTTGCCTAGGTTAGGTGTTTTTAATAAAACTAAGAAAATTGTTCAGCACTATAATAACTGTTTAGTAGATAAGTGAGTGCGCTGGATTTTCATTTTTACTGTACTTATTGGCCCCAAGCAGCACCCCATTTAAGCATGTTTAGGTGAGTGCAGCCAAACCCCTTTTTCTCATATGTATATGTATATGTATATGTATATATAGAGATATATATATATATATATAGAGAGAGAGAGAGAGATAGAGATAGATATATAGATAGATATTATTTTTTATTATTATTTTTAGGATTAATAGTATAGTAACTTTTAGTAAATCTTTTCTAAACACAGATGTTTCATTAAAAGTATACCACTAACCACTAACAGTAAGGCTAATAATAATAAAACATAAAAAAAACAGCATAGCTCAAGTTTACATCATTATTATTTCCTTAGGCAAATCATTTCTAAACAGTACCTTGCCCTTCTAAGGAGTTTAAAAAAAAAAAAAACACACATTATCATGTAAATTACCATCCCAGGCATATTATGAGTAATACCGATAGAGGGGTACTGTGGCGTAGTGGTTGGCCTAACACAATATGGAAATATAGTGTAACTGAATCCCTATATTTGTTTGCGAAGACAGATGATTTAAGTTGCCTTGTAACATTTAAAACGGTAATATTTTTGTGTGCGATCTTAATCTGCATTTGGATATATTTTGGTCTTTACGGCAAGACCACTACTTAGGAATGCATGTTCCGGGTGTGCCCCCACTTTTCTGACAAAAACATTTAGTTCTTTGTGAGACACTATCAGTAAGTAAATGGCAAAATAATTTATGACACCATCCTGTTCCACTTAAAGTTGACGTAATTTTACGAAGAAAGTCTGTAACATCTTAAGAGTCTATTTCCTGCTTGCTCATAGGAAATAAACTTTACTGTAGCTTGCCGATGTTTTGCACGTTTTGGTCATAAAAATGGGAGGGATGTGGTTATCTGTACTCAACAAGCAAGTTGGTATGCACGTTGGTATGTCCAAATAACTCTAGTAGCAGTAAAAGAATTGGAAATATAATAGTTGTTGTGACGCTAGTATTTGAGTACTGAATCAGGCATAAATATGACCAAAACCCTGTGATTATTTCAATTTTACCTTAGTCATCCCCAATCAATCTGAAAACGTTGCACAATTTGCAAAGACTGCCAACAGAGACATCACCACTGTGGGCCCAGTGGCCATGCGGGGGTGGGTGGGGGGAGAGCAGGCCAAGGTGAGTTTCACTTACTGTAACTTGTCCCTTGGGGGCACTGCCAACTACATCCGACTAGTCCTCTTCTGTACCTGGCACTTCAGAGCAGGACCGACGTTACTGCTGTACTCTTTCGCATACACCATTGAGGTAGAGCCATTGAGGTACACCATTGAGGTAGAGCATTGTTTTAACATTTAGAACATAAAAAGATCACAGACAAAAATGTACAAAAAAGTAAGTTGCAAGTCACCAAAGTCTGGGTACATTTGTTCTACAAAATAAAGAAGAGCACAATAAACATCATGTATTAGGTTCATATGTTATGAACAACATTACTTAATTTCCTGAAAATGTGGTGTTCAATTGATCCTTGAAATGAGTGCCATGCACATTTTAGGTTGGAAGATCTACTGTAAATGTCTATATTTGATTTTTGAAGTACATGTACAACTACGCACACATCTTGGGGTTCACTGCTGTCAAGCGTTGGTTATTGATCAGTAACATTTCTAACATTTGGATATAAACGCAAGACCGTTTTCAAAGCTCTCACAATTCTAAATTCACTTAGTTAATTCTGGCAACTTTGTCAAAGCTGGAAAATATTGTCAAGATAATTCTAAGCCTAACATGTGATGTTTTAATTACTCTTGTGATACAGAGCTTGACAGGTTAATGGTAAACCTTTGCAGGCTTTTTGGTGATGTTAAAGAGTTACAAAAAAAAAACATTTGAGAAGATGGCATTAAGTGCATCTTGGAACCATAAATGTAATGTTATATGTGAACTTGTCGGGAACAAAGTAAGAAGCGGATGGGAAGAGGAGAGTATGCAATATGATTATGGAGTAATCGTGGGAATATGGAGGGAGATGGGGGAATGCATGTAGTGCTTGGGGGAGTATGAGAGTGAGACTGGGGGTTGTGAAAAGCGTTCAAATGCTGCTCAGAGCACAGTAGTCAAGTGTGGTGGGATTGGATGGTGCTTAAAAGGGAGGGAATGGAAACCACATGAAAGTGTGATTGATCATTAGAGACATGAAAAAATTGGATAGGAAGAAGGCTGTGGGAAATGTCAAGAAGAGGGAGGGACATAGATACAAGGACAAACTAGAAAGCAGTTTAGACACTAGGCACAAAGAAGAAAGCCACTACTGGTGTTAGAGGTGAAAAGCTTCTCAGGAGGTAGATAAAATCCTGTATCCTGTAAATTACCATACCAGGCTATATAATTTATAGTTATCACTTTTTTGTCGTGTGCATCACTTTAATAAAAACATTTAGTTCCTCATAATAAAATGCTATCAGGGTACCTGGAGTTAATGCTGTAGCTGCTGTCCAGTATTAGCACCATCAGGACTAGGTCCATGCTGGCAATTGAACTGCCTTCTAATGCCCTGTCAGATGTGTAATTAACCTGTAACTTTCCACATGGAAAACTGCAGTGTGTTTGTTTCTTCAAGGTAGTTCAGTACGGATATTTAGGGTAAGGTGCGCATGTGTATTTATGTTATGGATTTCACTACGTTACGTACAAGATAGAGTGCTAATTTGTCCTTTAACCCCTTAAGGACCAAACTTCTGGAATAAAAGGGAATCATGACGTGTCACACACGTCATGTGTCCTTAAGGGGTTAAAGCAGCACGGTCACTGTCCTGACGGTGACATCACAAGGGCAGGAAAAGGTGAGTTTTACTTACCTGAACCTGCCCCTCCAAGACGACTCCATCTTCTTCAAGCCAGTAGTCTTCTGCTCTTGATGCTATAGTGCCAGGAGCCGTCACTGCCGTCACTTGCGCAAGAGTACAACATTGAGGTCTACGGAGGATCCCGCAAGACCACGGATCCTTAATAGACAGAGCCAATTCCCTGCTGCCGTCACTGGTGATGGCTGGTGGGGTGGACACTTCTAGATGGCTATATCTCCACCCAGTGTCTAGGAGAGTCAGGCATAGGAAATATATTGAGACAAAGTAGTAGTGGTCATTCTGTTCTACTGGTTACATTGTACATGACACCAATCTTTTCATATGGCATCTATTGTTATTATTTCCCTTTTTCTTGGGTCTGGTCCTCTACTTGCGTTTAATACTGATCTTTCATGTGCACTCTCTTTCATGTAATGAATGCTCTCCAATATTATAAATGTATTATGGAAGTTTCTCCATATTCTCATCTTATTCCCAGATGAATAACATTTAAAAGAGGGCAAATAAGAAATGCATGTAACTTCCCCATGATTACTCTTTATTGTAAAAGTCGCAGTGTAGGTTAATACCATTAATTTCATGCCTTGATGTTCATGTAATTAGTTTGGCCTGGATATTAATAAGTAAGAAAGTTATTTTCTGCCTCGTAGAATTAGACTCTTGAGTCATACAACTTCGGACGGTGAAATTATACTCCAATAGATTAAAAAGCTTGAATAATAAAGGTGTCCAATCTCCAGCTCTACATTAATTGAAAACCCAGAGCACCATAACAACTTCATGAAAAAATTAAGCTTTTATGGTGGTAGGTGGTCCCTGGCGCTTGCTCACCTTTACAGGTTAAACCATTCTCAAATGGTTTAACCCCAAAGCTTGTATTTCAGTGACAAATCTCCCTGCCTCTATGCTGACCACTCTTAGCCAATCAGCGGCACCACTGTTTGATTCTGCAAGAGCCTTCCAGTTAGAGATTTTTCAAAAACCGAATGGCAGAGAGGCAGGAAGATTTGGCACTGAAACACAGACTTTGGGGTTAAACCATTCAAGAACGGATTAAACCTTTAAAGTGAGCCAGCTTTAGGGACATCCTGACACCAAAGTAACTTAATTTTGATAAGGCTCTTATGGTGCATAAACTGCTCCCTTAAATACACATTTTGAGGGTTTAAATAATAGAATTATGGTCATAATACATTGTAAGTCCACTGTGATCAGATTATACACACCTTTACAGTGTTATGCATGAACATTAACAACACCCACAAAATTCCATATTATGGAGCATTACAGACTCAATTAAGTAGATTTTTATTAGATTTTGTTTTACATTTGCATAATATACAGACATTTGCTGATTGCATAAGTACCCGCTTCCCCAACAATATGTCTGATGCGACCAAATACTTTCAGGAATCAAACAGTTAGTCGAATGGAGTCCATATGTGAACAACTAAAGCCACAGAATCTGTTAGAGAAAATGTTGCAATTAATCAAACAGAAAAGGAAGATGTACAGAATAGAAATTGCTGGGAAAAGGCATGCCAGAGACAAAGCAACATGGTCAGGAACTGGGAAAAGGACCCAACTTAAGAGCAAGATGTACAGATCCCAATGCAAATGTAGCCCATGGAGCAGCACAGCTAGGTGGAATGAGCCTTGACAGGGCTAGGAGACAGGCATAGGAGGTGTTAATATGGGGGTTTGGCTATAGAAAGTGGGGGTGGGGTTTTAGAGTATGGGAGTACATATAGCGGCCATTTTAGATCAAGGGCCATCTTAACTAATCCTTACTTACCTGTTTTGTCCCACCCTCCCTTTAAGTAGGTTTTGGATACCGTTTGGTCACGGCGGCGGGGGATAGATAAACAAGTTGGGGTAAAGGTTGTTTGTCCAGATGTAACATAGTTTAGTTTGCTAAGAACTGTTAGGTTTAGTTAGATTTTGGTTGGTTCGAGCTCGTCGGTAGCTCCAAACCTGGTGTGTGTAGGGTGTATCTTGGTATACCCCTACATGTTGGAACATGGTAAATCATGCCCACGGTGGCAATGGTTTAAGTGGTTAGATGCTATTTATGTTAATATATGTTAATATTGTTGTTTATGAGGGTAATTGTCAGGGTTGAATTGTTAAAAGAGTTGGGGCTGAGATGTTATGTTAAATATGTTGACAATAGCCCTTAATATTTTATATATATATATTGTGATTATTAAGAAAGCTGTGATAATTTCCCCAAACATAAGGTGTCCGTGTATCCTTGGGTTTTGGGGGGTTGTTATACCGCATATGCCGAAAAGGCGACTATGATTATTATTTATTTATTTGTAAAATATTTTACCAGGAAATATACATTGAGATTTCTCTTATTTTTAAGTATGTCCTGGGTATATGTCAAGACATTGTGTCAATCTTCAAGAAAATAAAAACTGCAGTTGCTAGACTTGATTCCTGATATTTTTATTCATTCCAGTAACCGAATTTTCTAAATCTTTAGTGCTTGTGTCGAGTGTAAGATCCTTGTTTAACAATCAAGCAGCCCAGCCCACTGAGAGAAGAGCCATGTCATGGCTCTCTGCAAAGTCCTAGATATGAATGGAATTACAAAGACCTCAGCACTCCGCAATAAGGTAGTGTTTTCTTCAGCCGTCAAGCATAGACTGGTAACAGTTTAACACACAGATTGGCTCGAGAAAGACATGTGTGTTGAAACATTCCCAGTCTATGTCTGATGACTAAATAAACCACCACTATACCGTACCTGAATGCTGCCGTTTTTCTTATTTTATTCATATATAAGACCCTGCAGAGCAAGGAAATGGTACTCCTTGTATGGGTCTACCCTCAGTGGGCTGGCCTGCAGGTACCCTGACGTATCCACACTAAGTTGACTGGCCAGTAATTCAGGTAGGAGGTGTCCCCCATTCCTGCTTGGTCCACACCCTCTACCCACTCTTATTGGTTTCCTGCTTCTCGGTTTATGCAGTAGAAACACATATATAATGGCCCACACCCATCATATAATACAACGAAGAACCTGTCCACCACATGGACATGTATGAACCTTGGCTCCACTTACAGCCAGCAATTAATCCAAAAGATAAGTAAGAGCCAGCACAATGCTCAAATTGATCATTTATTGTGATGTCATGATTACAGATAACGTTTTGGCCTTTATCAAAACGTCACCTGTTATCCTGATCTACTGTAAATTACATATAAAGATATAACCCAAGCAGGGCATTGTGAGAGCCTATATGGTGGTTCTCATGGGAAATCTGGATCTGAATGAAAATTATCTTATTACTCATGTGGTCCTTATTTTGCTGTTTAAGGAATTAAATGCAATTAATCTACTATATGCAAGATACTTTGCAGAAAGGTTATCAAAAATAGACCAATCGTTGCCCACTTAGCTACAGAGTGCTTGAAATAAATATATGGATTTTTGACAAAAAGAAAACTTTAGATTTTATGATTTTTCCAAGGCATTCAATGAAAGCAAAATCAAATTCACATGGAAATAAATTAGTTCTCATACTCGCCTGCTTTGAACAATTTTATTAAAGTAATTTTCATGTCACAAATGATGTGTAGCCCAGAGCTATTTATAGACAAACTACAAAATGGCTTCCAACTCCTTTTTGTTTTCTGAACAGCTGGAGAGGACATATTATTATTGTTTTATTTATAGTTGGGTTGCTGGGAAGTGTTGTCAAACTAGGATCACATGACATTCTAGTTTTTAAACTTATTTGAGAAGGGACCTCTTCACCTCATGTGTCAAGTTATTTTTTTCTCAATTACAAGCTGATTAACAGCCTAATGTATAATTGTTATCTGCTGTAGAATATGTAGGTACTATATTAATTGTAACACCAACATTGAAACTCTTTTGAAGAGAGCCGATATGTTATATAAAATTAGGAAGTTTCACCCAGTTGTATGCAAATTGGATTTTTTTTTTTTTTTTTTTGCCAACAGTACAACAATCATACCATCAACTCTTCTGGAGAACTGTGTTTATCAAGCTTCTCCGTTTTACAATAGATGGAACATGGAAGAATTCCTGCCACTAAAGGCACATATATGGCAAAATGCATTGTGTTATTTTAAATTGATATTTTGATTATTGAAAGATCATTATCTTTTAGTTGGTCTACAAGATCATTCATCCATCCACTATGATTCTTCCTCACAGAGGCTAGATGGGAAGTTAAACGGACACTATAGTCACCAGAACAACTACAGCTTATTGTATCTGTTCTGGTGAGTAGAATCATTCCCTGCAGGCTTTTTGCAGTACACACTTTCCAGAGAAAATGCAGTGTTTACATTACAGCCTAGAGATGCCTCTGACCACACCTCAGATGGCTGCTAGAGGTGCTTCCTGGGGCAGTGGTGCACAGTGTGCAGCACTGCCATTCAGTGTCTCCACCCTCTGCATGCAGACACTGAACTTTCTTCTTTCCATGCAAGACTAATTTGTGCCCTAGGCAAGACCAGATACTTTCACTCCCACACCCAAAACAACCAGTTCCACTCCCCAGCAGCAGTGCCTGTTATCCGGAGACAGGACACCTGGTGTGGATAGTGCAGATGGGACCGAGGTCTCTGCACCAGACCTACAGGGATGCTGGGCAGCCAGTCCAGATCCCCAACAGCCGGATACAGCCTAAAAGGAGCGGGTCGATCCCTCTTCCCAGCAGCGGATGTCCAGCCGAGCCCTGGGGGTAGTGGATGGGACAGCGGTATCCACTGACCCCATCCCAGCGGAAGAGCTGGCATCAGGGCAGAGCACAGCTGGTCTCTGCCCACTAAGCCCAGACAGCTCCATGACTGGGAGCCAGAGACAGACCGGGGATGGCGGACATCACCCACACAGTGCCCTGGAACTGACCTGATGGAGCATAGAACAGGAGACTGCCAGGTCAGCTATTTGTTTTTGGGTGGGCTTCCCGACTAACTCAGGTACAGACCGGCAGCAGGTATGGTACCTGATTAGTTTTCCCTTGGGGGGGAGATATGTGGCAAATGTGACCGCGTGGCCATCTTGTTCCCACGAACGCAGGCAGCGGTGTTTGGGTGTCGAGCTCATGAAACTAAAATCGGACACTGAAACTCCCGAACACCGCTGGACTTCCTAATCACTTGCGTTCATTTCTACACAACCTGAAAGGGGACTGTTCTGTGGAATTGTTCGCATGGCTGAGGTGAACAAGCTACACATTGCAATTATGGTTTATGTACAGTATTTTATTCGTTTTTATGTTACCGAAGTTGACCGACCGCTAGCATTGATTTCATGGAACTATTTGGGGCTTATGCCACATATGCATTCGGTCAAAAACGGGACTTTCATGGAAAACTCAAACCCCTGAACCGATCTGGCTGATTTTTTGATATGTTTGTCACCCAGATCGGGGCTATCAGGGGATGTGACCTTTGTGGGGTTTTCCTGTATGTTATGTGTATTTGGGGGTATTTTATAAATTGTTATATTTTCTTTCCCTGAGAGATAATTAAATTATTAATGTTTGCTCAAGTAATTATCTCTCACGCACAGAGGATCCTGGGGGGAATTTCCCTGTATTTTTGTATTGGAAACCCCTTGCAGGGGCTTTTGCATAAAATGCAGTGTATGGCCTCTATTAAACAGTCTTACACCCAGCATTAAGCCTCGGCTCATTTGTGGGGGGGAACCACTATACTTGCTCTTTTAATGACTATGCTGCGATAGTCTCTTGGAGGAGATATCTTCCCACTGGGAGCTGGATCCAGGTGTTGGTCCAGGGTGCGAAGGGATGGCAAGACCCCAGCCAAGCTGCGGCGGCTAAGTGGGGCTACGGTGCTGATGGTGTCCGGTGCAGTGCTTATGGTACTCAGCAACTACTAGGCTGCGTGATTGGTGGAGATACCCAGTTGGGGTTCCAGGAGGTCTGCCACACTCACCAACTCACACTGACCAACACATCCTGTAAGTGGGGATTATACCACTACACGCTATCAAAACTGGAGCTGGCCATTGCTCCATCAAATGTGAGTAAGATACAGTTGTTTTATTACCTGTTACTCATTTAAGATTACATATGGCACTAATGGATTGCTCGTTTTTATGTCTTATATATGTAATAGATTACAATAAGAAATCTTCTACCCATCATATTCACTGATACAAGGACCTACCCAACAATTCCTATTGCACTGCAAAATTCATTTTAAAAGAGTGCTCACAATTATTTAGAGTCTTCAGGACTATTAAACTGCTTTGGGCTATTTTATTTACCCACACCTACTATGAAAATAGCACTTGTCATTCCTGTACTTTTATGGGGCACTCATTTTTTCTTTGTTATTTTTGTTTTGCCATGGAGCCGAACCATATCTGTTCCTACTTCCTCTGCTATTCAAATTAAATGGCACTTATGCCTCCCTGAAATCATACTTATTCATTACTTGCTCTTCATTGTGAGGTCCTACTGGATCCCAAATTTCCACTGTCAGTATTTTGACACAATAGCATTGCTATATACCAATCTTCTTAATTTCCTACAGAGACAATACTCTCTTATGAGCAACAATTAATGAGTAACTACTGAGTAAAACCACTTGAGAAATTGGTTATAGTTCCTTGGTTTTACAAGGGAAGTTACTGACCAACCAACCTCTGAACACCATTGTCATCATATGACCCAACAGCATATAAAGCCACCAGAAATAGAGACAGAGAAAGTACCTATACAAGTGCTTAGTGGCCTGGCTAAATAGACCAATATAACATATAATATAAGGAACATCAGAACAAGCCAAGGTTAAAGGGCCAGAAAAATCACAAGAATGATAGCCAAAGCTTGGTCAAGGGAGCCCCAACAATAGAATAGTTAGAGAAAAGCAGGGTCAATACCAAAAAGACAGAATATATAACGCTCTCTTGGGAAACCTATGCACCACAACAGGGCACTCTGTACTGGGCCAAATTAGCGGTTATATGATTGGGGGCGTGTCCTGTGCAACAATGCCCCCAAAATGTGAGAGTGCGTTGGTTTCTAGTGAGTTTGGCCCCACTGACATCAAGATGCCAGCTCACGTGCACTGTCTCATCAGGCAGGGTGCTCTGACTGCCGGATCTGTGCAACAGCTGATTGGCAGACCGCCAAAGTAAGTACAGGATCTCTGACAACTATTACAAAAAAAAAATGAGTTAAATAAAAAAAAATTAAAAATTAAATAGTCTGCTTCGTAGGACAATTAAGGTTGTTATGACACTCACATGAACATTCATTATAAGAAACTCAAGAATAATAATGAACAGAATGGCGTTGGGTGAATGGTAATGAAATGGCTAGGTTTAAAGGACCACTCTAGTGCCAGGAAAACATACTCGTTTTCCTGGCACTAGAGTACCCTGAGGGTGCCCCCACCCTCAGGGACCCCCTCCCGCCAGGCTCTGGAGAGAGGAAGGGGTTAAACTTACCTCTTTTTCCAGCGCCGGGCGGGGAGCTTTCCTCCTCCTCTCCATCTTGATCGCGACGTCATCGGCTGAATGCGCATGCGCGGCAGGCGACGCGCTCGCATTCAGCCAGTCGCATAGGAAAGCATTTACAATGCTTTCCTATGGACGCTTGCGTGCTCTCACTGTGATTTTCACAGTGAGAATCACGCAAGCGCCTCTAGCGGCTGTCAATGAGACAGCCACTAGAGGATTTGGAGGCTGGATTAACCCTCATTATAAACATAGCAGTTTCTCTGAAACTGCTATGTTTATAAAAAAAAGGGTTAATCCTAGAGGTACCTGGCACCCAGACCACTTCATTAAGCTGAAGTCGTCTGGGTGCCTAGAGTGGTCCTTTAATGCAATGGGGATAGGGAAGCTAGCAAAGGGCAGACAAGAATATATATGAATAGTCATGATCATCACAATCTTCTTGAGTCAATACACAAGCAACAAGTTAATTTAACAATCTGGTTAATCTGTAACTTACAGCACTTAGTACACTTACATCTCAATACTAGATATTTCCCATGATGTAATGATATACTTTCCCATGTTAATAACCATCCATCTAGCTGATTGTTCACCCTTATCATCCCATGTGCTCCATCCCTCTCTGCCTTATTTACCCACTGTCATGAGAAAGGGGGAATTAATTGTTGTTTGGGAGGTGTGCATGTATGATAAGATATCTTAATACAGTACACTGTATCTTCCAATTTTATTTTTAAAACATTTTCATCATAGTGTTATGCTGTTAATTTCTCTTTATATTTAAATGTTCTCTTTTAAAACTGAAGGCTAGAATAATATAGTGCCTTCAGGGTAGTATTAAAGCTGTCATCCCCAAATGCACCTGCAGCCACTATTGGTGTCAATAATGGTCCGTGACTGCCGTGGATCTCCCAGCAATTTGATTTCTATGGACGTCAGAGGAGGCTGATCAGGGTTAGCGAAAGGATAGAAACTTATATTTTTAATTAACGTAAAGTTTTTTTTGTTTTTTTTTAATTTGACAATTTTTATTATTTTCAACATAATGTTCAATGAGGACTGGGTGATGGGTAGGGGATACAGAAGAAAAGAAGGGGGGTGGGGGAGGGGGAAAGGTAAGCATCAATCAAGCAGTTCCATCTAGCAGTCACACCAAGCCGTTACATAGCTATACATGTTTCCAACAATAACGTATTCTTCTCTTATGAGCAAATCTATGTGGTACATTTTTAGATTTTTATTGACCTCGCTGTTCCTAGTCAAGTATCCTCTATCTCTATACTTAGCTGCCCATATTGTCTCTCTCCCAGTTACCGTGTGTCACAGGAGGGATGTGGCAGTTAGCTGTTATGGTGGGTGCTTCCGTCTCCAGGTCTCCCACCTCTCCCAAGCAGCCAATGTCATTGCATTAGGAGGGCATACCGTATGGAATTGTTTCTCATAGATTCTTTGGATATCCATTTCTGCTAGTACTAATTCTAATGGCGGAGTAGTGCGAGATTTCCATGCCCTTGCGATTACGCGTTGGGCTGTGAGTAGGAGGTGGTATATGAGTTTCTTTATAAATTGAGGTGTCTTGGGGGGGAGCGCAAGCAGGAGGTACGTGCTTGGTTCGTATTGTGGCTCATTGTGTGTGATTCCCTTGAGCACCTCCTGGATGGCCTTCCAAAAGGGCTGTATCAATGGGCAGTGCCACCAGACATGTTATGTTGTGCCAATATGCTTGGTGCATCTCCAGCATTCTGGTGGACTGGATGGGTAGAGCTTGTGTAGCTTTTCTTGGACCAAGTACCACCTGTACACCATCTTCATATGTTGCTCTATGAGCGTCGCTGATTTTATCAGTTTTCTGGGGGAGACCACTAGGTCGTCCCATTGTTGTCTAGTGAGGTCTGTGCCCAGCTCTCCCCATTGTGTCGCCCGTGAGGCTATTGCTAGTGGTGTGTATTCTAAGATTAGTTTATAGCAGGATGAAAATGGTCTGTATGTCTTCAGGAGTCTGCATTTGATGCAAATGTCTTCCCAGAGGTTTGTATGGGTGGACCTGAGCTGTGCCGTGTGTGATATTTAGGGTTGTGTTTATGTAGGAATGATGCAAGTTGCCTGTATGAGAAGTGTGAGGTAGTCGGAATGTTATGTGTTTGTTGTAGTGTGTTGAAATCTGTGAGCGCTTTTCCCGTGTGGGCATGTGCTATGGTCGTGATGCCTCTTTCGTGCCATGGTGCTGCATGGAATGTGGGTATGCAGTATGTTAGGGCTCGTATTGGCGTGGCTTGTGAGACATGGAGGCTCGAGCTTAGTTTGTTCCTGTGTGTGTCCCAGACTTTTAGGAGTAAAGTGATCTGTGCAGGGGTATCTATCATTGGTGGCCTAAGCGTTTTGGGGAGCCATAACACATGTGAGAGTTCGTACGTTCCATCAGATGTTGTTCCAGTGTCACCCACTGTGTGGGTGGTTGATCTTTTAAGTGCGGCAGTGCCGATGTCAGTATGGAGGCATGATAATAGGCACGTAAGTCTGGTACTGCTAGTCCGCCTGCTTTCAGCGGTGCTGTCAGCAGTTTCCGCGCTACTCGCGGTTTCTTTCCTTTCCATATAAATGCGTTAATGTCTTTTTGGATTGTTTTGAAGTATGTTTGGGGAACCCCTATGGGTAACGTTCTAAAGATATGTTGTGACCTGGGGAGCATGGACATTTTCAGTGCAGTCACTCGTTCAGTCCATGTAAGGAATAGGGGCCCCCACGTTTTGAGGGTTGACTTGCAACTCATTCCACACTCTAATGTAGTTCCCTGTTACCAAGTCTTTGTTCTGTCTGGTGATGTGGAGCCCCAGATATGTTATATAGTCTTTCCTCCAGTCAGTCGTATTTGATGCGTAGCGATTGGGTTAGGGTGGAGGGAAGGTTTATCCCCATGGCTTGTGTTTTTGAGGAGTTTAGGGAGTAGTACAATAGGTGACCGTATGTTTGTATCGCCTGCATTATGTGAGGTAGTGAGTCCTGGGGTCGTGTTACGTAGGGTAAGATGTCGTCTGCAAAGGCGCTGATTTTATATTCGGTATTCTTTACTTTAATAGCCTTAATCTCGGGGTGAGCCCTGATGCGAAGTAGGGGTTCAAGTACCAGCACAAATAAGAGATGGGAGAGCGGGCATCCCTGTCTCGTCCCGTTAGAGATGTCAAAGGGATTCGATTTGAATCCAGATTGAAGACCTGTGCTGCCCGGGCGTAGTAGAGAGCGAATATTTGATTTATTGCTGTTTTGGGGAATCCATATGCTCTTAGGGTTCGGTCTAGGAAGGGCCAGCTAAGGCGATCAAACGTCTTTTCGGCATCTAGGGCTAGTAACCGTCCTCCTTCCCTATTTCTCCGTAGGCCCTCTAGTAGTAGTGTCAATTTTCTAGTATTGTCTAGTCCCTGTCTACCCGTCACAAACCCGTTCTGGTCATCCCCTATGAGGTTGGGTAGTATGTCCCTGAGTCTGTTAGCTAGTATTTTTGCATATATTTTGGCATCAGTATTGAGCAGTGAGACTGGACGGTAGTTTTGGCATTTGTCCGGTGTCTTTTTTGGTTTAGGGAGTGTGACAATAGTGGCCAGTAGCATCTCCGGTGGTAAT
Source organism: Pelobates fuscus (assembly GCF_036172605.1). Lineage (NCBI taxonomy): Eukaryota > Metazoa > Chordata > Amphibia > Anura > Pelobatidae > Pelobates > Pelobates fuscus. The sequence goes on along the minus strand of NC_086325.1, from coordinate 92,146,458 downwards.
GTCCCTGAGCTTGCGGCAGCATGATACACTCTAAGTAGGTGTGGGGCGAGTTCCTTGGCAAAGAGTTTATAGTAGGCATTAGTGAGGCCATCTGCTCCTAGAGATTTTCCATGAGGGAGACCCGCTATCACCTTCAGGATTTCCTGCATTTCTATGGGTTTAGTTAGGTTTGTTTTTTGGACTTGAGATATTTGGGGGAGATTGGTTTGTCTCAGATATTCGTCTATGTCTGTGTGGCTCGCCTTGTGTGTGGTGTCTAATGATTGTAGATTGTATAGTTTGGAGTAGAATTCAGCAAATTCTTTGCTGATGTCCGCTGGCGTGTGATGTGGTTTGCCATCTGCCCCTGTGATTCGTGCGATTTTTGTGTTGGCATAGCTGGCTCTTAGTCTATTGGCTAGGTGTTTACTGGCTTTACCTCCATTGTGGTAGACATTGGCTTTTAGTTTATAGAGTGAAGTTTTTTTTTTTTCTGTTTTTAGTTCGTTTAGTCTCGTGTGCAGCTTTTGTAGTTGTGTCGCTAGTGCTGGGGAGGGTCGTTGTTTGTTTTGTTTGGATACTAGTGCCAATTGTTTATGACAGTCTAGGAGAGTGGTTTGGTGGTGCCGTTTCAGGAAGGATGCCCTTCTAATGAATATCCCTCTCATGACTGCTTTGTGCGCTGCCCATACTATAGTGTCAGAGACCCCCTCTCCTACATTGGTAGCAAAATAATTCTGGAGTGCCTCCCTACTCTCCTGCACAAAGGTTGAGTTCAGCAGTAATGAGTCATTCAGTCGCCATGTTCCCCTCCCCTGGTCTGACCATGTTACTTCCCCTATTGTACATTCTTTGAGTTGTGCCAGGAGTGGCCTATCCAGGAAGACCGCGTCTATGCATGTGTATGTGTTAGTCCCTATCCCCTGGGTGTAGTGTCCTCCATGCATCGTACAAGTCATAACGGTCTATCAGCTTAGTGAAAAGTTTGCTGGTAGCGACCATCCTTAATGTAAAGTTTTTAATGCATTATTTGTATAATTCACTCCTGAGATTTATTTGAGCAAGTTCTTTGAATAAGTCATACATTTTAAAAAAATGGACAAACTTTGTATGTGAAAATTGTACATTTGTTTTCTTTTCTGATATTTGTTTTTGGATAAAATGAACTATATTGCTATACAGTTTGTGTGTGTCATTTGTTGATATGACAAATTAGAATGTTATACTTATTGTGGGCTAGTTGTCGAAAGATTATAGAGGGTACACTGTGGTGATGCTCACACATACAAGATTCAGATACATTGCAATTTCTCATTCTAATCTGTCTATATGTGTGTTGGATGTTAAAGTTTTGTATGTTAAAGTGGGTCTGTCAATCACAAATGTGTTTTCCATTAAGTTACGAAATATAGTTGTTTACAACAAGCTAACAAAATAATCAGTAACGGTAAGTGTATAAATTAGATGCACTTGGACATCCATATGTATGCTACCATTATTTTCAGAATGCTTTGACCGTAACCTAACACATGCCATCCTGGATTTGCAAGTTCGTGGCAAAGTTTGTAGTACAGAGTGGGCAAACTATACTGGAACTTCTATGATGTTTTGCTATTCCTTAGGCTAGCAAAGCGCCATGCATCTGTAGTTCTGCAATGTATGGGGACCAACCTTTTGTCCAGCCCTGTTGTAATTTGATACATGCCGTATCTGGGGTTAATGAATATGCACCCTGCCCAGGGGCCATATTTGCAGATATTTACATCTATGGCAGTGGTTCTCAACTGGACTCCACCTGTCCTTAACCAGGGAGCTGTGAACAGTTAGAGCACCTTATCATAAATTCAAACTATCTGAAGAAAAAAAGAGGGTTATTTACTAAAGTGAGAATTCAAAGCAAATTACAAATGTAAGGCTAGGGCAGGTGAGCTTAACCCTTTCAGGACCGCTGACGGTTCAGGACCGTCAGCGGTAAAACATGCGTTTGGACCGCTGACGGTCCTGAACCGTCATAACGGTCTGGGGCTACTTACCTGATCGCCGTCGGTCCCACGGCGGCGATCAGTGCTCCACCCGGTCCAGGGGGGTTGCCTGTCTGCCCGGGCAGTCCCCCCTCGGCAGATCAGGACCCTGCGGCCATGTGATCACTCGATCACATGACCGCAATAGGTGTCTGTGTATCTGCCTGCAGGGGGACTGTCTGTGCTGACAGGCAGTCTCCCTGCAAGTGAAAAATCAAAAAAATAAAGTTAAAAAAAAACAGTGTAAAATCAGTGTAAAAAAATAATAATAATATGTGTATATATATATATGATATATATACATGTATTATATCTATATATAATATATGTATATGTATCATATATATAATGTCATATTAAGTGTATTTTTATATTTATATATACGTATATTAATATAAAAATACACTTATATTTAAATTACACACGAATATATACAATATATATAATTGCTATATATATGGTATATATATATTATTATAAAATACAAATAATATGTTAATAAAAATAAATAACAAAAAATAAAAATAATTTTTAATAATTATAAAAAAATATTTATATATGCAATTTTATTCTAACAGTATTTTGATATATATATAAATATATATTTATATCAAAATATACTTAGAATGTAATGATATATATATCTATGTATAAATAAATAAATAAAAACAATACGAAATATACATATGTCCATATACATAATTACATAAATAATTTCATAAATATACACGTAGACGTCAAATATATAAATATGTATATATATTAAAATTCTACATGTGTATTTATGTAATATTTTTACCTAATTAAGTAATTTTAATGATTGCAATTTGAGGGACCTGCCTGCCAACCCAGGCCGAAAGTCCAGATAATTTAATTTGCTAGCACTGTGTTTAACCCTGTAACTTTCTATGACACCCTAAAACCTGTACATGGGGGTACTGTTTTACTCGGGAGACTTCGCTGAACACAAATATTAGTGTTTCAAAACAGTAAAACATATCACAGCGATGATATTGTCAGTGAAAGTGAAGTTTTTTGCATTTTTCACACACAAACAGCACTTTCACTGAGGATATTATTGCTGTGATACATTTTACTGTTCTGATACACTAATATTTGTGTTCAGCGAAGTCTCCTGAGTATAACAGTACCCCACATGTAGAGGTTTTATAGTGTTTGTGAAAGTTACAGGGTCAAATATAAGGCTTGATTTTACTTTTTTTTTAATTGAAATTTGTCGGATTGGTTAGGTTGCCTTTGAGAGCGTATGGTAGCCAAGGAATGAGAATTAGCCCCATGATGGCATACCATTTGCAAAAGAAGACAACCCAAGGTATTGCAAATGGGGTATGTTCAGCCTTTTTTAGTAGCCACTTAGTCACAAACACCGGCCAAAGTTAGCGTTTCTTGCATTTTTAACACACAAACAAATATAAATGCTAACTTTGGCCAGTGTTTGTGACTAAGTGGCTACTAAAAAAAACTGGACATACCCAATTTTGAATACCCTGGGTTGTCTACTTTAAAAAAAATATGTACATGTTAGGTGTGTTTCAGGGATTTATGACAGATAACGGTGTTACAAGGTCACTATTGATACATTTAAAATATATATATATTGAAACAGCAATTTCCTACTTGTATTTATAGGCCTATAACTTGCAAAAAAAAGCAATAAAGCATGTAAACACTGGGTGTTTTTAAACTCGGGACAAAATTTTGAATCTATTTAGCAGTTTTTTTCATTAGCTTTTGTAGATAAGTAAAAGATTTTTCAAGTAAAAGTCCAAAAACATGTTTTTTTTTTTAATTTTTCACCATATTTTATTATTTTTTTTAAATACAATATTGGACATAATACAAATAATGGTATGTAAAGAAAGCCCCTTTTGTCCTGAAAAAAACAATATATAACTTGTATGGGAACCGTAAATGAGAGAGCGGAAAATTACAGCTAAACACAAACACCACAAAAGTGTTAAAACTGCTCTGGTCCTTAACGTACAAACATCGCAAAAACAGGCCGGTCCTGAAGGGGTTAAAGCATAGCTGACAATGATTTTTTTTTTCTAGTTTGGCTACTTTAGCCTTAAATTTTAAATTCACCTTGAATTCTCATTTTACTGAATAACTATGACAGTCCACAATTATATAATATATACAGTCATGGGTAAAATAAAGTATAGCCTCTTTGAATTCCATGGTTTTACATATCAGGATATAATAACAATTACCTGTTCCTTAGCAGCTCTTAGAATTAGGTAAATAACATGACAAATTACACAGTTTGTTAATTTTTAAAGAAAAAATTGAGAAGCCATGTGTGAAAAACTAAGTACACCCTTACTGCTTCCATAGGAATACAGAGCCTCCCTCCACCCCCCGCTGCCCCCTTGGTTAGGGGTAATCAATCGATGCTAAAGCACCACCTGCGACAGACTCCCTCACTCAGCTCCACATAAAGAGCTAGACTTACGAACACGGTTTAAGCCCAACACAGGCACACCATAACCACACTAACTCACCACCGCCCACACGGAGCGCCAATACCAGCAGACCCACAATCCGCACGTGCTGACACCAAACATTCAGCTTCACCCTACTCACGAGGGTATACAAAACATACGGACACATCTAGATAGCGCCTCATATACAGTTTCATATGTTGATGTTAATTCTGACTACGTTATTGCTTGACCAAAAATTTGGTGCAAAACCTAAACAATATTCTATCAGGAATACAGAGGCAAAGTAGCAGACAGGTGCTGATAATTAAATGCCCTTGATTAATTGATCATCAGCAAGTGAGACCACCTCTATAAAAGCCAAAGTTTGCTGACCTAAAGCATTCAGGTGTGTCTTAATTCTATGCCAAGATGGAAAGACATTAGTAATGATCTTAGAGAAGCAATTGATGCTGCCCATCAAACTAGGAAGGGTTATAAGACCATTTCCAAACAATTTAAAGTACATCATTCTACAGTGAGAAAGATTATTCAAAAGACAATTCTCAATATTCTCAGGAGTTGACATCCCAGCAAATTCACCCCAAGGTCAGACCGTGCAATGCTCAGACGAACTGAATAAAACCCAATAGTTACATCTCAGACTCTACAGGCCTCAGTTAGCTGTTAAATATTAATGTGCATCACAATTAGAAAAAGACTGAACAACTATGGTTTGTTTGGAAGGGTAGCTAGGAGAAAGCCTCTTCTCTCTGAAAAGAACATGGTAGCATGGCTCAGGTTTGAAAAGTTGCCTCTGAACAAATCACAAGACTTCTGGAACAATGTCCTTTGGACAGACGAGACCAAAATAGAGATGTTGGTGAAAAACATAGCATAACAGCACAAACACTTCATACCAACTGTCAAGCACAGTGCACACAGTGCACACATCAGCAAATCTACCTAATAATGACTGGGGGAAAAAAGAGTCAATGTGTTGCAATGGCCCAATCAAAGGCCAGACTTCAACTCGATTGAAATGCTGTGGTAGGACCTTAAGAGAGCTGTGCACAAACAAATGCTAGCAAACATCATAGAACTGAAGTAACAATGTAAAGAATAGTGGGCCAAAATTCCTCCACAGAGAAAAAAATCATGCCATTGTATAATATGTCATGCATTGTTCATCTGAGGTTGCATTTGCCTAATTTTAAGAGCTACTAAGGAATAGATGATTGTTATGTCCTGATATGTGAAACCATAGGATTCAAAGAGGGCGTACTTTCTTTTTCCAATGATTGTATGATGTACATGCCATGAAAATGCTCTTATTTTATTATCTGTGTTCTCCTGGTGAGTGAAATTTTATTGTGTTTTGATATGTTTTAAATGAATGAAAATAAATTGGTCTTGGCATTTGAAGCAGCATGCATTCATGCTTTGTGCTAAATGTTGATATCTATCCTTTATACAATCAATGATTCAGTACCCACCATTTTATTATGGGCAATTACTTCAAGAGAAGACCGTAATGAAAGTGATATTCCATGTTAATTTTAATACTTTTTTTTGTTATTCACTAAGAACACGTTTGCTATTTCAAAGTTAAAGGTACACTCCAAGGGCCATAACCACTACAACACTTTGTACTGGTCATGGTGCTAGGAGTGTATGGTGCTCTCCCAATGTAAGTGCTAATAACATTCGCTAACAGTTTGGCATCAGACCTGAAGCCCTCCGGATGCTGCCCTTTTCTTCCTGTTTGGAGGTCTGTTTAGAACCCGTTTAGAACCTCCTGCTACGAGCTACTGTTAGCTTCTGTGAGCAAAGCTCTGCAGTGCAGGGCCAGTTCACTGGTTGAGGTATATCAGCTGATTACTACCAGCCAATTAGCTAAGCCCTGCAGCACTGGGTTTAGCTCAGGCAAAGAGCTTTTTAGCTGTAGTGAGAACTGCTCAGGGGACCATAGGTAAAAAGCATGTAGCTTCCCATTCATAAAAATTGAGAAAAATACATAAATCCAAAGCTTCCTGTTTAAAGAATCTGAGAGCTGTGGAATGACAGGGGCAGAGCTTAACTTTTCTGGGGAGAAGACTTTGGGGTGTAACACCTAAGTGTTAGCATTCTAATGATGTTGTGATGGTGCCAAGAGGATTCTTTAAACTCCGCTATCTTTTCAGTCTAACTTTCTTAGAATATTTCTTAAAATATGAAAATTATTTTGAATTCCCCACAATTCAAACTTTAATGAATAACCCTGTATGAATAACCTACCAAAGTAAGGTGTAGGACAACATTGCATACGCCAGAAACTAAGAATAGACTTTTACTGCCATTAACAGAATCTACTATTTAGGTCAAGCAACACTCTAAGGGTGCTCTGGGCCAGCTCACACCGTCAAAATCAATAAGCAGCAATCATGTGCATTTGTCAGCTGTTATTCAAATATATTTGTATTCAAGGTTATAATAATATCAATGTCTTTTCAGAAAGCCTGATGCTACCTTCCAATCTGGACAGTGGTATTTGCCCCCTTGGGCAGTTCCCGTGTGGAAATCTTTCTGTATGTTTGCCCCAACCCCTGCATTGTAATGGGCACAAGGACTGCGCAAACGGAGATGATGAGGAAAACTGTGGTAAGTTGTGCCTGAAACTGTTGGCTGCTGTCTGCTTTTCTCTCAATGTATTGTAACTAAGATCAATAATTGTTTTATATGCTTAGTAAATATGTGTTATTTCGTGGAATGTAATTGCAACTGAAAATACGACTACAAAACTGATTCCACAACAGATTAAAATATTAAACACTATATTACTCTTGCCAAATAATAAAATTGACATTCTAGGCAACAGAAAAGCCCTTGTTTTTAATGCATTTAGGGATAAATCTCATGACGACATATGCATAGTCCCCTTTCGGCATTTGCTTAATTTACACCCCCCTCCCCCCCCCCCCCCCCCCCCGAAAAATTCTCAGACACATTGTATTGGTAAAATTATCACAGCTTTAATGATATAAAGGTAACATATAAAATTATAAGGTCATTGTCAACACAATACATAATACATTATTAACCCCCATTCCTTTAACATAGCTACCCTGACAATGACCCACATAAACAATCATTGATACGAACTACAACATATAAATAAATGTTCATAAAACATAAACCATTGCCACCACACACACCAGGTTTGGAGCTTCTAACGAGCTCGAACCTACCGATACTATTCCAAACCTAACTGTTCTTAGCAAACTAAAACTAACATACCTATGAACAAATGAGCTACCCCCCAACTTTTTTATCCATCTCCGGCCGCCGTGACCAAGCGGGAGCTATACAATGAAAAAGGGAGAGAGGGTGGGACAACAACAGGTAAGTGAGATGGCCCGTAATCTAAAATGGCCCCTTATATATACTCCCCTACCCAAAACCCCATCTCCAATATCCACATATTTAATCCATACATACCCCTGTTCTATGCCTGTATCCTAGCAATGTCAAGGCCCATTCCCCTTAGCTGCACTGCTCCATGGGCTACAATTCTTTGCAGCTTTTGCAAAGACTAATCTACATCCTCTTTTTCTTACTACTGAGGATTGGAATCCTGAATGCTAATGCAAGTCTTTAGAAATTTAGCAGACATGTACTAATATGTATTTTAGATCTATATCCCCACAGAAAAGCATATGTTGGGTGGAAATGGACAATGCACTTATTGGCGAATTGTCGTTTTTTATTTATTAAATAACTCCGCATCATTTTCAAAAGTTAATGGATTTTAGAATGTAATTGTAACAGAGGATCAGATTTCTACGCAGTGCCTCTTCTCCTTTGTAGGTTTCCCTAAGGTGCTTTTTGAGAGAGCGCACACAGGGTATGAATCTGTGCAAAACCTCTCGCAGCACCCACCAGGGAGACCAAGAGAATGCTGACTGCCTGACCGGCCACCTTAGGGCACCCACAAACTTGGAATGTATTCAGTAATGCAGAGTAGGAACTGGCTTACCCCACATGGCATGTTCCTACTTTGCTGAAATAAGCCAAGCTGGGGGAAAGAGGAGGCAGACAGGGCGGCAAGGGAGCACTGATGATGTGTTTCCAGTTCCTCTCTGCTTCTTTGCACACCCTCTGTAGTGATACCGGGAGCTGGAATATGACGTCACTCCGCCCCAGCATCACTACAGAAGACACGCGAGGGAGCAGAGAGGAACTGGAAGACTGCAGTGAGATCCAGTCCCCATTGGACCCCAGCCAGAAAACCCCCACTAGACCCCAGGGAGAGGACCCACATTAGCTCTCCTAATGTTATGGAAGCTGAATGAGCCAAAAAATATAATAAAACAACAAGAAATAAAATTAATTTGTGAGTGTGTGTGTGCAAGAGTGTGTGTGTGTGTGTGTGTGTGTGTCTGTGAGTGTGTGTGTTTTTTTTCATTGTGTGTGTCTGTCTGTTAGTGAGGGAGTCTGTCAGTAAGTGCTACAAACCAGTGAGATTGTGTGTCTGTTATTAAGACTGTGTGTCAGTGTGTCTGTGAGTTTGTATCTGTCAGTGAGTATGGTTAAAATCACTGAGATTATTTGTCTGTGTGCCTGTGTGTTTAGGAAGCATTAACGTATATGTCACAATTTATTTTATTTACAAGAGCTCCTTTGGAAAAATCTGTGGGTGACATTTGTCCATATAATGTTTGCTATTGTTGTCTTCTGAATTGAGTTGTTTCTCCTATGTGCTTTGGACATATACCATCATATCAAGATTCATATTTTGGTTTTAAGACGCATTAATGTACTGTATATCTCACCATTTATTGGGCAAATAGCTCCTTTTGAAAATTCTATGGGTGACATGACATCTCTCCTCTCCATATAATATTTGCTATAATTGTGTCAGCTGAATGTAATTTATGTATAAGAAGCATTTATTATATGCATATATCACCATTTATTGGGCTGCGTTTACTGTTTCTGCCCAAGTTGGGGAATTAACATGCTTGCCGAAATACAGTCAACAAGCTGCCAATATTATCTTTTGGCTGAATGAAAGGCCAATTTTGCTATTGCAAATGCTATTTATAGTAGGGAAGGTGGGGCTGAAGCTTCATGGCGAAGTATATAGGCAGCAAGCAGGACATTTTTTCTTGAATATATTTGTGTGTACCCTCGTCTACATTCTATGGACTCTCTGACAGACCAAAATGGACATTAGCAGAGAGGCTTGTCTGTCTGAATGGCTGATATTACAATAATACTGTTGTGTAACTACTAATACTATACTATAATGTAGTAATACTGCAATGTAGTGTTATTAACTATGAGAGAGAGGCTGTATCAAAATGATCAAGAAACAATTTCAGGTTTACATTCGCACAAACATTCAATAGGCACAACATTTTGGAAACGGAAAATAGTTTGCACAAGAGAAATGTTTTGCTCATACCAGCTAAAACCAATTAGAGGGAACATTAATGAGAACACAGGCCCAAAATATAGTTCAGAGATCAATAATTGTTTCATTTATGAGAATATATGAATGAAGCTACTATTGTAAAATAAACTGTCTCCTTGCTCTAGAGCTCCTTGCATGTCTATTGAACTAGATCATGGTTCATCAACCTGGTCCCTACCGCCCACTAGTGGGCGTTTCAGGATTCCAGGTGGGCGGTAGGGATTTCCAGGTTGATCGGGCGGGCGGGTGCGAGCCGGCGGTACCCGTGCGACTGGGTACCGCTGTGACCATTTGCGGCTCCGGCCCGCCCGGTAAACCGCCGGGGCCGCCTTCCAAAGTGTCCATCGGGTGGCCCATTCTGTCAGGGCCACCCGATGGATGCGGATTGTAAGGGGGCCCGGTCAGCGCTGGGTGCTTTAACAGCGCGACCGGGCCCCCTGTGATGACATCACAGAGCTGGGAGGAAGTGATTCCCCGGTCACTCCTCCCAGCTAAAACTGAGAGCCGCGCGGGAGGAACACCAGGGAGTCAGAGTTGGAACTCTGACTCCCATCCACCTGAGCCACCACTGGACCCCAGGAAAAGTCACCCTCCTGCACCTTAAAGGTAGGAAACAGGAGGGTGACTTAAATATAATGTGTGTGTTTGTGTGTGTGTGTGTGTGTCTTTGTAGGTATGTCTTGTGTGTGTGTGTGTGTGTCTTTGTATGTCTTGTGTGTGTGTCTGTCTGTATGTGTCTTTGTATGTATGTCTTGTGTGTGTGTGTATGTGTCTGTCTGTATATATGTATGTGTCATTGTATGTGTGTCTTGTGTGTCTGCATGTGTGTGTGTGTCTGTTTGTTTGTATGTGTGCCTGTCTGTTTGTATGTATGTGTCTTGTGTGTGTGTGTGTGTGTGCCTGTCTGTGTTTTTGTGTGTGTGTGTGTATGTATGTGTGTATGTGTGCCTGTCTGTGTGTCTGTATGTGTCCTATGTGTGTCTTGTGTGTGTGTGCCTGTCTGTTTGTATGTATGTGTCTTGTGTGTGTGTGTGTATGTGTGCCTGTGTGTGTGTGTGTATGTGTGCCTGTCTTTGTGTGTGTGTATGTATGTGTGTATGTGTGCCTGTCTTTGTGTGTGTGTGTATGTATGTGTGTATGTGTGCCTGTCTGTGTGTCTGTATGTGTCCTATGTGCGTCTTGTGTGTGTGTGTCTTGTGTGTGTGTGCCTGTCTGTTTGTATGTATGTGTCTTGTGTGTGTATGTATGTGTGCCTGTCTTTTTGTATGTATGTGTCTTGTGTGTGTGTGTGTGTATGTGTGCCTGTCTGTGTTTTTGTGTGTGTGTGTATGTATGTGTGTATGTGTGCCTGTCTGTGTGTCTGTATGTGTCCTATGTGTGTCTTGTGTGTGTGTGCCTGTCTGTTTGTATGTATGTGTCTTGTGTGTGTGTATATGTGTGCCTGTGTGTGTGTTTATGTGTGCCTGTCTTTGTGTGTGTGTGTATGTATGTGTGTATGTGTGCCTGTCTTTGTGTGTGTGTGTATGTATGTGTGTATGTGTGCCTGTCTGTGTGTCTGGATGTGTCCTATGTGCGTCTTGTGTGTGTGTGTGTCTTGTGTGTGTGTGCCTGTCTGTTTGTATGTATGTGTCTTGTGTGTGTGTGTGTGTGTATGTGTGCATGTCTGTGTCTTTGTATGTATGTGTGTATGTGTGTATGTATGTGTGTATGTGTGCCTGTCTGTGTGTCTGTATGTGTGTCTTGTGTGTGTGTGTCTTGTGTGTGTGCCTGTCTGTTTGTATGTATGTGTCTTGTGTGTGTGTATGTGTGCCTGTCTGTGTCTTTGTGTGTGTGTGTGTATGTATGTGTGTATGTGTGCCTGTCTGTGTGTCTGTATGTGTCCTATGTGTGTGTGTCTTGTATGTGTGTGTGTGTGTGTCTTGTATGTGTGTCTTGTGTGTGTGTGTGCATGTCTGTTTGTATGTATGTGTCTTGTGTGTGTGTGTGCCTGTCTGTGTGCCTGTCTGTGTCTTGTGTGTCTGTATGTGTGTCTGTATGTTTGTATGTGTGTGTGTCGTATGTGTGTCTGTATGTGTGTCGTGTGTGTGTATGTATGTGTCTTTGTGTGTGTGTCTTGTATGTGTGTCTGTATGTGTGCCTGTCTGTTATAGTGGACTATAGTAAGTGGGCTACCTAGCTCAGCCTTCCTACTGGGCATTGCTATAAGGAAGGTTAAAAAATAGAAAAAAGGGGAAAACAAAGGTGGGGAGGGGAATTGAGGAGGGAGAGGAGATGAGCTGACGCACAAATGAGAAATCATATTATGCGCAAACAGAGAAGTTGTCTGAATATCACTGAAAGAGACCTTCGTTTGTTCCTTACGAAAATCGAACCAGATATCAAATATTTAGTCTCGCAGCATCAACCTCAAAGAATCTCATTAATCACTAGTAAAGGTAATTTCAATTTACTTTATTGTTTTCTCATTAAACTTTATAAAGTTAAAAACCTTATAAACCTGCATTAAGTAGAAATAAAAAGATAACTGAATGTACATTTATTTTTTTTTAAAACACCCTCCTTTCTTAAAAATATTCCGCATTTGCGCGAAAACTGGTGGGCGGTAAGGAAATTTTTTCAACCAAAAAGATGCATTAGTGGGCGGTAGGTCGAAAAAGGTTGACTACCACTGAACTAGATGGAACTATTCTCGACCATGCAGTTGTCATATAAAAGGCTATGAGAGAGCCAGTGGAAGTTTCTAGGGACTTGGTGTCAGGGTACCTGTTGTCTCTACCTCAGAGGAGGTGAGATACTGAGAATTCCGTTCTCTCAGAGGAACTGACTCACTCGTTCCTCGCGGTAATTTCGGCCGTTTTACACGCCGGACGCCTCTGATCCGCCTTCTTTTATGACGCGGCTCTAGTAGCCGACGTCATGACGATTTGCCGTTCCGACCTGTCAATCAGTCCTGAGCTCGAATCAGGACTCGTCGGGGGCGTGATCATCTATCTGGAATCAGGGTATATAATGTGTGTATTTTGTGTATTGGTTCATTGCCCTGTTGTGGTTCTAGCTAGTCTAGTCACTCAGCGCTCTTACCTCTGTTGTACTCTTTGGTTCTGACCCGGCTTGTTTATTCTACTCTGCTTACCTCTGTTACCCTTTTGACCCGGCTTGTCTCTCGTTTACCTGCTCTCTCGTTCCCTCGACCTCGGCTTGTCTCTAGACCATTCTTTGCTTACTCCTTACGTTAGTCCGGCCATTCTAAGGTCCGGTATACGTACTTTCTATCTGTTTGTATTCTGCGTGTTGGATCCCTGTCCCGATCCTGACACTTGGATATCATCACATATTGTACAAATACTTGCACATGCAAGGGGAAGCATCGCTTCTGTTTGAGAAATTACAAAGAGGGGGAGTGGGATTACAGCTGAAAAAACTGCTGAAGATATAATTAATTATATGCAGAAGACAGGGGTATGGTAGCTCATTGCACCATTACCTAATTAAGGAGTATTAGTTCTTATGATGCTTGGTATCACATCTGTCTTTTTGTTTGTTTGTTTGTTTCTTGTTAGTTTTTGTTTTGTTGACATAGACCCATACAAATAAAATATACTATTCTACATTTTTCTCCGGACATGAAGATGCATCAAGTGCCTTTGATACGTGCCCATCATACATCAACTGAAGCCCAAACCTACGCACAAAAAGCAATTTACTCAGTGGAATGTTTCCTGACAACTTGATTGGTGTAATCTGTAAAGGTTTTAAGGTTAAATAATAACTGGCTGCAATAGTCCCCGTATTACTTTTTGCTGTGATGTATTATGACCTCCTTGTCCACTACTCTTCCAGCAAATTACATCCTTTAACTCAGACAATATTATAATGTGCTAATATGTAAACGAAAAAACAAATGTGATGGATGAATCCACTGGCTTAGTACTGATTAAAGATACATTTTAATGATACATGGAAATATTTTAAACTATATTGTATGCACAGTTACCTCTGACATTACGGCTGATGTTTTTCTACATACACACACATCTATAGCCACTTTAAGTTCACCTATAATGTACAAAATACATGACTCTTCTTGCATACAGAACAGAGTGAATTAATAACTGTATGAATTGAAGGGTTCTGGTCCATGCTGATGCATTACACAGACTTTTCAATTATACGTTCATGCTGCAAACATCCCTTCCCAACTCATCTTAGTAGTCCTTTATTGTACTGAGAATCGGAGACAAAGAATTACATTAAAGTCACACTTTGTACATGTAAACAGATTGAGATAAAAAAAAATTGGGAATACTGTGGTCACAAATGCATATGCATGATCACTACAATTCTTAACCCCTTAAGTACCAACCACAATATTTTATTATACAAATTTGTTCTTTCAAAACCATGTGTTCGAAAAATAATGCAGTGGGACTGAATGAAGCTGCCAAAGTTAAATAAACAGGGCATTCCCTGCTAGCATAATATATTTTGGAATCCCATAGTGAAGGCAGAAAACTCAGAACACCAGTAATTGTCTTCCTTATAGTGATTTGAAGTGGTCATGGTGCCTGGAATCTGTTTGTGCAGCAATTCTCTGTGCAACTCTGCACATACGAATTTTAACCCCTCTAAGCTGTCAGTCATTGGCTGAAGCTGGAATCATGTATCCAGATCACTGGGAAGCCTTGTGGCCCAGCAGGGAACCAGGTAAGGGTGCAAGCCATTGCTAAAGTGGTTGTTATGCTTTAAGTAACCCTTTAATCATAATTTCTCTGTCTGGTGGTATATCCAAAATATGGAAAACAGCAAGAGCTGCACTGATCCACAAACATGGACAGAAAGCCTTCATATCCTACTACAGATTTATATCTATACATTCTGTACAATCTGTAACTTTGCAAATGTGCCCATGTGCAGTTGCACAGCCAGAGGTGTCCCCAGTGTTAGTCCAGATAGGACACTGCCTAAGGCATGCTAGGGTCTCTCCACACCTGGGCATTTCCAGATGTCATCACACTAGGGGACAGCTAGAGGGACCTTCCCAAAGTCTCAGTATGATGATCTCTAGAGAGGCAGAATGCTTTCGGCTATGGCTGGAAGGAAGTCAGCAGAGGCTCCGATGCATTTCATTCTTTTAGAAGTGACAACATAAATTAAAGTGCAGTGCAAGCTGTGTGGAGCTGCCCTCATAAGCGCAAATGTAAGGCTCCCAAGCAGGTTATAGCAGCAGGGCCGTCTTTAATATCACTAGGACCCAGGGCAATGCATTTTCTTGGGACCCCCTTGGCACCCCCCACCCCCTGGCATGCAATCACAACTTTCACATACATACTGGCACACAGACACACACTGACAGACACACACATACCCTGACCGGCATACTGACACACAGACTGACACACATACACACAAAGACATACACTGACAGACAAACTGAAAAATACCCATTGACAGGCATACCGACACACAGGCATACCGACACACACACACTGACACACATATACTGGCACACATATACTGGCACACATATACTGACAGATAACCTACTGACACACACATACACTGTCAGGCATACTGAGACACACTGACATACACTGACAGACCTACAGACATACTGACACATTCACACATTTAAATCTACTCCCTATTTCCTACATTGAAGGATTGCTTCCCTGGTGTCCAGAGTCGTGGCTGAGGCTGATGGGGACTGCCTCTCTGCTTCCCTGGTGCGGTCTTTCCCACGCGGCTCTCTCTAGGAGGAAGTGACTCACGGCAGTCACTTCCTCCCATGCTGCCAAAAAGCAAAGGGGCCCTTAGTGCTGTTAAGTATGAGTTAGTTCTCTTGAACACTCATTTAAAATGTAAAATAATGTGGCATATGCCGCATATTGCACTATGTGTTTTCTTTCTGTTTGAGGATTCTTTATTAAACATCTACTACTGTTTACTCAAGTTATAGGCATATATTGTATATGTTAAGGGTACTTTAAAAGCAGTGATTAATTTTAATTTTGGGTTTATCACCTATTGTTTTTTGGTATTGCTTTTTTTATACAAGGTTTTTGGGAATCCTTGTTAATTTACAGCTGCCATTCACCATATATGATAGTGAGCCGCTAGACCCTTTTCTTTTTACTATCTGTGGTGGAAAAGATGAGAATTGAGTACTATTTATGGAGGTGAACTGGGTACTATTAATGGTGGGAGAATGAGCTACCAGCCATGCGCAGATAAGAGAAGAATTGTCTAGTAACTATGAGAGGATAAGAGAAGCATGTGCTACTAGATATGAGAGGAAGAAAATAGGCTACTAGCTATGTAGGTGAGAGAAGGAGAATAGGCTATTAACTTTGGGGTAATTAGAATGGGCTACTAGGTGCAGGTGGCAGAGAATAAGTTATTACCTACAAAGAGTATAGGGGGAGCATGGGCTACTAGCTATTGGAGTTTGGAATGGACTGTGGTTAATGAGAAGTACAAACACACCACATCATTCACACAGACAGAGCCACTTCCTGACATGCAAACCCGACACACACACACACACACACACACACACTGACCCTCTGCACACCTATATCCCTGCATTCAAGGATACCCTGAACACATATTAACACGTTTCCCCTACATTCAAGCACATTAACCATCTGCACACACATGTCCCTGTATTCAAGTACACTGGCCCTTCATGCATATGAACCTGTGTTCACACACAAACTACATACAAATATGACCTTGCTTTTACACACACACACACACAAATATGCTCCCCTACATACACACACTCTGGATATGATTGCATGATTTAAACAAAAGATGCTGTGCACAAATATTTGAGGTGGCTCATAACTTTTCACACGTGAGATACAAATTCTGAACCCTGTATACCTGCATTGGCACACTAACACTCCCCTACAATGTATAATTATACCTATATGTGCTTTTACATACATCCAGACACTTTGGAAGAACATGCACACCTGCATTGACACAGACACTGACACTCTTTATAAATACAATGCTACATTCAAACATACCGATACATTGTTCAAAAACACTGAGTTCACATACAAATACAAACACATATACCCCTTGTATTCATCAGAGTGTGAAAATTAAAAATAAATAATAAAAAAAAAAAGTGTCCATGGGACTAAAGCAATCTTTTTGTCTGTCATGACAATCTACTTGCTTTGGCTGTGTATAATGTGTGTGCTAACTGTGTGTAATGTATGGGTGTGTATGTGATTTTTGCTAGCTGTGTGTAATGTGTGTGACTATGCTGTTTGCTGGTTGTGTGCACTGCATGCTCTGCCCTTTCCCTCTTCTGCTTGGCTTTCTGCCGGGAGTAAGGCTATGGTCCTTGTTGGTTTAGTGTGGGAGTGTGTTGCGTGTAACTCTGGCAGGTAAAGGCCAAAGTAATAGCTGCTTCATGCTCTGGTGCTCTGTGAGTCAGAGTACAAGCTGGGAATACCGACTGGCCCATCAGCGAATACCACACCACAAGGGAGCAATTCATGTAGATTGCCTCAATTAATTATTGTAGACTGATCACACTCCTTGCTACACCTCTGTTTTCCCTCCAGGAAACTTGTCTGCAATACAAATTCCACACAAAGTTGTAGTAGCTATGTTACTTGGAGTGCCAATATTGATATTTAGGGTAAATCCCATTGTACAGCGCTACGGAATTTGCTGGCGCTATATAAAAAAAATAACAATAAAATAATAATAAATTAGCAGTTTAATAGACCTTGTATTGGAGTGTCACCTGTTTAAACTAAATAATTCTCAATTAAAAATTGAATATTTACTTGGCCCTGGTAACTCTCATAGATACAAATGTTGCATTCTTCAGAAATAATTCTTGTTTAAATTGTGCTGAGGAAGAAGAGAGAGTTCAACTAATTAACAGCAGCCATTGAACACAGGAGTAGAATGAAGTATATGTTTCTGCACCTAATAAAAATCGACATAAAATCAATCTCCATTTAATCCATAAACCTGCAATGTGATTGTACTAAGCATCATTGTTATATGTGTAAACAACTAATATGGCTACTATTCAAATCAAGACGTACTGTGTCTGGTTAAAAAAACTCCCATACTACCTAAGCCAAATGGTCAGCCCTGCTATTTACACTCGACACCCAATGCTTTACTCTAAATTTCTGTTACAGAAAGGAATCTAGTTGTGCTAGTTGAGCAATCGTTTTGGAGTCCCACCAGACCAAACGTTAGTTGTGAGAAAGCCAACATCATCATCTCTAGATCTAATTCATCAACTCATATAGCGCTTTTATTGTCTCCGTATATGGTGCTTTCTTTTCTCCGCAAGCCTACTTTGTTGTTATTCTTTAGTTCTGTTCTCAATCTATACTCCTTCTCTATAGTCATTCTCTTGGTAAACTAATTGGTTTCCAGTGTCACTTTTATGCTGATGACATGCAGATCTACCGTCTTCTTTTTCTGTCCCTCTTGAATCATGTCTACAGGTGCTTCTCTGCCATTTCTAACTTGATGGCAGCTCACTTTTTTAAACTTAATCTCTGTGAAAGAGAACTTCTTCCCTTTCCTACTTCAAATGCTACACTCCCTGTGTCTGTCTCCCTTCATGTCAATTGAACTACTATCAATTCTCACGCCAGGCTCGCTTCCACCAAGTCAGTCATCAAATCATGTTACTTCTATCTTAAAAATAGCTTGCACATTCCCCTAACAGCTAAGGTGCTCATTTAAGCCACACACATCTCTCATGTCAACTACTGTAATTTGCTTCTCATCGATCTTAATCGGCTCAGCTTACTCCATTCCAGTTAGTAATAAATGCTGCAGTCAGGCTGGTCTTCCACGTTTTTGTCTCACTATCCACACCTCCTCCTCTGTTAATTCTTACAATGGCATTCCTCTCCTTCAGCTGTGTAATTTATCAGTTTAGATCTCGTTTTACTGAAAATCACCTAGCAAACAACTTTTTTTTACTATGTGTGAAATACATTTTACCCATACTTTTGGTATAATTTTACTCTACTTTTCTTCGACTGTAACCTTGTTTTAGCCAGCCCCTTATCATCTACTGTTCCTGTACATCCAATTTGCCTTGATACAGATTTTTTTTGCCACATTACATAGTAATCTTGGTTGAAAAAGGTCCATCAAGTTCAACCGCTTGACAGCATAATGGCAATGTTATGTCTCCTGTATTCATGCATATTAATTATATCCTTGAATATTCTATTTTACCAATAAACACACACACATTTTTTATTTTTAAGGTAATCTACAGAGTATGATAAGACAACCTCTGTGGGCAATAAATTCTGTGTCCTTTATGGTTCTTAGTGTAAAGAATTCTAAATGATAAAAAAAAAAAGTTCATACTGTGTGAGATTGCAGACAAGTATGTTCTTCTCCCACAAGACATCCAATACATCATCAGTGCCAGGTCCAACATTGAGGACTTAATTACTGTATTCCATCAAATAGATTAAAATTGTCCATTTACAGAAAGAAAGTGCACCCTGTTTGAATTCTATGATTTTACATATCAGGACATAATAGCAAACATCTCTTCCTTAGCTGGTCTTATAATTGTGTAAATGCAACCTCAGATGAACAACAACTCTATTACACCATGTTTTGACTTATTTAACAAAAGTAAAGTCTGAATGGAGAAGCCATGTGTGAAAAACTAAGTACACTGCTTCCATAAGAATTAAGAGTAGAAGACAGATGCTGCTTATCAAATTCCCTTGACTAATTGATCATCAGCAAGTTTGACCTACTCTATAAAAGCCAAAGGTTAGCAGTTTGCTTGTGTTGAGCATTGAGGTGTGTTTTAACACAATGCCATCAAGGAAAGACATCAGCTAAAATCTTAGAGAACAATTGTTGCTACCCAAACTAGGAAAGGTTATAAGGTCATTTCCAAACAATTAAAAGTCCACCATTCTTCAGTGAGAAAGATTATTCAAAAGTGGAAAATATTCAAGACAGTTGCCAATCTTCCAAGGAGAATCTTCCAGCAAATTCATCCCAAGGTCAGACCGTGCAATGCTCAGATAAATTGCAAAAAACCCAAGAGTTATATCTCAGACTGTATTGGCCTCAGTTAGCACGTTAAATGTTAAACTTCATGACAGAACAATTCGAAAAAGACTGGATAAGTATGGTTTGTTTGGAAGGGTTGCCAGGAGAAAGCCTATTCTCTCTAAAAAGAACATGGCAAAGTTGCATAGTTGCATCTGAACAATTCACAATACTTCTAGAACAAAGTACTTTGGACAGACAAGACCAAAGTAGAGATGTTTGGCCATAGTGCACAGCTCCATGTTAGGCAGATCTGCCATGTTTTGCAGCCAAAAAACTTGGGAAACTTGCAGTCATTGAGTCGACCATGAACTCCTCTGTATGCCAAAGTGTTCTAGTGTTAAATGTGAGGCCATCTGTCCGACAGCTAAAGCTTGACCAAAATTGGGTCATGCAACAGGACAATGATCCCAGGCACACCAGAAAATATACAACAGAATTGCTGAAAAAAGTTTGTGTGTGTGTGAGGGTGTTTGTGTGTGTGTGTTAGGGTCCTGTTAGTGTGCTGTGTGAGGGTGCTGTGTGTGTGAGGGTGCTGTTTGTGTGATGTGTGTGTGATGGTGCTGTTTGTGTGATGTGTGTGGGTGTCGTGTATTTCTGAGGGTGCTGTTTGTGTGTGTGTGTTTGCGAGGGTGTTGTTAGTGTGCTGTGTGTGAGGGTGTTGTGTGTTTGTAAAGGTGCTGTGTGTGTTTGTGAGGGTGCGGTTAGTGTACTGTGTGTGTGAGGGTGCTGTATGTGTACTGTATGTGTGTGGGTGCTGTGTGTGAGGGTGCTGTGTGTGTGCTGTTTGTGTGAGAGTACTGTATCTCTGTAGGTGCTTTTTGTGTGTGGGTGCTGTATGTGTGTGTGTGTCCTGTATGTTTGGACAGATTGTGGAGGTGGGGGCAGATTAGTAAATATCCCCCCTCCCTTCTTACCTTATGTAGGGAGGGGGGATCCTTGCTGCCATGTGCCATCCCTGGTGGTCCAGTGGAGAGTGAACTCTAGCCTGCGGGGCTAGAGTTAACTCTCGTGAGATCTGAGCGTTGCCGCGGCAACGCTCAGATCTCGCAAGAGGAACCTGGCGGAGCTGCTGTCTAGAGCTCCCCGGGTCCTCTCCTGCCTCCCTTCATGCTGCTGTGGGCCGGTGAGGTAGATCTTTGATCTCCCCGCCGGCCCATGGAGGCTTAGAGCAGAGCCGACACTCAGCGCCGGTTCTGCGTGAGCCGACAGGGGAGAATAAAGTCCTGGGGAATAAAGTGTGGGAACCAAGATTCCCACCCCCCAAAAAAAATAATATACACTCCAGTGTGTGTATGTATATGTGTGTGTGTGTGTGTGTATATATATAAATATATATATATATACACTCACAGACACACACACACTCATACATTCATAGACACACACATTCACAGACACACATATTCACATACACTGACACACATACACATTCACAGACACACATTCACAGATACACATACACACATACACTCACACACATTCACAGACACACACACACACAGACACACACACATTCACACACACATTCACAGACACACACACACATTCACACACACATTCACAGACACACATTCACATACACACACACAGACACACACATACACAGTCAAAGACACACACACACACACACACAGTCACAGACACACACACACAGTCACAGACACACACACACAGTCACAGACACACACACACACACAGTCACAGACACACACACACATTCACACACACACAAATTATAATTTTTTTAATTAAAAAAATGTCCACCCAGCCTCCCTACCTGGAGTGCTGGCGTGGACTTGTCCCTGGGGTCCAGTGGGTCGGGCGGCTCTCTCAATATCAGCCGCGGCGAGGGAGCTGTGAGCTCTCTGCTCCCTCTCGCCGCGCGGGCTGTCTGCTGTAGCTGGGAGCCGGAATATGACGTCATATTCCGGCTCCCAGCATCAGCAAGCAGCGCGCGGCGAGAGGGAGCAGAAAGCTCACAGCTCCCTCGCTGCGGCTGATATTGAGAGAGCCGACCGGGGGGGGGGGGGGGGTCCATCACCTCTTGCCCCCCTCCCATCCATGACAGGGGGGACATGGGGGGAGGAAGGGGGGCGCTGAGTGCCTGCAGGAACGGCGTTCCTGCACAAAAAAAGTTCCTGCAGGACTCAATCCATAGGCGTGCCACGGGGATTAGGGTGTGCCCAGGCACACCCGGCACACCCCGTGCGCACGCCTATGACAACAATATGAGAGACTGATAAAGTCATACAAAAAATTTTTTTACATTTCTACTAACTTCTTCACAGAACACAATTGTAGATTATGCTAATGTATGGTACCTATAATCTTAAATTTAGTAATGGCAGGAGGTGAATAGTTTGCATAAACTTTCTTTACTTAAAACTCCAGCAGCACAAATCAATCAAAAGTTTCAACCAATCAAAAACAGAGTCTTGAACTATATCCATCCTTGAGCTCCTAGACTCCTCCTCTTTCTTTGATGCAAACTAACAGTAACAAATGAAGAACCAACAACATAAATGAAATTTGTTTGTCTCCAGAGAAGAAATCCAAACCGCACCATAGTTAAAATGCAACTGAAAGTCCGAAGAGAAGTCTTCACACTAAAAAAAAACAGAAACAGGCGAAAGGCAAGCATAATGACCAAGTTGCAAGCAAAGTTATTAGAATATTATATAATCATAACCAAATCTAAACAAATAAATTGAAATATATCCAAACATGACTTGAAAATTATATATATTAAATATGAATGTGGTAAAATTGTAGATTATGCTAACATAGTGTACCTATAATTTTACAGGAAACAAGTTCCAAAAGGAACTAACATACATAACTTTATTTTACTTGGGACTAGCCCATATGATCATTAAATAAACATTGCTGTGACAACTCAATAAAAATACAAACTGCCTAAGTGGATTTATTTGTTTAGGATGGTGCCATTAATTATTCCTATACCATGGCTAAAAATGATCAAATCCTCTTTTGCCAATTTCGCCTGGAGGGGGAAAAAGCCAAGAATAAAAATGAATACAATGAGCTGTAATATAAATAAAGGGGGACTAGGCTTCCCGAATATTGAAAGATATTATGAAGCTGGGATAATTTATCATATTGCAATGTTGCAAAAAGAGATATATCCAAAAGAGGCATGGTGAAGGATAGAAACAGCTCTATGTCATACTAAAAATCTATCTAATATCATATGGAATAACAATGTATGCGATTATTCATTATCATTTGTGTTGAATCAAATAATTCCCATATGGGAAAAAGTAAAAAAGAAAATAGATATCAAGAATAAGATCTTGAGTTTCCAAGATATAGAATGTCCTGAAACCGATATAATGAATATATCGCTAAAAGACTGGAAAGCTGTAAATATTAGGTTGAAGATCTAATGGTGAATAATGAATTAAAGACCTTTGACATATTAGTTAGGACAATGTCCCTTCCAAATCGAGAGGCTTTCTCATACTTAAGAGTCAAAAAATTATTTGAAGAATAAAACAATTATGAACAATGGAGAAACATACGTGTTAAAATAATCTTTAATAGACATGCCGCCAACTAAACAGGTCATATCCAATATTAAAGACGTTCACCTGATGGACGACCTTACATCTAGAGTTCGAGGTACCACGACTAAATTTGAAAAGATGTGGGAACCCTGGGTAAACAGTGAGTACGCCTGACATACCCCAGGCCACCCCGTAGAGGAACAGGCAAAAGACCAGGGGCGTAGCCGTATCCTGCACCACACCGGCGCACCCATCCCCTTCTCCTCCCCTCTCTCCCTCCCTATCTCCCACCATCTTTCCATTCTGGCACTTTCCCCCCTCCTGCTATCCTCTTCTCTCCACTGTTCTCTACTCTTTTTTTCCTTTCAATTTAGGGGACGGGACATAAACACAGCACCTATCACGAGGGCTCACATAACGGTTCTCCGACACCAGACGAGGACCACACCAAAGAGCCAAACAATATAGTCCCAACCCACACATTAAGCATTATCGTAGCCACCACAGGCTGTTCATTATAGAAAGTATGCTGAAACGCTCACCGCTGTTTTTTCTCCAAGTCATATAAAAATAAAACCGAAAGATCATCGTAATAACATGTAACGAAAAACCTGATGTAAAAGTCATGATATTGCTCTGGTAGAGACGAAATCACCTTGTATGTTAAATACCGATATTCAGCCATATATTGTATTGTAACTTTCTTGACATGATCTTTCATTCAAAAATAAAGTTTAAAAAAAAAAATAAATAAATAATCTTTAATAGGAAAGATTCAAAGAATCTTTTTCGCGAAATGCACAAAATTACTTGATATTACAAAAACAGAGAACTTTCCAACAGCAATAAAAAGTTGGAAAAAAGCTCTGAACTGCCCCATAGAATTAGAAGAATGGTACGAAGCAATAATTAAAGTAAATAAATATGTGCACAGTCTCTCTTTAATTGAAACATTTTACAAAGTGATCAATAAATGGTATTTGGTACCTTCAAAAATGTCCAGAGTGTTACAGGATAATAACGACTTATGTTGGAGATGTGGAGAAACGAAGGGTGATTATCTCCACATATGGTGGAGTTGCAAAAAAGTAATACCCTTCTGGCTTATGGCTAAATCATTACTGTGTAGTTTAAATGACATAAAAATAAAAGCTACACCAGAAATTATGTTGTTGCATTTGAGATGGCCTTTTCTTAGCAAAATGAAACACGTTCTGACAACACACTGCCTGGTAGCGGCAAAGATTATTATTGCCAGGAATTGGAAAAATGCACAGCCGTTCAAAGAGTTACAGCTCATTCAACAACTGAAATACCAGATCCAAATGGAAACAGGGTTGAATAAAATTAAAAATCAATATGAGGACTATGATAAATGGGTAAATTGGCTAAAAAAAAATTGGAGCAACAAGAGCGGGAATTGATAATAGTGAATTAATAAGCCCTAGAGAGATAAGAACGAAATAGACATTATTCCTCACAATAAACAATAAAGACGACTGACATTGCTGGAAGATACGGTGTGAATGAAGGTATGAATGTGGTAATTTTGTTTTGTTTTTTTCTGTCTTCAAGATTTGTTGGGTTTCCCCCTCCTCCCACTTTTTCTCTTTGATAAGGTTGATACCACTTAAGGAATACCAATAGGAAAGGGAATAAAAGAGTTTATAAAGTGTAAATAAGCAAGGAAGTTCTAATTAATAAATAAAATAGAGGAGTTAGGGATGAGCCAGCAAATATTTATGATGACTAATATACCAAGCCATAAACAATGAAATATTCGAAATTATAAAAAGGCAGGTATGGTCTGAAATATAAGAAAAAAAAATACAAACAGCCAAATCATAGCAGACAACATACAGCAACTTATTATAACACAATGACATATTTCTAAAGGGGTGGAGAAGACAATAATTTACAGAAAATATCTCTCCTGCCTGCAGAAATAGTAGTATGCAAATCTATCCGAATATGCAAATTAACCAGCTTTGCTATTCAGGTAGTGCATATTGCTGTTGCTACCAAGCTCCATAGCCAAATCCACCTAGTTGGTAGCAATCCTCAGCAGTACAGGATAGCAAGCAATACATTTAACAGTATCTACACACACACAGGGTCACTGCAAGCGGCTAGGAAGAGGACTGGGCGGAGGTACTCAGTCGGAGTACAGGAGCTCCGTCACATTTGGTGGGAGTGGTGGGATAGCTTCGTAGCGACTTGGGAAACGTCCCTTGGATACCTGCATATCTTCTGGAGAGGGATAGCGCTAGCACTCGTGCAGCGTCCTTGTTGGGAAAGGAGTTCCAGAGGAGCCTGTCGCAGGGATTGGCTTTCTTCAGAGGCAATCCATAAGGAGAGGTGCCCACAGACTTGGAGCAGGCAAGCATGGCATCCTCTTACTCAGAGTTTCTGTTCAAGATGCGGCAGCGACTGGCCTAGCATGGCTCTAATGTTTCTATGGAGACCTTCCAGGCGACCTGGAACAGTTGACCATTAATATACAAGCCTAGAGAGACCAAGAGTTCATGATGGCCAAGACGGGGGGGAGGAGGTCTCTAGCAAAAAGAGGTTTGCAGCAGCCCTTTGGCAGAGGTGGTGCAACTGATCTGGGATGATGTGCCCACAGATTTAATTGACTTTACATCAGAGGATGTTAGCCTCCCTCCCCAGCGGTAGATGGGAACCCAGCACGCAGAGGTACAGGCAGCCAGCCTCCCTCCCCAGCGGCAGGTCTCAACCAAGGGAGTGGAGGTAGTTGTAGTTGGCCTCACTCCCCAGTGGCAGATTGCAACACAGTGAGAGGAGGTAGAGGCAGCCAGCCTACTTTTCCAGCAGCAGAGTGCAACCTCAATGGAAGAGTGTTTCTTTCTCTGGCTCTGCTTCTTCTCCCCAACTCCTCTCTGTTGGTGTCCCCCAAGGTTCAGTCCCTGGTCCCCTACTGTTCTCCATCTATACTGCCTCCCTTGGTAAACTCATTAGCTCCTTTGACTTCCAATATCATTTCTATGCAGATGACACGCAAATCTACTTGCCCTCTCCTGATCTCTCCCCATCCCTCTTGACTAGTGTCTCTGACTGCCTCTCTGCTGTTTCTAACTGGATGGCTGCCCACTTCCTTAAACTAAACTTGACCAAAACTGAAATTCTGGTCTTTCCTCCCTCAAGTGTTGTTACTCCTGTGTCTGTCTCCCTCCAAGTCAACGGTGCTACCATCAGCTCCACCACGCAGGCTCGCTGCCTAGGTGTTCTCTTTGACTCCGACCTCTCCTTCAAGCCTCATGTTCAATCTATCGCCAAATCCTGTCATTTCCATCTCAAAAATATTGCGCGCATCCGCCCCTACTTAACGCCAGATGCGACTAAGGTGTTGGTCCATTCCACTGTCCTTTCTCGCCTTGACTACTGTAATCCGCTTCTCAGTGGTCTTACGTGCTCCCAACTTGCGCCGTTACAGTCCATAATGAAAGCGGCGGCGAGGCTCATCTTGGAGACAGCCAGTCCCTCTCCCCAGTGCCAATTGGAGCAACCGGGAGTGGAGACAAACGGTCTGCCTCCCCAGCGGCAGTTAGAACTACCTGAAGGAGCAGTGGTTGTCAAACTTCCCCCACAACAGGACAAAGGAGTTCCACAATGGAGCATTACGCCGGAGGCTACCAGGTTAGCTGGACATTTTGGGGTAGGCTGCAAGACTAACTCAGGTACAGACCAATTGGAGGTCTGGTACCTGGTTAGTCTACCTTTGGGGGGGGAGATATGAGTTAGTCTTTGTGCAACGAGAAATCGATCACGAGATGCCCTCACGCGTAAAAGACAAACCGTCTACGTCAAAAGCCTGAACGTTTGAGACCCGACAAAAAGAAACCATACAAAGTAACAAGGTAAGTTTCGCAGAGAGTTGGCAAATGGATAACAATAAATTATCCGGCCAGTCCCATAGGAAATTGAGAACCATACCAACATCCCAAAGATGGGAATACTTTGGAGCAGACAAACGAATGCCTCATAGTAGTCAACAAATCAAGCGGCCCTATCCCACCAGACGACCCTGAATCGGAACGTGAGAAATAGCCAAGCAAGCAACATTGACCGAGCAGTACAATTGGCCTGAAGAGAACAGATAATACCAAAAACTTTGAATTAGAGGGACGGGGACTGTAAATGGATCTGCGTCCCTCTCCAGACACCAACCAGACCATTTCCTCCAGGCTGTGAGAAAGCATCGTCTCGTGCTAGGAGCCCACGAATCCCATAACAGGTCCTTAGTCATCTGCGATAATCCATCGACAGCCCAAGATCCCCTGAAATCATTCAGGCCACGAAATGTAAGTCCTGTAGTATGAGTGAATGTGCTTTTCCTTGTGTATTCAACAGTAGGAGCGGGAACGTTGGTAGCGACAGAGGATTGTCGCAGGAAAGCTCTAGTAGATCCAGAAACCATGCTTGACTCGGCCACAGCGCGGTGATCAGAAGCAGGAATATCCCCTTAACTCGGACTTTGTGAAGGACCCTCATCAACATGAAGAAAGGAGGGAATGCATAGGCTCTCTGTGGTGGTCAAACCTGGAGGAACGCGTTAACTGCTTCACATTCCAGATCCGGAAGCCATCTGAAGCATCTCGGGAGCTGACAATTTGTCCGTGAGGCAAAGTGATTAATCCACAGAGGACCCCTGCACCGGTGAAGCATTTGGAAAACATTGATGTGTAGTTGGCAATCGCTTCAGTCCCGCCAGTGGCAGGAATACCAATCCGCTGTGAAATTTGATATCCCCGGGAGTTACTCCACTTGCAAAGTAATATTTCGGGAGCGGCAGAAGGGGTTGATGTCCTTGGTGGCCTCTGAGAGTGCCCGTGATCGGGCTCCGCCCAGGCGATTATATTGGACAGCTGAAATGTTGTTCATGCACAGCATGATGCAGCAGTCTGACATGTGACTGGCCAGACAACGGATGGTGAAGAAGCCCGCTATCAGTTCCAAACATACAATGTGCATTTCGGACTCCTCATGCAGCCATAGACCACCTGTGGAGGCGTCCACACAATGCGCTCCCCAGCCCCATAGGCTGGCTTCTGATTCCACCACCAAATCTGATGATGGACCAAATATTTCCATCCATTCCAGGCCTGCTAAACTACTTAAAGGAACACTTTAGTGTTAGGAATACAAAGTTGTATTTCTAACACTTCAGTGTCCCTCCCTCCCCGACCCTCATCCCCACTCCCACCACAATGAAAGGGCTAAAACCCCTTTAATCACTTATCTGATTTCAGTGCCAATATGTAATCGCCTGGCTACTTCTCCTCTAGCGTTAGCTTGAGAGAGAGAACCTAATGTGCATGCACAGTGAGCACTGTGTGCACCTTAGGCCTTCCCCATAGGAAAGCATTGAATAAATGCTTTCCTATGTATGTTGCTACACCCCTCAAATGTGCTGTGATATATTTGCAAAATGCTGGATGTCCTCATGCACAGCGTGAAGATGTCCAGCATTGTTTCATAAAGTTAAACTCCAAGAAACTGCAGGAAGTGCCTCTAGTGGTTTTTGAGAGACAGCCACTAGAGGTAGTCTTAACCCTGCAATGTCAACATTGCAGTTTCTCTAAAACTGCAATGCTTTTAATTGAAGGGTTAAGGGGACAGGGACACTGCACCCCAATCAATGCAATTAAAGTTATTTAAGAGCTTATAGTATCCCTTTAAGCCCTTCACTAACAAAATCAAGTAAAAAAAAAAAATAATTTTCATATTTGCAGAATGGGATTTAATCCATAAATCTAAACTCTAGGAAAGACGGCCAGCCTGTAAAGAAATACATTTCTCTTACGGATATAATGCCTGCAAGTTTTTGAAAAAGCCCAGCCTGCTTAAAATTCCTATAATAAGAGACATTTTAAGCAGCCTTCATTGCTACAGAACTCCTTCTACGCCTCTTAAAGGGACACTATTTTCACTAGAACAACTACAGCTTATTGAATTTGTTTTGGTGAGTAGAATCATTACCTTCAGGTTTTTGCTGTAAACATTGTCTTTTCAGAGAAAATGCAGTGTTTACATTACAGCCTAGTGATAACTTCACTGGCCACTCATCAGATAGCTGGAGCTGGAGCTAGAGATCCTTCCTGGGTCATGGCTGCCTAAAATGCATCCAAACATTCAGTATCTTCTCCCTCTGAATGCGGACACTGAACTTTCCTCATAGAGATTCATTGATTCAATTCATCTCTATGAGAAGATGCTGATTGGCCAGGGCTGTGTTTGAATCATGTTGGCTCTGCCCCTGATCTGCCTCTTTGTCAGTCTCAGCCAATCCTATGGGGGAGCATTGTGATTTGATCAGGCTATCACTTCTGCTGATGTCAGCAAGCAGTGGGCAGTTCTAAAGGAAACATGGACAACTTTGGACAGCTTTAGGCTTGAATTCAAGTAAGATTTAACTTTTTTTTTTTTTTTTTTTTTTTTAGAGGCATGAGGGGACCAGGGTGGCTAGATGGTGGTTTTTACACTATAGGGTCAGGAATACATGTTTGTGTTCCTGACCCTATAGTGCTTCTTTAAATTGCAAAGTTTATTATCTTCTGTTCTCTACTCTGTGTGTATTTATAAGTTTATTTTTTCCTTTTCTGTTGTGGCTTGCTATATGTTTTTAAAGGGACACTCCAATGCCAGAAAAACAATCTGTTTTCCTGGCACTGCATGTCCCCTCTCCCTCCCACCCCCCCATCCCAGGTTGCCAAAGGGGTGAAAACCCCTTCAGTGACTTACCAAAGTCCAGCGCGATGTCCCTCGGCGCTGGTCCAGGGTCCGCCCACGCATGTGCGGCCGCCAGCGGGGGAGACCTAATGCGTTCAATGCTTTCCTATGGGGATTTTAGCGACGCTGGAGATCCTCACATAGCGTGAGCGATGCTATAGCACAGAAAACCTGTGCTATGAACCAGGAAGTGCCCTCTAGTGGCTGTCTAGTAGACAGGAATTAACCCTGCAAGGTAATTATTGCAGTTTATAAAAACTGCAATAATTACACTTGCAGGGTTAAGGGTAACGGTAGTTGGCACCCAGACCACTCCAATGGGCAGAAGTGGTCTGGGTGCCTGGAGTGTCCCTTTAATTATTATCTAATAAATTGATTTTTTTTTAATCATTTTGAATAATACATAGTATCCATATAGGGACTTTTTGTGTCCTCTGGACTTTGTATCAATTGGACATTTTCAGTATACAATTTATCTCATTCTTAGAGTTCTTTTTCTTATCTCATTCTTAGAGTTCATTCTTTTGGAGATATGCTCCTTTTCTTGTTTAATTCATTAGAGGTCAAATAATAAGGACATGGATATCATTTGAAATATGAATTTATTGACTACCACAGTGTATATATTATGTTATTTGGAATGTTTTTTTTATCAAAGATACATGTATATTTAAAAAATATGGGTCTGTAGCTCACAGATAAATATTAATATTGTTGTTTGCTTAAGAATTATTTGCAAAAAGTACACTTTGGAAGAGGTTTAAAACAGTATCAACAGTGAAGAGGTTAATAACTATGTTTACTCTTAGCACAATTGTATGTTGCTACACCCCTCAAATGTGCTGTGATATCTTTGTTAACATAGATGCAACAATCCATTGTTAAACAATGAATTAAATGAGAATGACTTTTCTATGTGTTATTCCATCCTGCATTGGCTGGAATAGAACATTGCTAACACATTTCTGTCCTTATGTGACTGAGATAATATGTCTGTCTTTCTCACAGTGGATAACAGTGGCTGGCCAAAGCTGTTTGATATCATACAGAGTGCCCGTGGCAACCGAGCAATGCTGGAGGATGAGATCCATGACTGTGGTAAATAAAATTTGTGCTAAAGGTTACATCTACTGTGAGGGTCCTGTGTAAATAGCATAGAAACATAGTGTGTGGGTTTGTGTGTGTTTGTGCACTTTTGAGCCAGCGTCAGTCAGTCAGTAGAAAGATGGGCTGTTTATGAAGAACAATTATGGTGCTTTCATTGCTGCCCAAATTGAATGGAATCTCACTGGATATCGAGGAAGTGAAGTTCAGACGTATGTGGGCTGTTGTCAGGGTTAGGCACAGTTTTAGCAAACAACTTGGAAATGGTTTGAAACATATAATGACACTTCTAACACCATAACCACTACTGTGAGCTGTTGTAGTTATACTGCTTATAGTACCCCATGAACTGGAGTAGGGTGGGCAAGTATGTATGGATATAGATATCCATTACTAACTAGGATTAGATCCACCATGGTTTTTAGGGACATATCACATACAAAAAGTGATGGGCAGAGCATGAAAAGGGTTGCCCTGTAGTATGTAGAATTCAGAAGAAGGTGTATAAGATGAAGTAATTAGGCACTGAGGAATCCTGCAGAATTCGCATTTTACATACTTCAGGGCAACCCTTTTTGTGCATTTTCTACGCGTCCTTGAAAACATGGTTGATCTGGCACTAATCTAATCTAGCACTAATCTATTTTCATCCATGTATTACTTTTTGCATTTCAGAACTGGATCTATCCCCTGAACACTGTATATGTCGGAGACGAATGATAAACTGCTCAATGCTGGAACTGCGCACTGTGCCACTAGTATCGTCCAATGTGACAATTCTGTAAGTATTATGGATATCATAGCCCTCTCTCTCACGCACACACTATGTTTAAAATAATAAACTCCTTAAATTGGTAAACATATTCTTTTTACCTAGTAAAAACATTGTTGTTCTATTTATAATTATCTGATGGTTATGGTTTCTAGAATGTTTATTTATCAAGCAAGTTAAGCTGTCCAGAAAATTGGTGACTGAAGATACAATGTGTTATCTCATAAGACATTATTTAAAGAACACTTCAAGCACCATAGCCACTACAGTGCGCTTTAGCGGTTATGGTGTCAGTAGTACCCTGGCACCCCCAAATTCAGTTGTCAAAGCTTATTAGAATGGTTTAACTTCAAACCTGAGGTCAACCAAGCACCGCACCCTGCTTCCACTACGGACTTAAGAAATCCAATTATTCTATTACTCACATAGACTGTTTAAGAAATTGCCTTTTACATTGGTAAACTCACATGATGTAATCTGTGCTGTCTTTAATACACCTTACCTGGAATTTTAATGTAACTCTCTCATAGCCATATGTAGCATAGCAGAAACGATTCTCTACAGCGCTCTACCTCCTTCTCCCACACATGATGACTGTCTGGCAAGCAAAACATAACTCCACTTTTAAAGGCATAAACCATAGAAAATACAAAGTCCAGAGTAATACAGTTGCAATACTGTTCAACCATCTGTTTCCCAGTCAGTAATGTCCACTCTTTTGATTGTCCTTTCTGATGTGCTTTGCACTAGTGAGATTATTCTTTATAATATGTTAGGAAAACATTTATGGAAGAAATAACAAACGTAGTGTTATCTGATTCAGGTGTAGTCAAGAGATGTTGATGTGAATGGCTTTTTATTTCTGAATGGCCCACTTAAATGTGCATGCTTACAGATTACAGACAAATAATTTCAACCAACTCCCTCTTCAGCCCAAGTTTTAAACACATAATTCACAGGAAACTATAGAATATGATTTGACACATAT
Organism: Pelobates fuscus; assembly: GCF_036172605.1. NCBI lineage: Eukaryota > Metazoa > Chordata > Amphibia > Anura > Pelobatidae > Pelobates > Pelobates fuscus. Next base: position 92,113,329 of record NC_086325.1, on the reverse strand, counting down.
AGTAGGGTTAAAGTGAAACGTACCAATAATTGTAGTTAGTCTTGGTGACCTAATACCTCAAATATACTCAGGTCCACTCAATCTCTCGGACTCAATTGTTAAAGGGACACTATAGTCACCAGAACAACTACAGCTTATTGAATTTGTTCTGGTGAGTAGAATCATTACCATCAGGCTTTTTGCTGTAAACACTGTCTTTTCAGAGAAAATGCAGTGTTTACATTACAGCCTAGTCATAACTTCACTGGCCACTCCTCAGATGGCGGTTAGAGATCCTTCCTGGGTCATGGCTGCCTAAAATGCATCCAAACATTTAGTATCTCCTCCCTCTGCATGCAGACACTAAACTTTTCTCATAGATATTAATTGATTCAATTCATCTCTATGAGGAGATGCTGATTGGTCAGGGCTTTGTTTGAATTGTGGTGGCTCTGCCCCTGATCTGCCTCTGTCAGTCTCAGCCAATCCAATGGGGAAGCATTGTGATTGGATCAGGCTACCACTTCTGATGATGTCAGCAGACAGCTTGTTTTTCTGAGGCAAACAGCATTCAGATCTACAGCTTCAGTAGATTTTCAGTAAGATTTTGCTATATTTATGGAGGCATGAGGCGCCATGGGGAGCTAGATGGTGGTTTAATACTATAGGGTCAGGAATACATGTTTGTGTTCCTGACCCTATAGTGATACTTTAAAGTCTACATCCCATCCGTCTTGAATTCTACCAGAATTGCTTTGGTTTACATAACTATTAAAGTATTGTGGCAAATCCAGCCACTTTAAACTGTATTTAATGTATTGTGTTACAAATGTGTATGTATGCCTTTAAGAACCAATGGCGTTCGTATGCTGGCGGCATGAAAGCCGCCAGTCTTCCTGCAAATCGTTTCACGAACAGTGAATTTCAACACTGTTCGTGAAACAACCAAACTACCAAAGGGAGACCACACACAGGAGGTCGTGTGGCTCCCATTAAGGATTGCAACATTGTTGCAATCGGTAATTAAGAGGATTCAGGGTGGCCGCCGTTCGCACGCGGCGGTCGGCCATCTTGTATCCTTTGTTAGCCCAGCGGTATTTGGTCGTCGAGCGCCTGGAACTAAAATCGGCTAATCGACGGCACGAATACTGCAGGACTTCCAAGCCGTTCAGGAGTCCCTGTCCTTCGGTATTGTATTCCCCTATGTTAAATCGGTAGTTTGAAGTGAACTTAAATGTAATGTCTATTTCATGCGGCGTTTGGTTATTTAAGCTGGGATCTGAGCGGTACTTTCACGAAATGTGCGCTCAGACCCCAGCTATCTACCGAATGTCCATTCGTTTAAATATAACGAATAATGTAAAAGTTATGGGTTTTAATGTAAATTGTCAGCTCTGCTGCACGGAGGGATAATCCACTTAACTGTATATTCTAGTGGGAGTATCCCTCTCGTGCAGCAGTGCATGATGGGAGAAATGTTCCGGTTATTCAGTTCCCCATGTAGTCCCCTACTGTACAACCCCTGAAATGTCAGTAGGGAAACCCCTTGCATGGGGAATCCCATAAATACGGTGACCTGTGATTAAAAGCTCAGTTGACTCCCAGCCTATGTGTCGTCTAGTTCTTGGGAGGGAAGGATTCTTATAACGCTACCTGGATTATTGCATGCTGTATCTGCCTACTTGGATTATTACCTGCTTTTCCTGTCTACCAGCGGAGACCCTGTGGATTATACTACCTCTCTGCTACAAGTATTAACTATAAATATTTAGAAATGTATATAAATATTTAATTTAGAACATTTTTTATATTTAGCAGTACACAATTGTATTTTTTTTTATTACACTTTAAATGCTACATTATTTGTGCACAGCTATACATTAAAGTTTCTTACAATATAGCTCAATTTTATCCAGGAGCACTGGGCCCCTTCAACATTTATATCTCGGCTGTCAAAATTGGTTTAAAATGTCAATAATGCTGCTGGCACATAAGGATTTGCCTAATGAGCATGCCATTAATTAGCATTGTTTGTCACCGAGCAACATATGTTGTTACAATGTATGTGCTGCTCGCAAGAACTCAATGGTTTAGGCTTTCATTGAATTGTGATAACAAAAAATAGAGATTTTGTATGCCTATCACCCCTCCACCAACCTACAATTCATAACTTTTCTTTTTCTAACTCTTATATTTATTTAGTGTTTTTATGACTACATGAGTACATAGTACATACATTATTGAAAATGAATGCAATTATCCTCACTGCCAGAAGGTCAATGAACACTTATACAATCATGGCATCTAATGGGTGATTACGTGACTTGTAGAGAACATATTAATGTGACAGAATAATGGGTATTGAAGAAAGAAAAAGTAGAAAAAGAGAGAAAATTTTAATTTCTACTTATATATGTTTGTTTTTTTCTTCATTGTGATGGTCATGAAAGCCAAGTCCTGATATGTTAACTTCGAGGCCATCCTATTAAGAGGCAAGAAATGTTCCTCCTCCTAGATCACTCTTTACCAGCAATATTGCTGTAAGAACATTGTGGGAGATGTTATCCACTTAGTGCCAAAGGTTGCGTACTCCTGTTCTAGAGCTCAGCTTAATCTACTACTGAGAAAGGCATGTTCGAGGTGTGCCCACCCAGTTCCCTTTTTTTCTTTGTATATTTGGAACCACATCATTAATCATATTCCAAATTTTACATACAGTTGGGTCCAATATTTGGACATTGACACAAGCTTCATAATTTTGGCTCTGCACGCCACCACAGTGGATTTGAAACAACCGAGATGCAACCAGACTTGCAGCTTTAATTCAAGGGGGATGAACAAAAACATGGTATGAAACATTGCAACCATTTTCCTACACAGTTCACTTGTTTCATGGGCCCAAATGTAATGGGACAAATTAACACAGTCATAAAAAATACTTTGTTGGGAATCCTTTGCGAGTTATGACTGCTTGAAAAAAAAAGGGGGGGGGGGTACTTTATTATAATAATACTTTATTAAGAACAGGTAAAAAAAAGCCGTTTCTCCCCTTATCCACTTGAAAAAAAAAAACTAAAAGGAGAAACGCATTGTGTTTTTTTCTGTTCTTAATGAAGTATTTTTGGCTGTCTTAATACCTGCTTCTAGCCACATACTTTTAAAATATTATATATATTTTTATACCTTACCTGGAATATATTTTGATAAACAGACAAAATTACACGGAGGGCTGTCCCTGCAGGGAGCACTGTTTCAGTGCTCTCTGCAAGGTCCTAGTTCCCTAAACATAGTGGAACACCAGGGGACTAAGGTGGGATGGCGAGATAGGACTACAATTTTGTTAATGTCCCACTGACAGTTTGGAGGGGTTTGTGTGTGTGTTTGTCAGGGGGTGGCGGTACGGAAACCGGGACCCCTGAGTGCCTGATGAAAAGTTGGGAGTCTCCAGCGTGGGAGTGGATTATTAGGGCCTGGTGCACGGTAACCACACGCCCTCTGGTGTTGAGCACCAGCGTTTGTGCGGCCACATACCAGGTCCCTGATGCAGCTACAGCGGATCCCAGGAACCTGAAGCTTGGAATTAAGCAGACCTCCCAGGAGCTGAATAGGGAGGCTCTGCAGCAAGAATGTATCCAGTACAGAAACAAGGCAAGGCTAGGAGAGGCACCAAACATGAAAACAAGAAAAAACTAGGAGAACGCAGAACCGGAGAAGGACAGGAAGCTAAACCCAGAACATGTACACAAGACATGAGAGAAACATGAACATAACATGGGCATGACTGAACAGGACTGTACATGGACTAGGTATACAAACTAAAACAAGACCAGATAAGATAGGCAAAACAAGAGGAGAAATAACTAAGCACTATATATGAAAATCATTGGGATTTAGTCACATTATATGATTATTAGTGATGTCGCGAACATAACATTTTCCAAATGTTCGCGAAAGGGCGAACCCGGCGAACCGCCATAGACTTCAATAGGCAGGCAAATTTTAAAACCCACAGGGACTCTTTCTGGCCACAATAGTGATGGAAAAGTTGTTTCAAGGGGATTAACACCTGGACTGTGGCATGCCGAAGGGGGATCCATGGCAAAACTCCCATGGAAAATTACATAGTTAATGCAGCGTCTGGTTTTAATCCATAAAGGGCATAAGTCACCTAACATTCCTAAATTGTTTGGAATAACGTGCTTTAAAACATCAGGTATGATGTTGTATCGATCAGGTAGTGTAAGGGTTACGCCCGCTTCACAGTGACAGACCAAACTCCCCGTTTAACGCGCCGCAAACAACCGCAAACAGTCCATTTGCACAACCGCAAACTCCCCATTTGCACAAGGTTGGATACCAAGCTAGCCATGTCCCGTTCCTTGTCCTCACTGATGTCAGTGAAGGTCTCTTCCTCCACCCAGCCACGTACAACACCAAGGGTCCCCGAAAGGTGACAACAAGCCCCCTGCATTTTTTTTTTAAATGTACACTACTGTTACACCAGATATGAGTTGCACTGGTGTAACACTGTGCCCTGGCCCTGAAACGCACACGTGTGAAGGAAACTGACTGCTATTATATTACAGTCAAAAAAGTTTTTTGTGTTTTTTTAAATGCAAGCTATTGTGCCCCCAAAACGTTCGTGTGTGGGGGTGCTGGAATGACGTGGGTCAATGGGAGCCTGAATCAACTTTTGGCTCCCACTGCCCCTGTGACCGATCACTGGAGATCAAGCCGCATGTGGCTCGTGTGGAGGCAGGAGTGATCCAGCCACGCGCGGCTCAAGCTTAGGAGCCAGGTCGGTCCCAGGATAAGGTAAATACAGCCACAACCACTTATCCCAATCACACACCTTTCCTAACATCCTATCCCATTAAAAGCATATTACCGCGTATTTAATAAAACGGATAGACCCCCTACTTCATCCAGGTTACCGATTGATGGTTCGATATTCTGAGCCCTCTCTGATTTACTGTACACGACTATTCGATATTCCCACAAATTTTATATAGCATTTCATGTTTGTTTGAGACCACCTTAAAAATATTGGATATCGCTAAAAATCATGATCACTATATACTTTCTCTACAAACCTCTAAAACGAACCAAACTACTCATCCATCCGCTATACCACTTTATCCCACCTAGAACTAGTGCCCAGTTAAAATACTTGACTCTTACTTACCCACACTCAGTCATGCCACACACATTTCACCACTACTCTCACTGAATCCCTCTGACTACGGCTAAATTCATCTTCTACATCAGAACACTACTCCTAAGATTGGGTTGTATCCATGTCTCGGGTCTTTCATTTAGAATAGGGCAGCTTCGGTCTCCTTCAACACTGACACTCCAGTGCATATTATTAAAAGATTGGGCAGATGGAAATCCTCAATCTACAACCGATATATTCCTCATCCCGAGAAAGAAATGAGGAAAGCTTTTAAAAGTTTGGCTTTGTAAATTTGATGCAATAAGTGTGTTTTTCTTTAATACCTTTTCACCCTCTTTGCATGAACCCGATTTACATATATTACTAATATGTTTCTGAACATATATATTATATTATTCACTCACTCACTCACTCACTCTCTGGGCCGGCCTAAGACATCATGCTGCCTAGGTCCAACGATAAATGACTATGGGGGATAATGTATAATAAACACAGGTTACTGGCTATGGGGGGGGGGGGGGGGATAATGTATAATAAACACAGGTTACTGGCTATAGGAGGGATAATGTATAATAAACACAGGTTACTGGCTATGGGAGGATAATGTATAATAAACACAGGTTACTGGCTATGGGGGAATAATGTATAATAAACACAGGTTACTGGCTATGGGATGATAATGTATAATAAACACAAGTTACTGGCTATGGGAGGATAATGTATAATAAACACAGGTTACTGGCTATGGGAGGATAATGTATAATAAACACAGGTTACTGGTTGTGGGGGGATAATGTATAATAAACACAGGTTACTGGCTATGGGGGAGATAATGTATAATAAGCACAGGTTACTGGCTATGGGGGGGATAATGTATAATAAACACAGGTTACTGGCTATGGGAGGATAATGTATAATAAACACAGGTTACTGGCTATGGGGAGGATAATGTATAATAAACACAGATTACTGGCTATATGGAGGATAATGTATAATAAACACAGGTTACTGGCTATGGGGAGGATAATGTATAATAAACACAGGTTACTGGCTATAGGAGGGATAATGTATAATAAACACAGGTTACGGGCTATGGGGAGGATAATGTATAATAAACACAGGTTACTGGCTATGGGGAGGATAATGTATAATAAACACAGGTTACTGGCTATGGGGAGGATAATGTATAATAAACACAGGTTACTGGCTATGGGGGGATAATGTATAATAAACACATGTTACTGGCTATGGGGAGGATAATGTATAATAAACACAGGTTACTGGCTATGGGAGGATAATGTATAATAAACACAGGTTACTGGCTATTCGGGACATCACTAATGATCATACATTGCATAAGCCTGCCAACAACGCCAATGTACCCCATATCTGGCAGGTCCTACTCTGCCTAATGTATACTAGAAGAACCATAAGAAACACATATGTAGCACTTACCTGTAAGAAAGGGCAGAAGTCATGAGCAGCTGCCTGCAGGACACTGAAACAAAAGGAATGATAGAAAACAAACAGGTGTGGCAAATAAAACAAACATTTAAAGGAAACCTGGATACTGGGAATTCCAGGGACAGATTACAGGAATGAACCCAGAAAAACCCAGCATAAAGAAAACCAGACATAGAATAGAAAACCAAAAAAACAAGAAAAACTAAACAAGAATTGTAAAAAGAGTACTGGATACCAGAAGCCAAAGCCAGACATCTCCGCAGAACATGGCATGATGTGACAGTGTACGTGTGTGTGTGTGTATATATATGCCGAGGTGCACAAAGCAAGGACCATGAAGACTTGGTTGGATGAGCTTGATGTGGAAGAACTTAAATGTCCCTGACCTCAACCCCATCGAACACTTTTCATATGAGCTGGAGCGGAGATTGTAAGCCAGGCCAACTTGCCCAACATCAGTGCCTGACCTCACAAATGATCTACTGGATAAATGGGCAAGAATTCTCACAGAAACACTCAAAAATCTTGTGGAAAGCCTTCCCAGAAGGGTGGAAGTTGTTGTAGCTGCAGATGCAGGGCCAACTACATATTAATGTCCATGTATTTAGAATGCAGTGTCATGAAAGTCCCTATTGGTGTAACAGTCAGGTGTCCCAATACCTTTGTCCATATAGTGTGTGTAATATTGTGTGTGTATATATAACACACACTCTATTGTGATAAGGTGCATGGATTTGTCAATGACAGTATTCATATTTCACCTCTATTTTTGAAAGAGGTGTATGATATACACCCTACAGTTTCTAAACAACTGCAAAACAAAGAGGAAGAACCCAAGCCTAGAGTTCAAATCGAAACCAAACTTTCCTCAGCTGCAAGTGAGTATTAAATAAGCAACTAAAATACAATCCTGGCTGTAAGGCATTTAGAAGGGAGAGAGACTGTTGCTGGAAGTAGAATGCTAACGTGCCAGCAAGGACCAAAGAAAAGTCCACATTTGCAGATAATCTAAAGGTTGCTGAAGCCTGTTTGCTAGTTTAACCTGAAGTAGTATGAGATGTTCTACTTGTTATGGCTCATATGAACTAGGGTTTTCTTCTTATGCTATGGTTTAAATTGCCTGCTATTGCATGTTCAGTATAGCCTGTTATTATTGCAGACAATAAATTGTTATTTGTGACTCTATACGGGTCTGGTTAATTAATATCTTACAGGACTGTGCTGTTTTCTTAGGATCTAATGCCCTGTGTGTGAGCAGGCTCTCTCTCTCTCTGTCTCGTTTCTCGTCACTGGTCCTTTTGGATCTTAAAGCACACTATGGTTTAAAAAAAAGCTTCTTTAAAATATCATTCACGGCTAACGGTGCCTGCAGAAATACATGGTGAAGTCTGAAACACTATGCCTGCCTGTCTGTGCTCATTGGTATGTCAAGCTTAAATTCTGGAATAGTTGTGGAAACCTAGAGTTTCTGCGTTTAAAGGGGACCTAACAAGGTCCAACTTGAGATATGCAAGTGGGGCACAATTATAATGTGTGTGTATATATTGCAAAACATTTTCTGGGTTTGCTTTTTTTTTTTTTTTTTTTTTTATTGGTTGCTATGGAAAAGACGTTCATATAGCCTCCAGATACCAGTGTGCCTACTTTATCATGTCACTCGTGTGTTCCTCTGTGTCCCATTTGTCTGTGAAAGCAAACAAATCATTTAAAGCTGCAAATATAAGTTCCCAAATCATAATTTGCATGACGTGTTTTAGATATTTCTCTACCGCCTCACATACCCCCATTTTTGCCCACACCATGTGTTTTGTTATTTCACATCAGATGATTGTATGATGGTTAAAGCTTAGCGATTCATACTGTGCACAAAATAGGCTGCATTTAGTTTTGACACTTCGAGTGCCTTTGGTGTGTATCTTATAATGCTACACTTTATGTTTAAGTTTGCATATGGCTACTTGAATGTATATGTAGGGTCGGAAAAGCAGAAAATGCAATCACCATTATGTCTGATTTCAAGGCGTAATGAATGTTATTACTTCTTCAGAATGACACTCCATACTTTTTTCTCTATTATCTTAAATGCAATAAAAATATATTGTATTGTATGATTTGACATTGAATTAGTTCAGGAATTTCCACAACAGACCTCTGGACAACACTCTGCGGATGTAGTAAATTAATCTAGTAGAAGATTTTTATTTGTCATTCGTACAATCGATTGTAGAAGCACAGACATTATCCTAGCTATAAAATAAACAACACAACAAAAGTAAACCAGCTAGCAGGACTTTGTACAAAATGGAAAAAAATAATATTTAGACAGCATTATTCAAATTATCATTGCTGATTAATAATTATTTTTACATAAGGGTGGTAGGGGAATATTATGCAGCATGTGAGGGGACACTTAAGGCAACACATGTCCTAGTTTGGATGCATAGTACTAAATCTTTTTGGGGGGGGATGAAAGGGGGGGTTTCTTTATGGGAAAAAAAGGATTTATGAAGAAAGATTACATTAAATCTTAGTACTAGATATTGAAACATTTTGTTGGTTCTCATTGTGATTGCTCTTTGACCTAAAATCACTCCTGTTTTTGCCATGATAAATCTCCCCATTACTATTTAATAGCAACTCAAAACTGTAATGTTCCTTAAAATTGTACTGATTTGCCATAAATGAACATTTGAAGCTAGGTATTTCCCAATCATCTTGAAAAGATATGCCTGTACTGAAACATTGATATATGGAAAGATAATAAAAATAAATAATGCCATCTGGACTGGAGTTACTGTGGAAAACTAGAACACAGTTTGCTGTAAATGTATCCAGTGGAACAAACCCAAAAAGTTGACATGTGCATGCAACTGTTTTTTAACCTGAGGAAAGGAAAATGTGGAAATGACTTATCAAAGTGCTGTCTTATAAAGTGGTGTAAGGCTGAAGCGGGGCAATCACCGTGTGAACTAGTGGAACCAACAGGCACATTCTATTGGTTACTCCTTGCCTTTTACATTTTTTTACCGTTGATATAATTCCCCCAAAGTGTCTAATCTGGCTATTCTATTTCAGATGTTTATAATGGTATTTGTTTCTTTTTGTATTTAGGGATCTGAAGGAAAATAAAATAAAATTTCTACCAGATGGTGGATTCCAAACATATCAGAAACTGGAGAGACTGTGAGTGACCAACAACAAACAAGGGCTGTTAGATCTATCATTCAGAGCAACGGATCAGATCAGATGTGTATACTTGAAAAAAATTTAAAACATTTAAAAAAAACACATAGGTTGTTTGAATTCTCAGCTATAAAAGTGTATACTGTGTTCTGGTATTGCTTATAATCTGGAGCTGTGCAACCACAATCATATCTTCATACTACTGATATATTTTGCCCTATTAACAGCAGAAGGGCCAATGCAAGGGTATTTGGCTACACAAAGATGCATCCCCCACCACTGAAAAAAAAAAAAGAAGCATCTTCACCGGGTGATTCATAAGCCCCTTTTAAAATGTATTACCCCTTTAGTTACATAGTTACATAGCTGAAAAGAGACTTGTGTCCATCAAGTTCAGCCTTTCTCACGTATGTTTTTGCTGTTGATCCAAAAGAAGGCAAAAAACCTAGTCTGAAGCGCTTCCAATTTTGCCACAAACTAGGAAAAAAATTCCTTCTTGACCCCAAAATAGCAGTCAGATGTCTCCTTGGATCAAGCAGCTATTACCCCACTATTTAGAAATTATATCCCTGTATGTTATGTTTTTGCAACTATTTATTTAATTGCAGTTTAAACATCTGTATGGACTCTGATAAAACCACCTCTTCAGGCAGAGAATTCCATATCCTTATTGCTCTTACTGTGTAAAAACCTTTTCTTTGCCTTAGATGAAATCTCCTTTCTTCCAGCCTAAATGTGTGACCTCGTGTCCTATGTATAGCCCTGTTTATGAATAGATTTCCAGATAAAGGTTTGTACTGGCCCCGAATATATTTGTATAATGTTATCATATCCCCTCTCAGGTGCCGTTTTTCCAAGCTAAACAGATTTAATTTTTGTTAACCTGTCTTCATAACTAAAATGCTCCATTCCTTTTATCCCCTCTTCAGTGTATTGTATCCCCTCTTCATTGTGTCTTATACCACCTTGTATGTCTCTTACAACCCCTCCTTGTGTATCTTACGTCCCCCAGCCCCTTTGTGTGTCTCTTTCTTCCCCCCAGCCCCTTTGTGTGTTTCTCGTTTCCACAGCCCTTTTTTGTGGGTCTCTCTACTCAGCCTGTTTTGTGTGTGTGTGTCCCTCCCCGGGTCCTTTGTGTGTCTTTTTCCTCCCAAGCCATATAGGCATAGATATATAGCAACTCACACAACAATACAGGCACACAGTCACAGAGATATTAAGGCACACAATCAAACAAACATAGTCATACAGGCGCATACATACAAGAACACAATCTACACATACAGGTACACTGTCATACAAACAGACATACAGTCATATTTACACACATTATTAAAAGAACACACTTAATTCACAAAATGTGGAAGAGTGTGACCTGGAAAGGTATGTATAGTATCTTATAGTATATCAAGTCACAATCAACTGAAGTAAACACAGTAATAAGGTAGGGATCAGATTACATGATATCATAAAGTGTAAAAAGTGAAAGACCTAGCCATGTATGGCTACTCTTCTACCTCATTGGTAGATAGTAAGTAATGCTCTGGGATCATCCAATTGCTGTGCTTAAAATAATATATACATGGGCTTTATTGTGCTAGCCTATTTATAGCAGTGAAGGAATAGCCCATCACTTTCAGCTCCTTTTGTTGTTTGGATTTGTGCGTTCGTTTATTTTGTCTATTTGTCTATGAGACCACCCAAGAGACCAATTAGAACGTGGAACGTTATGTATCTTGTACGATAACCACAAAGGAAATAAGGAATCGAATGCTCCACTGGGTGGTCGCCATTTCGTGCATGCGATGGATGGTGGCCATTGTTTCTACCGAACGCTGGCAGCGAGACTGAACGCTGGCCGTCGTCGAGTGCCTGGAACTCATTTCGTCCAGGCACTCCCACGAACACCGGTCACCATGGACCTATGGCCTGTTCCAGTTTACCTATACGAACGGTGTTCGGGAGTTAGACTACTGAACACTGGGAAGAATTCTACATGATCCAGCTTTCATCTACCTTGTGTGGTTTTCATACAAAACCCCACAAACGGAGAGCAGCTCTTGACACAATTTCCCTGGAACTATTTTGGGCTTCAACCTCGTGGCAAACCGGTCAGAACTTCCCCGCGATGGGGATCCAAAACTACCCAACGGATATGGGTGATTTTTTTATATATATTGTTCGCCCAGATCCAGACTATCCGGGGATGTGACTTTTTTGGGGTTTCCATGTATTTTGGGGGTACTTTTGGGGTGGTTAAGAAATGTTAGATTGTTCTGTCCTGAGAGATAATGTAATTAGCAATGTGTATTCCAATAATTATCTCTCAGGCACATTGGATAATGGGAGGGATTTCCTTGCATTTTCTGTGTAAGAAACCCAGTGTTGGGGCTTTTGCATAAAAAGCCATGTGTGGCTCCCAATAAATCAACCTTCTCCCAGCATTAAGCCTTGGCTCATGTGTGGGGGGTTATGGAGCAACTGTGATATTCTTACCTTTGGCATTATTCATGTCGTGCATTGGGAAAAGGGTATCTGTGGCAGTGATATTCTGGCAGACCGCCACAATAGCATAGTGGCAAAAGCTAAAAGGATGATCCCCCTGTGAGAGTAAAAAGAAAGCCAGTGTAGATGGGGTTAAACTGTTCCAATTAATCTAAAATATATTCACGTAAGGATAAACCCACTATCCTAGTAGGCTCATGAATATACACTGTATAATAACCTACTCAATAGGAGATCTCAAAGTGTCAAAATTTATCAAGTGTATAGATAAATGATCAAGTGGCCAAGTGTAAATAAGATAATAAGATGATAGGATCCTGAATGGTAAAGGAGCGGAACAGGTATTGACAGAAGCCTCTCTCCCTGGTAAACTGGCTAAATAGGTAGAGGAGTCAAGAGAAAGTAAATTATAGAAATCAGTGTAAGTGAATCATGTGTATATATAAAATAGATATCACCTCGTGTGTAGAGATGAAGTCCCGAAAAGCAACCCAACGCCCAACGCACGCTTTGGTGCAATCCTGTGTGCACCTTCATCAGGGAAGAAAAAGATATGCGGAGTGTGATTCCCCCTTATAACGCTGTAACCCACGTGGGGAGTTAAGTGGCCAATGTCACTTATAAACGTCATGTGGGAGGCGTGGGTTAGCATCCAATGATGTCATCCCTTATGTCCTGCCACTCTTCAAAAGACGACCCCAGTCATATTAACCCTGCAATGGAACAAACTAAGATACTAAAATCTTAGACCTCAAGGATAAATATTTGATAGTCAGTGTGATATCGATCACACCTATGACCATGTATGCTTGGTAGTCAATGAACAAAATAATATAAGAGTATCCACTTGCTAATATAATTTAAACCACCTTATATCGAAAAAATTAATATAAATATATATATATATATATATATATATATATATATATAAAAGACAAAATCCAAAATGCTTGCACTCCTGGTGATAGTAAATCTATTGCCCGGTGCTAATCCAGCAAAATGATGTAGATATTCCAGTAAACGGACAGCACTCCAGGGTCTTTCAGGTGAAGTAAAATATAACTTTTAATTCATATTAAGAAATAAAAATACAGAAGAAGGCTCCAGATGGGAGCCGAAACGTTGATGTGTATTTATATTTCTTAATATGAATTAAGTTATATTTTACTTCACCTGAAAGACCCTGGAGTGCTGTCCGATTACTGGAATATACATATATACATATATATATATATTACATAGAATAAGGAAAACGTCCTGGTGGGATAAATAATTCACATAGCTGTTAGACACCAGACGTCCGTGTTCATCCCTAGATGGATCGCTCACCCAAAGAGAAACACTCACAGTATGGACACATATCGGTATACTAATTACATGCAATGTGGGTAAAAGATGACAAAAATTCAACTCAAACTGCTGGATACAGAAGTCCAGAAGTACGAGTATAAGCTGGAACTATAATGTCATTAGATTAGTCTGTAAACTTAAAGACTAATATAGTGCAAAAAAGTACATAACTTGTACCCCCTCCTAAGTGTCTGGAACAATTAAAAATACAAATAAAGCATGTACGCTAACCTCATGAATCACCGGTCCGTGGGTATAGTTAAGCAGACACCTGACTTTATTGTCTATAGGATAGGTCAACGTCTGAATATAATAATCAGGTATACTCCAAGCAGATCACAAGTGCCAGTCCTACTTTGCCAGAAAAACCTTATACCTAATAGGTAAATCACTAGTCGATACAGCTCTATAAAAGTGAGGAGCTTTCTTGCATTGGAAACTGACTAGACAATCTTAGAGACGTGTCTATATGCTAGATAATAAGTAACAGTGTAAATACACTGTAAAAGGATTGATACTGTGAGAAGACAGTAGCTAGACAAATAGAACACAAATTGTAGCTAGTATGCTGTGTTGCAAAAAGTAGAGGGACCTTGGATTTCAAGTTTAGACCTACTTAGAAGTTAGTAAACCTACTAGTTGCTAGTGCATAAACCTCTGAGCATCCTTAATAAGGGTAAAGTATAGGACTGGAAAGGAGGTGAAGAGAATAAGATAAGACTTACATAGTGCTAATGTGCAGAACCATACTTAGAGTGTTGGTTACCTGCACATGGTGATAGTGCCCTGTGAAAGATAAGTGAAACGAAAAAAAAGAACCCGACGTGCGTTTCGGTGCCTGGATAGTGCACCTTCGTCAGGGGATAGAATTGAATTGACTTTGGGGTTTCTATTTATATGTATTGTGACACCTCTGCCGATGCATTAATGGACCAATCAATAACGGGCAAATGTCCGTTGTTCGCGCGCAAAATTGCCGAAGTCTCAGTATGCAAATGAGACTTTCGAATGCTCCAATCAAATTGGACCGACGAGCAAAGCGGTCGGTAGCTCCGGCTGTTAACCCCATAGTGCACTAGCGATAGTTTCTTTGCAAAGAGGGGATTGCGTGTATGTATAACTTGTCAGGTGGTTAGTTATAATTATATGCCCCCTCTTTGGTGATCATCTATATCACTGCTGACTGTTAAGCTCATTGTATATTAAAATCCTTTGGAACGGCAAATGAGTAATAAAGCTCTTGTATGTAAAAAATGGTTGCTAACTTGATATGCTGCAAAAGCTGCCGATTCTTGTGAAAGAATAAATTCTGGATAAACATTTGCTAGTGATGCAAAGAGCTGCACAGTGCTATGCTATAGTCATAGAGTCATTAACCCTTGCTATGCCAATGGCTATCCCAGATGTCAAATACTTAGAGAGTTCTAAGTTGGTGAGAAACACCAATGGGTTTGTACACATTTGAATTTTTGTACCTGTTGACTGTGGACAGAACAGATCGATCCTAGGTGTCCCGACAATGAGTTTATAGCAGGATTATTCCAATTATCAATGATGTGACATAGTTATTGTGCAATGTGCACTGTATAATAACCTACAGTGTGTGTGTATGCAATCCCATTCATTCAGATAGGTAACTGTAATGGATCGCTAGCTAGCACTGTTTGTCACATTGGCAAAGGTGGCGGTGAATAGGATCAGATGAAAAGATATCATAGTGATTCTGGTGGCCCAACTTCCCCCAAATAGGGGTCAGCAGAAGGTTCAATAACTTCAAAAGGTAAGGGGTGGACCGTACTGTACATATATACATATTTACACTATTTACAAACAAATTGGTCATATTTTAAAAGCGTGCTCATAAGTGACTGGCATTTAGTATCTATTCAGAAATGAAGGACGTATAGGAGAACCCCTCGTTGAGGCCCAAAGGGGACAGTGTTTTAAGTTTGTAAATCCAATAGCTTTCTCGTTGTAAGAGTGTATTGTTAATGTCGCCTTTTCTAGGGCCCAGCTTAACTTTCTCTATCCCACTGAAACGTAGACCTTGTGCCGATCCACTATGTTTCACTTTCAGATGACGTGAGATTGGTGTGTCAGTATGTCTAGATGGGTTTGCCGAATTAATATGTTCTAGAATATGTTTTTTAAAAGGTCTAAACGTCTTGCTCACATATTTCATATTGCAGCTACAGGTCAGAAGGTATATTAATCCGGCTGTCTGACAATTGAAGAAAGTATTCACTGTGTGAGTCTCCGTATTGGCTGAATTAGAAAAGGTTTTAGAATGTTTTTTTTTAATATATTTACATGCCTTGCAGCGGCCACATTGCTGGAGACTTTCGCCATGACGAAGGGCTGGTGAGTGGAGGGAGGTGGCTTGGTCTTTAAGGTTGCGACCCCTTCTAGCCGTAAGAGAAAGAAAGGAGTCAGAACCTCCTTCAGATGTTGGTCTACAAGCTTTATTTGTAGTTTTAATTGTTCCAGACACTTAGGAGGGGGTACACGTTATGTACTTTTTTGCACTATAATATTCTTTACGTTTACAGACTAATCTAATGACATTATAGTTCCAGCTTATACTCGTACTTCTGGACTTCTGTATCCAGCAGTTTGAGTTGAATTTTTGTTATTTCAAGTTTAGGGGTTAAGCCCCAGTACACCTCTGGAGTGTCCGATAAGGTGTTTTTCTCCACAGGTTGTTAGGTTAACCCTGTTTTAGGTTTAACCTTCACCTGTGGAGTCTATATATTTTTTGGGTAAAAACATGGCATTAATAATGTATCATGCATAAGTAATATATATGTCATGCCTCTGCTTTGGTTCTAGGGTTCAGTCTCAGCAGTACATACACAATTTCCGCATCCATGCCAAACTAGCATATCCGGAGCGATAAACATCACCAAAGCGATCATTCAGTATGTTTGATACCATCAAGGAAATCAACCCAAATTACATATAATATCCACAACAGACAGCATCACTAAGTGTTTGCCTAATTAGAAGTCTGTAAGTATACTACATTAGGAGGGCAACTTATATGTTCACACACAGTGGATTCATGCCTCAAAGACACAGATATTATTTATTAAACAAGTATCCAATCCTAATGTAGTATCCCTCTGTGCCATTACAGTGTTACTAATTCATTGGCTGCTTTTAGGTCAATGAGATATCAATCTCACCTGTAATAATGTATCTATGGTAATCGAAAAGCGTGTTAATCCAATGTATATATCCGTTTAATCAATATCTATTAAACAATCTACCGTTTCTCACAGAAGTAGGATCAGGGAGAGTCTTAGTGAAATACCTATCTTACTTGACTGTCTGTAGTGTTATAGATCCAATATTGATCTTTGTTATATTCAGGGGAACCCAAATTGTATCAAGTGCACTTAGAGAACCGTGAATAAGCCTCTGACCTTTTATTTTATCAGTTTGTGTTTTTATACATTAAAAAGTAAGTGCTTACTTGCAAATACTCATAGGACAGTAGTAGGAAGGGAGTGAAATAACAGGGGAGGAGTACAGATAAGACATAGGGATGAACGTCATGTACATATAACAAATAAGTTCAGGGAAAGAGAAGGCACAGACTGATTTAGGAGAGACAGGTCAGGTAGGGGCTATCTGCTCCCGGAACTAGACATATATGGTCTTAAGTGTCATTTTAAGCATTGCGCATTTCCTGAGTCCAAGTTAGCCAATTTTAATATAGGCTATCTAATATGACATCTATAAGCTTGAACCTTGGAATCAAGGTAAATTCTTTCACAGTAGCGAGTCGCTTTCATATATTCCCATGTGGATCGTTCCTCTACAGACAGCGCTTTGGCCCACCGATGTGTGAGTACCATGCATCATGAGTAAAAGCATAGCACCCACAGATTACAGTGCATAAACAATACGTAAACAATGCCAGTTTTAATCGAGGAACAAATCTCCACCATAGACTCATATATATTTCCGCGTCTATGCCAAGCTAATCTTAACCGGAACGATCAGCGCCACCATAACTCCCATTCAATAAATTTAATACAGACGTATAGACCAACCCAGATGACGAACTGTATTCTTTATGAATCTAACCCCAAAGTTTGGCCTAATACCCATTAGTGTATTGTAATGGAAACGCTGCATACAGGTTCACAAATGCGGGATTAATACATTGTGTGTGCACGGATCCACTGTAGTAAACAATGTACCAATCAACTTTCTCTATTAAATATGTAACACAATACAGAGTGCAATATAGATACTTAATATGTCACCTAACTCTATATTGAAGGTACAAAGTGTAAAATACAGTATCAAAACAGCTGCCAAAAAGAACAAATAATAACATAAAAAAGCAACCACAAAAAATATATCTATAAACAATAAAAAATGATAAGTAAATAGAAAGTATATAAAAAATAATAAATAAACAATAATAGAAAGTACCTGCCTCGGTGTGGGCCCCCCACCGAGGTGATAGAGGAAAAGACCCCAGAAAAAAGGGAGGGGTTTTGGAGGGAATTCTATGCCGCCGGCATCCGACCCACTTCAAAAAGGGGTCCGTCGAGGAACGATGATATGCACCGCGGTCGGGATCTTCGAAAAAGACCGCGCTGAACGTTGTGGCAGACCACTCACACAGACACCTGGTAAGTCACTCGCAATACGAAGATATATACCGCGGTCGGTATCTTCTCAAAAGACCGCGGTATAATTGAAATGGAGCAGCCTAGAATGTATAGCCGCCAGTCCTCAGCTTCCCAGTGTCCGGAGGTACAATACCCCTCGCTCACCTTAACCAAAATTACTAAGTGGTAAGAGGCATAAAACTTGAAAGTGAAAAAATAAAGAAAACAAATGAACAATGAAAAACAAATAAAAAATAAATGAAACAATAAAAGGCAGCCGAAAAAGATCAAACGGGACCAGCCACACATGCAGTCACGTCTACGCGTTTCGTCCCGCCCACGGGACTTTCTCAAGACTGAATAGCTGCAAGAGAACTTGATTTAAATACCTCCAAGATAGTGGAGTAATTAAACAGGTGAGGGAAGAAACACCCCTTGCACTCAAACAATTAATTCTAAATCAACTTAACATAATGACACAAAATACTAATAATGAATATGAATGAGAAGTGAAAATACACATTACTCAGACATAAATTAATGTTAAATGACATTTAGGCTAAAAAATATATAAAAATAAATCTATAGAATATTAAACAAAACCACACACAATATATATATGTATACACACATGTGCACAAATAATCGAACACATCCCTATTTAAAGGGGCAGATTTAGTTTTTACAGATTATAATTTCAAACGAAAAAACGCACTATAATATATATAGTCTAAGGATAGTACACTTTAGCATTGTAAATAGGGGAATGATTAAATCTTCTGGACATGGACATGAGTGTAACTCAAGCAGAATAGTATGCCTAATCCTCACAGTACAACAAGATAAATAGAGAAGAAAAAAAAAATAAATAAAATGATTTAGGACTGTCACTTTCAGTGACACAAAACATATCTATATAGTGAAGAGATCGATGGGAATATGATAGGCCCAGAACAAAACTCCACAGTACCACACCACCCTCAACCAGATATCGATACCGATCCCCCTAAAGGCACAAGAGAAACTTGAAAACTGAATAAATCAGAAGAGTTCCAGCTCTTCATTTAAACCATTTGGTGTCATGGTATTGAGCTTAAAGATCCAGACTGACTCTGACCTAATCAGTTCTCTTTTTCTCCTTGCCTCATCTTGGTAGGGGGGGATCTGAGCTATCCCCATAAGCTGTATTCCCGATGGATTTTTGTCATGAAAGATTGAAAAATGACGGGCTACTGCAGACCTGGTATCATTACGGATGATGGCTGTTCTATGCTCACGGAATCTACATTTGAGGGGTCTTGTGGTTTGGCCCACATATTGCCGCCCACACGGGCAAGTTAATAGATACACTACAAATGAGGTGTTACAAGTGATTTCGGATAGAATTGGAAAAGTGACATCGGAGTTGTTGAATGGACTAAATGTGGAGCTCTGAATGCAGATGAAATTGCATGTAAGACATATATTGCGACCACAACCTTTGTTCGGTATCCCCTCTTTGTGGGCTGTTTTGTATTTGATCTTTTCATTGGAGTGATGTAACTTAGAGGGTGCCAGAATGTTCTTTAAATTTGGGGCCTTTCTAAAAGTAACCTTTGGGGTTTCCGAGATACAGAACGATAACCATGGGTCCTTGGTTAGAATGGGCCAGTACGTATAGAAAATGTTGATGATCTCATCAAAGCCTTTGTTGAATGTGGTAGAGAATATTGGTGTAGAACTTTTTCCCACCTCTTTGGTGCTGATATTATATTTTGCTCTTTTTAATGTAGGGACAGGGTTTTTTTTAAGTAAATCCAGGATGATATAGTGCTCATTCGTATGAACTCCATGTTCAGATGGGCTTAGACCTTGAGACCCAGGCTCCAATATATGATTGGAACTGAGCCCTTTCATATATGCCTTCAAAATCTTGTTTGGTGGATAGGCTTTTTCTATAAATCGCTGGCAAAGCTTCAGAGACTCTCTCTCGTAATCCGACATTAATGTACAGTTTCGCTTGATTCTGGTGAACTGCCCCATGGGAATATTTTGGATCCATGTGGGGTGATGGCCACTATTGGCGTGCAGATAACCATTCACGTCTACATTTTTCAGGTATGTTTTGGTGGTAATCCGCCCTTCAGACCCCGTGAGGGATAAGTCCAAAAAATCTATAGCAGACTTATGTTTCTTATATGTAAAAGAAAGGCCCCAGCGGTTGTTGTTAATATGAGACATGAACTCTTCCACCTCATTCCAATCACCACTCCAGACAATAAGGATATCATCAATAAATCTACGATAGAGGGCGAGTCGCTCCATCCAATACGGATCACTGAGTATCATCGACTGTTCCCAGTGACCCATAAATAGGTTGGCATAGGATGGAGCAAAACTCGCCCCCATCGCGTTGCCTCTGGTTTGCACAAAAAACTTATCATCAAACTCAAAATAATTATGAGTTAACATAAATTCGGTAAACCTGATGATATAGTAAGACTGATTGACTGGGAGTAGAGGGTCAGATCTTAAATACGATGAAATAGCTTCTAGACCCAAAGTGTGGTCAATGTTGGAATAGAGTGCTGCCACATCAATGGTCAGCCAGCAATAGTGTTCTCGCCATTCAATTTCCTTGACAATAGTGAGCACATGTCCTGTGTCCTTCAAGAATGAGGGCAAGTGTGGTACGTATCTCTGCAGGTGGAAATCCACCCATTTGGAAATGGGTGATATCAATGATGACTCGCCCTCTATCGTAGGTTTATTGATGATATCCTTATTGTCTGGAGGGGTGATTGGAATGAGGTGGAAGAGTTCATGTCTCATATTAACAACAACCGCTGGGGCCTTTCTTTTACATATAAGAAACATAAGTCTACTATAGATTTTTTGGACTTATCCCTCATGGGGTCTGAAGGGCGGATTACCACCAAAACATACCTGAAAAATGTAGACGTGAATGGTTATCTGCACGCCAATAGTGGCCATCACCCCACATGGATCCAAAATATTCCCATGGGGCAGTTCACCAGAATCAAGCGAAACTGTACATTAATGTCGGATTACGAGAGAGAGTCTCTGAAGCTTTGCCAGCGATTTATAGAAAAAGCCTATCCACCAAACAAGATTTTGAAGGCATATATGAAAGGGCTCAGTTCCAATCATATATTGGAGCCTGGGTCTCAAGGTCTAAGCCCATCTGAACATGGAGTTCATACGAATGAGCACTATATCATCCTGGATTTACTTAAAAAAACCCATGTCCCTACATTAAAAAGAGCAAAATATAATATCAGCACCAAAGAGGTGGGAAAAAGTTCTACACCAATATTCTCTACCACATTCAACAAAGGCTTTGACGAGATCATCAACATTTTCTATACGTACTGGCCCATTCTAACCAAGGACCCATGGTTATCGTTCTGTATCTCGGAAACCCCAAAGGTTACTTTTAGAAAGGCCCCAAATTTAAAGAACATTCTGGCACCCTCTAAGTTACATCACTCCAATGAAAAGATCAAATACAAAACAGCCCACAAAGAGGGGATACCGAACAAAGGTTGTGGTCGCAATATATGTCTTACATGCAATTTCATCTGCATTCAGAGCTCCACATTTAGTCCATTCAACAACTCCGATGTCACTTTTCCAATTCTATCCGAAATCACTTGTAACACCTCATTTGTAGTGTATCTATTAACTTGCCCGTGTGGGCGGCAATATGTGGGCCAAACCACAAGACCCCTCAAATGTAGATTCCGTGAGCATAGAACAGCCATCATCCGTAATGATACCAGGTCTGCAGTAGCCCGTCATTTTTCAATCTTTCATGACAAAAATCCATCGGGAATACAGCTTATGGGGATAGCTCAGATCCCCCCCTACCAAGATGAGGCAAGGAGAAAAAGAGAACTGATTAGGTCAGAGTCAGTCTGGATCTTTAAGCTCAATACCATGACACCAAATGGTTTAAATGAAGAGCTGGAACTCTTCTGATTTATTCAGTTTTCAAGTTTCTCTTGTGCCTTTAGGGGGATCGGTATCGATATCTGGTTGAGGGTGGTGTGGTACTGTGGAGTTTTGTTCTGGGCCTATCATATTCCCATCGATCTCTTCACTATATAGATATGTTTTGTGTCACTGAAAGTGACAGTCCTAAATCATTTTTTTTTTTTTTTTTTCTTCTCTATTTATCTTGTTGTACTGTGAGGATTAGGCATACTATTCTGCTTGAGTTACACTCATGTCCATGTCCAGAAGATTTTTTTTTCCAATTTGACAATTTTTTTTATTTTTGCAGAACATAGGGGGTACAGAAAAGAAAGGGTAAGGTTAGGAGGGAAAAGTAATTATTGTTTCACCAGTTGTTCATTATCAATTTACATTACCTAGTTATACATTTTTGTTGTTTCCAATTTGACAATTTTTATCTTTCTTTCTTAGCATAATGCGTAATTATTTCCGGGGTACATAAGAAAAGAAGGGGAGGGACATAACTTTTTAAGTTTTAACATTCTTGGCATAATTCCATGAACACGTAAACAAGTCATACATTGCAGTAGTCAGTGCTTTATGCATCAACAATATCCACACCTGGGAGGCCGGGGAGATGATTGTAGGTCACAGAATGTTCTCTACCCTCTAGGACGTCCCTAGGGAGGGTGCCCGCGCCTACCCGGAGGTGCCACTTACTAATGTGTTTCATGCCTCCGTGGTGAATGGTATGGGGGGGAGGCTTATGGGGATGTGTAGGGGAGGGGTCGGGGTAACTTATATACAAGTGGGTATAAATCAAAACTGCACTACGTTATTATCAGCCTGATTTGACGGGTGCTACAGGTACCTGCTACATTTCCAGTCCCCGTGTGACACGATGACTGTGGGTGAAAGGAGAAGGAACAATTGTGACCTCAGCCCATAGGTCCTTAGTCCCGCGTAGCATGATTCGACAATTGGTATCGTTGCGTCTTTTTACAACACTTTACAACACTTTACAACACTTTATAACACTTTATATCACTTTATATCGCTTTATATCACCCATCCCTCGGTGTTCCCATCCACCCTGTTGTTCACTCTTCCCCATCTATTGTACATCCCGTTTGTGTCCAGTAGCTATCCCATATGCAGCGTGCCTCCGCTGTTGCCCCCGTTATCCCTATTTGGCGATATGCCATTGATTCATAATCCCAGTTTGTCTGGATTTGCCTAAGTAGTGCAGATTTCTTTGGGGTCGTTTGTGTTTTCCATGTTCTAGCTATGAGGAGGCATGCGGCCACTATCGTATGAAATAAGAGTTTTGTATGTACCCTGGTAAGACCTTCTGGCCAAATGTACAGGAGGCAGATTTCTGGTGTGAGTCTCATAGGTGCAGGCAATAGGTTCGTAATGATTTCGCTTACCATGGCCCAATATGGTTGGATACGTGGGCAGGACCACCATATGTGAAGTAGGGAGCCCCTGTCTGCCTCGCATCTCCAACAACTGGAGGATGTGCCCGGGTATACATGTGCCAGTCTCGTTGGTACTAAGTACCAGCGGTACTGTAGTTTCCGTACCTGTTCGAAGTGTGTGATACAGGAGGTGTTACCCTTGTGGGCCGTGAAAGCTTGAGCCCACTGGTCCTCGGTGAAGGTGCATCCCAAATCTGCGTGCCATGCGTGTTTAAAATTGTCTACCGTGAGTTTTTTACTCTCCAACAGTGTAGCGTATACTAAGCTAAAAATCTTTTTGTGTGGTGCCCCCTTGAAGCACCAGGCGTCAAATCTGGTCATTGTTGGCGTCTGGAGGCTGGCTGATGTCTTTTGCAAAAGAGATTTAAGCTGTAAATACGGGAAGATTGCCCTAGTAGGTAAGTTGAACTGCTCCTGTAGGTCTGGGAATTGTTTTAAGGACGTTCCGTTATATAGGTGGTATACGTGTGTACATCCCGCTTTCTCCCATATGTTGTGATCAAATGTCTGGTTCCTCAAATGGATGCTATACATCGTTGTGGCTAGCGAAGTGGCCAGAGGGCCGCTTAGTTGGACTTGGTGTGTATCCCATGTATTTAATAACAACTTGGTCTGTTCTAAGATGTACGGTGTATCCGGCCGTAGCCGTTTCGGGACCCAGAATAGGTGGTGTAGCCCCACTTTGCCCGCCCAATAGGATTCTATAGCCACCCATTGGGGTACGGAATCTGTCCTGTGTGTGGTTGCTACTGTGGAGAGGAGTGCGGCCTTGTAGTATAAATGTATGTCAGGGAGGTTCATTCCTCCTTGTTGTATTGGTTTCTTGAGTACTTGGAGTGCTACCCTGGGTTTTTTGTTTGCCCAGACGAAACGAGTAACTTGTTTCTGTAGGGCTAGTGTGTATTGTTTGGGGATGGGAATCTGTAGTGTACGGAACAGATATTGCAGTTTGGGGAGTAGTGACATTTTGAATGCCGCTATTCGCCCGTGCCAGGAGTGGAAGTCACTTTCCCACTGGTGGAGTATTTGTGTGAGTTCACTGGACAGCCTTACGTAATTATACTTAAACATTAAGTGTGTTGACCTAGCTACCTTAATACCTAGAAAGGTTAGGTAATCATCCCTCCAGTCAAAGTTAAAGGAGTTCTTCAGGTTACGCAAGAGTTGGCCCGGTAGGTCAATGCCCAACGCCTGCGTTTTCGTTAGGTTAAGTTTATAGTAGGATACTTTATTATAGTCCTGTATACACTGTAACAAGTTAGGTAAAGAAATTTGTGGTTGCGTCAATGTTAGGAGTATGTCGTCCGCAAAGAGGTTTAGGGTATATTCCCTGTCGCCCACTTGTACTCCATTAATGGATGGGTGTGCCCTTATGACCGCTGCCAAGGGCTCCAGCGCCATCACATACAGCAGTGGCGAAAGGGGGCACCCCTGCCTTGTCCCATTAGTGATCCTGATTTTATCAGATACAAACCCGGAGTTTAGGACTCGGGCCGCTGGTGCTGAATATAAGGCCCTGACCGCCGAGACGAAGCCCCCCGGGAGCCCGAACCTTCTCAGGGTCGCCTCCAGGAATCCCCATCCCAGCCGGTCAAAGGCCTTCTCCGCATCCAAGGACAGCAACACACCCCCCCCGGACCCAGCCGCTTTAAGGCTGTGCATGAGGCTAAGGACTTTCCTTGTGTTGTCTGCTCCCTGTCGGCCCCTCACAAACCCCACTTGGTCGTCATGTATAATATGGGGGAGCATGGGTCCCAGTCTTAGTGCAAATAGTTTAGCTAGGAGTTTGACGTCCGTATTGAGGAGCGAAATTGGTCTGAAGTTCTGTGGGCATGTCGGTTGTTTACCTGGTTTGGGGAGAGTAATGATATGGGCAACCTGCATCTCTCCCGGTAGTGTCCCCGTGCGTATCGCTTCATTGAATACTGCCGCTAAATGTGGTGCTAGAACCTCCCCAAATTTGTGATAGTAGGAATTCGCGAAGCCGTCTGGGCCCGGGGCTTTAGCTTTCGGTAGGGTTTTAATTGTGTCTCTAACCTCCTCTGCGGTGATTGGACTCGCCAATGCTTCCTGTTGTACAACCGTCAGGGTAGGGAGCTCTACGCTATCTAGGTAGTCAGCAATCTCTGTCTCCAGTGGTTTGTGTGTTGTCGGATCGTGTTTGAGGTTATAAAGGCCTGAGTAATATTTTGCAAACTCATTGCTGATGTCTAAGGGGGTTATAGCCTTCCCTCCTGCACTGGTGTTTAAGTACGCTATTTTTTGTGCCTGTTGTTGTTTTTTTAACCTCGATGCCAGTAGTTTCCCTGCTCTATTCCCCTGAGAGTATTGTGTTGCCTTCATTCTTTTCAAATTATATCCCACTTTGTCAAGCGCATTTTGGCGCAAGTCGTGCCGTATTTGGGAAATTTGATTTTTCCTCTGTGTTGTCGGGTTAATCTGATTTTGGGCCGTCAGGGAGTAGAGTTCTTTTTGCCACCCTAGCACTTTAGCATGTGTTTTGCGTTTTATATGTGATGCTTGTTTTATGAGTATTCCCCTTGCAACCGCTTTATGAGCTTGCCATAATGTGTGGTGTGACAGCGAGGGGCTCGCGTTTTCCCTAAAATAGGTTTTAAGAGAGTCGTTCAGTGAGGTTGAGAAGGTGGTGTCGGTAAGGAGGGTCTCGTTTAGGCGCCAGGGGCTTTTATGCTTAAAATCGTATTTGTCTTTCAGAGTTAATTCCACGGGGGCATGGTCTGACCATACTATTTGTCCCACCTTGCTGTCTATTATCTGCTCCAAGTCCGCCCCCCCCACCAGAAACCCATCTATTCTGGAGTAGGTATTGTGGACTGACGAATGATAGGTGTATTCTCTGTCTTCGGCGTGTGTTACTCGCCAGGCATCATAATAGTGGTGCAAGGTCAGTAATTTCATCAGGGCTGCACATTGCCTTTTTAGTGGTCTATATCTAGGGCTATGCTGGGAGAGTGTAGTGTCTAGAGTTGGGTTCAGGACATGGTTTAGGTCCCCACAGATAATCGTCATTCCTTGCTGTATATTCGCTACCCTTCCTATTATTTTATGGAGAAAATTCCTCTGGTTGGCGTTGGGGGCATAAATATTGGCTATCGTGTACAAAACATGGTTTATACGGCCTACTATAATGGCATATCTGCCTTCTTTGTCTATGTCTTCCAAAATCAAATCAAAGGCTACTTTTCTGCTTATGTAGGTGGATACCCCTCTAGATTTGGTAGCTGCCGTGGAGTGGAACTGGTGAGGATATAAAGAGGTCAGAGGGCGTGGGTGCGTCGTTCCCCTAAAGTGCGTCTCTTGTAAACACACTATGTCTGCGTCCTGTACCCTAACGTCCCTCTCCAGGAGATGCCTTTGCACTGGGAGGTTGAGTCCCCTCACGTTATGACTATACAACTTTAGGGTGTCATATAAGGGAAGTATCTGTATATTGCAAGTGAAAGTAGTTCGAAACGAGGGCTCTGCCTTCCCCAGCCATGTCGAGCCAGGCAGATCCCCTCCTGCAGTCTCCTTTGGGCACCTGTCTTGTAGCCCATTCCGGAGTCCAGCTCCAGGTCTGGGAGTGCAGCGTGTCTGTTATCATAAAGGACAATTAAAATGGTTGGGCTACCCACTAGGCCCGGGCGGGGGTTGGTGCGGGATAGGTAAGGTGACATAACAGTGAAAAAACAAATGACATAACAATTAACAACACAACTTTGCCATACAATTACTAGAGAGAACAATATTGCCAATTTATTGGCTAGGTGCCCATAGGGGGAACCTTGGGGGTCGGAGCTAAAAGCTTCGATCATGGTTGATGGTGCTACCGCGAGGCTGGCCCTCGCTGACTCAATAACAATTTTATCGACATACTTATCTATTCAATACCTTTATCCGCTAGTTAACTAGTCTCCGTAACATGGGGAATGTCTCGTGAGGCCACGCGGGCGGTGTGCCTGGGGGCCGACCTACCCCGCTCCTGGTAGAGCTGGCACTTCTACTACTGCTATTGGGGTCGAGTGATTCCCCTCTCCCGCCACCCTCACCCCATGTTACCAAATTTGTTTGTCACTCGGTTTGTTAGGCTAAACCAAAGCCTCTGTTAAAGTAGTTAACACTAAACACAATCAATACTTATAACTATGTACTAAGCGGTGTCATCTGATACTTGCGGACTCGGGAAAGTTCTTGGCATTGTGGTGGCATTTTATTTCCTCGCCTTCTTCCATGTTGAAGGCAAGCGGTTGTCCTGAGTCTGTTTTGCTTGAGAGGCAGGCATGTCAATACCCCAGTCTTTTAAGAGTTGTAGGCCATTGTCCGGGCTTGTGAGAGCTGTGAGAGTCCCGTTGCGGTGAACTAGCAGCTTGGTCGGGTATCCCCACCTGTATGCGATGTTATTCGATCTGAGAGCTTCCGTGATCATGCTGAAGGATTTTCTCGCTTTGAGTGTCATGGCGGAGATGTCTGCGAAAATCTTGATTTTCTGGTATTCTGTAGGCAAGTCCATGCGTGTGCGGCTAGCCTTGAGGACTGCTTCCTTGGCGTGAAAGTAATGCATTTTGAGCACTACATCCCTTGGGATGTCTGCAGGCAAGTATTGTGGTTTTGCGACTCTGTGTATACGGTCCAGCAGCAGGACGTCTTGCGGGATGTCCGGTACTAAGAGGCGGAACAGCCCAGTTGCAAAGGCCTGTAGATCTTGCGGGCCTACTTGTTCCGGAATATTCCTCAGCCTCAAATTGCTCCTTCTTGCGCGGTCTTCTATGTCGGCGAGTTTCGCCTCGTATTGGTTTAGGCGGTCCCATGCCTCCTCCATCT
Source organism: Pelobates fuscus (assembly GCF_036172605.1). Lineage (NCBI taxonomy): Eukaryota > Metazoa > Chordata > Amphibia > Anura > Pelobatidae > Pelobates > Pelobates fuscus. Next base: position 92,084,785 of record NC_086325.1, on the reverse strand, counting down.
TGTCAGTTAGGCGATTATGTGCCTCAGTTTGTGCTTCCACGATGTTTTCCAGTTCCGAGGTACGGGACCCCAGTTTTTGGATGTCTGTGCGGATGTCCGTGAATGATCTCTGCAGTGTACCTTGCAGCTTAGCCTCCATGTTGTCAAACATAGCCTGCAGGCTTTCTGCTGTCAGCACTAGGCCTGCAGTCTCCGCATGTGTTCCGTGCTCGTCGTCTGACTCAGCGCCATCTTGCGAGTCTTCCGGTATCAGGGCCCCTTTTGGTTGCCCCTGTTTGTTGCCGAAAAAGTTCAGTTTGTCTTGCTTTTCTGATCCCCTTTTGCTTCTGTGATGAGACATGGTATAAGATTTCCCGGATTTTTGTAATTTTCCGTCAATTTGGGTCTTTCAAAGGTATATGAGGGCCTAAAAGCCGCGGAGCTAACAAACCATGCGACTGCTCGCGTTCAGGTCCAGGCCACGCCCCAGCCATGTCCAGAAGATTTAATCATTCCCCTATTTACAATGCTAAAGTGTACTATCCTTAGACTATATATATTATAGTGCGTTTTTTTCGTTTGAAATTATAATCTGTAAAAACTAAATCTGCCCCTTTAAATAGGGATGTGTTCGATTATTTGTGCACATGTGTGTATACATATATATATTGTGTGTGGTTTTGTTTAATATTCTATAGATTTATTTTTATATATTTTTTAGCCTAACTGTCATTTAACATTAATTTATGTCTGAGTAATGTGTATTTTCACTTCTCATTCATATTCATTATTAGTATTTTGTGTCATTATGTTAAGTTGATTTAGAATTAATTGTTTGAGTGCAAGGGGTGTTTCTTCCCTCACCTGTTTAATTACTCCACTATCTTGGAGGTATTTAAATCAAGTTCTCTTGCAGCTATTCAGTCTTGAGAAAGTCCCGTGGGCGGGACGAAACGCGTAGACGTGACTGCATGTGTGGCTGGTCCCGTTTGATCTTTTTCGGCTGCCTTTTATTGTTTCATTTATTTTTTATTTGTTTTTCATTGTTCATTTGTTTTCTTTATTTTTTCACTTTCAAGTTTTATGCCTCTTACCACTTAGTAATTTTGGTTAAGGTGAGCGAGGGGTATTGTACCTCTGGACACTGGGAAGCTGAGGACTGGCGGCTATACATTCTAGGCTGCTCCATTTCAATTATACCGCGGTCTTTTGAGAAGATACCGACCGCGGTATATATCTTCGTATTGCGAGTGACTTACCAGGTGTCTGTGTGAGTGGTCTGCCACAACGTTCAGCGCGGTCTTTTTCGAAGATCCCGACCGCGGTGCATAGCATCGTTCCTCGACGGACCCCTTTTTGAAGTGGGTCGGATGCCGGCGGCATAGAATTCCCTCCAAAACCCCTCCCTTTTTTCTGGGGTCTTTTCCTCTATCACCTCGGTGGGGGGCCCACACCGAGGCAGGTACTTTCTATTATTGTTTATTTATTATTTTTTATATACTTTCTATTTACTTATCATTTTTTATTGTTTATAGATATATTTTTTGTGGTTGCTTTTTTATGTTATTATTTGTTCTTTTTGGCAGCTGTTTTGATACTGTATTTTACACTTTGTACCTTCAATATAGAGTTAGGTGACATATTAAGTATCTATATTGCACTCTGTATTGTGTTACATATTTAATAGAGAAAGTTGATTGGTACATTGTTTACTACAGTGGATCCGTGCACACATTGTGATTTTTTATTTATTCAATGTTTCCTTTGATTTTTTAAATAAATATATTTATTGTATAAGTGTTATATCACAGTAAATACAATAGTCATTTTCTCATATATTTATTCTTGAGCGCACATACTTTTTTATACTTTTTGAGCTACCACTCAATTTTAGACGCTTGTGTATGTATGTAGCTGCCAGTCCCAAATATTTGTTGTTTAATACACCTTGTATGCATTTTTTTTAATACATTGTGTGCAACAGAAACACTATTTACTATAGGTATATTCAGTCATTAAGTTAAATTTAAAGAAAACTCAAAATCAGTTAGTGTGCAAAATGCGCTTCAAAGTGTCTATGCAGGAGTAGCCACTCTTAAACACCTATGAGGAAATACCTTTCTCCCTCACCTTAATACAAAACTAGACAGACAGACAATTCATCAAGATCCCCATATTTGTACAATAGAGGTAAGCTACCACTGCATGCAAATATTCACTGTTTAAGCACTCCACCCATCAATTATAGGATCATATCCTGATAATTGTCTATCTAGTCTATTTAGTCTGTTCCTTTGCAATGTTGCCAATATTCGGATGCGTAGAGAATGTATATCCTTGTGTTGCTTGTTGGCATATTTACTCACACACAGATATGCTTTTGATTCGCATGTACGCATACGTTAATTTTGACTTGTTTGTTAGACGGAGACAGGATGCCAGACATGACATCATGATACTGGAAGTGAACAGTGCGTTCCATGGTGGAACACATCCAACTGCCAGCTCATCCCAGGTCTAAAATCAAGGGCCATATATAAACCAAGAAGTTGCTACAGTGTCCCAGATCCCTGAGGAAGTCCTTCAACAAAACTCATTGGATTCATTTTAAGACTTTTTTATTTGAATGTCTTAGTTTGTATTTTTACATTTTTAATTTTGTTTTTATCGGTAGTCGTTCCTGATTTCTTCATTTTGTTTGTCCCGAGGTCCACCTCAGGTGGAAATTTGCTTATTTTGCCTTCTTGTAAGTGTAATTTTAATCATTAAAGATGTTGTTTTAATCGTATCACGCTATTGGCTCTTCTCTTCATGACCTACAGCTACAGACTGAAGCACAGCCCATACGGATTTTACCCCTTTAGGGGAGACAAGCCTGTATACTTCTACGTCTCGTGAGTGATCTCACTCCCCCCTCCCCCTTATTTCTATTGTATTACACTACATATTTTTTGTTTATTCAGATCTGTGATACTAGATTGGCATACGTTATATCAGGTGGTATTTTAACGCATCATTCTATTTGTGTGATTTATCGTCTGGAGCTATTTTGTATAAGTGTTTGTTGGTCATCTTTTTTTATTTAGATCTTTACTGTAGTGTGTTAGTAGGTAAAGTAAGGGATTATAGCACTATTCAAGTACAATAGATATTCAAGTACAATAGATATTCCTTATTTGAACATATCCGTGGGTGAGTGAAAGCAGAAAGTGTTTGTACGCAACCTTGAAAATAAAAAATGAAAACCGGATTGCCAAAAAACTACAGTGAAAATAAAATATGCAGCACAATAAAAGTAATCTATATGGGGTTTAGCTCAGAATAAGCTTGTAAGGCCGAAAAACAGGCCAACCAATCAAAGCGCTCTGATTGATTTTGTATAGGGTGGGAAATGCCCCACCTGCTGCCCATGTCCATATTAATACGCTTTCATTTTTTTAATCAGTGCACCCATCTGCTGACCATGGGTTGGGGGCTGCTGGACACTATTTCCCACTGTGGGGGCACTGGACATGGTCAGTGATCTGTACTCCCCTGTTCTATAAATTGTTCCACCCACATGATGCCCGATTCGACAAGGACCATTCAGTCATCCGTGAATTGCTAGTGCATATGTGTACACAGATGGTTAGCTAGGCCAATCCTTCCAAGGAAGCTCTGAAGACAGAAGTAGCAGCCAAGGAGGACATCTCCAACAGGGTTACCGGCACATGCTTTTCTAGGTTGCCTCTTTTGTTCTGCTGCAGCTGTCCTTTTGGCCTCGCATGATTCAGCACCTTTTGAGAACACCATGTTGTCCAATGCATTTTGCTCTGTTCTCAAGAGTCAGAGTTGATGTCAAATGCTTTGAAGGCGACTTTGAGAGTGTCTTTTCTTTTGACCTCTCTGGGACTTCTGTCCTTGCTGCAGCTTGCCATAAACAATTCTCTATGTTAGCAAATGGTCTGATATACAAACTACTTGCACTGCCCAGAATAACTGTGACGAGTAAATTATAGAAATCAGTGTAAGTGAATCATGTGTGTATAAATAAAATAGACTTTCAGCTTTGTCTGGACAGGGATATCTCTTCTATTCCAGGCAATGACATGTAATCTGCCAAAGATTGCACTGGCTCTAGCAGTCCTGAAATTTACCTCATCGTCTATGGTGGCACTACAGAACAAGGTGTATCGAAGGTAGTCATCAGCAAATAGAAAATATCTGAGGATATCTGTCATGACCTTGGTTTTTGCATGATACCTCCTTAAGTTAAACAGTTGATCATCAGTGCAGTACCTGATGTAAATTCCAATATCTCCATCTCTGAAAGTTGGTTGGAGAATAGGAACTAACAATGGTTAGGTACTTCTTTCCAAACAGGAGGGTGAATTTCATGGTCAATTACCTTATCAGGAAGTCCAGCCAACTTGCTAAAATGAACTGTCTTCACTGCAAAACCAACACCTTCTTCACGACCCTCACTACTTTCACTGCCACTCCAAAAGAAGGTGTAACCACGGCCACTTTCATATAGTTTACCTTCCTCAGCTAGCCAGGTCTCTCTCAATATTGATATTATATCTGGTGAGTTCCTTCCCAATTAGGGCTGTTCTCCTCTGAGGTCTATTCCCATCATCTCTGTCTTATATGAGTGTGCGCACATTCCATGCACTTAATATAAGAGCAACAATCCTCGATTTCTTGTTTGAGTTTCAACTGCTACAGTTGGGTCCCCTCCATCTGTGGTAAGCTAGCTAGAGAAAGATAGAGCAGGCAATGTTTAGAGCCCTTTCTCTTACCATAGAGGTGAGCATTGCACTGCTCATGAGGCTGCTGAACTTCACTGCAGCTCCATTTTGGCGGGGAACGACTAAATAGCCTGAGCCACCTATTTGCAGCTAGAGCTGCCAGTGTACGTGGGATAGGCGTAAGGCTATCCTACCTATAAGATAAGGCCAGGGACTAATGAAAGTATTTAGAAAATTGGTCAGACTAGACGGGCCGAATGGTTCTTATCTGCCGTCACATTCTATGTTTCTATGTAACCTGCCTCTTCATTGCTTTCCTGCTGCCACAGGATAAATGTGGGATAAATGGCAGATGACAAAGAGTTACGTTTGCGGCTAACATGGATTAAAATGAGAAAGAGTTGAGCAATGCATTGACTTCACTCTCTCCTTCGGGACTATCTAGATTTAGCAGCAGAACAAGGCTGAGATGGCTGGTGATGGAAAAGAGTGCAGTGGATGGCTATGACGTACTGTGTCTCATCATGCCCAGAAAAGCCTTCCTGCCTGTTGAGCACCATTGGTGGACTCTCTGAAAGTTTAAAACCAGTCAAATGCCCTCGACCTGGTTTAGCCAGTCAGTCGAAGCCCTTGCCTATGGTGTGGCCACTGCGCATGCTATAGCTACAAGAAACCACAGGTTAGAGCTGAGTGCTAGGTGGGACAAGATGGACAACCCACCTCCTTAAGGAGTATGATTGCCCCCTACCATAGGTGTTATCTGACACTGGATACCCCATACACCAGTTGTACATTACTAGCAACTGGGCAACCCAGTTGCTATTAGATGCCCAGTCACTAGTCTTTTATTACAGCAAGCAGCCGCCGGCAGCTTGTTGTTTATCATACATGCCCCTATTCCTGGCATTGCAAGTGTGGGCACAGGGGGTGGTATAACTAGTGCCACCTGTGGGGAAAATGTTATCCCTGAAGGGAATGACCTTTGCCTGTTTCAATTGCTCAGGGATAAAGACGTATGGTGACTTGGATTTCATTTTATGGCAGAATTGCTGTACAGCCCAATTTTTTTTGAAACGCAATTCTGCAGAAAACTATTCTTCATAATGCACAACTGTGTGTATCCCCATATACTGTGTGTTCTGTTTACATTTTCAGTAGGTGTGTGTTCCTTTTTGCATTCTGTTAAACTATATGTGATATTAGTGTGTGTTTGTGTACAGTATTAATCTGTGTGTATATTGTTGTTCTTCGTGTATGTAATGTCAGCATATGTGGATGTGCTATGTCAGTATGTGTGTATTATTATTATTATTATTATTATTATTATTATTATTATTATGTTAGTATGTGTGTAGTTGTATATATTAATTTTCTGTGCACAATGTAAGGGCAAAATTAGGTTCATAAGCGTCCGTGACTATTGGAAATTGCAATTCCAAAACTGATCACTAAACAAACTTAAAGGACCACTCTAGTGCCAGGAAAACATACTCGTTTTCCTGGCACTATAGTGCCCTGAGGGTGCCCCCACCCTCAGGGTCCCCCTCCCGCCCAGCTCTGGAAAGGGGAAAAGGGGTAAAACTTACCTTTTTCCAGCGCTGGGCGGGGAGATCTCTGCCTCCGATCCTCCTCCGTTCCGCCCCATCGGCTGAATGCGCATGCGCGGCAAGAGCTGCGAGCGCATTCAGCCGGTCGCATAGGAAAGCATTTACAATGCTTTCCTATGGACGCTTGCGTGCTCTCACTATGATTTTCATAGTGAGAATCACGCAAGCGCCTCTAGCGGCTGTCAATGAGACAGCCTCTAGAGGATTTGGGGGAAGGCTTAACCCATTAATAAACATAGCAGTTTCTCTGAAACTGCTATGTTTATAAAAAAAATGGGTTAACCCTAGCTGAACCTGGCACCCAGACCACTTCATTAAGCTGAAGTGGTCTGAGTGCATAGAATGGTCCTTTAAGGCTAAATGAGTGTTGCAGGAATACTCTATAAATGCAATTCCCATGATCCTCAACCAGGCTGGTTTATTGGCTGAGCATCATGGTAAATGTATTTCAAATATTTTTACTTTAAACTTTTACATGTAACCCTGCCTGTTCCTTAGGTATATATTCCTGCCCCCCTTGCCCCAGTTACTCTTCCTAGCTCAGTTATGTCTCCAAGCCACCTCCTGTGATCCCTTCTTAACCCAAACTCCTTATATCTCCCTTCTCAACATCCCTTCATATGAACCCCTAGCCCTTCTTCCCAAGTTCTCTCATTCTCTCTCTGGCTTTGTGCGTATTGTCCGTATTTGTATATGTTATTTTTCTGTGTATACACAGTCCGTGGATGAATCAGTGTTCTTGGCTGTCTGCAATGCAAGGGCAATGTTAGGACATGAGATCCAAGGCTAATGGAATGTACAATTGTGAAATTAATTTCACATGATTAGCTAGAAAAGCAAAATGTATGATTAGGGTATGTTCAGACTTTCATAGAGATCTTCATGGAATATGCAGAAATATTGGGGAAAAATCATAATAAATTCTACTATTTCAACCTTGGTAAAGGGAGAAACACAACCTTCTCATTCTTTAAAAAACAATTACAAGTGCTGCTGAATTAGTAGGTGATTTATAAATGCCAGTAATAATAATAGTCTATTGTGTTGAATGAAACAAACAGGATTGTGCTAACATATCATGGTATTTAGTCAAGGTTAATGTACATCAAGCATGTCAAACTTGCGGCCCACAATAAATACCTTTGCGGCCCATCTGCCCTGGTGCTGCTTTGTGCTGTGGCTGTGACCAGCCGCAAGACAGGAAAGATCTTTCCTGTCTGATTTGAGGGAGGGAGGGGGCAGTGTATTAATTTGGGGGAAGTAGGGGGCCAGTGTATTCATTTTGAGGGAGGGAGGGCAGTGTATTCATTTTGAGGGAGGGAGGGCAGTGTATTCATTTTGAGGGAGGGAGGGCAGTGTATTCATTTTGAGGGAGGGAGGGCAGTGTATTCATTTGGGGGAGGGAGAAGGCCAGTGTATTAAATTGGGGGAAGGAGGCGGCAGTGTATTAGTGTGATAAAAAGGTTGGGGAGCAGTGTGTTAAATTGGGGGAGGGAGGAAGCCATGTATTAAATTGAGGGGTGGGAGGTCAGTGTATTAAAATGGAATGGTGGGAGGGGGCGGTGTATTGAATTAGAGTGGAAGGAGGGGGCACAGTGTATTAGATTGGGTGGAGGGGGCAGTGTATTAAGTGGAGGGAGGGGGGCAGTGTATTGGATTTGGGGTCAGTGTTTTGGATATAGGGGCAATATATTGGATTTGTGGGCAGTGTATTAGAATAGGGGGAAGTTGCAGTGTATTAGATTGGGTCTGCATGGAGGCATTGAAAGCTCCCCGTGGAGATGCTGATTGGCCGCGCAGCTTTTTGCCACACATGCACAATAGCCTCCCATTGCTTTCCTATGGTAAAGCATTGGATTGGCTGATATCATCAAGTTTGATGATCTCAGCCAAAGTGAAGAACACACTCATAGAACTTCAAAATAAACAAGATAACGTAATTCGTTTTTTACAGCTGTGCAACAGCATACATTCACCATTTCAGTCCCATTACCAAATATTTCTTAATATGTCAAGTAAGTTGGACTGAAACATTGGTTATATACAAATGCACCTCTCTTTAAAATAAGAGAAAAACAAGTAGCAAGAGAGGTGAGGACGAACAACAGCTCAATTAGCCTGCCTTTCGGTGGGTCCCCGCTCAGATCTCAAGCTGGGTTTAGCTCATCTAGTGCCATTACAGTGAGAACATATCTGAAGCATATCAGACTGGTCCCACCCGTACGGGCAGTCCCGATCCGAAATGCCAGCAATTTCCCCCAGTCTGATATGCTTCAGATATGTTCTCTCTGTAATGGCACTAGATGAGTTAAAATCAGCTTGAGATCTGAGCGGGGACCCACTGAATTTTTTGTATTTTTGCGGCCCACATCAACTTAAACCTTATTTATTTTGCCCGTGCTAGCCTTTGAGTTTGACATGATTGATATACATCCTCCCAGGGTCATTAAAGCAAGCACCATTAATGGGATACTCTAAGCACCAAACAAATGTAGCTTAATGATGCAGTTTTAGAGATCCTGCCCCTGCAGTCTAACTGCTCAATTCTCTGCCAATTAGGAGGTATCTCACTTTGTTTATGTAGCCCTAGTCACACCTCCCTTGGCTGTGACACACATCCTCCATGAAAAAATGGTTTCATTTTCAATCATATCTTACAGCACATTATGTTTTATTTTAGAAGTTTTCATCATACAGACAGAGTGCGCAATAAGGAAAGCTAAATAAAAAGTATACTCTTTGTCAGAAAGTGTGTAGGGAAGCTGTGTGAGTCACAGCTATGGGATGTGCAGCTATGGCTGCATAATCAAGGTAAATTTAATTTGTGAATGGGTGATAATTACACAGTGAAACTGTAAGGGCATGCTCTGTACACCAACACCACTTTAATAACCCAAAATTGTTTAGGTGCTTAGAGTTTCCCTTTAATTTGGGTATTAATAACATTGATGTTTCAGGACGTACCGGGTGCTGGAAAATGGCCTGATCCATGGGTCATGGAAATTGGCCTGACATTAAATTGATGGAAGACTCCAGGTAGCCATAGGCAATCTACAGTAAGCTGTGGTTTGTTGCTTAGATTGTCCTTTTAAGACTAAAAGTCTTGGTGCCTCTTGAGTCCACGCTCAAACTACAGTTATCACCTAGTGTCCAAGAGGATAGAAACCTGCCGTTCTGTTATTATTGGTCATTTTATATTCTGTAATTAAATTTCAGTCTCCTCCAGTAAAGTGGTACATTGAATATATGTTTTAACTTTTAATGTTTTGTTTCCAGATTTCTCCAAAACAACAAACTCCGTTCCATCTCACGCTTCGCTTTCTCAGGTCTTTTTAGACTACGGATACTGTAAGTGAAAAAAACACTATATACTAGTACCTGGTACAGTGTAACATACACACCACAAGTCATCATAAAATATGCTGCTTCTGTATCCATAACCATTTAATTTTACTGTATAACTAGAAGTAATGCACTTGCTAAGTCCATAGCATTTTGCTGATGGGGGGAATTTTGAAACCTGTGCCAAGCTGAACATTGAACGTCTCTGTAAATTATCCCACACACTATAAAACAATCTTAAACAAGTCTTAATGTTTCTTAGATCAAATCATCCACATCATTCTATATATCTCTCTATGCAGTAAGCAGTGAAGTAGTTAAGCATAGTTTCAATAGCAATCATTCCTAGATATTAAACCATCCTGGACTTGTATCGTGTTCAGTGAGGAATTCTCATTAAATTCACATGATACTGACTAAACATGGGACCCAAGAAATATCACAAGCCTATTAGCTATTTGTATCAGTTGCCTTTGAATGAAAGATAGTCCAATTAACACCATAATTAAGCAAACCACAATAAGGACATAGGGTAAAAAAAAAATGCAGTTAATTTAACTTTAACAACTTTGATGAATGAACCTAATAGAACTTGGCAGATGTTAAGTGTCTTGTTTCCCAGAAAAAATCTTTTTCCCAGTTTAAAATTTGCAACATTATTTATGTGCCACCCACCTGTGTTTAGTTGTTTTATGGCACTTTTATTCTGTGTTTCTAAGAATTATTACTCTACATTTTATCGCAAGATTGTAAGCGTAGTTACAAAATCCAGGACACATACTAAATAACAACTTCAAAGCTTACAAAATGTTATAGTTTTTTGTGTGTGCGTTTTTAGAAATACCTGATTTAGGTAAAAATAATGGGAGTATAGTTGCAGTGTATGATCATACATTGCATAAGCCTGCCACAACGCCTATGTACCCCATATTTGGCAATTTCTACTCTAGCAGACTAATGCCTGCTCTTATGAGATTAATCCACTTACTTGGGATTCATTGCTCCTGGGACTCTTTGCAGTTCAATGTTATGTAGGGACCTGGAATGAGGCACCTGTCACAGGGAGGGGTACAAGACCAGGGAGTTGGCCTGGACCCCCAAATATAAATAAATATATATATATATAGAGAGAGAGAGAGAGAGAGATAACAAAGAAGCCACATGTTATTGCAGGTGATGACTGGGATTGTCTACCCAGTAATCATGGAACCTATTACGATACACTAGCCTTCCGTGAACACAGTTATGCCTGGCTTGAGTTTTCATTAAGAGTACAAGACTCAGAAAATCATTTTGCTAGGAGTTTTATAGCTGATATATAAAATTTTCTTTTTCCTCCAAACCAATTGTGTCCGTACTAAACAGGTTATGGAGGAAATATGGCATGATGGCTTTGGAATGTATGTCTAGCGGCATCTAGGATGTAGATCTTAACATGTCAGTGAGTTGTAGCCTGGTTATTCTGTCTTCCTTATGATGGGGGCAGGTGTATTTAAATTAGGAAATTATCAAAACATCTATCCCAGCAGTCTGTTCTCTAAAATCAGATAAAGTGTTTTGTTTTTTTGTTTGTTTTTTACAATACCACTGTACATGGGTTGGAGATACTGGAGATCTTTCACGTAGCATGCTAGATCATCTACCAAATGTTACACACGCACAATACTAATATTCTGTTTCCTTCTTTTCTGCTAGGTATCTAAGTCACAATCGGATCACATCACTGAAGACCGGGGTGTTCAAAGACCTTCACTCCCTTGAATGGCTGTGAGTCTTTTGTCCATTATGAGAGATAATTCAGAGCCCACGATTAGCACACGACTTACTGCAAGTGCCGCCTTAATCACAATCCTGTCCTTCATGTATGGACCTCAAATGACACCAAAACTAAGACACTGCAGCTCTATTCCAATAGTAAATTTGCCTAAAATGTTCTGTACAATTCATAGTTCTAAACACCTCATCTGTTATTGAGATATTTATTATGTTTACATTGCAGAACCTATTAAATGATGCCACTTTCAATGTCTCAAAATACAGGAAATATAGGGAGCCACAGCAAAGGTTTATACTTGTGTTGTAACAGAAAGTATGGGATCAACTCTCTGCAACTAAACAGAGAAATAACAGTTTTGGGAATGGCAGTGGAGTACCTCTTTAAAGTTTCCTAAATTTTCCATTTAGCAGATTGAAACCTCATGATACTTATATCATTGACCTGGGATGATTGCATTGACTGTGGTGATGCCTTCGTTGATTTTGTTACAGGGTAAATCTTCAGTCAAATTTGGACTCAGCATTATAAAATGTTGCTCATGGCTCAGAGTTGCTGTTTCTCTCTTCCCTAAATTCGGTTATTATTTTATCATACATAGCTGTTTGGGTTTTTTTTTTCTCCCAGCTACATTTCCTTGGACTTCAATCGATCTTTAATTTTGCACAGTTTATAGATCACTATATTTAGGTTTCCTTTTTTATTCCCTTAGGAACCCTTCAAGGATTTATATACTTTATTTCTATACAATAATAATTTTGATATGTTTTCTATTTTAGGATTTTGCATAACAACAAAGTTGCCAAAATAGTTCCAGGCTCCTTCTCTGGTCTGCAGTCTGTGTATTTCTTGTAAGTCACCCTCACTTATTTACTAATGTTTTGATTCCTCATATACATCAAGTCTATATCCTATAGAATGTAAGCTCGATTGAGCAGGGTCCTCTTCAACCTATTGTTCCTGTAAGTTTATTTGTAATTGTCCTATTTATAGTTAAATCCCCTCTCATAATATTGTAAAGCGCTACGGAATCTGTTGGCGCTATATAAATGGCAATAATAATAATAATAATAATAATAATATATAATTGAAAGAAAACTCTCAAGCTGTTTTATTTTTTGGTGGTAACTTGTGCCTGGCCAGATGATAACTGAGGATCATCAGCTGTTGCCCAAACATCAGGAAGATACCTGCTGTCAACCTCTGTTCTATACTAGTGATGGCTAGCCTTGATCCAAATGCTGTTTGACTATCATGGCAAAACCCTCTGAAGAGACAACTTTAGCCATACTCATGGTGCTGGACCGGGCTGTGACTGCCCTATTACGATAATTGTATTATCTTTTTTTCTTACTTAGAGATATGCTCAACAATTCTATTCGTGATATTCCAAAAGATTCCATTTGTACAGAAATGCCTCACCTCAACTGGTTGTAAGTAATATTTTTAATAATCGATTTATTTTAGCAACATTGTATTAATAATCATAAATCTTGTTAATTATATGTACCAACTGTGCATCTTGTGGTTTCCATCTAAACCTTTATGGACAGTCCCTTTATATTCTTCTAATTCTACTCTGTTCTTTCGTTCATGGTATTCTTCTTGTTGCCCTCTCGGTTTCTTTCTATATTTCATCTTCATTCCTTCACCTTGCTCCTCATATTCATGTCAAATGTAACCCACCAAATATTATATTTCACCTTCACTTGCCGTAGATCAACTCATGGTATGTGAGGTTATATGATATCATGTGCTATGATGTGTAAGGTCATGAGGGACCACTGAGGCAGATGGGCTGTTGGCTAAATACACAGACAACCTGCTTTATGGCTTACATATGAGTCAGGTTGGCTGGACAATGTCTCACGGGCCAGATCTTAACTTGGCTCTTGGTAGTTGTTCAGCAGGTAATGTGTTTATATTGTGATTTGGTGACCTTTTATAAGATGTACCACTCAATGATCTAGTCTGACATCTGCAGTAATGGCTAAAGAAAAGAAAATGATGTCTGTGGCGGTACCAGCCTTGCCACTGGGCATTGGAGAAGACTGATTGCCAGCCTCCTGCCATGTGACTATGGCCCCTGAGATGTATTGCCTGCTCTCCTGTACTGCTGAGGATTGCTACCCCTTAGGTGGATTTGGCTATGGAGCTTGTGTAGTGCCCTCTGTTGGTAGCAACAGTAATATGCACTACCTGAATAGCAAGACTGGTAATTTGCATATTCGGGTAGATTTGCATATCGCTAATTCTGCATGCAGGAGAGACATTTGTGTTAATTATGGTCTTCCCCACCTATTTATAAATATGTAATTATGTTATAATAAGTCACTGAATGTTGCCTGCTATGATTTGACTGTTTGTAATTTTATTGAGTTTTCACAGCAATGTTAATGTAATGACCAAATGGGCTAGTCCCAAGTAAAATAAAGATTTTGTCAGTTCTACTTCACCCTCAATTTGGAGTCCTGTCTCTTATTGGGGGAATCTGCTACAAGGGATTGCTATGCTCTGCATATTCCCTTGCTATAATCACTCCTAAGCTCTTTTAAGAGCTCGTTCCTGCTTCGCTCTGGAAGGAAGAGAGGTTCGTCCTGCGGTGGTTCTGTTGTCGGCTAGAGTGCTTGGAATCCTCAAGAAGTGCTAGGAGCATCCATCAACGGAGGTACCCAGTCGGGGTGCCAGGTGATCCGTTACATTGGTGGCAGCGGTGGGATGGCTTCCTAGCCTTGGGAAAACCAGCACTACTTCAGAGATGGAAGGCCGTGCAGTATCTCCCTTTGATGCCAGGCTCCAGCAGCGACTACAGGATGTGATGCACAGTATGGAGTATCCTATCCCAGAGGAAAAAGAGACAGAGTGGAGGGTGGCGCTTCGTACCGATCTCTGGAAGGAGGACATCGACGAAATTCGACCCTTCCGGTTCGAGGAAATCCTGACCACTAACCAGCGCCAAGCAGAACAACTAGAGCTGCGGATGCCATTATTGGGAAACCAGCCCTCAGAGGAATGGGTAAGCGAACTGGAGACGCTAGTTGAGACTGAGGTGTGGCTGGATGATTCCTATCGGGCCCTGCGGTGGCATGCTTACCACCTCTACCCATGGCTGATCGAGTACAAGTGTATTGAGGGGGAAGACTACGATGGCCCTGGTTTGTTGTGGGATACTATTGAAACTAGTCTCTGGTTCGGAGACACCGACATTGCTCGCTTCTGGTCCATCCGAGCTGAGCGGGCAGACAACTGGGACCTTACGGAGATCAATGCCATTCAGCCAGATCTATCTTTTCTTGCCAACCGGGAGTGGGAACTAGAACAGGATTATGTTTGCCTATTCCAATGTATAACGCCGCCTGTCTCTGACATGATGGGGCTTATTGACTGTATGCCACCGGAAGCATTGAGTTTAGTTCTTCCTCCCCAGCAACCAAGCCTGTTATCAGGGGACCTTGGTACTGTACCACATATGTCCCAACCAGCACCAGAGATGGAAGATCTTATTGACTTGTCCTGGGAAGACACCCAGCTGGCAGGTGGAGATGGGACCGAGGTCTCTCTACCGGCCCTACAGGGATGCTGGGCAGTCGGCCCAGATCCCCAGCGGCAGTATGTATCCCAGGGAGCTGAAGGTGCCGTCCTTCCTCCCCAGCGGCAGTGTGTGTCCTTAGGAGAGGAGACAGTTGGTCCCTCTTCCCAGCAGTCCAGTGAGTCTCAGGGAGCCGAAGGTGCAGTCCTTCCTCCCAAGCGGCAGTGTGTGTCCTTAGGAGAGGAGACAGTTGGTCCCTCTCCCCAGCAGTCCAGTGAGTCTCAGGGAGCCGAAGGTGCAGTCCTTCCTCCCCAGCGGCAGTGTGTGTTACAGGGAGCTGAAGGTGTCGTCCTTCCTCCCCAGCAGCAGTGTGTGTCATTAGGAGAGGAGACAGTTAGTCTCTCTCCCCAGCGGCTGAAAGTATGTATGGGAGAGGAGCTTTTTACCCCCTCTCCCCAGCAGCTGAAAGTATGTATGGGAGAGGAGCTTGTTACCCCCTCTCCCCAGCAGCAGCTTAACCCACCAAGGGGAGACAGTAAGCTCCACAACAGTGCAGATGGGACCGTGGTCTCTGCACATGCACCACTAGGGGTAGGGACAGTCGGTCCTGTCCACCAGCAGCAGGACTATGTAACCAAAGGGGAGACAGTCGGTCTCCCCCTCCAGCAGCAGCCCCAGATCCCGAGAGAGGAGCCTACCAACTCTTCTTTTCAGCATGGCTCCAACCAGGCTACTCCCGTGGTAGCGCTGGCACTCAGCAACCCACCAAGGCAGCCTATCAGTACCCCACACAGCCTTGTTGAGGCACCTGGACATGGACGAGCTAATCTTTTACCCAGGTGTAGTAACCATGTATTGTGGGTAGGCTGTATTACTGTTTGTGCTTTGTGGGTGGGTTGCTGGACTTACCAGGGCACTGACCGGCAGGAGGTCAGATACCCTGTTAGTCTGTTTGGAAAAGGGGAGAAATGTGGCGGTACCAGCCTTGCCACTGGGCATTGGAGAAGACTGATTGCCAGCCTCCTGCCATGTGACTATGGCCCCTGAGATGTATTGCCTGCTCTCCTGTACTGCTGAGGATTGCTACCCCTTAGGTGGATTTGGCTATGGAGCTTGTGTAGTGCCCTCTGTTGGTAGCAACAGTAATATGCACTACCTGAATAGCAAGACTGGTAATTTGCATATTCGGGTAGATTTGCATATCGCTAATTCTGCATGCAGGAGAGACATTTGTGTTAATTATGGTCTTCCCCACCTATTTATAAATATGTAATTATGTTATAATAAGTCACTGAATGTTGCCTGCTATGATTTGACTGTTTGTAATTTTATTGAGTTTTCACAGCAATGTTAATGTAATGACCAAATGGGCTAGTCCCAAGTAAAATAAAGATTTTGTCAGTTCTACTTCACCCTCAATTTGGAGTCCTGTCTCTTATTGGGGGAATCTGCTACAAGGGATTGCTATGCTCTGCATATTCCCTTGCTATAATCACTCCTAAGCTCTTTTAAGAGCTCGTTCCTGCTTCGCTCTGGAAGGAAGAGAGGTTCGTCCTGCGGTGGTTCTGTTGTCGGCTAGAGTGCTTGGAATCCTCAAGAAGTGCTAGGAGCATCCATCAACGGAGGTACCCAGTCGGGGTGCCAGGTGATCCGTTACAATGTCCTTAAAAGTTTCAGTCAAGATCATTCCAAAAAATACTTAACACTGGTGATACAATCGTGCATTTATTATTCTCCCGACATTAAAATGATCACATTACATCATTTAAAAAAACACATTTAGGAGACGATAGCTGCCTAGATAGATACCTGCGCAAACACAGAAAACACAGCCAACAAAGTAATATTCACATTTATTAAGTCATGTAGAATAGCCATTTCCCATACTTGCCTGCATG
Organism: Pelobates fuscus; assembly: GCF_036172605.1. Lineage (NCBI taxonomy): Eukaryota > Metazoa > Chordata > Amphibia > Anura > Pelobatidae > Pelobates > Pelobates fuscus. Next base: position 92,067,926 of record NC_086325.1, on the reverse strand, counting down.
CCTTGACTAAAGTGCCCAACAATTTTACACACTAATTCAGAACCATCATTTTATCTTTGTAGTTTGCTGCATTTTAGTTGAAGAGTGTATTATAAGCTAGTATTGACATTCTAGTTATGAAACTCCACTGTGCTATTTTTTTTTTTTAGGGACTTGGAGGGAAATCGAATCCGCACAGTTCGTAGCTCAGTGTTTCAGGAATGTATCACAGTCCTGTGAGTATGAGTGTCTTCTACAAATAGCTATTTCTATTTTATTAATGTTCCTGTTTAAGCTCCCTACCGTAGAAAGTCAGTTATTCGATTAAATGGGAATTATGTCTGGACCAGTCATGTAAACATCCAAGGTTGGCTTCACCTTTTGTCTCTTCTGTATCACATTCAGCGCTGTATTTAGCACGAAGCATTTGCCTTGGGTGTCACTTTTCAGGGATAGGAGGTAAAAAACTTTGCCTCCAAACTTTGTGTGTGTGTATATATATATAAAAAAATAAAAAATCCTTGCACTTAGGCTGCAGCTTTAACCCCTTAAGGACCAAACTTCTGGAATAAAAGGGAATCATGACATGTCACACACGTCATGTGTCCTTAAGGGGTTAAAGTGCCAGGTGGCAGTCCACAATACTTGTGAAATATAAACAATGCAAAGATGTGGCCGCATTCACGGTCTTTTCTTCAATATATTCTTTTATATATATATATATATATATATATATATATATATATATATATTCTATTGTTACATGATGTTCAGAAGTGATCTTTGTCTCTGTCCCTATACAGGACTGTGGCAAAAGTAACCTCACGACTGGCTTTTGGAGGAGTGTTTGCCAGCCTCCTACCCTGTGACTATTGTCCCTGCAATAGATCTGGCTAAAATACTTCAAACAGGCTCTGTTTGTGCAATTGGGACTATATGGTTCGTTTACCGAACAACCGCACGAACAGAGACAACCCTGGAGCTTGTTAACACCTATTAACAACTTGGAACTTTTCTCACCGCAGTGTTCTAATTGTTCGTCTGGGCGGCCGCAATTCCTATGAAACAACCACGAGGTGGTGGCCATCTTGTTCGCATGAACGCAGGCAGCGGTGTTTGGACATGAATCTCCTGGAACTAAAATCGTATACAGAAACTCCTGAACACCGCTGGACTTCCATCATCACCTGTGTTTGTTTCTATTTGGCTTAAAAGGGCACTGTTCAGTGAGATCATTCGTCTGCATGAAGGGAACAAGCTCCAGGGTAAGACTATTGACTCTGTTCGGTAGTTTGTTCGTTTTCAAACTACCAAACTAGACCGACTGTAAGCCCTTATTCTCTGGAACTGTTTTGGGCATGGGGCCATGCCTGTGGTCGGTCAAATACATGACCTCCATAAAATTTCTAAAATTTCTGATTTTTGGATATGTTTGTCACCCAGATCAGGGCTATCAGGGGATCCCCTATTTATGGGGATATGTTGTCTTTTGGGGTACTTATTGAACTTTGTAAAATATGTGTTTTTTCTGCCTGGAGATAATTGGGTTAATACAATATCTGACTCAATTATCTCACAGGCAAAGGGGAGGGATTGTATGTTTGTTATGGGAGTGTTGTATATTTAATTACTGTTCTGATTGGTTTGTAAGCTTTGTGTCCTTGTCCCCAACAAGGTCCATGTGGGCGTACACCTTGCTTAGGGACTTGCATAAAAGGCCTGCTGTGGCTTCCATTAAACAGAATGCTTTACCCATTCATGAAGTCTTGGCTCATGTTTGGGGGATTGGAGAACTACATACACTCTGGGGATTGCTATATCACAATACTCTCCTGAGTATCTCCTGTTACTGCTATGCTCTCTGGAGTAAGAGAGATCTACCCATTGGAAGCTGGGTCCTGGTTTTGGGTCCAGGGTGGGTGGAGGACGGCGAGACCCCAACCAAGCTGCGGCGGTTTGTGGAGTCTACAGTGCTTATGGTGTCTCTAGTGGAGATCTCACTGAGCACTAGGAGCATGGATTGATGGAGGCATCCAGTCGGGGGACCAGGCGGTCCGTCACAGGGACTTTCATCAGAATTAGGATAAAACAGACAATTACAACATTACTTAAATATATAGTATAAAAGGCCTGGCTGCCAAGCTGTACGGTTGCACTCTGTTTGAGCTCTGTGTAGTGACGGTGGTGTGTCTGTGTGTGTCAGCATGTCTGTCAGTGTCTGTGTTTGTGTGTGTCAGTACGTCTGTCAGTGTATGTGTCTGTGTGCATCAGCATGTCTGTCTGTCAGTGTCTGTGTGTGTGTCAGTATGCCTGTCAGTGTATGTCTGTGTGTGTCAGTATGTCTGTATGTGTCTGTGTGTTAATATGTCAGTCAGTATATATTTGTGTGTCAGTGTATGTCTGTGTGTGTCAGTATGTATCTGTGAATGTCTCAGTATGTCTGTCAGTGAATATATGTTTGTTAGAATGTCTGACTGTGTGTGTATGTGTCAGTATGTCTGTCAGTGAATATATGTGTTAGAATGTCTGACTGTGTGTGTATGTGTCAGTATGTCTGTCAGCGTATATGTGTGTCTAAGTATGTATTGAATCGTTCCATTGTGTTGGGGTGAAAGGCGTGATTGTGTGTGTGTGGGTGGAGAAGGGGGTGCAAGATCCAGGGGGCCCAAGAAAATGCTTTGCCCAGGGTCCTATTAATATTATAGACGGCCCTGCTCGGCTACCACAGGCATCCTGAAGCCAGCACCCTACTCAACCTTGGGTTAGTATCCATAGTAGCAAGTGGGGCTTGACATATTGGAGTGAGACTATCCCTTTAGAATTGGCTCAGCCGGGGCCATGCTGTGGTAGGGGAGGAGAAGGCCTGCTGGACCATGAGCTGGAGGCTAATAGGCCTTGATCTACTCAGTGGGACTATGCCCTACCAGTGCATAGAGTGAGCTGACCATGTGAGCAGGTTTTTTTTTTAGGGCACTAGGCCGCACTCGGGGACGTTGATCTCAGATCATTATTTGACCTAACCCTTTTATGGGTCCCAAAATACCTTGTTGATCACACATGGTTATATTCTATTATTCTTTAGCATGTTTTTAACCAAAGGTAGTTAGCCTTCAAAACCAGTATATTCTCACGATGTGTATAGCCTATGTATACTTAATATAAAAATGTGCAATTATCTCATGTACCATGGCAATAACATTACATGTATGCTTGAAATGCGCTAGTCCATGCCATTGTGGTATCACAAGCCTGTTTGTTCTCCCTTGCACAATATAAATAAAGAATGTATTTTAAAAAAATTAAAATAAAATATATAGTATAGAAATAATTTAGTGGCTTACTCCTTGTGAAGTGTGTTGCAATTCTGTTATGCAGGGGATCTAAACTCGGCCACTCATGGTTTCATTTTGGATTTCATTTGTCTATGCAAATATAACTACTTTGCGGATAATTTTACTTGGACTAATTTATATTCTTGGTATTGTGTATAAATACATACCATTTAAAAATTACCATATAAAACTGACAGATTACAATGTACAATATGAATGGAGTTTCCAATGCAAAAATATACATAGTGAGATAAAAGTATATAGCACAAGTGTAGTTAGGCAGTATAATGTACAAACAATAGAGTATAACAACTTCTTAGGCTTTTATTTTTAACACAGTGCTAACAAAAAGGATGAAAAGGATATAACAAACATTAAAGATGTGCAATAAGTAGTAAGAGTGCAATGTATGGTTTGTACAAAGATTATGATGTACATTACATCCATCCATCCATACATACATACATACATACACAAACAGGAGTGTGCAGACGGCTGTCTGCTCTGTCTAACAAAAATGTTGTCTGGACTCTGTGAATAATTACAAATAAAGAAGAAACGGTCTAGTCCATATTCATTTGCAGGACATCATGGCGTCTAAGAGTAAGTACTGCAAACTAATGTTTACAAAACACAATTGCTGATTCATATGCTGTAAATGTTGCTTTTTCAAAAAGACGGTTTACTGGAGTGTGGATTTTTTGTGTATTGAGATTGTATCCATTGGTAGCTGGGAGGTTAGGTCTCTGAGCATTCCGGTTAAGAGAACGGGTGAGTATCTATTATATCGCCTCCAAGATTGCGCCAGGGCTGCACCTCTTCTGTGGAACTCCCTTCCCTTCTCCTTAAGACTTTCACCCAGTCTTCACTCCTTTAAAAAAAATAATCGAAAACTCACTTCTTCAAGAAAGCATATCAATTTAACTGTTAGGTTTTTATCCCCCACCCCTCATGACTCCTCTCCTGCCACTGTCAAAATTACCTACTAAGCCCTCAGTGAATACTTTTCTAACAACCTACATCATACCCCTACTTTTAACCTTTGTGTCACTATACCCCACTCCCTCTAGAATGTAAGCTAATTGAGCAGGGCCTTCCACCTCTCTGTCCCTGTATGGCCAGTGGACTGGTTACAATTACATGTCTGTTAGTCCATTCATTATACAGCGCTACGGAATATGATGGCACTATATAAATAATAAAATAATAAAATAATAATAGCCTGCCATGGATAAACTAAATGGCTACCAGAGCTCTAGGGGTAATGTTCCTGTTTCTGTTCTGGTCTGGTCTTCATGAAGTCTTTGTCAATTTGGGACAAGTACAAGTAAGACTTGTTGCGAATTCAAAGTGAATTCCAAATTGAGGCCACAGTAGATGAACTGGAAATATAGCTGACTTGGAGATTTGTTTTTCCGTTTGGCTATTTTGATCTTAAATTTGAAATTCATTTTGCATGACCTATGAATTCCCGACAATTCTCACGTTAATGAATAACCCTGTCAGTCAAACATAGTAAGATTATAGTGTAGCTAAGCACATAAAGGTTACAGAGACTTCACATAAAATGAATGATATAATACATGTAAGTATATTGTATTATATAATGCACCTTTAAATGACACACATTTAGCATCCCACCATTCTTATAGTGCTTGTGGATGCTAGAACACATTCGGGCCTCTTCGCTAAAGTGTGAAATGTTGAGAATTCAGATTGAAATGTTGTTCCACACATCCTGTGAGTGGAGTATTACTGGTACTATCATAAACAAATCAAACACAAATGAAGTGAATTAAAAGGGAAACAATATGCATAAAGTAGAACCCCGATGGTGTCCCTGTTAATGAATGTTCAGCTGTCATTGAGCATGCGAACGTGCCGTGTATTAAGTGAGCCCTCATGCATGCACAGTGTGTTCTAGCTTATCAGATGCAGTTCATTATTGACATGTTTATGACCACATTGTTTTACAGCTATAATGGTGTGCCAGGCCGCAGTGTATCTCTTTTTATTCATTCTTTATTTAGAGAGTGACAGTCAGCCAATTACGTGGCGGACACAGCAGTGACTGGGCAATATTAGCTCCCCGGCTGCTAGTTTATTATTACAGTAAGCAGTTACGAACAGATTGCTGTTTAGTAGACATGCCTCCACGTATGGCATGGCAGATGGGAGCATGAGGGAACTTTTAAACCTTGCTTATACTAATATAGGGGCCATACTGACAACATAATCATTTTTATTTGTTCTTTAATTAGACCTGAATTGACTACATCTCTACTTCGTGTTCTGAATGCTATTCCCACTTCTAACGCCCATCACATTCCTCTGTACACTAAAATATTATATTTTATGTATGCTGCTAGCTAGCAAAATTAATCTTGCTAGGTTATCATCGTGTGTAGCTATGTTCAGATGTTTTCTGCTACGGTCTTTGTGGAGGATCACTTACGTTTGGCTTACAGTGAGATTTTGGGACACAAAGATGATTTATGTTTTGTGCCTTCACAACTGCAAGTAAATCATGAATTAAAAATTTAAAAATGTTTTATTTTCAGTTGGCTCAATTTTTTGTGTTCTGCAAGTTGTACCCTATTTGTCTAATTTCAGAATCCATGTCTGCCAAGTTTCCAATCTGTCATAATTTAGTACTTCTGCCTCTCCTTATGGGGAGACCAAAACGCATGTGTACACAAAACTTATAAGTTTTCTGTCTTTGTTAAAGACACATGACATGTGTGACATGTCATGATTCCCTTTTATTCCAGAAGTGTGGTCCTTAAGGGGTTAAGGGGTTAAGCAGCAATTTGTGTACACTCAGTAGACATGTGCACAGAATTTTTTTTATTTCAGTTTGATCATTCATTCAAAAAATATTTTTCTTTTCAGTTTGCCCAAACTTGTAAAACTTTAGTTTATTTGCAAAATTTCACACAACCATTAACCTCTATGGAAATGACTGAATTCCTTTATAGTATTAACCCTGTTTCACAAATCCTGTTTGATCACATTGTCGGAACCGAAAGTCGGAACTGTCTCACCAAATTTGGGACAGTTGGGATGCCTAGCCATGCCAGGTCTTCCAATGCCCACTTACCATGCCACAAGTAGGGGCATGTCTGCTAAACAACAAGCAGCCACTGGCTTCTGCTGCCTTTTTGCTAGTAACATAATGCATACTCTCCTCCTGTGCACCCACCCGTGGGCATTGACTGGGGTCTCCAATTTAAAGAGTGGTGGTTGAAATAGATCACTGTCCCCACGGTGGCGCTGCCCAATCGTTAGTTTTTTTTTTTTTTTATTACAGTGAGCAGCTTCTGGCTGCTCACTGTTTATCGGACATGCCTCCACTTGTGGCATGGTGAGTGGGGACATAGGGGAGGTATAAAACCTCCCCAGTGTTCAAATGACTACACAAAAAAAGGTGTGACACATTCATTCATTCTGTTGTTCGTTCATGATATGTTCACTTTCTACATAATTAGTTTTCAGACTAAATGGGGGTTGGGTGGGTGGAAAAAAAACAGAATTTTTGATCATTGTGCCATTCTTTCAAAAATGAATGCACATGTCTAATACGCCAACCAGATTATGTGGTAGATTGTGTGTCGGAAGAATTGCACTCATGCACAGTGACCTGTCATTCCTCCCAAATATCAGTTGTGATTGGAGTTTACATCTGCTGGCAATCTATTTATTTCCAGGTTATAAAGTATGTCATACCACTTCAATATTCGTCAATATAATTTGCTTTGTCATAGTATATCTTCCATGTAACCATCTGCGTCAGTTTTGCATACAATAAAGATGCTGGGTGTGTTATTTCTGGCATCACTCATGAACAATACATATTTATATGGCTACAAGATGGCAGCCAGTATTCTCTTAATGGTGGCTTCTGTAAACTCAGTCTGAAAATAGTTTAGCAGTACAGAACACTATGCAAAGTGTTCTGCTTGTTTTGCAGTAGGACTTACTCAAACTGAGAAAGGGTTGCTGTTTTTTTTTTTTTTCCCTTGTAAGAAACCCTCTTTGCAACATTAATTTGCAAATAAACAAAGAATCATTTTGAGCAATACACTATCAACTAATTCCCACAGTCTGAGTTCTTCCCTTGCAACTGCTTTATATCTCCGTAAAACTGTCATCATGGCCACTCTAAAGCTTCACTACATTAAACTCTGTGAAAATGTTTATATTGTCTCCTCTTCTGTACAGTTTACTCTGACAAGGGAATAATGAGTACCCAAAAATAATGTCCATGATGGAAACCAAACTCCCCGGCTTGACTTGTAAAAATGCAGCTAAAACAGATTTACAGCCACGCCTAAATTTACAAACCATTAACTGTTATAAAGAAACAATTTTACAAAAGAGCAATCTTTTATTTTTTATTTTTTATTAAATATACCAGGTTTTATCACATGCACACTAGAATGTCTTCAACCATTTGCATGTTTGTGATTTAACAACTCAAACTGTTGATTGTTGTTCTTAGGATGTTTTATACATTTAAATGAATATTGCGTTTCACAGTTGGTATCTATGAACCTATGTTGTAAAGTAAGTTGGGTTATAGATGCAGTGGTGGAACTACTGGCAGTGCATTGAGTGTGGCTGCACCAGTGCCCACAGGCTGTGGGGGCCCATCGGGTGGCCCATACATGTGTCATCAGAGGCCCATGTAATAATGGCACGACCAGGGTCCATGTAATAATGGCACTGCTAGGAGGCCATTATCCCAAATTAGTATGTGTGTCAATCTGTGTATCTTTGTGTGTCTGTGTTAAAATATATATATATATATATATATTTTTTTTTTTTTTTTCTTCTGTTCCTTGCACACACACCTTCTATCAAATAAGTGCCTGGTGCATTCAGCCACAGCCAAAAAAATAAAAGAGTGAAAATATTGAACAAAGGCTTGCACTCACGGTCTTTTGTAAAAGTATTCTTTCTTTATTCTATTCTCATAAAAAAATCAACGTTTCAGCCATCGTCCGTGGCTTTCATCAGGATCCTGATCATTGTTGATCCTGATGAAAGCCACGGACTATGGCTGAAACGTCGATTTTTTAATGAGAATGGAATAAAGAAAGAATACTTTTACAAAAGACAGTGAGTGCAAGCCTTTGTTCAATATTTTCACTATATATATATATATATACACAAAAAAAAACAAGTCCTGCGCTCACTCCCTTCACTCCTGGGCGGCAGCAACGACCATAGTACACATCATTCCCAATACATACAGTAAAAACCAAAGAAAAACAAGTTACCTGCACTCTCTCCTAAATCTCTATGCATATTTAAACAAATGGAGGTCATTTAGTTACTCCAATGGCCATTGGAGGGAATGCCCATCTGCCACGTCAGGGCAAACATCTCAGGTGGGTCCTACACTGACCTTTCACCTTGCTTCCTTGAGCTTCTGACAAAGATATCTCTAATGAGACAGAGAGGGGTATTTTTATATACACCCCAACATACTTATTAACCCTTACTAGGGAACACATGGGATCACAAACACTGGCCAAATATTAGTTTTTTGCTTTTTTCACACAAAAACAAATATGAACGCTAACTTTGGCCAGTGTTAGTGGCTACTAAAAAAGGCTGGACATACCCCATTTGCAATACCTTGGGTTGTCTACTTTTGCAAATGGTATGCCATTATGGGGGTAATTCTCATTCCTGGGCTACCATACGGTCTCAAAGGTAACATTACTAATCTGCTAAATTTAAATGTGAAAAAACTGAAAAATGAAATATGCGATATTTGACCCTGTAACTTTCCAAAACACCTTAAAACCTGTCTATGGGGATTACTGTTGTACTCGTGAGAAATAGCTAAATACAAATATGTGCATTTTATTGCAGTAAAAGCGAACAGCATTATGATATTTACAGCTAAAATGTCAGACGGAACTACAAATGTATTTTTTTTTAATCTTAATTTTTCACAGTTTTTTATTTTATTCATAATAAATTATGTTTCATATATGAATAGTTCATGAGAAATTAAAGCCCTGTTTCTCCTGAACAAAATGATATATAATAAGTGTGGGTGCATTTAATATGAAAGAGGTGAAATACGGTTGAACAGACATATAGCGCAAATTCCCATTTTCGTTTACATTTTGTTTTGATCAGAACGTGTACTATTGACTCCTTCCTGAAGGGGTTAAAACACTAACTGTATATATAAACACACCCCTGTATAAAATTATGCAAATCAATGCATTTAAGATTGACCAACACAGGGCGCTGCAGAGTCATCACACTCTGTAAAGCAGACTTTATTATAGATCAAAGAATTGTACATTATTCAAAATAATATCCAGGGGGGTGGGGCTGGGCCGCCGAGCCGAGCGGCAGCAAGCCATGTCAGCTCTGGCTCTGAGAAGATAAAAAACGCCAAAATACTGCACCAAAGCCCATCCGGAGAAGGGGCAAAAACAAGTTTTAAGCGGGGAGAGGCACAGGAGCAAAATACAGAGACACCCGCTAAGCCACCGCCGCGCAACCCGCACAACCGGAGCAAGCTGAGCCCATGGGGCCTACTCGCACAAGGAGACGGCAGGATCCACAAGATCAGGTGGCTGAGGGAGAGAAGGGGGTCCGGCCCCGCTTCCCCCCCCCCTCTGGCCGGCGGGGTTGATCCCGGCCCACAGGTCAAATCTCCGGAGACAGGAGGCAGAAGGCCTGCACATTGGGGAGCCCTTTCCCACGTGGAGCCAAGATGGCTGCTATACGCACACACTACTGGGAGTCACGCGGGGTCACCCTGGCCCTCCGGGGGGACTGATTCCATAGATGGACCCCTCCGGGCAGCAGAAAGGTCGGCGCAGAGCCGGCTCTAACCCCTGGATTTGGTGGTGGTCCAGGGAGGCCTGCCCCCAACTCTGTGAGCCCTGTGGAGCCGGGGTGAGCTGGACCCCCGGCGGACCGGTGGCCGGGGAGGCAAACACCGGCGACAAGTACGTGACCGGAGAGGGGTGAGGCACAACGGAGCTGGAGCTCCACCGGGGAACTGCAGGTGATGGGGAGGTGCAGGGGACGAGGGGCCCGAAGACTTTTCAGGGGTGGGAGTCTGCCGGACTGCTGCTGTCCTTGAGTGCCCACAGCACTGCTGATCTCCAGGCCGGCCGGCCAGAGCAGACCTGGAGTGGTCGCACCGGGGGAGCTGGAGAGACCCTGCACTGAATAACCAGATAGGCAAAAATATGCACCCCGGGCACAAGCCTGAAAGAGGCCCCGGCACAGATATACCAGAGGGGGCCATTAACCCCATGCAGGACAATGCTTCCCAACAGGCATTACAACGCCACCTCCAGTGGAGAGACTCCTAATCTAGTTCCGTGGAACGATAACTGGTGAAACACCTTATTGACCTAGCAATAGGACACTACACTGTCATCAGCTGCTTAAAGAAGGAGAAGAGAGAAAGAGAACAATTATTATTTTATATATTCCCTTTTTTTTTTCTCTATTCTCCTGTCTCTGGCATTTTGTATTTTTCAATTTAATTGCGTTATACTAATCAGACAGGGGGACAAATGTATTTGACAAGTTAATTTATACTTGTAGCATACTCCACACAAGAAGATGCTCTTTTATGTAGATTGCATAATGGCAAAATACCTAAAGATTGAGCCTGTGAAATTTTTTAGTACGGAACCAACCTGTACGACTGCCTAGACCTATACTTAAGGACTAAGGGCCATAACCTGCAAAAAAAAATAGCTTAAATACAGCAATTCAGTCAGAAACGCACTGCTCCAGTGTTATTTAGTCATGTAATTTATGCTTAGTTCAAACAAGGACCATGCTAATTACATTATAGAGCCCCCTAGGGCAACCGCTTAATGCCGTTTACTATTGTTGATTTGATAGCCAGACGGATGTAATATACAACGTATGTTAACATGCTTACACTTTCCCTTAGAAAGACGCACATTATACATGTAGCTACTCGCCATTATAACTGCAGCCACAACAGCTAACCTAAGGAATTTCATAAACGCCCAGATTATACTAACTGTTTTAATTGATCAATAATACGCTTTGGGGAACATGCCTCGGACGTATGTTAAGTTAATTACGTTATTTAAATGAGCATTTACATGTTTACATGCTTACATGTTAATATATTTTATTTGGCTATAAATATGCAGGATAGACAGATAAGAATCAGGCCAGGCAGCAAGAGCCTAATGATACGTTATCATTCAATGCCAAACGATTATTCAATACTGTAAAGTTTGAACATTGCCCTAATAAGAAAGACGACAAAAACACGCTCAAACGTAATATTATATTAAACGCTGTAGAACAACAGACACAATTGATGAGCCTCTGCGCAGGCAACGATTTGAATATCCATTCATGCAATGAAAATCAGGCCTCTGCGCAGGCACTAACCCGCTTTCACATTAATACGTTTGCATTGGAATATGTTATGAAACAAATAAACATATTTAAAACAAAATAATATCCAGCATTCCATTTTTTGTCCTTCCCTAAGGCTTCTTATTTCAAGAAGGTTCAGAACATCCAGTTCACTTCTTAAGGGCAAAGTGTACTAAATCTATCACCCCTTCTCCCCCAGCAGAAACTGCACATTTCTGTAACTTTCTCAGTAATTTGAAACTCTAAATTTCTAGAATAATTTGCACGGCTTTTAAATTGTCGACCTACTCAAGGTTAAGTATAGTTATAATAAATAGATCATATGTGTTCCCTCGTCCTACTATTATTAACCTTTCAGCTCTTCCTATTGCAGATCTTGCAAGTAATGAAATAAGCAACATTTTTTGAATTATAGTTAACATCGTTCCTATTACTAAATTCTATCCCTGCTACCCAATTCCGCACCACTGGTTATTAAATTACAGTTTGATATTGCTTGATCATGGACATGTATACAATAAAGCTCTACGGAATTTGTTGGCGCTATATAAATCTAATTAATAATAATATGTGAATCAATGCATCTCTGAAGGTATAGGGCCAGAATGTGGCATGTGCATTTATATTTTTCCCCACTCTTAAAAATGTACCAATTGAAGAAAAAAAAAACTTGGCAATATCATCATGAATTTGTATTAAAATAAGTTATCTTGCTTAAGCTAAAATATAGATAAACATAGTTCAGGTGCCTGGAGTGATCCTTAAAGATATTTTAAGTTACAGCTCCAGATGTTCGCTAGATATGTTTGATGGCTTTTGGCTTTAATCTCTATTAATTAGTGTTAGCAATTTTCTCATTTTTCAGAAGGACCATTTGCATAAAAGAACTGCACATTTCATAAAACGCATTACGAAGAGTTTTAATTTTCTTGTAGAAAACCATGACTCCCATTCATTTAATTTGGCCACAGTGTTGACAGACTATTACATGAAAGAGCAAATTTAAGGGCTATTAACTATTATGTTATTACTTTTGCTAGAAATATTAACTATGATGTCACTACTAATCCATCTTGACCTTTCTGCCACGTATTACCTTTCATCACCTAGGTCTTCATGATTCTCTCTTTTTTTTCCTGGTTCCAATCTTACCACTTATAGCTCTTATAGCTCTTTTGACTTCCTATCTGGCACCTCATCTACAAGCTTCCATCTCGGGTCTCTTTTTTCCATTATTCTGCTCCTCTTTTAATAGCTTTCTTGCATTACAATACCACTTACATGGTTGGTGACCACAATCATATGTACATTAATTCCCTTAAAATATTTCTGGTCTTCTTGAATTGTCAATAATTGCCCCGTATCTTCATCTGGATACATGCATCTTGCTTGAAACTTAATTTGTCTATGTGAAGCACAGATCCTCATTTGTAAACCTTTTCCTGGCTAATGGTGCAATTATCCACTCCAGCTTGTTGTCATGGAGTCATTATTTACGAAGCCATGTCTTTCCAATCACATCCATTCAATCTAGAAAATCTGCAACATACATCTTTTAACTATAGCTTGAGTAGATGTATTTAATGGATATGCCTCTAAAAGGTGTGATCTCAGCAGATGAGGGGTGAAAACAGCAACGGAGAGAGGGGAGAAAAGGGAAAGTGGTGGATTGGGATGTAAAATAATGTTGGTGACTTACATTGGTTTGTTCTAAAATTTGTTATTAGTATCTTATTTGCACAGACTGATTTCGAAACACATTTATTGTAGTTTAAAGACACATTGCTATGGAGCTCTGTTCTACACTCAGACACGCTAATAATGTGCCGATGAATCAAAATATAACTATCATCGTAATCTCCTGCTGTTTGCATACTAAGATAAAAGGCTACCATTCCATTCCCTTTCTTTTGACTTTTGCTTTGTTGTTAAATTGCATAACAATCTTTTCTCCGTATTGTCTTTCACCGTACAATATCATGTAAAGGGCCGGACTTGCCCACCAGGATACCAGGAAATTTCCCGGTGGGCCGCGGCACCTGGGGGATGCACAACTCTAACTCCCTATAGAGAGGGAGCCCTGCGTCTGTTTTCAATAATATCGCGGCCACCGGCCGCATGTAGGTGCTGCCGGGTGGCCGGTCCGGTGGTACACTCTGAGGGGGTTACCTTGCGGCCAGCTGTCCCATCTCATGTGATGTATGACTGCTGTCAGTATCAGTGAGTGTGCTGGGCGGCTGCCTAACCGGTCCAGGGCACACTCACTAATACTGACCGCAGTACAGCTGTCAGCACAGGAGGACTGAGGGAGGGGGCAGAGCTAACTACCATGCTCCCTCGCGCTTCCCACAATTTCCAGCACAGCCACATCATAGAGTAGTGATTACTCTATGATGTGTCCATGCTCGGAATTATGGGAACTGTGACGGAGCATGGTAGTTAGCTCTGCCCCCTCCCTCAGTCCTCCTGCTACAAGGTCAGCACTAGACACAGGAGAGGGGGGGACAAAGAGACAGAGGGGTAATAGAGAGACACATGGGAAGAGGGGAAAAGAGACAGAGGGGTAATAGAGAGACACAGGGGAAGGGGGACAAAAAATACAGGGGTAAGAGAGAGACACAGGGAGGGGGAGAGAGAGATAGAGGGGGAAGAGACAGACACGTGGAAAAGAGGGGGAGAAAGAGACACAAAGGAGAGGGGAGAAAGAGACACACAGAAGGTTTGTTGGGAGGACAAAGAGACATACACAAGGGAAAGGGAACAAAGTGACATAGAAGGTTTGTGGGGGGTAAAGCTGGGCTGGGGGAAAAAGAGACACAGAGTGGCTGGGAGAAGAGAAAGAGGCACACAGAGAGTCTGGAGTTAGAAAGAGACACACATTTGGAAGGGGTGAAAGAGACAAAGGGGCTGAGGCTAAGACATACACAGAAGGGGCTGGGGGGAAAAGAGACATACAGAGGTTGGAGAAGGATAAAAAGAGACACAGAGGGGCTGGGATGAAGTTAAAGATACACAATGGGAGCTAAAACAGAATTACAAGGGTGGCTGTAAGAGACAAAAAGGAGAAAATTGGAGACAAGATACACTAAACGAGGGGAAAAAAATCCAAGGAGGGAATAAAAAACACAAAACTGGCAAGAAATTCTTTAGGGAGTTAAATTAAACACAACAGAAGATGCATTATGTTGTGTGTTTGGGGGGGGGGGGGGGGGAGGGGGAGGGAGGTGTGCATTTTTGCCTGTGTCTGCCTGCTCTCCCTGTAACTCAGTTCTTCAGCATTTGAGTTTATGCCAAAGAGCTAATTGACAGGTGAGAGAAAGATCTATTATTAAATAGATTTTCCTTCCAATATATGCATTTTGCTAGCAAACTTGCTAACACAATGTACAGATAGACGTAATTGATGTGAACCTGACAGTAATACACACACACACACACATATATTCATGTATATTAATGTGTGTATTTGTGTATAATTATGCCTATAATATTTACGGTACACATATATTAATAAACCTTTAGATATTCATAATACACAGAGAAATGTCACTAATATGTAATGAGCACGTATTGGCCCAGTCTTGTTGCTGGGTGCACACTCCAGCACTTTAACATATTCAAAGTGAAGAGCGCACCCATAGGACTTCAAAATGAACAAGATAACTTCATTTTTTACAGCCGTGCAATTGCAAGCATTTACCATTTCAGTTCCCTTACTAAAATTTCCTTAATTTGTCAAAGTAGTTGTACTGAAACATTGATTGCATGCAAATGTACGTCTGCTTAAAATAAAGGCGCTTTTTTCTTTATTTTGAAGCCCTATACGCGTTCTTTCGTTGGAGTAAGAGTTTTCAATTTCAAGTTATTTTTTCACCCTCTATATCAGCACACTATGCTGGCGCGACGCATTATTGGGCTGGTATAGAATTATTTCCAGGGCTGATTCTGGTTCCCAGTCCGGCGTTGATCATGTAATCTACATTTCTTTGTTGGGTAACTAGACACTGTTCTGCTTTGCAATGGATGAAGTTTTGTCCTATGAGCATTTCACATAGTTTATCATTCTGCTCTCTTGCAGTTTGTTTTAGTCCATATATTCATTGCTGTAGCTTGAATACTAGACCTTTATTTGTTTCACATTATTCAGGTTCCATCATGTAAATTCTTCATCCATTTTACAATTCAAGGAAACTGACTTTAAAACTGCTTGCTCTACATAAAACGGTTTACATGCTGCAATAGTTAGTAATGTTCTCATTGTGTTAAACTTGGCTATAGATGAGAAGGTCCCGTCTTCTCCATACTTCCCAGTCATTCTTTTTGCTTGTAGTCTAGCTTTTTAATGTATTACATTTCTATTTGTATCCAGTTTTGCTTGAATTCCCACCTGCAACCTATGGTCTTTTTAACTTTAGGTATAAGGTTATTCATGGCTGTTTCTTCCTCCAAGCGTCATGATCGCATTGTGATCAATTTTGGCCTTAACACTATAGTTATGCTTCAGGATCATAGTCATGTCAATATTGGCGCTG
Source organism: Pelobates fuscus (assembly GCF_036172605.1). Lineage (NCBI taxonomy): Eukaryota > Metazoa > Chordata > Amphibia > Anura > Pelobatidae > Pelobates > Pelobates fuscus. The sequence continues at coordinate 92,051,668 of NC_086325.1, read as the reverse complement.
ACAAAGGTTGAAATCCTGATCCAGAACCTACTCATATCAAATTTGACTCCAACTAAAGTCTACTCCCATGGTTGTTTTTTGGGGAGTACGAGCTGTGCATCCGCATAGGGTGTATTGGCAACAGGGGCGCCGTGCGGCCGACACATCTCGCAACAATCAGGACATGCGCATACTATAACAAGTACAGTTTAACATGATTTCTGAGTTATTTATATATATATATATATATATATATATATAATTTATATTATTGTGCCTATAATATTAACACTTGTATTAATTTAAACTACATTAATACATAAATAACTTAGTGAGTGCTTAGCGCTTTTTACAGGATGAAGTTTTGAACGAGGGGCTGTGGCCACGGAGGGACGCTTTTTCCCACAGATCACCTAAAGGCCTATGACCTTCTCTGTCTTGCCCCTTGTCTTAGTCACACCAAGGTTAGCACTAAATCTAGACTATGTCCAAATCCTTAACATAACCTTGTCCTTATTAATGCCAGATGGAACCAAGATCCTTCAGTTTTGCATCAATTTTGAAGTGGAACATTGCTATAATAGATACACATTTTCTCAACATCATATTAGTAAGTCATGTTTAAATTATTGAATGAAATACAGATACAATTAAGGAATATGATAAAATTATGATATTTGTTTTGTGTTTTTTTTATTATATTTTGTCAGTACATATGTGGGAAGTTGAAAGATAACTGAGGACAGGTTATCTGAGTAAAGCAGGGCACATCTTCTATTCAGTGAATTAGCATGTGCCAGAGATAAACATCTTTCTTGGAATCTAGAGATGTTTTTTTTTTTAAAAAAGCCATACACAGCTTTTATATGACTGACTGTCACATTTTATTAGTTGGGTTTTTTTTCCCCCTCTTATGCTATATCCCAGAATGTCAGACTCCAAGTCATATTCTTTGTGGAATAGACTGATAATATGTAAAATGATCCACTTTGTTTCGCGGCTTCACACATCCCTGTGGAAATAAAAAAGACTGAATATGACTTAAAAATGATTTAACTCCGTTTAGTCTTGTTGATGAGAGACAGTAAAGCAAAGTGACCCATTCTGTTTTAATTTTTTATTGCTGTGGTAGAACCTACATGTCATTCTTTAGCATTTTATGGGTAGCATTCTTCTTTTACTCTACCTTCTAAGAGCCGGATCAGAATACTGAAGATTTTATTTTGGATGTAATGGGTACCAGATCGTTTTCTGTTCCTCTCTCCTCTCAGGAGCGCACTTAATTTATCATCGTAGTTGGATTTATCTCTAATAATTAAAATAATTATAAATAAAACAAATGCTAGTACATAAATCTGGTTTTATGTTGTTTTTTGTTTTGTATCTATGCAATATACATATATTTTTTGCCAGTGACCAGTATTAATAGAGTGCTGAAACAGACATTAAAACACTTGGAAAGTTATCTAGTTAAAAAATATATTGCATAAATCTCTTCGATCCCCACGGCATAAATCTCAGAGCCTGTTCAAAACGCAAGGTCATAGGTTCAAATCCCGGTAGGGTCATCTCAGCCCTTTATCCTTTCGAGGTCGATAAATGAGCACCATCAATTAGGTAATAATAACATCTATTATTATAAAGCTGCTGATTTGGTTAATTCCGAGAGTGTGCGCTGAAAAGTGCTTTGAGTCTAACTGGGAGAAAGGCGCTATATATATATACTACTTAGTAGTAGTAGTAGTGTAACACATGTAGGATCTCCTGTTATCCTTGTTGTATGCTTCATTTTAGACACTAGCGGGCAACATGAAGTTAACATATAATATAAATTGTCTGCTCTAATGTTATAATGTGTGCTTATACATGCCTTAAATTTCCAAGACGTATGCTACTAGTCAGGTCTTAGACATTACTTGCCCTGCAAGTCTAGACAGTCCATGGCATATTTATAGTGATGAACTTGTATTTGCCAGGGCAACATTTTTACACACTAATGGCTAGTGGTGAGTCGCAAATTGAGCCCCGTGCACACGTGTATGTGTATATCCAAGGTCTCAAGGTTTAGCACTCATGGTCTCTACTGTACAACAAACTCCAGCCACATTAATATAATCTAAACAAGGAGCACAGTTGACCTACATTTTGTGTTTAAAAATACAATATTATTTGCAAATTTTACAGCAACACAAAAATGCAACATAAGTGGGAAGTTGAGGAAGTGTGCATCTACATAGACGCAGAATCGCTTATACCAGTGGTTTCCAAACCAGTCCTCAAGGCACCCCTACCTGTCCAGGATCTAGGAGTTACCCAGTTGTGTCTAATGTGTTTTGTTTTATTTTTCTGTTAAACAAACCTTAGACTTGACTGAGTAATCCTTAAATCCTGGAATGATTAAGGATTGGTTTGGGAACTACTGGTCTATATATATTTTCTGTATATGCAATCTACATTGGAAAAATCAAGATTAAAGGTCAAGATTAAAATCAAGATGAAGTGGTCTGGGTGCATTGGTCCTTTACCTTTAACCTTGTTGTTATTGCAGGGTTAACACACTCCTAGTGGCGGTCTTCCTGACAGCCAGTAGAGACACTTCCCTGTGAGAACCAAGTCAATCTCAGTTTGATTTTCAATCAAACACTTCTCCTAGAGCAGCATTTGGTTGGCTTATTGAGGCATGTTGCTGCGAATGCACACTAGCCTACCAGTGCTTACCTAAGGGATGGAGAAGCATTGACTTGGCTGAATCTTGATGATCTTAGCCAGGGAGGCAGGGCAACAGCATGGAGAGCAGCACAGCAATGCAAGAAAGGTAAGTAAAAGTGTTTTGTTATTTTTTTTTTTAATTTGACCAATGGGAGCAGACACTTCAACTGTTAGCAGGACACTATAGCGTTACGAATGCATCTTTGTATTCATAACACTATAGTGTTCCTTTAACCCCTTAAGGACACATGACATGTGTGACACGTCATGATTCCCTTTTATTCCAGAAGTTTGGTCCTTAAGGGGTTAAGAGCTTGATGATTCAAAGACGTGTTGAGCTTATTGTTCCAAAGGTAATTTTGTGACACAACTGGAGATCACATCAAATTCAGCTTTTAGACTTCTTTTCAATCAAAAGTAGTAATGCATGTGTGAAAAACTGAGGTTGACAGACTCGAGTCTTGTTTCAACCTAGATTGTGATCTAACTATGTACTGTGTATATCTATGTGCAGCATGAACAGCCTGAATAAGCATCTTACCTGCTTGGACCAGGACAGAGAAACATAACTATTGCTTTCACCTATTTTATCTGGATTATATTGCAGTAAAATGGTGACATGACAAGACTATTTTAATGAACTATTTTCTAGGGAGCATTTTTGCATTGCTAGAAAGAGGATGCTAATTTGATAGTTTTGCACTTTGAAAAACTGATGCAAACATTTTGTCATTTGACACTTTGTTGCAAAATATGTTCAAAGAGTTTCATACTCCATCTAACATATGAACAATTTTTGAGTACTGTCTACCAGCACCCTCTTGTGGTAATATCTGGATTATTACATACAGATATTTTTTTTTTGTAAATCAGATTGTATGCAGCATTTGATTCTGCCTAATACACAAAATAACAACAAAGACACATATTTACCTGCTCATCAGCAACATGGTTATTCCATAAATTGAACATTTAGGGCAAAAAAAAACACTTTTTTTCCCCAACCTCAGCCATTGTGTCCTGAAATTAGCAATTCCATGGCTAATTTTCCACAATTTCCACTTTAGTCATTAACCTGAAAAGTATGGCTTTTCCGAGGTTTAACAGCAACTTTTCTCAATGAAAGAACCTGTGAATAGAAATGTAGATTCCTAGAAGATCCTTCGGGTCAATCATGTGCATGGGAAACATATTGTCAACATAGTGTCATAGTGTTTTCCCTCCCACTTCTTTTTCTACAAATTTTACCAGAAACATATGTTTGTATTTTAAGATGTTTCACTTCACAGTTTCCTAACTCCCAAGTGTCCCAAATTCTATGGTATAATTTCATCATTACAAGTTATTTTTCTGGTATTCGGCTTCACTGGAACACACACACACACACACACACACACTGTGTGTAGTCACAATCACTACCATGGAACAGGATCATTTCTAGCAATGTAGAGTTGCAAGTTCTTTGGAATGCACTGTTCCAGTGTAGACTGGTTGCCTGTATAGACCTGCCTTCTGCATCCGATTTCCAAAAAGCTGTAGTGTCAGGAAAGGTGTATTAATTGAAATGTTGGCCATTGTTATTGTTAGTGCCATCTTAATATACTACTTGCTCAAACAGAAGATTTCTGCTCTAAATCTGGTATAGTTATATCCGGGGCTGGACTGGGGAAAAAAAATTGGCTTGGTAATTTTTCAATCACAGTAGCCCCAGGAGAAGGGGGTGGAGCCAGAATATGAATTGCTTTGTTATCACCAGTGATGAGCATGCCCCCTCTGAAAGTCAGCATGTGGGTTCAATATTCATGCACAGAGCCAGTTTTAAAAGCTCTTGCATGTTCTGTGCAGCACTAGAAAATTTAATCACATGCTTGCGTTGTGTGTGCTTGTATCTTGTCTCTGGTGTCTACATAAGTGGTTATTTTACCAAAAGCATATTGTGCATGTGTTTGGAGGCTGCATTTGGGATTGCGTGTGTGTAGAGTGAGATGATTGTGGTGTTTTGTGTAAATAGGTAGGTTTCATTTCAGGTGTAAAATGTGTGGCATGGAGCTGTAGAGACCAGGACTGTGTGTGTGTTGTGTGTAGAGGGGGCATAATGTTTACAGGGGCTGTATGTGTGTGTATAGGTGATGTAGTGTGCGTAGGGGCTGTAAAGAGTATGTGTCTAGGGAATGTAGTGTGTCTGTTTGCTTATACGGGATCTAGTGTGTGCATAGGGGATCCGTAGTGTGTATGTTTGTGTGGTGCAATGTTTGTCAATAGGGGATCTATTGTCATGCCTTAATTATGATATCCTCTTACTTCCTGGTTCCACGGAGCTTAGCCACACCTCTTTGTGACACGGTCTGCCTATTTAATCTGACCGCACCAGCTGATCGACGCTGGATTATTAAACTACGTTCCGTACCTACCAACCGGTACAACTTCGTTGTGAAAGCCTCTGCTACCAGACCGGACTGAAAGACTCTGCAAAGTTCCCTTCACCTCTCCTCATCCACGACTAAAGCTTAACACTCTTCATCCGTCTCTGAGGAGATCTCGGGAACCAGTGTTCTATGTGCCGGAAGCTAAGTAAAACCAATGTGATAAGCGTTGCATCTAAAAGCTGTTATTACCTGTCTCCAAAGTCCTTCGGTAAAACCAACCCCGTTACAGCTAACTTCAACTCATACTGCATATCAGTTATCTGCATCAGTCTTGCTTCAGTTAAAGTTATGGAACAGCTATTGTAACTACTTATCACCTAAACCGTTAATTCTACTAAGAGACTTTATTTGATTCAGTATCTGCAATTTCCTATCGTTTACTCCTTAAAGCTACAGTGCCTATAATTGTGGACTTCAGTTATCGTTTACTACTTAAAGCTACAGTGCCTATAATTGTGGACTTCAGTTATTGTTTACTACTTAAAGCTACAGTGCATATAATTGTGGACTTCAGTCACCGTTTACTACTTAAAGCTACAGTGCATATAATTGTGGACTTCAGTTATCGTTTATTACCTAAAGCTACAGTGCATATAATTGTGGACTTCAGTTATCGTTTACTACTTAAAGCTACAGTACCTGTAAATTGGAATTAAAGTCAATACCTTTTACTTTTTATAATAAATATTCAAACTATACGAAATCTGCAGTTGTGTTCCTTCATAACAAATGTTTAGACGTGACATCTATAGTGTGTGTTGGCAATCTAGTGTGTATGTGGGGGGAGGTCTAGTGTGTGTGTGTGTGTGTGCGGGTTCTAGAGTGTGTATAATCGATATAGTGTGTGTTTTTCTGTAAAGTAGAGTGTGTTAGTGGTGTAGCCTGTGTTGAAGGGGTGTAGTGTGTGTAAGTGGTAGAGTGTTTGTTTAAAGGATGGAAAGGTGCAGTGTGTGTGAGGGTACAGTGTGTGTGTGTGTGGGACACTGTGATTGAAGGGCACAATGTGTTTGAGGGATGCAGTGAGTAAGGAGTACAGTGTGTCTATGAGGAGTGAGGTGTAAATTTGTGTGTGAGGGATCAAGTGTGTGTGTGTGTGAGGGGTGTAGTGTGTAAAGGGGACAATGTGTGTGTGAAGAGTGCAATGTGTTTGTGCGTGTGTGAAGGGTGCAGTGTGTGCAATGCAGTGTGTGTGTGAGGGGTGCAGTGTGTAAATTTGTTGATTGGTATTGTGTGGGGGGGACCGATAGGATCAAAGCAATTGTTTTAATATATATATAAAAAAAAAACGTTATATCCCCCCTCGTTTCTTATCGTTGGCCGGGGGAGGGGGAAATCACAAGCCCTGGTGGTCCAGTGGTGAGTGAATTCTAGCCTGCAGCTCCTGGATTCACCTACAGAACCCTTGGAGGAGCTGCAGGTTAGAGTTTGTGAGTCCTCCTCTCCCTTCTCCTCTGCCAGATTTCAGTGCCTGTGGGCACCGGCCCATCATGGTACAGAGTAGGGCCAGCACTTAAATATTGCCCACGCTACATGTGCTGGTAATGGAGATCCTCTGATCTCCTCTATCGACCTTAGCCCATGTCCATTGCGGCCCACTAGGCATTTGCCGGTTTGTCCTATGGTCCGTTCAGGCTTGGCTCTATTCTTTTCTACAAGACACACTTAATTGGCAGCTAGGAAATTTAACATATAATTGCACAAAGCTATACAAGACGTGCTCTACCCAAAAACCAAACAAGTGATGGGCAGAGAAAAAGTACTTAGCTTAGTATGACAAAAACAGCTTCCCAAGAGCTTCCCATAGAAATGCACAAAGCCTGACACACCTTGCCATACTGGTTATTTGGTAACTATGTTGAAAAATAAAATCTTGTTCAGAAATGATATCCAATTTATGTCAAACAAAGTCCAAAGAGTCCCGGTACTTGTAAAGTCTGATATAGGGAATAGGTAATCTGTAAAAGCAATAGTTGAATGTAAAACATAAAAGAACCATCCAGAAATGCAAAGATCTGTTATCAATCTCAAACTCAAAAGTGTGAACAGATAAAAAATTAAGACTGTAACATACCAGGTTCAGATTGATCAAATGTACGAGGTATGTTATATGAGAGATAGTGAGTAGACTCAATGCTTGACAAGAAAGACTGTTAAAAAAATATATATTACTGTCCAGGAGTTTTAGTATTATGTTATTTAACAAATGTGTGTTTGTGTGATCTGGAAAATAAGAACAAACCTCCTCTTTCTGTCTCTGATTCATTGCTACGTGTGCCCTGGTCGTACCAGGACTAAATAGGTTTTCTAAAGTCAATTGATAGATTTTTAATATACTTTCTAAAATAACACTGAGCATCACATCGTGAAAAGGATGACAAAATTATAGTGATTTAAAATATTTTATTTAATGCTAAGAGCAAGCCTAACTGCCGAGCAAGCCAGACGCACCTCGAAAGAGCTCTGGCTGAAAAGAGACAATTCGGTGTTTTTTACCATAAAAAGTCATTTTTCTCCCGACTGGACACCACATCAGATGTCTCGGAACTTCAGCCTACCGGAGACTACCTCGCTCGTCAGCAGGGGTCCATATTTGGGCACTCACAGATGCAGTCAGTGTTGCGACCCACAGCACGCGGGCACACGGGTGGCTGATCCCTCTGCTCAGGGACATACCACTCAGTGCAAAGACCACCGGAGTCTACCTTTACCTACCCCCCACCCCTGGTGAGGGTGATCATGGCTCCCCTAATACCTCACAGAAGACATGGGGTTCAAACACAAACAGCAGTACCTGCCAGAGAGGCCTACACATAAGACTGTCCTTTGAGAGAACACCGCCACCATTGCCCGCCAAGGTGACGCCTGATCCCCAGAGGGAACATGACACCTCAGAGGATTCCCCTTAGAAGGGAGACGTATGCACTTCACCTAACCCTGCTCGAGTTTATCAAACAGCTGAATCAGATGAGGACTTATCACCATCCACGAAAGGAGACATCAAAAGATTGCTGGTAGAGCTGAGAAAGGTGTGGAAGTCAGGCCTCCAGGAGACACAAGCAGACATAAAAGCCCTGCAGCACAAGGTGAAGGCTGTGGATGACAGAGAATAGACGCGTAATATTCAACTGCGTGATTGCAAGATAGCAAGGTAGATATGGAGGGCCTCACCACACAAGTCAAACAGCTGCATAAAATGGTGCTTCAAGCTCCACAGAGGTCAGAGAGACTGCCACTCTCCAGACGCTGCATTCCCTTAAACTAAGCAAACTTCTGCACTCCCCCTCCCTTTGGACCGGTGGGGGTCACCCAGTCCCAGGAGTTCTCCAAACTGCTAATCCCTGCACCTGCCGTTGCCATGTTGTCAGGGTATTTATATCGGCAGACATTTTTGTGCTATGATAGAAATTAAAATGTATATTGTCAGAGTCACTCTGAACAGACCAGACTCCATTTTGTTATTTTCAAGTTAACAAAGAGACACAAAATTTCTATCCTTTCTGTAAAACTAACCACTTTGCCAGAAGCTAAGGAATGTATTATATAAACAAACCCAGTGATACAATGAGTCTAACAGAGAAGGGGGATGGAATATTCTTCTTAATGTTAGCTTCACACAAGAAAGCCAGACACCAGTGACCAGATAAGACTTAGTAATTAATTTTACTTTCTAAATTTCACAAGATTCCCACTGTAGTGAAAGGTGAGACTAAGTTTACGAACTGTCATATTAGAAATTATAGCAGAATTTGCCAGACACACTGTCTGAAGAAAACTCTTGAACTGACAGAAAACTTAAGTTATGAATAACCATAAAGATAAGCTAAATTACGTCAAAATAGCCACCAGGAAAAGTTAACTCTTTCCTGGATAGGTATGTTTAGTGGGACGAGACTGCCCTCTATAGACCAAATACTTAAATTGTTATCTGGAAGGTAACCACACCCCCAGTGTTTCTATTGGTCTATAACCTAGTGAATTTTCCTTTAAAAAGTTAAGACAAAGGGAAGAGAGAGAATGCAGAGAAGGCAAGGTAGGCAAAGGAAGCAAGATAGTCAGAAGCAGGCTAAGTCCGGAGACAGAGAAAGAGACCCATGACATTCAAATTCCTGAGAATACCTACTAATCTGATGAAAATATCTACTCAACTGGTAATTATACTGGCTTCATTTAATTAATCTAAATTAATTAAAAAAAGTCTAATAGCATGATATATGACTGGATAAATCACGATCAGATTTAGATATTTAGAAATCTTAGTTAACTAAGAAGTATATGATTAAACATTCCATTCTGCAGATAGAAATCAATAATTATGTATTTAATGTGACATATCACATGTTAGCATATCGTGATATTTATCCAGGTGTATTGATTTGCTATAAAATAAGATAAAATATCTGTTCAGGCAAGTTAAAATTCTGCTTATAGAACATGGTACATTACTCTTATTGGATGGTTCCCGGAAATTACTAATGAGCTGGTATAAATGTTATTTTATTTAAAATCACATGAGAATAGGTCTTAATTACTTAGGAGGTCTAGCCAGCATTGAAAGGGTTATTTTAACTGTCAGCTAAAGTTTTATGGCTTTAAGCTGCAAAACTGTGTCTGTGTGTAAGTTTCACTTTCGTTTCTCTGTGAAAGACAGTCATAAATCTTGTCTTTAACCATTGGATTGTGTATTGCCATTTAATTGCATACCATGTTATACTAAATATTCATTGATTATTGTCACGCATGTCACTTATTATTATTATTTAAAATGTCACCAAAAATTGTATCTATTTTTATAACAAATTGTGATTTTATTTATATGGAATACATTTCACTTACACGATAACGATCTTTGGGATCTGAGAATTGAAATAGTGGGCAATTCTCAACTGTTTACTATTATTATCCCATAAATATCCCCACAATGTGAGGGGGCACTGCGTGGCTTCTAAGATGGTGGCGATCACTAGTAGAGGCTCAGCCGAAGCTACTCTGGCCAAACTGGACCTAATCTGGCCAAACTGGACCTAATCTATGCTAAGTTCTGGGACACCATTGAGGCGAAGAAGCAGTGTGAACAGACAGCTCGATCGCCCACATCAGAAAAACAAATGCAAACTACTAACCTGCATCAGATCACACTGCAGGTCTGGAGATCTCCATGCACCCGGTCAGGCCAGAGAGCACCTACCACTACTCAGCTGATGCCAAAAGGACCCGGAGCTGTTCACCACTCGAAACCGGGAGCAGAGCATGCCGAAGCATTGGGCTAGACCAAGATCCACCAATATGGGACTGTTTTTTTTTTTGCACATCAATATTTTGACTATTATGCAAGAGAGGTTCTGTGGCACTCACCATCAGAGCTCCCATGCTGCGCATACCTCCCTACAAGTGACTGTCTCCCAAGACGCCAACGGCATGTCGCAAAATCGGGAATCAGATGAAGGAGCACAAGGTTCACAGAGGTGACCCTGCCGACACCAGCCTCATCCTAATGTTACCATGCGGTTAACTCCTGCATAACTGCTTTCTTGATATAGTCAAATGCCACCATTTAACCATTTTTTTCTAGTCTAGCATGCTAAATATTTAATTTTTAGTCGTTTCCATGTCGAGACTTTCTTATGACTGTATATCCAGATTATATTAAACAACAGTTCTGTTTTCCCAGTTTGCTAGTGAGCACAAATTACTCATGTTACCACAGTTTAGCTATCAACCCACAATCTGACATGGCAGCTTAGCTTGAGAGTGCTGCTCGATCATAGCCATCATAACCATTGTTATAAGCATGTTAATCCACACACACTCTCAACATGTATGTTTGCTTAGCTTGATTACTCTTGATTACTCTTATTTCACATTTGAAAACAAAAACAAAAAATGTGCAGTTCATCTTGACATTTTATACTCTCAACTTACGTATGTATTTAATCGTTGTGTTCGTGCATTGTCACTGTGTGTGTCACTGTCATTTCATGTATGTTTCACGGCACTACAAAAATAAAGAATATATAAAAAATTTTTTTTGAAATTTAATGGATCTTTTACTTAGATACTATAGTACCTAGAGGGTTAAATATTGATTTTAATGTATCATCCTTTATTTCATGTATATTATTAGCGTTTATACATTTTTAAAATGTACTTTATATTTATTAATTGAACAAACTCCCTCTTTCTCTAATTTCCACTTTTTTCAGGGTTGTATTTACTTCCATTGTTTAATAATGTATTTATTTATTTTTATATTTTACTATATTTATATCTGAGTGTCCATAGAGACTCCCTCAGTAAATAAAAGCACTTCCTCAACCATATAGTTTATGTACATAGTGAAAACAATATAGAGATCTGCTTGTCTACAAATAAAATGGACATTTTTGTTGGCAACCAGAATATAGATGGTGCTCGGGCCAAATTGTGGCAATTACGTTATATGCGTGCACTGAATGACATCCTGACGTATGTGAACAGTGATGGAACCGGAAGTGACAGATGGGGACACAAACGCACTGTAAATCACGTGAAAATGAAGAAAAAGTGCACAATAATTACTGAAAAGGACCCTATCGCAGGCTGTCGCAGGCTGGAGGGGCTCCTGTAGGATTTGGCCTATTTTGACGAAAATACTAAGTGTACAACCTGCCCGGAGTCAAGATAATACCTCCCGTGTCCAGGTAGTTGACGGCGCCATTGCGACCCGAGATCGGGAGTCTTGCAGCCCCAGGGGGTGATGCGAGGCTTCGGGGCCTGCGACCCATGTGGGTGTAGAACGGGGCCGTCCTGTTTCGGAACCTGGCAGCCGTGCAGCAGCCCAGAGACATGTCCTGTGGGTCCTGCTCCCCCCCCCCCACGGACCGGTGGGGGGGTATCCTGGTCCACATTGGAGGGAATTAATGCCTAATAACGGCCTGTCGAGCCTGCAGAGCACAGTGCATCCCACGCCAGGGCGCCAACTTTGCCTACCTTCAAGCAGCTCCGTCTGCAGGACTACTGGCAGCATATACCACCGCCGGAAAACACAGCAGATCTGCCATGCCTTGCAAGCCGCGCTACCACCTAAGATGCCGAGGTGTGGACTGATGTCCTGACCGCCGCTGCCGTGGAATGGCAAGTCCTACTATACCAGCGTTTGCTCTAAGCTGCATCAAGAGACCACCACAGCCACCTCTCATGCTATCAGTGGCAGACATCTCCCCACCAAGCGAGTGTGTCGCTCCCTGGCAAGTCACCTCCATGCTGGACAGTTATGCATACCCAGTGGGCATAGGCTGACAGGGACTAATTCAATGGGCATGTGGTCCTGTTCCCACATTATACATCTCAAGGGACAATGTCATCGTTGGCAGAAGCTTGAGGCTCTGATACTTACCTCCAGTCCAGTTCATATTTCAGTTTAACTTACATGTACAAACTTATACCATGCAGTATGATTTTATTTTCATTGAATTCTAAGCAACTTACTTCCTCTTGCATTACTTAAGCCTGCATACGTCTTAATACCTCTCTCTCAGCATGTTTGGCCTGTGATTAGCAATCTATCATCACTTATCTTACCCTATGTAGGCCTAAGCATGAATATCTTGATATTATAACCCCCCCAAAAAAGTGCATTGATTCAGACATGTCATGTACTCTACCAACGAATACTTTCTGTGATACCTTTGCACTGTCTGCGTTTATATGTGAAACTTGCAAAGCACTACAAAAATAAAGAATTATATAAACTGTATTTGTGGTAATATTTTATTACTTTATTGTTGTGCGCTTGAGGCTATGCGTTGGTTTACTTAAGTTTACACTATGTGTTTTGTTTTGTGTTATGTGGCGTGGCACAACACTTGGTGATTGTACTAGCACTTTACAGTTAGCGTCATAATTGCACTTTTTTCACATTCATTCTACAAAAAAGTATTTGCCTGTTCTCATTGGTAAGTGTGAATCCAATACCCAAAACTTAAAATAATAAATAATAATAATAATAATAATAAAATAATAATAAAACAATAAAATGTACGGATTCTTTTCTTGTAACTGCTCAGTTGTTTACTTACAGATATTGGTTTGAGATTAGTTTTTAAACATTCTTTATTTAGAAGTGTAAGGGAGTACAAACAGTAATACCAGTCAATATGTCAAGAATGTTGTTGGAGTAACAGGATGGAAAGGCATGTCTAGTAAACAGTGAATAGTGAATTATAGATAAATGATACATACAGGTAATAAAGAAATATAGAAATAGAAGGTAAATTATTCACTGTGTACACCGGTTTTAAAAGTTGGCAGGAGGTCTTTGCTCTCAAGGGCAGTAACAGTTGCAATTCAGAAGCCAATGTATTTAGTTAACAAAATTAGAATTAAGAGATGCTCTGCTTGAGGGCAGGGCCCTCTCTAGACATGTGCAATTCGTTTCGGTCCGAATATGTATTCTGACGAATTTCGGACAATTCGGACATTCGGGTACTTCCGAATGTCCGAATTGCCGAGGTCCCGAAATTACCGAATTTTCGCATTTTCGAAGTGTCGAAGTGTCGAAGTGTCGAAGCACAGTATTGCCTAAGTACTAATATACTTAACCAGTGAAAGAAGAAGAATGTTACATTGTAAATAATGTTAAATAAAAAGTATACAAACATAGCCAGGATTCAGCTGTAAGCATTTGCAACACTTACAACAATCAAGTAACATACATTCATATAAAATGTAAGTTACTTAGCCTGTCAATGTAATGATAGGAATGAATAAGTAGATAACTCCCTAATTCCCACGGTATTAGGGAGCTATCTACTAAAAGGCTGAAAGACCTAAATTGGTCTTCCTAAATAGAGTGCTCTGAGCCTAATTGCAGGGCGAGCCTTCCCCCGTCCTGCAGAGCTCAGTCTGTGCGGAGCCCTCCATGGGTGAAGATGGATTATTTTTTTTATTTTTTATTTTTTTTTATAATTGCGTCGGTTATTATGGTTTTTTATTTGGCTTTTTTGGGGGCTGAAAAAAGAAGGTTTTAGAAGAAAGAAAACATCGAATGGTAAGTTTTATTTAAATTTTTTTACAGGTACTTAGTTAAAGGTCCCCCCTCATTAGTTTTTAAGGTGAGGTGGGTAGGTAGGGGGATACTTTTTATTGGGGGGGAGGGGGTGACTAGGGGTTTGGGGACCCCTAGTCACCTGGGGGGGACATTTTTTTAGGGCCCCCACCCGCCGCTCAGGGGTGGGGGCCAGGGGGGTGGACCTTAGGTCCCCCCCTTATTAGTATTTAGGGCCCCCACCCCTTCAGCGGTTGGTTCCGAAGTTTTGAAGTGCCGAATTGCCGAAGTCCCAAATTGCAAAAATCCCGAATTTCGGAATGCCAAACCGAACCGAAATGTTTTCCCATGCACATGCCTAGCCCTCTCTACCTTTTGAATGTGTCTATTGTGCATTCTCCCCTAATTGTACAGAGCTGCGGAGTATGTTGGTGCTTTATAATTACCAGTGATAAATAAAATAAATACTTTTCTCCTTCCTAGCAGAATGGACTGACGAGATATGAATGTGAGACAGTAAGGGTTTAACCCATTAACCCCTTAATGACACACCTTCTGGAATAAAAGGGAATCATGACGGAATATATCCGTCATCTGTCCTTAAGGGGTTAAGGACACGACATGTGTGACATGTCATAATTCCCTTTTATTCCAGAAGTTTGGTCCTTAAGGGGTTAAAACCTGCAGATAATTAAAAGAGATGTCACCTGTATACAACTATTTGACATTTTTTTCTTTCCTTCTTTCTTAGGAGCCTGCGGAGAAACAAGATTCACAAGATCCAACAGGGAGCTTTGTCCCAGATGAGCAAGTTAGTGGATCTGTGAGTGCTTCTGTGTTCAGTTGTTCTCCCATAATTGATACCAGCCATACAAGACCGTCCAAAATGCTCAGTATAAGGGGATGCTTTAGGGCAAAAGGTAGATTCCCATATGTTATAGAATTGCATCTTCCATGATGTGTTGCCATTCTAAAGGTTAGCAAAACATAATGGTAGTTGTAATTCTGCAATATCTTGGAATCTACCATTTGCCCAGGGCTACTTTAGACCATTGTAGTTTATTGTAGGCTCGCTGCTTAGGTGCTCTCTTTGACTCTGACCTCTCCTTCACGCCTCATGTTCAGTCTATCGCCAAATCCTGCCACTTCGATCTCAAAAACATTGCAGGCATCCAACCCTACGTAACGCCAGATGCGAGTAAGGTGAGTAAGGTGCTGGTCCATTCCACTGTCCTTTCTCGCCTTGACTACTGTAATCCGCTTCTCAGTGGTCTTACGTGCTCCCAGCTTGCGCCGTTACAGTCCATAATGAATGCGGCGGCGAGGCTCATCTTCCTGTCCGCCTGCTCCCCCACACCTCACCCTTCTATCAGTCCCTACATTGGCTTCCTGTAAGATATAGTGTTTAAAATTCTCGTTCTTGCTTTCACATATTTACATACTGCTGCTCCCAGCTATCTATCCTCCCTAATACACAAGTATGTCCCGTCTAGGTCCTTACGCTCTGCTGAAGACTTACGTCTATCTTCTGTCCATACTGCCACCTCTGATGCTCACCTTCAAGACTTCTCGAGGGCTGCACCACTCCTGTGGAACTCACTTCCCTCCTCCGCAGGGCCGTCTTTAACACAGGGCAAACGGGGCAGCTGCCCCTGGCCCAGTTACTCCTGGGCGGCCCAAAGCAGCTGCCCCGTGGGCCCACACTTCCCACAACAATTTGGAGGGGCCTATCAGGTGGCCCATGCATTTAGGGCCACCCAATGGGTATCTCTGAACAGGGACCCGGTGGGGTGCCATGGCCCTTTAAGAACCGACCGGGCCCCTGTAGTATTAGCTGGCTGGGAGGAAGTGACAGCCGATCACTTCCTCCCAGCTTCAGAAGAGAGAACCGCGGGAGGAAGGAGGCAGCAGCAGGTAGCAGCATGGAGAGGAGAGGCAGGAATGAGCTGCTGCTCATTCCCACTCCCATCAGCCTGAGCCAGCACTAAGCTGAGTTGAAGGTAAGTGTATCCAGTCCCTGATCCTCTCCTTCTGGGTGAATGGCTGCAGCTAGGATAGTTTTAAGAAAAACTTATGAGCCACCCCACTCAATGCCTCTGCCCTGCCTTCCCCAAATCACTGCTTCTCTTCTCTGTGCCCACACTCAATGCCCCTGCCCTGCTTTCCCCCACTTACTACTTCTCTTCTCTGTGCCCCCACTTACTGCTCATCTTCTCTGTGCCCCCGCTTACTGCTTATCTTCTCTGTGCCCCCACTCAATGCCCCTGCCCTGCCTTCCCCACTCACTTCTTCTCTTCTCTGTGCCCCCACTCTCTGCCCCTGCCCTGCCTTCCCCACTCACTTTTTCTCTTCTCTCTTCCCCTGCCCTGCCTTCCCCCACTCACTTCTTCTCTTCTCTATGCCCCCACTCTCTGCCCCTGCCCTGCCTTTCCCACTCACTTCTTCTCTTCTCTGTGCCCCCACTCTCTGCCCCTGCCCTGCTTTCCCCCACTTACTGCTTCTCGGTGCCCCCACTCACTGCTCCTGCCTCACCCCCTCACTGCTTTTTTACCCTGTGCCCCTACTTACTGCCTTTCTACTATGTGCCCCCACTCACTGCTTTTTTTCTGTTTAGATGAGTTTAATTATTGCTGCAGTTGCATTTAAGCACAGTGTTTATTTTATGTTTTAATTCTTTATTCTTGTTGTGCATTACATATAACAGTACCAGCTTGCCTTGCCACAGCAGCATCAGCATGTACAAGCTTTGTGCCTCCTCCAACTCTCTGCTTCTGCCCTGCTGCAAACATAAAAATTATCACATGTATGTCAGAGTGTGTGTATCTGTGTGTATGTGTGTGCCAGTGTGTAACTGTGTCGGTGTGTATCTGAGTGTTTATGTGCCAGTGTGTATATCAGAATTTGTGTGCGTGTGTATCTGTGTGTCAAGGTATGTGCATGTGCCAGTATGTTTATATGTGTGTTGATGTGTATGTAACTGTGTATGTGTATACATCCCAGCAATCAAAAACAACATGAAACACATCCCTGATAACACAAACAAACACACCCCTAATTTTAAACTCCAAAATTATATATAAAACACATCCTTTACTCAAACACCAATACTATACACAAATGTTTAGAAGACACTACATCCTATAACAACCCTGAAGGCAAATATTACATACAAACAAAACCCAGTATTAAAATGCCAAAATGGCGGCTAGACTCAAGCCCACATTCTTTGAAACACTCTGCGTGTCTGATGAATCGCGTACCGGCCTTATCACACGTCTTCATGTCCAATTAAGCGCACCCTCAAAGAACACACAAACACCTTCCTACGTCCTGCAGTGGGAAGCAGACCTCAAACAGACTCTAGAGGCAGGGGAGTGGCAGGACATCTGGGAGGCGGCAGCCAAATCCTCCATATGTGTGGTACACCAGGAACAGTGTTACAAGACACTCATGAGATGGTACACGACCCCTGTGCAATTGAACAGAATGGGCAAGACACCTACAGATACATGCTGGAGAGGATGTGGGGAAAAGGGGACCTATCTGCACATGTGGTGGACATGCCCGAGACTTACCCGGTATTGGGACGAGGTGGCCAAACTCCTGACAACGATACTTAAAAGACCAATAAGACCAGATCCCTGGACATTTCTAATAGCCAAACCAATAGACACATTACCCAACAAAGACCAAAAGCTCCTAAACAAAATAACTCTAGCAGCCAGGAGGGCCTTAGCACTGGTGTGGCTTCAGGCAGACACCCCACTCATGGACAAGGTAATACAAAACATCAAAGAAGCCTGTCTCATGGACAAGCTGACAGCTCAGGTACGGGACACATACCCACGCTTCCTCAAAGTTTGGGAACCATGGGTGGAATACTCAGACCTACAAAGAGTGACTTAAACCCCCCCCCCCGGCAGCAGAGCCCACTCCATCCCGAGAGGGGCGCGCCTCCAGCAGCCCATAATTAGGCCTCCCATATCAACACCGGCTCGAGACTATACTCGTACCTCCTGTAGTAAGCCCCCCGTGGCAAAAACCCAGCGCGCAGACCCACATTTCCAACAGCGAGTGGGGTACGGGTGCTAAACATACCAGTAATTTGTAAAGCCAGGGAGGGTCTCACCCCCCCCCCCTTTTCTCCCTCCCATCCTATTTTCCTTCCTTCTCTCCTCTCCTACCCAGCTACGTCTTCAAACTTATTTTTTCTCCTGAAAGATGATCAACAAACATGTAAGGAGCACACGTTTAATATGATTTGAACTACTAAATGATAAAAATGTCAGCTGATGGGAGTGCTGGTCGGCATCCACACAAACCGACTGTGAAGACACCAACACTAAATGTCTATATTTGGCTTCTGCGTAAGCAATGAAAATATGACCTGTAACAACAAAACTGTATAAGCAATGGACGGTTTCTGCGCAAACCGGTCAAACTGCACAAGACGTGTTCTCGCATTTTCTGACAAACCAAAATTAAAGAATTAAAAAAAAAAAATGCCAAAATGATATGCATACACCAACTCACAGTTGCACACCTGAATTTAAAAGTAAACCATACATACAAACACACACCACTGCATTCAAACGCAAACACTACACTCAAGTACACCTCTGCATTCCAATTGTAATAGTACATACAAATACACCTCTACATGCACACATATACTCTATACAAAAACAGGCTTACATTCAAATGCACAAATACAACCCTACAAGGATGGGCAAAGTATAGATCCGCAGCTGGCATAGCATTGTGGCAGTTGTATGACAGATGGGGATGTATCTTTTCGCCACTCTTGTGCTAGAGGGGGAGGCCCAAACAACTTTCTTGTACCAGGGCTTCTCTGCATTAGTTCCGCCACTGGGTTGGAGTGTAAGGCATGATTGCATGCCAGGGAGTGGGAGGGCAGCAGGGTCCAGGGGGCCCAAGCAAATGCTTGCCCAGGGTCCAATCACTATTAAAGACGGCCCTGCTCCTCCGTTAGATGCTCACCCAGTCTCCACTCCTTAAAAAAATCATTAAAAACCCACTTGTTAGCGTTAGGGTTATAATTATTTAATTATTATTATTTAATTACTATTAATTAAACTGTTAATAGCTCCCGACTGATTTCTCTCTTGCAACTGCCATTAGTCTAATACTATCCTTATCTTTTGTGTCACTTTACCCCACTCCCTCTAGCATGGAAGCTCATTGAGCAGGACCCTCAACCTCTCTGTTCCGGTGTGTCCATCTTGTCTGATTACAACTACATGTTTGTTCGTCCACCCACTGTAAAACGCTGCAGAATTTGTTGGCGCTATATAGATATAGGTGGTTATTTGGTGGTTATCTTGTACTTGTTGTTTTATTGCAGGCATATACTTAGACTGGATGGGGATTCAGGTGAATTTTTTTTTGATATGCCCAATAAAATTAAATAATTAAATAAATATGCTGATCACCAAACAATGTCCTCGATCATACTCTACTACTGTTAAACCTTACTCAGGGGTGGGGGCCAGGGGGGGAGGACAGTAGCCCCCCCTTATTCTAATTTAGGGCCCCCATCCGCCGCTCAGAGGTGGGGGCCGGGGGGGGAGGACAATAGGTCCCCCCCTTATTGGTATTTAGGGCCCCACTTACAGCTCAGGGCAGGGGGCCGGGGGGAGGACAATAGGTTCCCCCCCATATTGGTATTTAAGGCCCTCACCCGCCGCTCAGGGGTGGGGGACAGGGGGGAGGACAATAGGTCCCCCCATAATTCTAATTTAGGGCCCCCACCCGCTGCTCAGGGCACGGGTGTGGGCTCGGGAGGGGGGACACTTGGGGTTTTGATTTGTTTTGTTTTTAAGAGTGGCTGCTCACTGTTTACTAGACATGCCCCTAAGTAATCTTTACTTAGTATTAGTAAATTTGACTGAAAGACCAATTTAGGTCTTTCAGCCTTTTGGTATTTAGCTCCCTAATACCGTGGGAATTAGGGAGTTATCTACTAAGCGGCTGCACGAGAACATATCCAAAGTTCCGAAGTGCTGAAGTGCCGATCCGAACCAAATATTTTCCCCATGCACATCCCTACTAAAGAAGCTGATGGACCGGCCAAGCATGTCTCCAGATCTGTGGGGCATCCTCAAACAGAAGGTGGGGGAGCACAAAGTCTCTAACATCCACCTGCTCTGTGATGTCATCATGGAGGAATGGAAGAGAACTCCAGTGGCAACCTGTGAAGCTCTAGTGAACTCCATGCCCATGAGGGTTAAGGCAGTGCTGGACAATAGTGGTGGCCACACACAATATTGACACTTTGGGTCCACTTTGGGCATTTCCACTTAAAGGTGAACTCACTTTTGTTGCCAACAGTTTAAACATTAATGGCGGTGTGTTGAGTTATTTTGAGGGGACAGCAAATTTACACTGTTATCCCATGCTGTACACTTACTACTATACATTGTAGCAGAGTGTAATTTCTTCAGTGTTGTCACATGAAAAGACATAATAAAATATTTTAAAAAATGTGAGAGGTGTACTCACTTTTGTGAGATACTGTATATATCTACATGCATTCTCATTCATACATGTCTGTATACATACACAAACTCTTCCATTTATACAAATGTATTCTCATGCATAAATTAGACCAAACTAGACTTGTGGGAGATAACTGTCCCCGCCTCTTTCCTAAGAAACTCATTATTGCTTAAAAATGCCTACCCATGTGGATCATTTGTTTAGGGCAAGCCATGCTTGTTTGGGTACTGTTACACACTAATCTTAACCAGATAACCATGATCATGATATTGCTGATCATCTGTGTGATGTTTTTGGTACGACATAGATAATTAGGAGGATTTTTTGTCAACAGTTTTTGATCAATGCTGCAGAGGCTTACTAGGGCAACAATTAGTAATGCTGTGTCTAGATTTGTGTCAATAGTATTTACAACAGATTTAGAATGGAAGAAACAAAAAGAGGGTGATATAGTGAAGGGTGTAATATTGTATTTTACCATATGGAGTCAAAGGTGTTCAAAAATCTTTTTAATGATCTATCCTTTTATTTTTTATATATCTGTTTTCTTCATAATTAGGGACCTATCAGACAACCAGATCACAGAACTGCCACCCTCTCTGTTCAATAACCTACAGGACCTCCAACAGCTGTGAGTTACGTCATAAGATTTATGAGACGATACATATTATATAGATGTCATTTGTTGTGGTGCACCAATGTGTATTTTTGGCTTGGGTGATTAACTTTATCAAAAACTGTTTATAAAGTAGCAAATGACTTGTAGCATGCATTCTGAAACCATATTGTATGGAAAGTCATTTCTATAAAAAGTTACTTAGAGCTACAAACAAATATTTTTTGCAAACCAGTTACTCTTATTCAAAGATGTAATTTTAATTTGAAATTGCACTGGAGCTCAATGAAGCATTCTTGCACAGAACTCTTTCCATTCTTCCTTGTAGTCTCAGATCTGACAGAACACTCCCGGTTTCTATCTCCTGTCCCCTGTCTCATGCCTGGTGTCCCACTTCTGGGGACATCAGGGAACTGTCCTCAGCAAGAGAAGCAGGATTGAATCCTGAGTAAGGCAACTCCCTCATAATTTCACAGTCCCACTCACCCATCTGCCCATCCCCACCTGATGCTAAAAGTTGGCAAGAACACCCGTTCTAAGATCCTAGGAGAGAAGGCTCCCAGGGTTGTCCCCTTCATTTTTGTTCATAGTGGAAATTAATATCAATATTCTTCACATATATTTCTAAATGAGAGATTTAAAGCACCATATTCTCTTTGCTACATTAAGAGGATTCAGGTGATTCCACTAAAATAAAAAAATAAATAAATACAAAACTTTTTTTTGTTAATGTCAACACTTAGAACATTGGTCGGTATTTATACTTCTGCCCAATTATTTCAAATTGGGCACCCATTAACTGTTCATATACACTGGAAACGTTTCTTAAATGTCGAAATTCACCAATAATTCATGTTCGCTTTTTACATGTATATTAAAGATTAAGAAAATGATATCACAAAGTTTAGCCCAGTCACAATGTAGATAAAGAACAGAACAACAACATTGTTTTGGTTTCTTCTTTCCACTAAATATATTCAATCACACAAAAGGACAACATTTGTGACAATAATTGATGAGGAGCTAACATGAAGATGCCCGCTTCCAGGATAAATATGTGGCTTACTACGTTTAATTTAATTTCACAAATCTCACAAGATCTTATTTTGATAAAGATACAGGATAAATTAACATAGTATTAACATTACAGAGATGTCAACGTTCTTCTTTATTAAATTTGCAGATTTTGCTTTTGGACAATCATTGACAGGTGATATAAAATGGAGTTGAATCTTCTGTGGTTCCCACAGCTGTGATTAGGAAGTTGGACAGGATGTGAAGTGGTCATGCCTTTTTTTTATCATGGATAAGGACAAATCATGTCAAAAGTCAGAATATGCAATGATATTATTTTTTTATTTCCAGGAATATCTCCTTCAACCCTTTGAAGCACATCCCTCACAACCAGTTTAATCTTCTGACTCACCTGCATTCCTTGTAAGTGAAAACTAAACGTCAGATCAAACATTGATGAGCTATCAAAATGATGCACTTTCTCAGAGATTGTCAGTGATGAAATGTCAGTGCTTCTATGGTAACCTGTTTGTATTTGTTTTTGGGTTTTTTCACCCAGAATAGAATTCCTGGTTAAATCCACATTTTATTGACCATGGCACTATCCTTCAGGAATAGTTGTTGACATTATGTTGATTTTATTTTTCTGCATTTGTTGATTTATGTAATAGGCATAGAGAAATGAGGTAGCCAAATTGCAATAAGAATGTTTTCATTACAGTGACCTTATAGCGATTAGTTTCTTTAGTGCCTACCTAACAAGCAATCCTCTTTAAAGCGAAAAATCCCAGCAACAAAAACCCAGACTAAATGATAATCTAAAAGCGGTAGGATTTACCTTGGTTATGCCAGTTGGACGGAGTTCTTCTATTTAAACAGCAAATAATATCCATCATACAGCTTCACTGCGAATATATTATTATATTATAAATAGGTGAGTGCAGTATAGCCAGTGGCATAACCAGTTACGGTCGCCTGGGGCAGAACAACATTTTGCACCCCATCCCCATGTATCACCCCCAGCCTCCATCCACCCTGTTTCTCTGATTGTAAGGCTAATTCAACACATGTAAAGACTACAGTATTTGTTGATAAAGTGCATTGCAATATTTGTCGAATAAACACTTCTTAATGCAATAGAAAAAAAATAAGTGGTGACAAAGGTAAGCGTGTTTTGTGTGTTTGGATCTATGTACGTATTTATTTGTGTGTAGTGTTGAGATTTGAATGTAGTTGTATGTGTCTATGTCCTGTTGCTATTTTAAAGTGGCGCACTTGTATTTAGTATTTGTGTTTGAATGTGTTTGTATGTACAGTTGGCGTTTGATTGCCGGGTGCACATACACTGTCTCGCACATACACACTGAAAAATACATAGATACACACACTGACACATACACACAGATGCACACACACAATAATTGAAAGACACACTCTCAGTGACAGACACACACTCACACTGATTTGAAACACTCAGTGACAGACACACTCACTGGCAGACACACACTCAGTGACAGAGATACTGACACACACTTTTAGTGACAGGCACACAATCTCACTGATTTGAAATACACTCACTGACCGGCGCACTCACTGACAAACTTTTTGAAGCACACTCTCTGACAGAGACATTCACTGGCACACACACACACACACACACACCCTCACTGGCACACACTTTTTTTGGCAGACACACAAAATATTTGCATATATAATTATAAGAAAAGCTCAAACTGAAAATGGGTGACTCTTAAAGTAGTATAGAAGGTACTGGGTGCTCTTAAGGGAAAAATCCGTTCCCACACTGGATATATTTGTACAAAACGGATTTCAAAACGGATTTCAATGTTTATGCATAATGGCTAGATGGGTAATACAGATAGCATAAACATTGAAATCCGTTTTGACTTTAACTAATTTTGGCCGCTACATCACATTATAGTTCACTGGGGTTGCCGGAACACGTGATCATGCTGAAATGTGATGATGTCATTTGACGTGAGTACACGATGACGTAATTTGACGCGTGAATGTCATGACATCATTTGACGCGTGATCGTCATGACGTCATTGATACCCGGAAGTACTCTCCGGCATCGTACAATTGATTCCTGGCATCAAGACATTTACGGATAGTACCTCCTACATTTAGCTGATCTCATTTGGGTTGATTTACTTAGGTTTTTACAAGTTATATAAGTGGGATGTTAGCTCAGTCAGTTTATTTTTTGAGGATTATTTTTTTAAATGTTATAAGGCTGCTTAAAATCACCTATGTCAGTAAACACATATGTGGGATCAGTTCCACCATGTGTGTGTGTGTCCATATATTTAAAAATAAACAATGCACTGCATATAGTATAATTCATGGTTTTCCTGAACTAAGTTGATAGTAGCTGAGTCAGCCATGGTCTGCACCATGGTTAATGGAATGTACATAGACAGAAAGTTAATGGTGCATTAAGATCTACTATCACTTTTTTAATGTTTCCATAATTCCCACTATAGAAACCGTAAATCTGGGGACTGTACAGCAAATGCAAGAACTTGTGAAACTGTGAAATCTTTTAATTTTAGATTCCTTTTATTTATTCTTCTTATAAAACATTAAAATAAGAGTGGTTAACACCAGCTTCACATATCCTTTTAAACAAATCACTTACGAATACAACATCAGCAGATGATATTAATTGATTGGGCATAAATCATTTTGACAACTGATGATACAGAGACAAGAAATCTTGATGCCATTCTGCTCATAATTATTTTTTTTTTTTTTTATTCTTTATTTTGTCTGTGCACAAGATAATACAGAGGTTCACGATGCCACAACAGCATAAGCAAACAGTGATAACAATGTGGAGCATATACATGGCATGAGAAAGTGGCACAGTTTTTTTTTAAAGTATATTAATACACAGGCTAGTCGCGTTTGTCTAAATAGAAGTCACTGGAGTTAAAATAGATGCAGGCATAAGACAAGTAACGATAAAGACCTCGCTTGGTATGTGTTGGCACGGAAACAAGATTAATAGCCACAATTTAAATAACATGTTCATTTCGTCTAGTTATATTAGCTGAGTTAGTGAGCTCAATATAAACAGTGAATAACATACAGGCTTTTGCAGGCTAGTCTCGCTTATCTGTCAGGGTGCTCATACTGAATCTGATGCTGTGCAATCCATACTGTCAGTGACAGGTTGTGATAATCCCTGCTCCAGGCTAGATATTTACATGACAGGCAGTAGGGCATGCATGTAGGTGGCTGTACAGACTAGTGGTAGCCTACGACAAGACATCATATCTGCCTGTAGGGAATCAACCGAGAGACAATATGTGCATTTTGTTTCCTGACAGCAGGCTTGAGAAAAGGAGATGAAAGCAACTATTCACAGAAAGCAAGGTATAACTCTTTAAACTAGGGAGCAAAGTCATCGATTATTGCGGTTGTAAGCATCGATAACATAAAAAGACAAGTTAGGAGATTATAGTAGTACGCGGTAATCATGCTATGCTAGATAATCGATATGTATGTGACAACGTTATTTGTTCTTAATCTTACTTAGAGGTCTCATGGTATGACTGTGCTAGCACATATATGTGTAGACAAAAATTTGGTTGGAGCATGCAACATATCTGTCTCTGTCTGTTAAAACGTATGCTTACTGAGTGCTGCATAAACAAAGGAAATAAGAGTAAAAGTGAATACAATCTAATCTAAGGTATAACATGCTAATATGGTATAGCTGGCAGATCCCTTGGCTACACTTGGTTGATATAGTTCTGCTCAGGACATTCAGCCTATGCCACTTAAAGTCCAGACCTGATGAGGTGGCTTGGTGCCAGGCTCTGCTCCCCCTTCTTGCGCTTTCCATGTGCGGCGTCGAGCCGGTGAAGGTTGTGACCTCCATGGGTTGGCAATTTTGTGTGCCAGGCAGTTTAAGGGGATCGCCTCTGGGGGTTTTTGCCCCTGCCGTGGGCGTCTGGAGCTCCGTGGTCGAGGTCGGTAGTAGCGTCCATGCTGCTGGCCTGGTTGTTCACCACTGTGGTTTCTTGCGCTTTCTCTGTTTGTTAGCCGTGCGGGGGGGGGGTGTTTATGCTTGCCACTTCGTGTAGTAGGATGTCCCCCTGGAACTGCTTGGTTTTCTGCAGGCATGTAGGATAGCTCGTTGGGTTGATCTCCCTCTGGAGATTGATTTGGTGTCGCTTCAATTAAAGCCTCCAATTTGGCCCAGAAGTCAGCAAAGGTCGCATCCAGTCACTCTAGCACATATTCTGCCGCACCTCCTCATGTCTCCATGGGCTGCAGCAGGCCTGGCCGCCATCTTAGGTGCGTCAGCCGCGATCATGCGTCGGGAGGTGGGAGCTGTGCAGGGATGATAGGGGCACCAGGGTGTGGATACCAGGATAACCCCCGCCGGTCCGGGGGGCGGGGGAAGGAGCATAGCTTCGGTCACCAGGGCCATTTAGGCAACAAAGGAGCTTGGAGAGCGGCCGTCTCTCCAGAGCTCAGGCTTTTGTAGGCCGCTGACTGCTATTAGGACGTACCGGGGCCGGATCAGTTCACAACAAGTATCCACCGGTGTACCGCAACTCCCTCGGTAAGGTAAATGCCTAAAGCGGTCTGCTAGATGAGTGACCTGGGTGTAAATGGGGCCAGATGCAGGAGCTCTTGCCGAGCACGTCTGGTTCCCTTGGCAGTCAAGCTCCGCCCCTTCCGCTCATAATTAATGTGCATAAAAAAAGATTGGAGTATTATAGACCCTGTCACCCTGCATATCACCTAATTAGCTTGCTTTCCACTGGAATTATAATGTATCTGAAGCTAAGAGGAACAGTCTAGTGTTATATTATTTCGAATATTGGGTCCCTTTAATAAAGCAAAATAACTATATTTACTTATCATTTCATTATTTTATAATGTAAACACTGCTTTTTTTGGCTGTGTTGGCTGTTTTTTGGCTGTGCAGAGACAGTCTCTTTGCTCCACATCCAAGCTGTAGTGGTTCTTGTCCCTAGAGTGTCCCTTTAAACAGATACTTATTTTCTAATTTCCATCCAGACAATATTTAGCTTTAAATCCTGTTAGGAGCCATAGAAACCAATTGTCATAGATAAATCTGTTTAGCAATTTAAATATACCACCAACCTCATTAGGCAAATCATAAACCGCAAAAGAAACCTTTTTGATATGATCACAATCATAAAGTCGTTATACACCTTGGTTTAATTCGTGGATTTATCACTTTTTGCATACAGTAGAAGCAAGATGCAAACAGCTTCTTTGTGTATTTTATTTATTTATTTATCAATAGAACCCATGGACCCAACCACAGTTTGCTTAATTCACAAAAACATGAATTAAAACCATGAATTAAGCTATTTTTATTTTCAGTCACATTTAAAAATGATTCCATATGGTATATTATATATACCACCTATATTATTATATACTCACTGTTATTCACACAAAGTGCGTTGTTCACTTATCATTTTATATTGTTTTGTATCATTTGGTGAAATCTAGTGATTGATTTCACTGTTACTAGCTGTATTTTGTTTACTTTGAATCTGGAATACACTTAGTACAATATATAAACTATAATTGGTTGCAGAGGTAGACACATTGCAAGCTTATTTATTTATTTAACTGGGTGTTCCCCAAGACTCTGTTCTTTGTCCCTTTTTTGTCCTTCTTTCACACTGCCTCTCTCAGTAACCTTATTAACTCTTTTGGATGTCAGTTCCATCTATATGCTGATAATACACATATTTACCATACCTCTCCTCCCCTGACCTATCTTCTCGTCTCCTGGAACACATCACAAACTGGCTTTCTTCCATCCCTAACTGGACATCTTTCCGCTTTCTAAAACTGGGCTGAACTCCTCATCTTTCCCCCTCAAATAGACCCTGTCCTTCAATGCACGTCAATGGAACACCTATTGCCCCCACCAATCAAGCCCTCTTCCTTGGTGTTCCTTTTGACTTGGCGATATATAAATGATGATGATAATAGTTTGAAAGACTTTATATGCAGGCCATATGTGCATTTAAAATAGGTAATTCAAGTGGATGGACTTCTTGTACAGGAGTTATGGTGGACAAAAAAAGGGGAGGACAGGGAAGACTTGGACGGGCACTCTGACAGTAGGGGGTAACCCTCAAAAAACTACCAAGGTAGTTATAGAAAAAACATACATAGGATGAGTGCCCTGCAATATAAAATATAACTTTTAATAGTAAATAGTAAAAAATAAGGTGAAAAACCACCAATAAGTGAAGGACAAATAAAATCTGTACAATTCCGATAGAATACAGTATCCCACACACCAGATAGGTGCTAAGTATATGGGTCTATACGGATAATATGCCAGATGTTCCAACATGTGAGGGATAGGAACCCAATATTGTAGACCCCCACCCTGTTGGAAATAAAACACTGCTGCAAATAACAAAAAGGAGAAAAAGGGAGGACAAACACTAATAGCAGATATAATATTAGCAAAAATTGGCAAATAGTGCCATGGGAACAAAAACCTCAATCAAAGGATCCCTAAAGCCATAAATAAGGTGACAGATTGGTAATTAGCAATCATGGGTTAATACCCTAATACATAATAGCCCTAGAGAGAGGTCCTGTTCAGAAGTTTTCAGTGTCCTCTCTTAGATACCTATGTGCAAAAGAGCAGTAATTTTGCACGTAATAAGTGAATAAGAACAGCTGAGACCTCTAGAGTATGAGGTATCAGACAGGTCACATGAACATACCGTGTTCAGGATAAGGGTTGTAAGCGGTATGCCTAGATAATAAGAGCAGCCCTAATAGAAAATAAAAAATATAATAAACACCCCTCAATTATAAGGGAACCCTAAATGCCTGACACATATATGAACGGGTAGCACACTCAATAATGTGCCCTGAGTGACAAACTCCTGATAAGTTACAGAGAGACTTCAGCAAATACCCGGGAGACACTGGGTGCAGCCAAATCAACACAAACGTTAGTAATAACGAGGTAAATGGGCTGCTGCAGTATCCCAGTAAACCTTAAGTAGCTCTCCGGGTTTCGCCTGATGGGAGTTGAAGTCCACTCCACACTGTTGCAACTAACAAAAAGGAGAAAAAGGGAGGACAAACACTAATAGCAGATATAATATTAGCAAAAATTGGCAAATAATGCCATGGGAACAAAAACCTCAATCAGAGGATCCCTAAAGCCATAAATAAGGTGACAGATTGTTAATTAGCAATCATGGGTTAATACCCTGATACATAATAGCCCTAGAGAGAGGTCCTGTTCAGAAGTTTTCAGTGTCCTCTCTTAGATACCTATGTGCAAAAGAGCAGTAATTTTGCACGTAATAAGTGAATAAGAACAGCTGAGACCTCTAGTGTATGAGGTATCAGACAGGTCACATGAACATACCGTGTTCAGGATAAGGGTTGTAAGCGGTATGCCTAGATAATAAGAGCAGCCCTAATAGCAAATAAAAAATATAATAAACACCCCTCAATTATAAGGGAACCCTAAATGCCTGACACATATGTGAACGGGTAGCACACTCAATAATGTGCCCTAAGTGACACACTCCTGATAAGTTACAGAGAGACTTCAGCATATAACCGGGAGACACTGGGTGCAGCCAAATCAACACAAACGTTAGTAATAACGAGGTAAATGGGCTGCTGCAGTATCCCAGTAAACCTTAAGCAGCTCTCCGGGTTTCGCCTGATGGGAGTTGAAGTCCACTCTGGATCCATTGTATCCCTGTTGTCATGATGTGCTAAGAGAGTAGGAGATACAGCTGGATCAACGGCCCCTGATGTGCACGTTTCGCCCGCAGCTCATCAGAGGGTTTTTGTTCCCATGGCACTATTTGCCAATTTTTGCTAATATTATATCTGCTATTAGTGTTTGTCCTCCCTTTTTCTCCTTTTTGTTATTTGCAGCAGTGTTTTATTTCCAACAGGGTGGGGGTCTACAATATTGGGTTCCTATCCCTCACATGTTGGAACATCTGGCATATTATCCGTATAGACCCATATACTTAGGAGTTATGGTGGGTACAGAGATAAATATGGAGGGTGCTGTATCATGATTTAAGTATAGTGATAACTCA
Source organism: Pelobates fuscus (assembly GCF_036172605.1). Taxonomy (NCBI): domain Eukaryota; kingdom Metazoa; phylum Chordata; class Amphibia; order Anura; family Pelobatidae; genus Pelobates; species Pelobates fuscus. Next base: position 92,021,259 of record NC_086325.1, on the reverse strand, counting down.
GCAGTTGCAATATGAACTGGATTCAATATAATATAGGTAAATAGATAAATACAAGTACAGACGGGGGACTGTATTAGACAATATAGGAATTAAATGGATAACTCTGGTTGATGCTGTAGCAAAGGATTGAGAAGCCTCTTGAGAAGTTTGCTGTAATACAATAGCAACATGGCTTGTTTATTAATGTTTATATGACTTCTGTAAGGGGAAATGTAAATGATGATCTGTAGTTTTAACATCAAAATGTAATCATCTCGCTATTTTATCATTGCCAGAAATATGGAAGATATGGAGATTCCAAACATTAATAATCTAATGTTCTCCAATCTGAACCTATCTCACATGTAAGTACAAGACTTTACAACATTTTGAGGGTGTGATATTTTTTTCTCTGCTATAAATATTCTAAAGTCCTTTTGTTTACACCCTTTTCCCAAAACTTAGCTTTCCACTTCCAGATCACCCACATTTGTTTTCTGCTGTATGTGAATTGACTTGGTATGTTTCAACAACAGTTTCACTTTTCCCTGAAGATACTTCAAGAAGTTCCAGTACTGCAGTTATGCTCCTCATGTGCGCAGTTGTAAGCCCAACAGTGATGGTATCTCTTCTTTTGAGAATCTTCTGGCCAACATCTTGCTCCGAGTCTTTGTATGGGTCATGGCTTTTATCACCTGTTTCGGGAACATTTTCGTGATCTGCATGAGGTCCTTTATAGTGACGGAAAACTGCCAACACACTATGTCTATCAAATCTTTGTGCTGTAAGTGTACTACCATGACAATCTCTTACAACAAATAAGTGGATCAGTTTTGTGTTCTGAGTATGCAGTCCATTAGTATAAGGAGAGGAGGTATTGGGAGTTTTTAGTAAGTAATATGGTCCAGTAGTAGTAATGTGTTTTGAGCAATATTGTAGCAAAATTAAACCAAAAGACTGTCTGAGGAGGTGGTTAGTCAATCAGATTTCAGTCCACATATATTGTAATGATATGCCCAACAAAAAAAGGAAACAAAATCACTATTTAGTAGATATACCCCGGTTTATGCAATTTTTCATTGGGTATATCTGAAAACCACTGGCAAAAGTTGCAGACCTCTTGTCTGCAGCCTTTCCAAACCCTCCCCTAACCCAACCCACACTTTCTATGGCTGTCTAATCATAGATTTCCCAATGCAGCTCAATGAGAAGTCTTTGCAAGGCAGGTGCACTGGGCAATTGTTGCCTCTGGAGTTTGGCTTCACTGAGATAAACAACCAGGAAGTAACAGAACAGGTTGTCTGATTGACAGCCAGAATGATGCAATAAAGTTCATTTATAAAAATTTCAATTTCTATTAAAATGTGCATTTTTTTGTAAAACAGAAAAAAGTTACACATAAATTACTTCAGCAAGCTAAATTGCTTTGGGTGTGTGAAGGGATCCTCTAAGGCTGAAATAGTTTCATCAGCACTTTTGATGGAAACAAGTACCAAATCGAGCCAAGCTTAGCAATTGCTAATCACTGAGATAATACATATTTTATAATCCTGTTTATACAGTACACATAATACACTGTTACACATATTAAAGGGACACTATAGTCACCTGAACAACTTTAGCTTAATGAAGCAGTTTTGGTGTATAGAACATGCCCCTGCAGCCTCACTGCTCAATCCTCTGCCATTTAGAAGTTATATCCCTTTGTTTATGAACCCTAGTCACACCTCCCTGCATGTGACTTGCACAGCCTTCCTAAACACTTCCTGTAAAGAGTCGTCTAATGTTTATGCCTCCTTTATTGCAAGTTCTGTTTCATTTAGATTGTCTTATCCCCTGATATGTAAATAGCTTGCTAGACCCTGCAAGAGCCTCCAGTATGTGATTAAAGTTCGATTTAGAGATTGAGATACAATTATTTAAGGTAAATTACATCTGTTTAAAAGTGAAACCAGTTTTTTTTTCATGCAGGCTCTGTCAATCAGAGCCAGGGGATGTGTGGCTAGGGCTGCATAAACAGAAACAAAGTGATTTAACTCCTAAATGACAGTGAATTGAGCAGTGAAATTGCAGGGGAATGATCTATACACTAAAACTGCTTTATTTAGCTAAAGTAATTTAGGTGACTATAGTGTTCTTTTAATGTGTTTTACACCAACAGAAAACATGTCATAAAATGTAGCGCTACATACAAGTCAAAGTCCGTCCAAAAGCAGAAGGAGTATTTCTCCAATGTTGGCACAGTAGTTTTATTCTGGCTGAAATTGGTATATTCTGGCTGAAATTGCCTAAAAACAGAATTTAACTCCAATAGTGTGAGACTGTTATATATTTGGAATCATATATATATATATATATATATATATATATATATATATATATATATATATATATATATATATATATATATATATATATATATACAAAAGAAAGCCACTCACATTCTCCTGAGCTATCAACCAAGCTCAGGGATAAAACGCTTACAGGTCCGTAAAGGTGACCTTCCCCTTCTTTAAGTAAGATAATCTTGCACGATGTCAGCTAGGGCTTAAACAGAACATATATATGGTGCAATATAGTCTGAAGCAAGCAGTCCGATATAAAGTAGGTATATATTATACTCACAAGTATGGAGGCATTAATGGGCTTGGTCACAGCACGTTGTGTAGTTCAGGTCTACACAGGGCCGGCCTTAGGCATTTAGACGCCCTGTGCGAAAAATCTTCACAGCGCCCCCCCCCCCCCCGTCATCCATGTATGCTGTAATGTTTGTGTTGTCTGTGTATGTGATAGTAGGTGTGATGACGGTGTGTGATATGTATGCCATGTGTGATATTTGTAATGGGTGTATTAACAGTGTGTGATATGCGTGTATTGGTTATATGTGACACACACACACACACACAGAGTCAGACGGCCATACACACACACAGGAAGACAGTCATACACACACACACAGACACACAAAGGTAGACAGTCTCACACACACACACAGGCAGACAGTCAGTCATACACACAGACGCAGACAGTAATACACACACACAGAGGCAGACAGTCATACACACACACACACGCAGACAGTCATACACACAGACAAACACGCAGACAGTCATACACACAGACACACACAGGCAGACAGTCATACACACAGACACACACAGGCAGACAGCCATACACACATAGGCAGACAGCCATACACACAGAGGCAGTCATACACACAGAAGCAGTCATACACACAATCACACACACAGAGGCAGACAGTTATACACAAAGACACACACACAGAGGCAGACAGCAATACACACAGACACACAGTGGCAGTCATACACACACACAGACACACACAGGCAGACAGTCAGTCATACACACAGACAGAGACAGTAATACACACAGACACACACAGAGGCAGACAGTAATACATCAGACACACACAGTCATATACACAGACACACACAGAGGCAGACAGTCATACACACACACACAGACACACACAGGCAGACAGTCATACACACACACACAGACACACACAGGCAGACAGTCATACACACACACACACACAGACACACACAGGCAGACAGTCATACACACACACACACACACAAGCAGACAGTCATACACACAGACACACAGAGGCAGACAGTCATACACACACAGACAGTAATACACACAGGCAGAGAGTCACACTCACCTGACAATCCCACAGTTACCTGTGGAGTTCATTGTGGAGGCAGTGCAGCTCCTGGTGACTGTTTGGTGGGGAAGAAGTTTTCCGGCGCTTTTAGCTCCGCCCCCGCCTCACGGTAAGCTCCGCCGCACGGTAAGCTCCGCCCCCGCTGCAAATTTGAAAAAAAGAAATAATTTTTTTTTTTTTTTTTTATAATCCCGGCCGGCTGTGCGGCCGCACGGCGCCCCCTGCTACATGGCGCCCTGTGCGGCCGCACAGCTCGCACACCCCTAAGGCCGGCCCTGGGTCTACACGCCTATTATCAGGAACCAATAGCCCAAGTGTATATACAAAATGCTTTTATTAGATGATCTCAAATTAAAATTCTAATGACCAATTAGAAAATCAATAAAAACCAACATCTGGGGACTTTACATATCACCTTTATGCCCTTATTCGAAGTATTTTGTATTTTGTATAATTTATTCATTCATTTTGATTTAAATTTTGTTGGGTTTTATTGATTTTATAATTGGCCATTAGAATTTAATGATGGATATAATGCGAGTGTTTTCTGGGACTTGAGAGATGCCAAGACCCAAAATGACAAAAGAGGCGGCAATTGTGCTCTCAAGATATAAATAGGCAGACAAAGTAATTATAGGGTAACACTTACATTTATTAGAGCTTAAGCCAGCTCTGGTATGTATAGCATACATTGGTATAATCCCCACTTGAAGCATATGGTATGAGTATTCTAAGCGATGGGAGTGTCGGGAATCCAAAACAAGAAGTAAAAGGCAGCAATAGTGCTCTCGATAAAATATAAATGGTCGGTAAGATATGATAAAAAATTATACTCACAGAGATAGAGCAGGCTAACTGCTCTATAATGACCGCATCGGTGGATTGATCTCCAAGTGGGATTTTTGGAGTACAGGATAAAAGTTGTAGTTGCCAGGTAGAATAAAAGTAATTGTGTCAAAATAACGTAGGAGAAATAAAATAATAATATAATAAAGGTATAATAAAAGTATAATAAAAGATAAAATATGGTGAAGTAAATAAGGCAAAGATGAATGTTGCATGTGGTAGAGAACTTACAAGAGAGACATAGTCATCGCGCCTGTCACCCTGTCAGAGGTACTTTTCACATCGAATATCGGATATATATGATAAGGACTTGCAATGTCACTTTTTCTTCAGCTCAGGAATAAAATATCCCTTTTTCCTTGGCTCAGGAATAAAAGAAAAAAATAGATAGTGCAGAGGTAGTATCCGACTTTTTATGCAGAGGTAGTATCCGACTTTTTATGCAGAGGTAGTATCTGACTTTTTATGCTAATTATAAGTAGTGTTATTATTATAGTCCATTTGTTATTTTTATCTTTTTTTTTATTTTTTTTTATCATTTTGTGTATCTCCATTTTGGGATCTCTTTCCACCTTCATCTGGAGACCTGGCCATTACTTCATTATGGAGATATGCTGTTTTACTTCTGATTTCTTACAAGTGCAATATTTGGAATAAATCTTGTTATTTTTATACACTATCTGCACTATCTATTTTTTTCTTTTATTCCTGAGCCAAGGAAAAAGGGATATTTTATTCCTGAGCTGAAGAAAAAGTGACATTGCCAGTCCTTATCATATATATCCAATCTTCGATGTGGAAAGTACCCCTGACAGGGTGACAGGCGCGATGACTATGTCTCTCTTGTAAGTTCTCTACCACGTGCAATATTCATCTTTGCCTTATTTACTTCACCATATTTTGTATTTTACTATTTTGTAGATTCCACGTTTATTACCAGCCATATTCAGGTTGTATTGTTCCTAACCACCCTCTATTTTATATATATCACCTTTGGGTTTATATATACGTCCTTGTGTTTACTCTGTATAGTGTGTGTGAGGTACACTTTTTTAGGGGTGTGTTCTTCCAGTGTATTATATAGTAAGCATATCCTTTTTTCTGTATAATAAAAGATAGTGGCACAATAGTAGCTGACCAAAATCAATTTATTAGTAGAAAACAATAATAATATATACATCCAAACGCGTTTCGCCGTAATGGCTTTATCAATGGAGTAAAAACTTTCTACCTGGCATTGTTTGAGTTTTTATAGGTATGGTTTAAGTTAAAATTGGCCCCAAAATTGGTCAATCCAATGAAAAATCGTTATGTGATAACATGTACAAAACAGTTATAAATACTAATATTTCAAAGGATCTAACATTGAGGCAGTTTAATTTGCGTAAATAAGTGTAAAACAAGGGTTATGTGGGTTAATAATTGGCATTGTTTGCCGAAACATGTGGTACACGTCATTGCCGCGTCATACTGGACCAGCCGCAAAGCCTTATGGGATTTGTAGTTTTGGGTGATTAAACTACACCGTGGCAGATCGATTGGTCTGCTTGGTAGATAGAGTATAGGATTGGAGGTATTATGAGGCCGGAAACGGGAGGGGGTGACATAGACCACTGGTGTGGTAATAATAGACCAAAAGGGGAAGAAAAAATAAATGGAAACTTTGGGGGGGAAAGGAGAAAATAGTGGCGGCGCCCATCTTGGGGAGAGAAATGGGAAATATGAGTGCATTGAGATGATGTGGCGGCCATGTTAGGTGTGGCAAATTATAAAGGACACCAGAAAAACGTCCAGAAAGATTGTAAATTGTATAATAACGAGAAAATACACCAAAACAATAATCATACATACAAGTTTATACAATTGTAGGAATAAAAAAATGTGAATATACATATACATAAAGACATTGCTAGAGGAGAAGGAGCAAGTCAATACAGGTCAGCTAATCAACTATGATACAAAAGGAAATTATATAGCAGACATAAAGTTAGTGTTGTAAAAATGGAAATGATTTAAGCAATGGTATATTAGTAGAATAAGATAGAAGGAGGGGATAATGTGAATAAAAATAAAATAAATTAAAATTAGAACATAAGCAATGGTATATTAGGAGAAGAAGATAGGAGGGGATAATATGAATAGACATAAAATAAATTAAAGTTAGAACATAATAGTTTGAAATTAAAAGGAACACTTTATGTCAATACAAAGGATAAAAAAATGTACAAGAAATAAAGCTACATAAGTAGAGTTAAATAAATCTGAACAGATCAAAGTCTGTATTAGGACCATCAGGAGTACGGGTCTGTAAGTTAAAAACCCATTCCATTTCGCATTTTCCAAGTATATTTTTTATGTTGCCTCCTCTTCATGGGGTAATACCTTTTTCTTATACCAGTACATTTCAGTTGGCTTGGGTCTTTGTTGTGTATAATAAAATGTTTTGAGACTGAATGGTTTGGGAATCCATTTGAGATATTGCGGCAATGTTCGCCTAGTCGTATCTTGAGGTTCCTTGTGGTCATTCCAACGTATTGGAGACCACAAGGGCATTCTAAAAAGATAAATTACATTTTTAGTATTGCAATTGATAAAGCCTTTGAGGTAGGATTTGGGGGTTTTGTTAGATTTGAATTGGGTAGTTTGGGATTTTGTGGATGGGTCGGTGCTTGTGCACACTTTGCATCGCTTACATTTGTAAAAACCTTTTGTATTGGACAGAAAAGAGGAGAATAGATTATACTTTTTGGTCTTTTCTTTGGTAAAGTTAGAGGCTAGAATAGATTTGAAGTTAGGTGCAAACTTAGTTAATGCAAACTTGTTTTAGTAACATAAGACCTCATGATATGGTATGCAAACAATAAGCCTCTTCTACAGGTAGCTCTGCTAATATATTCCATATATTGCTATATATCAATCTATATCAAATATAAACACATTAACAATGTTAATAAAACTATTTTCAGAGATATACATTTTAATCAATAGCTTCTTGATCCAAGGAGAGATTAAACTACCATTCTGGGGTCTAGAAAGATTTTGTCCTAGATTGTTGCAAAATTGGAAGTGCTTCAAACTGGGGTTGTTTTTTTGTTGTTTTTTTTTGCCGCCTTTTGGATCAAAAGCAAATGTGAGAAAGGCTGAACTTGATTGCCGTGTGTCTCTTTTCAGCCTATATAACTATGTAAAACCTTCATGACTGACAGTAGATAAAATTGTCTTACCGACTCCTTTTTACAAGCATGTTAAGGTCACTGTCTATAGCATTAATTTCGGTGAGCAATGTGTTCTAGTTGGATGACTTCAAGGATTAAAAGGATTGTTTGTGTTTACAGGTGCAGATTTCCTGATGGGATTCTACCTCTTTTGTCTTGGTGCCTTTGATATTAAATTCCAGGGAGAGTACAATAAGCATGCTCAAATCTGGATGGAGAGCTGGCAGTGTAAACTGGTGGGATCAATGGCCATGCTGTCCTCTGAGGTCTCGGTCATGCTTCTCACCTACATGACTCTGGAGAAATACTTCTGCATTGTCTTTCCATTCAGCCACTTTAGAGTAGGCCGTGGGCAGACTTTGTGTATATTGACTGCCATTTGGGGAGTAGGCTTCTTCATCACCATCATCCCCTTCTTGAGCTATGAAACATTTGGGAACTTCTATGGCCGGAATGGAGTGTGTTTTCCACTGCAGTCAGACAGCACAGAGAAATCTGGTGCTCGAGGATATTCCATCGGCATCTTTCTAGGTGGGCACATCACTAAATTTTTTTCCCTGATCTGTATCCAGGACCTTAGCAGACAAATGAAGAGAATTCTATTGCAATTTTGTTTCAGTCTGGCTGAATTTAATTGCTAAGCAAATGAGTCATTTGGTATTGTAGATTTAGTCGAGAAGAAAAAAAAAAGTATTTGTGAATAGCCAGCTGTTTATTTTTGCTAAAAAAATATATTTTGGTGCAGTGGATATTTAAATGGACACTATAGTCACCAAAACAACTTTAGCTTAATTAAGCAGTTTTGGTGTATAGATCATGTCCCTGCAGTCTCACTGCTCAATTCTCGGCCATATAGGACTTAAATCACTTTGTTTATGAACCCTAGTCACACCTCCCTGCATGTGACTTGCACAGCCTTCCATAAACACTTCCTGTAAAGAGAGCCCTATTTAGGCTTTCTTTATTGCAAGTTCTGTTTAATTAAGATTTTCTTATCCCCTGCTATGTTAATAGCTTGCTAGACCCTGCAAGAACCTCCTGTGTGTGATTAAAGTTCAATTTAGAGATTGAGATACAATTATTTAAGGTAAATTACATCTGATTGAAAGTAAAACCAGTTTTTTGTGTGCAGGCTGTGTCAATCATAGCCAGGGGAGGTGTGGCTAGGGCAGCATAAACAGAAACAAAGTGATTTAACTCCTAAATGGCAGAGAATTGAGCAATGAAACCTGAGAGGCATGAATTATACACTAAAACTGCTTCATTAAGCTAAAGTTGTTTAGGTGACTACAGTGTTCCTTTAAGTCCAAATAAACCATATAATGTAAAGTGATAATTATATAACAAAAACTATTTCTACTGTGCATACAGGCAAAGCACTAGCTTAATAAGTTTATGCAGCTCTCTTACCAGCAGGTGGAGTAAAAATATCATAGGAATACACTCCAAAGCAAATGTTTCTTGGACGTATATCGTCTCTATTGTTGCCACGCATGACATTATACATAGTTTTTGCTACAGTATGCAGAATTCATATGCTGCAGGGAATAAAACGTGATCAGTCAGGGATGAATCGCAAAGAAACCATTCCAGTGAAGCACATGATTTCATTCACTGCAAGAGGGAAATGAATTCTCAACATCAAGCCCTTCTTTAACTTGCGCTGTTTTATAGGTTTGAGTTTGAAAAAATATGGATTTTTTTTTAATTAGAATATTCATAATAATCTGAATAATTTATGTGTTTCAGGGTTGAACTTGCTGGCTTTTATCACCATTGTCTTCTCCTACAGTAGCATGTTCTATTCTATACACAAGACTGGGACTAAGACAGCAGAGCGCAGTGTCTTGTCACGAGAGGTCACTATTGCAAAAAGATTTTTCTTTATAGTCTTTACCGATGCCCTGTGCTGGATTCCTATATTTTTACTGAAGGCCGTATCTCTTACAGAGGCGGATATTCCAGGTATGAGCATGTTTTGTATAATCTAAATAGTTTTCACATAATAAGTTACAGGGATATTTAAAAATAAATCTTGATATTTTATCTTAGTACGAGATAGCAGTTAATGAAGATAACTAGGCACACAGGGTTATTCACTGGAAGGAACACTCTGGGCATCATAACAATGGAAATGAAGTTGTTATGGTGCCAGGAGATCCTCTAGCGCACTTTGCCTGAAAGGGCTAAACCGTTCTTGATTAGTTTAACCCCAAAGGTTTGCCTCTAGTGTCAGATCTCTTATTCCCCCAGAGGCAACCGGCTTCTGAAATTTACTTTCAGAAAGTGCTGCCAGACAGGGGCGCCATTGATCAGCTAGAGCAGTGGTTCCTAAATCTGACGTGCACACAGGGGTGCCGCAAAATGTTTCCCCGATGCTATGATTATAGTACCAAGGAAACATTGCTGCTTAACAGGGACCCAGGCGAGTGCCGCAGTCCTTTAAGACCGCGACCGGACCCCTGTAATGTCAGCCGGAAGTGACAGCCTGTCACTTCCTCCCAGCGTCATGCAGAGAGACGACACAGGAGGGAGAGGAGCACAAAGAACTCCAGACCCCTTCACTCCCCCCACCCAGCAGGACCAGGACTCCAAGCCACCCTCCTAGACACACAAGGTAAGCAAACAGGAGGGTGGCTGGAGATATAAAAAAAAAAAATCACGTGTTTGTGTATTAGTGTAAATGTGTATATTAGTGTGCGAGTATGTGTATGAGTTTTAGTGTGTGTGTGTGTGTGTGAATGAGTGTATGTATGAGTGTGAGTATGTGTATGTGTGTATGGGTGTTTGTGAATGTGTGTGTCAGGGTGTGCGTATATATATCAGTGTGCTTATGTCTGTGCACATATCTGTGTATGTGTCTCTGTGTGTTAGGGTGTGTGTGTTTTTATGTCAGTGTGTGTATCTGTGTCATGGTGTGGGCATGTATTATTATGATTATTTATATAGCGCCATCAGATTCCATAGCGCTGTACAATGGATCAATGTTTGTGTGTGTGCGCATGTGTCGGTGTGTGTCTATATGTGTGTATGTGTCAGTGTCTATATAAATTTGTGTGTATTTGTGGCAAACCTAGCCACTTCTGGACTGTAGTTAGTAAAGGTTGTCTGTAGGCTGAATATGTACTGTATGTTTTAACCTGTGTATGTACCGTATTATGGCCGTTCGCATGCTGGCAGCCGTACGCTGCCAGCATACAAATCCCTCTCGTTTGACGAAACACGGCTATCCAGGCCGTTCGCCATACGAATGCGGGCTCCCCAGGTAGACCACCCACTCACCAGTCGTGTGGCATCAATTAACCAATTGCAACAATGTTGCAATCGGTAATTAAGGGCTCTCCTAGGTGGCCGTCGTTCGGCTACCGACCATGCGGCGGTCGGCCATCTTGGATCCTTTGTCTCTGCAGCGGTGTTCGGTCGTCGAGAGCCTGGAACTGAAAACGGCTACTCAATGATCCGAACACCGCTGGACTTCCAGAGCGTTCGGGAGTTCCGCGTTCGGCACATTCTGTTCCCCATAGATGTTCGGTACTTTTAAACCGAATTCAATGTTTTAACGTATTTTGTGCGGCGTTCGGTTAGTTTAGCTGGGATCGGAGCGGTATTCTCACTAAATGTGCCCGCCGACCCCAGCTATCTACCGAACGGTCATTCGTCTAAAAGCGAGTAAAAATGTATAAAATATGGATTTCTGTGTAAATTGTCGGTTTTGCTCCACGAGGGGATAATCCACTTAATCGTCCATTTTAGTGGGAGTATCCCTCTCGTGCAGCAATGCCTGTTGGGATAATTACAATGCCTGATGGGAGAAATCCCCTGTAACATCTGTAAGGAAACCACTTGCAAGGGGAACTGCATAAATATGGAAGTCTGTGAATAAAGCAAGTTAGTTGACTCCCAAACTGTGTTTCGTCCGGTTATTGGGAGGATTGGGAATATTGCCGTGCTTTCTGCTCTGACTGTGGATTTCCTGAGGATACCAACGGATATCGTGGACTAATATACTGCATTCCGTTACAGTATTTATATGCATTTGTGTGTTAATGTGCATGAATATCTGTGTAAGTATGTATGTATGTGCATACATCCAATCAAACACCAGCACAACATACAAACACACTCCTGCAATCTAACACTAATATTACATACAAACACACCCCTGCATTCAAATTCAAAAAAATATATATACAAACACACCCCTTCACTCAAACACAAATACTTCACACATATGTACATCCACATTTAAAAGTGAACATTACATTCAGACACACCCCTGCAATTAAACAAAAACATTACATCCAAACACACCCCTGTATTAAAACACAATAAATGTATACAAACGCCAACACTGTAGCACCAGTAAATGCTGCAGCGCTGTACAGATATACAACCTAGAAATTTTGACTTGGGGTGCCTTGGAAAAATACTGAAATATTAAGGGAGCCTTGAACCTAAAAAGTTTGGGAACCACTAGGCTAGAGTGGTCGGCTGATGCTCTAAGCCAATCAGTAACTCCACATACCTATTTTTTGAATGGGTTGCTACGGATTGGCTCTAGTCAATCAGTAGCGGCACTCCATGCTTCTTGAAAGTCAATTTCAGAAGCCAGATGCGGTTGGGGGAATTGGAGATCTGGCCCTGGAGGCAACCGTTGGGGTGAATCCATTCTCAAGCAGCCCCTGTCCACGACTCTCCATGCTTCCTGAAACTGCGTTGAAAAGACCGGTGCAGCTGGGGACAGGAAAATCTGGTGCTGGAGAGCAACCTCTGAGATTAAACTGTTGGAAAACGGTTCAACACCTTTTGGTAAAAAAGCACCAGGGCTTTGGGCACCATAATAACTTGGTGATTTACCTAAAGGAATTGTATGGGCACCATCACAATGTATATCTTACAAAATATATGAATAAAATAAAATACATTGTGCTTGAAAAAAAAAAAATCAAAATGTGCTTCTCCGACAAGTCTATGGGGTTCATATAATTATTCTGTGTAGTTTTTATTTTTTTTAATTTTATTATCTAATCTAACATAGGAGGCTGTTGTATACAATTAACAGAATAGGTCAGTGGTTCCCAACTTTTTTTCACTCGAGTAACCCTTGGCAGCCCATTTTCATATTAGCAAAATATTTTTAATTATTATTTCAAATTGATGTATTTCTGCCACATATGCAGATACAAACACGCAGATACATAGACACAGATACAATCACTGACACATGCAGATACAGACACGCAGATACAGATAGACAGATGCACAGACAAGTACACAGATATATTGACACACACAGATACAGACACATAGATACACACACTCACATGCATACAGTTACAATGACACACACAGAGATACCAGGGCCGGCCCAAGATATTTTGTCCCTCCAAAACCAGGCCACCAAAAACGCCCACATTCATTATGTTGTATTATGATAATTAAAACCAAAATGAAATATATAATAATAATTATAATAATAACAAAGTATTTAACCAGGAAAGGTACATTCAGATTACTCTGGTTTCCAAGTACGTCCTGGGGATGTTACAATCACCCAATTTAATGTTACTCATTTTATCTACCTCGGAAGGATGAAGGGCTGAGTCAACCTTGCAGTTTTTTGTTTTTTTTTTAACCTGCGACCCAAGGGTTAGAACAGATTCTGCTGATGCATTAGCCCACTGAGCTATTTCACCGGCTTAAAAATCATGATTAGATAAACATTCCAGAAACATATTTAGATCAATGGACACTAAAACATCACAACACATGATTCTGCAGTGGTATGAACATATTAGCTGAGTACAATATATGTCAATCACCAACAACAATAAAAAGTAAATTTTCTTCATGTGGGATGTATGCCATTAGGCTGGGGATGTAGTGTGATTTGTGTGTGTGCTGGGCATGTAGCATGTCTGTGTGTTGTAGGGATGTAGCATGTTTGTGTGTGCATGTGCATGCTAGGGATGTAGCGTGAAGGTGTGTATACTGGGGATGAAGCGTATGTGCTTTGGATGTAGTGTGTCTGTGCTTGGGATGTAGTGTGTGTCTGTTTGTATATGCTTGGGATGTAGTGTGTCTGTGTGTGCTGGGATTGGAATTCCTATGTGCAGCACACTGTGTGTATTAAAGCTAATAATTACTTACCCTTTCAGTATCCGCGGTGCCGCCTGAGTCAAAGTGCTGCCTGGAGCCATGGTCCCACTGGGACCTATGGACAGGCTGGCCCTGACAGATACACAGACGTACAGATACAAATGCTGCCACACATGCAGATTCAACAGATACACACATGCACAGACATACAGATACAGCCTGACCCGCACACTAACCCACACACAAACATACAGATACGCACACTGATACACACGCATAGGCATACAGAAAAAGTATGTGTGCCCACGCAGGCAAACAGGTACTACGCACGCACGCGCAGGTAAACATACTACACGCGCAGGCATACAAGCACACAGATACACACGCATGCACAGGTACACGCACACACAGGCATAAAGATACGCACAGACACATTCAGATACACACTTTTACACATATACACAGACATACAGATAAACACACTGACACAAACAGACACTGAGACAACTACCACCATTAACGTTTTTTTGTTTTTGTTTTTTTATTTCATGTACCGCCTGGGGCAATGAATTATACCCCCGGGGGTACATGTGCCACAGGTTGGGAATCCCTGGAATAGGTGCTAATCACACTAAGATTTTTTTAAATGAAATATATTTATTAAGTGTGTAGAGAGGTCGTGTAAGTCACAGAGTTGTAGCTAGGGCTGCAGAACTAAAGTGGTTTTACTCCTAAACATGAGGGAATTGAGCAGCAAACCCGTAGGGACATAATTTAAACACCAAAAAAATTAACCGGACATTTTTATGCTTAGAGTGCTGCTTAAAACGGGATTAGAAGTTGAAAAAAAAAAAGAAAAAAAAAAAAGTGTATCAAGCCTATTACACATCTCTCTGCTATTGAAGGCAAAAACCCAAATTGAAACCATTTTTAATTGTGCACAGAACCTTTAACACCTACATGTCAGATTTATGGATCTACAATTTGTCCAGTCCAGCTTTTATGCCATATTCTGGATATCGCTTTGTTTTATAAAAAAATAAAAAAAGGCACCCAAACCTTTCAAATCAGGTCTGCTGAATCACTTCTTACAATTGAGTTGTCTGGCTTCTGCACAAATGTGATAAACATGTACATTTAATTCACTAGATTAAAAGCAATTGCAACATTTCAGATGTTATTTTCAGGATATTAATATTGTCATTTTCTCTACAGGCACCATTACGTCATGGGTTGTGATTTTTATTTTGCCCATTAACAGTGCTCTGAACCCCATTCTATACACACTCACCACCTCATCCTTCCAAGAGAAAGTCAAGCAATGTCTACAGCGGAAACAAAGTCATACGCAGGATTCAGTAAAGAGTTTTAGTTTGGTTTCTATCCACATCAACCCTGCTTGACACAGTCGGCACACGATGCACTCACAGCAGTGGACACTGCACTCTGTGTAACATCTCACCCAATGAATGTAGGGTTGAGAAATAAGCTACCACTATCCTCATACAAAGACTGTGCCTTCCATAGATCCATTGTTTAAGAGCGATCAGGACCTCCTTTTGTAATTTACATGTATACCCATTCTTTCTTTGAACACAAGCAATGCCACATCCTATTCTATACGTCACCATCAATAAGGTCGTATATGTTGATCACACGAAAACTGAGTTTTTACACCCCCTAAAGTGCACAACATTATGGTTAGGCCAATAAACAAGGACAGTGCATATGGACTGCTTGTTATTACCAAATAGAGCATTTCTACACTGGGCAGGCGAAAATAGATTCAATAGAGCAGTTTGGAGTTGTTCTGTTGTACAGTTCTCATTAAATACATAAACAAAAACAATAAAAAAAAATAGTTACTAGAGAACATTACTCAATATTTTAGAACTTCCGTCCTGAAGATCTAATTACCCGGCAATGCAATGTATTCACTGTGCACAAGCATCACTAACTACTCTGGATTGTGAAAATCAAGAGTATTGTACAAAAACAAAACTGTATGTGTATATTATATATATTTTTACATTCCTTATGATAAGTTCCATTATTTGTACATTACTTACAGGTGTAAATATGAAGGGCATTTTTAAACGAAATTCATGAAGATATCCATGGTTAATTGGCTCTACATTCAGATTATTGTACATTGTCTTTGGTAACTAAGAATTGGAACAGTGCCATCCACAAGGTGCATCTTCCAGGGCTATGAAACTATAATTCCCACAATGCTTTGGACTCAAACTTTTATGATGTCTAATTTGACAGCTGGAGAGCTACCTATTTGGCTACCCCTGGGCTAAACTATTAGACCAAGCTGAGCTTTTAAAACAATTTGTAGTGCTGATAATTTAAATCCTAGCAAAAGGCAACGTGAGACTTTATTCAAGACTACGTTATCAAAAAAAAAAAAAAAAAAAAAGGACCGGAACGTTTGTGAATGAAGAAGATTTTTTTTGTAGGGTTCTTAAAACAGGCTTTGCCATGCACTCACCCACTGCTTGGCTCTGAAATAAAGTGTGAACCCACTGTGTTTTGCTTGCTTTTTTTATGTTAACAGAAACACCAAACAAAATAATTTATAGAATTTTATTATTTCTTCTGTCAAGAAAAGTGTGTTATATTACAAAAGCTGGCTTAAATAGAAACATGGATACAACTGGTGACATAACAGTACATTTAAAAAGTATATATTATGATTTCAACTGTACATTATTTATATAGAACAATAACAAATTAGGCTTAGGATACTGAAGAGAAGCAGCTGGACTCTGATCCTCTACCTTAAGTGACCAGAATTCCAGTAGATTTAAGGCCACTGTCTTCACCCAGACGTAGATTCAAATGTGTAGCTCGCTCAAAGACGGACATAGTGCCCTACAGTTATTCGCAGATTATGAAACTTGAGGTATCTACCTATTTCACTACAACATGTATCAGTATCATGGTATAAAACCAGATCATCAATATCACACTTACAGAAGAGAATGGGGAAACATATATTGGCATTAAAGCATTTGACTGTGGCAGACAGACACATTGAAATATTAAAAAAAATACAAAGCTTCCTGTTGACTTAGGACATGGCAGGTCCAGTCAGGAAGCAGTCCAGTTAAACATTCAATGGGCAGAACACTGCACCAATGTGGCACAGATCAGTTTTAGCTCTGCCCTGTATGCAGGGGGCAGTTGTCTTGGTATTGTAGGAATCTGTCTAGTGCTGTGCTAATGATCTAAACATCTAAACAGGTCTACACTTTACAGATAGTATTTTCTGGCAAAAAATCGATTGGTCCTAATTTCCATTTAATATTGGAGAAAATAAACTGGTTATTTGGATTTTATATTAAGCAGACCAACAAATGTTAAACAGAAGGCATTTCTTTGGAGGGAGGACAGAAAGAAAATGCAACTGCTTTAAAATAACTTCATGCGCCAATAACCCAGCCTACTAAAATGGCACTGGCAGCAACAGTCAGCATAGTTTTATTCTAAAATGGTAATGAGGCATCTGTTGATTGATCCCTTAACAAGTCTACTACCATTATTTCATTGGAAATCACATTGATTCCCTTAATATAGGAGAAAGACCGTCTCACAGTCTATTAAAAGTGGTCCAGTATATGCGAAAGCAGGCATCTCCAAAATGTAGACGGTCAAACTGGCAAAGAATACTGCCACGCTAGAATATTCTTAAAAATTATGCACCCCAGTAATATCAGAGCATTCACACAGAACCATTAAATAATCCTTCACACAACGTTCTCAAACGTATCCGACATTCCATTCTCTACATTTCATAAAACAATAAGAAAATAAGCACTTGCTTACTTCTACCACTGCATCAAAAAAGAAAATGATAGACAAATAATACTGATTGTTAACGCCATTCTGAAAACATCTTTCAAAATGTTTGATGGGATAGGTTAGCACTGCATTCTACCCTTTAGGAGTGCAGTGAAACAAACAGCCATTTCCACCATCTTTCGTAGTTCCTCATCTTTTTGAGGCAGAGCCCAATGCATGACCAGCATCACAACAATAAAATATTTCAATGTGTTCCCTAAAACAGGTACAGTAATATGTCTGGATATTATGCTCATAGAGTTTTCTGTTCCTGGAACTCTCGGAGTAGAGGTCATGGGCTTTTCCAGTTTGCCCTGCCATGAAATCCTGCTTTACTGATAGAACATAATCTGCAGTCAAAGTTTCTTAACTTTAGAGCTTGGTCTCTGGCCCACATGGATTTAATGGGGGGAATGAGTTCCGGATACGTGCAACTTCCATGGCACATAAATGTCCGAAAACTTTGTTGTACCAGTCTGGGGACCGTCCCCTAAGATACAGAAAGAAATGCGTCATATTTCATAAAATACATATTCTGCACAATAAACATAACTTTGCTTGCCTTATGATTGGTAGTTAAGAACAAGAGGTGACAAATCCCTGTTTAAACATAGTTATAGTCTAAAGAAGCGCTCTCCAAACTCCACCTCTTCAGATTTTGCTGAAATACAACTCCATTTTCTTAATGAAACAGAGAGCCAAAGAATCTTGGGGGTTTTACTGCATACATTTTGAGGGACTGAACAGACTTTACAGAACCATTAATCTATGCAGAAGCATAAATCTCAGTTACAGAACATGCAGTAGTTCTCACAGTGAAAATATTTTTATATAAACACACAAAGCAATAGTACCTGAGATCAACCCTGCAGATATACGTTAACCTGGAGCGTCCCATTCCACAAGGTTCCATGAGATACTGAGAATTCAGAATTACAGCCTGGACCCCTTCTTCATGTTGCCCTGTGGTATGGTCAATAGATGTAGAAACCAGCAGGCACCCTCCTCTGGGAAGATCTGTGCGCCATTTCCTGTATTGCAGACAATATGTTATCGGTTATCCAATCAGAAATAAATTGATTAGGGATACATATCTTTACTTTAATAAGTTATTTTACTAACTTTATGGTTATTAGGGGTATTATATTGGTGAGTAATGTTTTCATGGCTTTAAAGTGTTCAATAGTTCAACATTTATTAATATTTCCTATTTCATTCACAGATTTTCATGTATATAAAATACACCCCCCCCCCCCCAAAAAAAAAACCACAACACCCTCCCCTCCCCTTTTCTCAAGTACCTCAAAGTACCCTTACCTAAGTACCAGAAACTGTCGTCGTGGATGAGGTGCCATGCTATCCGTCACATAGTGGAATATCTCCGTGTTCTGTTCCAGGGTATCTACCACTTTCTCTTGCAAGAGGTCATCATCCCAAAGATGCCGCTCTCGCAAAACACGATGTAATAAGGAGCTTGGAGGAGCTTCCACTTCTGTTGACACTTTCCACATACGCAAAGGATTACCGTCACCAACCTACAAAAAAAATTAAAAAAAAAAAAAAAAAATCAAGAGAAAGAATGACAGATCTGTAAAGTTAGATATCCATATAGTTGCTTACTACCAAACTATCTGCCCAACTCTTACCTTCTTCGAGGATAATTCCGTGTTTTCAGGTCCAGACAAGGTCGTCCAACCCTTAAAGCGTTCTGCAGACTCCTGGAGAAGATTGTGAATGCTGTTGTCCAAGAGCGAAGAGAAGTCTCTGGACTCACTTTCTGATGCCCCACAGAGCTCCTCCAGAGACAGAGGATGAGCATCAGCAGCAACATACGAATTACGAGATTGGAGAAACATATCGTGTGGCATCTAGACATGTGAATGGTAGTAAAGAATAGCACTTATGTAGGATGTTTTTACGAATGCAGTTAGGACAAGAAAAGAAGTACAGGATCAGACCCACAGAGATTCAATAAAAAGGGGAAAGGAACAGTACCCGAACAGTCCTTATAAAGCTACTACTTAGCAGCCCAGTTACCCTGATTATAGACTGCTACACACACCCTCTCTTATCCAAGTTATGGGTAAAACATGAAAAATGTTTGGTCACCAAATAGGTTAATGTCCTTTTTCCTAAAGTTGGCATACAAATGAACCTTTAATGCCTGTAATGTCTCCATATAATCTTTCTAATTTTGGCTAGAAAGACTGTCTATTAACATCACTTTTATGTTTTGTTTTTTTTTTAAAAGGACTACTCCAAACACCATAACTTCAGCAAAATTAACTAAAAATTAAGGAGGTCCCTGGTGCCGGCTTACCTTAAAGGGTTAATGAACTCTAAGTCCAAAGTCTTCAAGCCTCTGGATTATCGCTCAATGTCTGAGTCTTCCATCAGGAAGACTCGGACCAACCACAGCTGATGACCTCAGGGAGTATCAGCTGACATCCTTGCACCATAGCTTTATTCAAAGTTATTATAGTTCTTTTAAACAACTTAAAGCAGGAAGTGTCCAAGAAAACCAGTTCCTGGGCATGATGGGAGTGCTGAGCACATGAACAGAGCAAAGCAGGTGTTTGTGGGATATGTATTTTCCCACTTATGGATACTTATTCTCAGATACGTCCTCTCTGGATAAATAAAGGTACCCGTTGGTTTGGGTTTCTGGTTAATGCTCCTCCTAAAGTTCAAATTTAGGGAACTTTTCAAGTGGGTTAGGGAGTATACCCACACTTTGAAAACGTCATAGTGCTTGGAGTACCACTTTTTAGTGTTTTGAAATGGTCATGGTACTTGGGGTCTATATTTGCAATGCTACTAAAATACTGCTTTATTTAGGCTAAGTACTGTAGGTATAACTCCACCTCTTGCAGCATTATTAGCCAGTCCAGAATAAGAGTTCCAGGCTGGCTAACACCAAATCTATGCATGTTTTTTTGAGAGGGTCATGCATTGGCTGCTGAAGCCAGGTGCAGTTCAGTCGCCATGACCAGAAACGCCCAGCAGGACCCAGGGAAAGTGACAAACCATTGCAAAACGGTTTGCCTCATTACAAGGTTCTGGTTCCAGGGTACTCCATGCACCATAACCACAACAGCAGCTTAGAGTAAACCTTTAAATAGTCACCAACCACCTAACTTCTCCATTGCCCCACATTTACATTAGGGGACAATCCATGAGGGTTTTTGTGTACACCTCTATATGTCATTCTGTAAGGATGCATGAATTGACCGCACTCGGCGTTCACCAAAATAATCAATGTTCTTAAGAAAGCACACTCAACTTTTAAAACTGTACATTTTAACAAAAACATACAAGAGCATACAGAATACAATATTTTGTTGATATATTGTGCTAAGTAAAGTATTGCCAGCATACATGCTCTTTAAACACAAAACAAAAACTTGCCAGCTTACCTGAAATAGCTTTTTGCATTCTGTGATCATGTGTAGCAACCCTTGAGTAGCAGCCAAATTCTCACTTAGGTCCTTATGGTCTGGCTTTCCAGATGCCCCTTTCCTATGCAAGACCCTGAGAGAATTAAAAGATAAAAATCATAAAATCCTGCATAAAATATGTGATTTGTAAATGTTCGTTTGCATTCAAACAGAAACACATATCAATATAATGCACCCATTATATGAATTTGGTGGCATGTATTCTTTTAGATACGGGATACTGTATGACTGAATGAGGCCGCCACATCAGTCTGCAATAGTTATATAGTAATCTAGCTTGGAGAAAAAAAAAAAAAAAAAAAAAAAACCAACCTTGAAACCCATTCTTTTATGCTGTTGATCCAGTAGAAGGGGGGGGGGGGGGGGAACCAAAAAAACCTTTTTATATAAAATAAATAATTCATTATCCATTGCCCCTAGATTGAATATGGGCCATTTGTTTATCATATATTTGTGTATGAATGCAATATTTTATACATTACATTTTATAAGGTCCAAAAACCAGTAACATTACAGTAAGAATTCTGCAACAAAATACATATTGAAAGAAAATAAGAAGGGTACCTTGGGGATGTGCTCTCCTTCTTGGAGATGTTGAGGTGGAAGACAGAAGGTGCTAGACACACAGCCAAGTTCCCAGGTGTCATCTGGTTTTCCTGAGAAGATGATATGTCACTCAGGAAATACAGTAAGGTTTGCAGGACTTCTCGATTCTCATCAGGCATCAGCACAATCGCTGCCTGAACGACCCGCAGCCTGTGCTCCTTCGGTACATCTGAAAATTGCAAAGGACATGCCTAACATTAAATGCATATTTAGTAGCAGGAATGCATTTAATTTGGATTCTTGTGATCAAAAATGAAATCCTCATTGTTAGAAATGGCTTCTAGAACTTTGCTTAAGACTTGTTCTTTAAATACAACGCCTATAGTTTCTGCAATAATGCCTAACATACAACAGATACTTTTTATATAAAAAATATATGATTTGTATTGCAGTACAAATCTAATGCTCATTGTAATAACTTTATCTGTCCAACAAACAATAGCAGATTCTCCCATTATCAAGTCTAAAACCACTCCTGAATAAAATTATACATGGAATTCAAATTTGTTTTAAAAAAGAAACATGACAAGCTTGCCGAGAGGTTATATGGCTAGGAGTTCCATGGCGCTATCCCATGGTAAGAGGTCAAGTTGTTTTAGCATAGTTTGACAACTTAACTAGGTGGGCGACCATGGCCACGTACCCTGCATCAGGTCTTCTCCTGCAGTATATTCCAAATAGCTCTATAGCCTTAGAAGGGCCATGCAGGTTGAGAGCAGCAACTGAGCTTATGGATTTAAACTAAAGGTGCAATCGGTTTTAAAACCCCATATCTACTTTTTTCACCAAATGCTTATGAAGATCAAACATTTCTGTTTGGACTTGCACCCATCTACTGAAAATAAAGTCCCAAACTAAAATGCTATGATAAGTTTGAAAACTAACACTGATATATTTGCAGGAACGTGTCCGTCAGTTTGCTTGTAAAGACGGGTTCAGGAAGATCCCGGAAATACTGCTTTAACAGGTCAGCCACGTCATATGCAGATTGCCCGACATAACTAACGTGGTCTGGAGAAGATTCATTCATTTGCCTCAGGACTTGGATACGAGATTTGACACCGGACTTCCTAAATATTCCCACCTGAAAAAGTAAAAAAAACTATAAGGTAATATATAAAGAAATGAAGAACAAGAAGATCAAAAAAGGAGGAACACCACAAATCTCTTGTCTATCAAGCAAGCTTTCAAGTCATTAGCATGGGCAGTTTATTACGGGGGTTCAATCAAGAGTAAGTATCTAGTATTGCAAATTATGGTTTCTTTGGACACATTGCATTATGATCAAGGGCAATATATGAAAAGCTCCAGTAAAGAATGGTGACCCAGACAGTCTACTTCTATCATGTGGATTGTAAGTGTGTTCCTAACAGTCTGGTGCCTTTGTCCATATTTACATTAGAACCCCTGCAACTGCAAAATAAATATATAAAAAAAAGAAAAAAAAAAAAAAGTTTTACTTACCTTTTTTCCCCCCTATCGCCAAGACTCCCTCAGTCATCCGCTACATCATCCATCAAGCGTTTCTCTCTGCTGTGTTCCAATCCAGTGCCCCTCATAGAGGAGCATTTTGAACATGATGGATATGCCAGTGAGTGCTGCACGAATGTTCAATCAAATGCTTCTCATAGGAAATCATTGAATTTAATGCTTTCCTATGACATGCATTTGGTCACATGACGGAGTTTCACTTGGTCGCTGTCGAGGAAGCGCCTCTTGTGGCTGTCGGGAAGACAACCGCTAGAAGTGCGTTATCCCTGCAATGTAAATGCTGCAGCTTCTACAAAATTGCAAGATTTTACATTGCAAGGGCCCCTGCACCCCGACTACTACTTTGAGATTAAGTGGTCCAGGTGCATTTAGTGGTCCTTTAAGTATAGTACTTTAATGTTTAATTGTGACTGATATAATGTTAGGGATGTACTATAATAAATCATTTACTTCAAACTACTGCTTTAGAGCTAGAAGACGTTCAAGATACATTTGTGAAGTACAAATTTTTTTTTTTTTTAGAGAAGCAGGGGTCTAAAAGAACAAGTGCAAAAACAAAGTGGTAAACCGCGCCACACGATAATAGGAGATAATTTAAACAAAAATGTACATACATACATACATACAAGTGGTCCCAGTATTGAGGTAGTAGATATAAACCTTAAAAGGATAAAAATGGAAACAATAGTGCAATATGCTAATGTATAATAGTACAATAGTGTAATAATTTAAAAAGCCAGTAGGAGGACCAACTCACACTTTCCAGAGCTGCTAAGAGCTCTGCTGAATAGCGCCTGGACGGTATGATCCCCGTCTAAGGATATGGTGGTGGTATCTGGTATCCGAGGCTCCACAGACGTATATACAATAAAAGCACAAAGAGAATCCAATAGTGTATTATGTATATATAAATAAGTAAAAGGCAAAGGGTAAATACCCTCCTTACAATTTCCAGAGCACTAAACCTGCTCTGGTGGTGAGTGCTTGTGGTGGTATAATCCCCACCAAGGGATATAAGCAGGACCCAAGGTGCACAGGAATGAGAGGTAGATCAAGAGCTGGAAACAAACTGCAATTGTATTATTAAAATAAAATATAAAATCTCCAGTAAAAATTACAAAGTCCAAAATGCAAAGTCCAGACTTCTTGATCCACTTAACGCATTTCGCCCAAATGGAGGCTTCTACAGAAGTACAGAAATACACTTCTGAAGAAGCCCCCATTTGGGCGAAATGCGTTAAGTGGATCAAGAAGTCTGGACTTTGCATTTTGAACTTTGTAATTTTTACTGGAGATTTTATATTCAAAGATTTTTTTATTTTAATAATACAATTGCAGTTTGTTTCCAGCTCTTGATCTACCTCTCATTCCTGCGCACCTTGGATCCTGCTTATATCCCTTGGTGGGGATTATACCACCACAAGCACTCACCACCAGAGCAGGTTTAGTGCTCTGGAAATTGTAAGTAGGGTATTTACCCTTTGCCTTTTACTTATTTACCGTATATACTCGAGTATAAGCCGAGTTTTTCAGCCCATTTTTTGGGCTGAAAAACCCCAACTCGGCTTATACTCGAGTCAGAGTCTGTATTATGGCAATTTGCATTGCCATAATACAGACCGGGGGAGAGGGGGGCTGGCAGAGCTGTACTTACCTTTCCTGCAGCTCCTGTCAGCTCTCTCCTCCTCCGCGCCGTCCGTTCAGCACCTCGGTCAGCTCCCAGTGTAAGTCTCGCGAGAGCCGCGGCTCTCGCGAGACTTACACTGGGAGCTGACAGAGGGAGCTGCACAGACCGCGCGGAGGAAGAGAGAGCTGACAGGAGCTGCAGGAAAGGTAAGTACAGCTCTGCCAGCCCCCCTCTCCCCCCCACTGAACTGCCACTGGACCACCAGGGAAGGAGAGCCCCCCTCCCTGCCATATATCAAGCAGGGAGGGGGGACGAAAAATAAATAAATAAATAAAATAAGAAATAAAATTAAAAAAAAATTAATAATACAAAAATAAAAGGGGTATAAGGACCACTATGGGAGGGGGGGGGGTATAAGGACCACTATGGGAGGGAGGGGGTGGGTTAAGGACCACTATGGGAGGGAGGGGGGTATAAGGACCGCTATGGGAGGGAGGGGGGTATAAGGACCGCTATGGGAGGGAGGGGGGGTATAAGGACCGCTATGGGAGGGATGGGGGGGTATAAGGACCGCTATGGGAGGGAGGGGGGGTATAAGGACCGCTATGGGAGGGAGGGGGGGGGGGGTAAGGACCACTATGGGAGGGAGGGGGGGGTAAGGACCACTATGGGAGGGAGGGGGGGGATAAGGACCACTATGGGAGGGAGGGGGGTATAAGGACCACTATGGGAGGGAGGGGGGTATAAGGACCACTATGGGAGGGAGGGGGGGATAAGGACCACTATGGGAGGGAGGGGGGTTAAGGACCACTATGGGAGGGAGGGGGGGGATAAGGACCACTATTGGAGGGAGGGGGGTATAAGGACCACTATGGGAGGGAGGGGGGGTATAAGGACCACTATGGGAGGGGGTGGGATAAGGACCACTATGGGAGGGAGGGGGGGTATAAGGACCATTATGGGAGGGAGGGGGGGGGGTATATGGACCACTATGGGAGTTATGGGGGGGATAAGGAACACTATGGGAGGGAGAAGGGGGATAAGGACCACTATGAGAGGGAGGGGGTGGGATAAGGACCACTATGGGAGGGGAGGGGGAAGTAAGGACCTCTAGGGGAGGGGAGGGTAAGGACCACTAGGGGAGGGGTGAGTCAGGACCACTGGGGGGGGGGAGTGAAGGAACACGGGGGTGGGGAGGTAAGGACCACTGAGGGAGGAGGGGAAGTCAGGACATATGGGGGGGGGAGGGGGCGGCAAAAATTTTTTTGCCTACGGCGGCAAATATCCTTGCACCGGCCCTGCACACACTGCATTCACACACTGCATTCATGCACACACACACTGCATTCATGCACACACACACTGCATTCATGCACACACACACTGCATTCATGCACACACACACTGCACTCATACACACACACACTGCACTCATACACACACGCTGCACTCATACACACACGCTGCACTCATACACACACGCTGCACTCATACACACACGCTGCACTCATACACACACGCTGCACTCATACACACACACATACGCACACACTGCATTCATTATACACACACTGTAAATAAATATTCAATTAATATATTTTTTTTAGGATCTAATTTTATTTAGAAATTTACCAGTAGCTGCTGCATTTCCCACCCTAGTCTTATACTCGAGTCAATAAGTTTTCCCAGTTTTTTGGGATAAAATTAGGGGCCTCGGCTTATATTCGGGTCGGCTTATACTCGAGTATATACGGTATATATACATAATACACTATTGGATTCTCTTTGTGCTTTTATTGTATATACGTCTGTGGAGCCTCGGATACCAGATACCACCACCATATCCTTAGACGGGGATCATACCGTCCAGGCGCTATTCAGCAGAGCTCTTAGCAGCTCTGGAAAGTGTGAGTTGGTCCTCCTACTGGCTTTTTAAATTATTACACTATTGTACTATTATACATTAGCATATTGCACTATTGTTTCCATTTTTATCCTTTTAAGGTTTATATCTACTACCTCAATACTGGGACCACTTGTATGTATGTATGTACATTTTTGTTTAAATTATCTCCTATTATCGTGTGGCGCGGTTTACCACTTTGTTTTTGCACTTTCTGGTTAATAGCAGGTATTGGAAAGTCCTACTGGTTTACTGCTGCCGTTCACCCATACATTTTAGAGAGCGCCTACACCGGTGTCTTTTCTAAAAGAACAAGTACCTGATCCAGACATTGACTTCGAATGTATCGCATGGCCTGCTGGATGCTCTGTGGTAATGGCTGACCAGTCCTCTGTACATTGATTATTGGAGGAATCCCAAACACTGCTTTACCCTTGTAATCAGGAACTTTGCTTCTCTTCATGAATTTGGATACCGTCCTAAAGTTGTTTCCGAATATGAAAATGGAAACAAAAGTACAAAATAGAAATCAGAACTATGCACCTGTGTATTATACTTTATATAAAAAGAGACTAAAATATTGTTTGAAAAAGAGATAACACACAAGGATTTCATATAAGCGGTCAATGTGAAAGCTACCTTAGAGCGGACCTGTAGCCCACAAAGTAAGTATTAAAGGGACTCTCCAGGCAGCAGAATTTACTCACCTGGTTCCAGCGCCGGGAGCCTTGTGAAGCCGCGCCCCCTATTTTGTCAAAATGACGAAATAGGCGGGCGCAAGCAGGGAGCAATCAGACGCTTCCATTTGGAAGCGTCATTGCTCCCTTGTGCGCATGCGCAGCTTCGCCACACATGCGCACATACTTCAGAGGGTGGCATTCATGCCGCCCTCTGAAGTCCTGAGCGCGCGGTGGGCGCGGCCGCAAGCTGAGCTGACAGCTCAGCTCGCGGTCTTTTACCCGCCCCCCCTCCTCTGCTGACAGGCTGGAGAGAGAAGGAGCGCACACAGTCTGACGTATACAGGGCCTTTTTAGGGCCCTGCATGATAGGAAGTCCCTCTGGTGGCCGTTTGAGTCACGGCCACTGGAGGTATTCCTATCAATCAATGTAAACACTGTATTTTCTCTGAAAATACAGTGTTTACATTAGATTGCCTGCAGGGAGCTATAGATCATACCTGAACAACTACATTAAGCGGCACTTTATAGCAAAATACCCAGCAAATATACTGGAGATATACTTTTCTTCCTTCCTCTCAAATATCTCTGCTACAGGGAGCACATCCCCATTTGCTTTATACAGAGAAACAACAAATATGGTTGTAAGTTAGAAACTAAATCCAGACCTCCCAACCATGCCAATTTTGGTAGGACAGTCCCTATTTTAGAATACTGCTTTTCTGGAGACTTTAACCCCTTAAGGACCAAACTTCTGGAATAAAAGGGAATCATGACGTGTCACACACGTCATGTGTCCTTAAGGGGTTAAAGTGCAGCTTGAACACAACATTAAATGCTCTCATGCAACACTCAGGGCACTAGCAGTCTGCAGGAAGTGCTGAAATAGTGCTCTCTGCATGGTACCCCTTGGTGGGCCAACCTGCTTGATTGGAAGGCAGCCTGGTGTGCATTAATGCTTGATAATTCTTTGGCCGGACCTGGTAACATTCCTGGCAGGAAGGTTCCTTTGGGTGAAGCCAGCATCACTGGCTCATCTTTTTCATCCCCCTTCTAGTCATCCTGCTTCACAGAACAGCAATGTGTGGGGTTTTGTAAATATTGTTAAAGGGACACTATAGTCACCAGAACAACTACAGTTTTTTGCATTTGTTCTGGTGAGTAGAATCATTCCCTTCAGGCTTTTTGCTTTTCAGCAAAAATGCAGTTTTTTCATTACAGCCCAGGGATAACTCCACTGACTCTCCTAAAATGGCTGCTAGAGGAGCTTCCTGGGCAGTGCTGCAGAGTAAGCAGCACTGCCATTCAGTGTCTCCACCTGCTGCATGCAGACACAACTTTCCTCATAGAGGTGCATTGATTCAGTGCATCTCTATGATGCTGATTGGCCAGGGCTGTGTTTGACTTGTGCTGACTCTGCCCGGATCTGCCTTCTTGAATGTCTCAGCCAATCTTCTAGTGAAGCATTGTGATTGGTTCAGACCACCTCCACAGACAGGCAGTTCACAGGCAAACCGGGAGAGAGCCAGGAGCTGCAGACTTGAATACAAGATTTTACTATATTTAGGGGGCAAGAGTTGGCCTGATGGTGGTTTTAACACTATAGTGTCAGGAATACGTGTTCCTGACCCTACAGTGCTAATACAAGGGCACAAGGCAGAAATGCAAATCCTTTTTCCTACAGTATATAGCCAAGAAGAACCCATGGCTGTAGATATGCAAATTAACGGTACAAAAGATTACAGGAAATGTGATTAGATGACCAAAAAAGCAACTAAAACTGTTAAAGTGTTAATAAACAATGCCCCAGGGCCAGATGACATTCCTCCACAGATAATTTGGGTGCTCCCTGTTTCCATTACTCCTGTAATGTAAAACATTGCAGTTTTTGAGACACTGCGATGTTTACACTGCATTTGGTGGCCGTCTACCAGGTGCTTCCAGGAGTTTCACAGAGTTTGACTCCGTGAAACACTAGATGTCCTCACGCCATGAATGAGAACATTTAGCATCAGAGAAAAACGTAAAACATTGCCTCAATGGAGATGGCCTAATGCGTGCACAGCACTCACTGTGCATGTACACTTGGTTGACGTTGAAGGAGGCAGAACGCAACCCAGTGCCAAGGGACATAAGTGCTGGAATCTGATACATTAAGGTTTTGTTTTTGTTTTTTTTAACCTTTATGTGACACAAAAGGGGGGGGGAGCATGAGTGAGGGAATACAACGTTTATTGCTAACACTATAGTTTTCCTTTAATTGTGTCCAGTGAAACAAGGCACAGACAAGTTTTCCCATTTGTAGTGATGACTTCCTCATGTTTTACATCTCCATTTATTTTTATTGCCTTTCAATACTTGATCATTGTGCCATTATATTAAAATATTTTGAGATGACAGTTGTCCTTTATGTTATTGTTAAATTCTGAAAGGACATTAATTAGCCTTTCAGCTAAGCTAATCTTGTGGAGAGAATAAAAATCGAAACCAGACAGATGGCTTCATTATTTAGTTCTGGCGTCTAATACTTCCAGCCACTAGAGGTCACTGCAAAGCAGACTTTACTCAAAATGAAATGCAATGGTTTCCTAAACTTTCACTTTTTCACCACAGGCTAAGCTATTTGAGAGGCGCTAGTTTAAACATCTAGCAATCCTGGATTTATTTTTCAAGGTCCACACATTCACATTCTACTGCATGTTTACAAATAACCTATTATTTCCCCCACAATGTCATAGACAAAGAATAGAAAGAAAGAATTAAGCAGACTAATGATATAGAATCCCACTAAGACCGCATCTGTCCATTATGATGTACATGCATATATGCCTTTTAATAAAACTGAAGTAGTTTGTGTTCTAAGGTTCTATAACAAAAAATAAAAGGCTCAGTGGGTGTGTATGCACGTTTCAAAGCTTCATTGGGTGACCGTAATTCAGGACTCCCTAGCTGCACAACTTTTGTGTGCTGGATTAAATATTTAATTAACCAGTAGAGTGAATTTTTTTTTTTTTTATTTTATTTTACAAAAATATGAATCATTCTTCTCTAATGTCTCGATTTTTCTTTCCGTTTATGCCCACTCCTGCTTAAGCAAAGAATAAAAAAACAAAACAAAAAAAAACATTCAATATTTCCACGTGGCAGTATATAGTACATACAACAGACTTCCCAGATGGTGAATACGTTGTTTAGCAGGTGAATGGCAAACTCATTCTTTAGAGTAGACGTATGACAAACACAGCCATAATGCCTACTTACCATGCCCATCCCTGCTTGCTGGGCACAGAGTGCCTCTCCATGATGGCAGTGAGCCGGAGCAGTGACAGCTTCTGTAGTAGATTGAGCTGTCCTGCTGACAGTCTGTTAATCTCGAAGGATGCCGAGCTGAGGCTTGGCCGGTGTGAGTTCTGGAAGCTGTGCCAGCGCAACTTCCTGCCAGAGAGTGAGAGCGTCAGTGCATCAAATTACAGCCTTACATTTTAAGATTAAACTATCAAAATTAAAGCAGGTACATGCCCTTCCCAGCAATAAAACTAGTAAACTGAGAAGAAGGGGTGATTTATACAAACTATACACCATGCTTGCTCTTTTATAAATTGTCAAAATCAAGCTAGAAGTCCATTGTGGTGCTTCTGATGGAGATTTCCCATACCACTGCCATATATATAAAAAAAAAAAAGTTCATCCCAGAAAGTCTGAGAAGCTATTTCTTTAGAAATACAATATGCCAGTTGGTACATAGGAATCGTTTCCATGTAATTCTCAGTTTCCTTTTAGCTTTCTACTTTAACCCTTTAGTGACCAGACCGTTTTTCTATTTTCTTACTGTTAAGGATCAGGGCTGTTTTTACATTTATGCGGTGTTTGTGTTTAGCTGTGATTTTCCTCTTATTCATTTACTGTACCCATACATATTAAATACGGCTTTTCTCAACATTAAATGATCTTTCTACAGATACCATTATTTTCATCATATCATATAATTTACTAAAAAAACAAAACAAAACAAAAAAATTAAACACTTTTTCCAACTTTGACTCCCAAAACATGTTACGCATCTACAATTGCCAACAAACACCCCGCTAAATAGTTTCTAAATTTTGGACTGAGTTTAGAAATACCCAATCTTAACATGTTCTTAGCTTTTTTTTGTGCAAGTTATAGGGCTATAAGTAGAAGTAGGACGTTGATGTTTCGAAATATATATTTTTTTAAAGGGTTATCGGTCATAAATCTCTGAATCGCACCTCACATTTAAATTATTTTTTTTTTTTTAAGTAGACAACCCAGGGTATTGCAAATGGGGTATATCCAGTCTTTTTTTAATAGCCACTTAGTCACAAACACTGGCCAGAGTTAGCATTTATATTTGTTTGTGTGTGAAAAATGCAAAAAAACTATTCTGACCACTAACTTTGGTCATTTGTGCCATTTGTGAATGAAAAATGCAAAAAAGTCACTTTCACTGACAATATCATCGCTGTGATGTGTTTTACGGTTTTGAATTTGTATTTAGCAAAGTCTCCAGAGTAAAACAGTATCCCCCATGTACAGGTTTTAGGGTGTCATGGAAAGTTACAGGGTTAAACACAGTGCTAGCAAGTTAAATTCTCTGGACATTCGGCCTGGGTTGTCAGACTGGTCCCTCAAATTGCAATCAATAAAATTATTACATAAATATGCACATAGAATTTAAATAGACACACACACACACACACACACATACATATATATATATATATATATATATATATACACACACACACACACACACACACACATACATATACACACACATATATTTGTGTTAAGGGCTCATGATAGTACAGAAGAAACAAACACTGATAAGTGTAGGATGGTATTAAAAGAGCAAGTCGGTTGTGGTGTGCCGGAACCGACGATGAGGTAGGCCTGTAAATAAAGAGGGCAAAAGTAGAAAATCAAATTTATTACATACCAGCAATATACATACTTTTAACCAGACATGTCTTGAAAGGCATTTCTTACTTCTTGTACCGGGTTAGGTATGTATCTAGAGTATGAAGCAGATGATTTCCAGCGCCCTAGTGACTTGATAACATGTACTGGAATGTTTGCACTGGATGCTGTGGAGGCCGCTCCTATGCGGAAGGAGTGGCCTGAATAGTTAGCTGATTTGAGGCCCAGCTGTGTAAGTAAAGACCTGACGTGTGTCATAAAGGTGGTGGTAATGAGTACCGAACCTTGTAGACGGAAAAGTGGTTGAGATGGTGGTGCTTTGTTACGCTGGGTATATGAGTCCAGTAGTTTGACGGGGCACCACCTGTTGTGAGTAGGATAGTATTTAACCTCTACTGGAGGTGCATGTTGGCTGGTTTTGGAGTGAGGCAGAGTCAAGATATAGTAGTCCATGTGTTTTGTTAAGTGTGAATGAAGTAGGATGTGAGTGGACTGTGTTGTGTTGATGGCGGTACATTCTTTTGGTCTCAAGAAACCATAAAAGGCTACGTATATAGAGGTTTTAATGACGAGATTTGTGTTGTTGGCAAAGCGTTTTAAATCTAGTAAGTTGGATAAGTCTTTAAAAACATGGAAATCTATAGGTAGTCTCTGGGCCGTACGTGGGGGTTCGGATCTCTGAATACCCCTAAGGATGTTCTTAATTTGGTAGAAGGACATGAAACTTGAGTTGTTTGGTTGTAAAGTTAGCATGTGATGTTGGATGCCTGTCAGATATAGTTTGATTGTGTTGTATGATAGTTTGAGGTGGCAAAAAGAAGCAAAGCCCAACAAGGATGTCATGATGAAAGGTTGTAAGATGTTGTGTTCCGACAGGAATCTTTTAAATAAAATGAAAGCCCTGTCGTAAGTTTTCCGGGTATTGGTAGACAGTGCTAATTGGGACAAAGTTCTGCTATGTTGCATGATAGCGTCTAGTCCCTAACTAGATGGTGGAATAGTGGAGTGGTCGTGGCTGTGAGTGCGGCTGACGGGAGTATTTGCAGAAAAGCCTGGAAATTAAAGCGAGACAAGTTGTCAGCAGCCGTGTTGCATACACCTGGAACATGAACACAAAACAAGAAGAAATTATGACATGCAGCCAGCCAAGTGAGTTTCCTCAGGAATCTCATAATAGTCAGTGATTTGGATCGTCCTTTGTTTATAATGTGACAGGTTGCTTGGTTGTCTGAGTAGCAACATACTGACGAACCTGCCCATAAATGCCCCCATGCCACGGCAGCCGCCACGATGGGATGTATCTCAAACAGAGCTGAGGTAGTGGAAAACCCTCCAGGTCCTGAACCTCTGAAGGCCAGCTGCCCCAAAGCCATTCGTTCCCGAAAATTGCTGCAAAACCTGTGGTAGACGCCGCGTCTAACCAAATGGTAGGTGAGGAGTCAGACAATTTAGGGAGGTACCTTTTTTACCATTCCAGGTGGTTAAAATGTTTCTCCACATAAGTAGGTCTGCCGTGGCTTGGGTATCCAGGGGTAACCTGTGTGCATCATGTCTAAAAAGTGGGAACATGTAAAGGAGTCGTGAGATGAAAGCCCGGCCTGGAGGTATGATGCGCATGGCAAAATTCAGTGACCCAAGCAGAGACTGTAGTTCTTTGCGGTTGCAAGTACCGAGTTGTATGTAGAGATCTATGTTGGTAAGAATGTTTTCTACCTTGGTGCGTGGCAGTCTAGCTTGCATGGTGGCTGAGTCTAGTATGATACCCAGGAATGTGATGAAGGTATCTGGTCCTTCAGTCTTGGTGGGGGAGACTTGGACACCCACCTGTTCGAATAGACTGATGGTTTCTTTGAGGCTAGTGGGAGGGGAAATATTCTCCTCAACCAGTAAGAAATCATCCAGATAATGTATAACTGTGGGGCATCTGGCTATATTTAATAATAACCAGCATAGGGTTTCGGCGAATACGTCGAAAATGGCCGGACTACTTTTGGAACCAAAAGTTAAATGTGAGAAAAAGTAGTAGTTCCCGGCCCACTTGATAGCATGCAGGTGCCACAGTGTAGGGTGGATAGGCAGTAGCTTGAAAGCATTTGTGATATCGGTATTACTGAGCCATGCTCCGACCCCTGCCTGCATGATAGCCGTAATGGCGTGATCTATGATGGAATATTGCAGTGAAAATTCCTCAGAGGGTATGAGGGAGTTCAGACTAGGAGTGGCAGTGGTGTGTGGTGCTGATAGATCGATGATAAGTCTCTGTTTGTGGGAAGATGTCCCCGTGACAATACCGATGGGGTTTGTCCTCCAAGTGGTGAAAGGAGGGGACTGGAAGGGCCCCAATAGGAAACCCTCTGCCACTTCCTTGGCTATGAGTGTGTCCACCGCTATAGGGTTTTGTTGTGCGGATTGTAAATTAGGACATTCCAGGATTCCGGAAGGCATGTGTATGAGACCTGTGTGGAATCCTTCTGATAGACCCGAGATAATGAAGTCTACCAAATGTCTAGATGGATGATGTGACAGTAATGTCGTAAGTACAGAAATGTTTATTGACATTGAGTATTGTTTAGGATACATTTTATTTGGACACATAGTTTTAGCATGTGCCCTGAAACATTTAGAACTTATATGCAATAACCGACATCCACTGTAATTACATGATCCGACATTAAAATTATTACATATCTGGGACTTGCCCAGAAACTTGATAGGCCGTCCCAGTTTGTCTTTGGGTGTTTTCTCTGTAGAACCAGAGGCACTAGTGCCCTGCGAGGGTTAGATTCGTTCGCAGTGGTTGGACAGAAGTTAGCCGTATGAGCCATGGAGGAGCAGTATGCACAAGCCGGCATTCTTAGACCTGCAAATTGTCTGCAGAAAATGACTATCAATCTTGCTCCAGTCGGACCTTGTCCCATACTGGGAGAAAGCGCCAGACACTTTAGCAGAAAAGGATCTATGGTAATCATAGAAAGCTGACCCACCATATTTGTTGCCCAGGTCCACCAGCTTGTGCATATACAAGTCAAACTCCTCACGTCTGTGGGGATATACTACACAAATAACATCACGATAAATGCCAAATGCCAACACAAATTCAGGGATAGTCAGTTTCCTATTTAAGCGGGCATCCTTAGATTTGACCACCACAGAAATATCGTCATAAGCGTAAGTCTTATGTTCCACCACATCCTGGAAGGCAATCAGCAATGAAGCCAAGTTGATATCTTTACCTTCCAGGATATCTTTTTTGAGGTGCTCAGGTATCATATGGGCAGGGTTAACCTCTTGATCATCAGAGGTGGTGGCTGGAGAAACTGATTGCGACTCGACCAGTGCTGGAGGGGTCACAGCGGCCGGCCCAGCCATGGTAAGGGCTGTGGTGACCGATTCGAGTTTCTCCAGCCTGGAATTGACCTTGCTCATGGACGCCATGAGGGATGAGACCATGTATATCTCCTGGGTTAGACTGGCTAGTCCCTTCCCCAGCGTCCATGTTATCGGTTGAGGTATGCAGCAACTTGTAGAGTTCCGCTTTCCTTGCTGTTGCAGGGAATGGGATTTGCCGTCTCCTGAGTTTGTTGGTTATGCGAGGGATTGTCCATGACCTGAAAGATGCTGGACTAGCCACCTCTCCTCCCTGTGATGGGGTGTTTGCTCTAGCCGGAGTGCCCGGGTAGGGAGAAATCCTCTACCCCTTCTTGAGACATACTAAATGACAAAATATTTAGTTCGTGTATGGAAACCCAGGGGTGGTACTGGCAGGCTAAAAATGTATCTTGTTTGGTGACAGGTGAGGCCCTGGGCGTTGCCAAGTGGCTATGAGAGGCTCTGTCTATGAATTGGCGCGAGGGGTTATTGAGGCCACCCATCGTAGTGGCAGGAATCATAGGCCTCTCGGTGATGGTAACAGAGAACAGGGGAAGGGAGTGACAGGTGAGGCCCTCTCTATAATATTGCAAGGCGGCTAACTCACATGTGGCGCGATTAACGTTTGCCTCCGAAACGTTGAGGCGGGGGTGTTGGCCTCGCGGACCACTAAACGATAGGCAGAATGCCAAGAAGGAAGGTACCTATTTGGGCCTATACCCCTAACTTGCCAGTACTCTTTGGCCTAGGGGGAATGAAATGTATGTGAACTACAACGTGAGCAGGCTTACGTACCTGGTAGTATGTATAAAGTTTTGAGATTTGACAGGTATGATAAAACTGGATAAACCTAAAAGGGTAAAAACAAAATGTGAGAGTGAGAATGGATCCTGTGAGACCTGTGTAGTCTGTATAGGCTAGGATTAGGGCTTCTACCAGTATGTGTGGGAGGTGTAAAAGACTATGAGTATGATAGTGACATGACTGGCCCATGCTTGGTGATAAGCGGTAAGCTGAGTGATACCTGGCAGTGAGGGCTTGGTCGTGTATTGTGTGTCTATAGAGGGTGACCGGATGATATGCATGCCACTAACTGATCTGGAAAATGCTAGGGTTTGGAGTATTCAATGATGCAGGGAGGGATGGGATGATCATGTATAGAATATATATGTGCCATGGCATAAAAAGGAATGCTGTGGATGAGGTTGATGTGAAATGACAGTATGCAGAAACAAAAAAGTTGTTGCAAACGTGACGTATGAATGGTTGAACCAGAACGTGTGATTCAACCCGGATGTCTTGTGAAAGATATGACCGTGTTCTTGTATACTTGTGTTACGTCGACTGAGTATGCCAAGAAATGGCCTGAGTTTGTAAGTGCCATGTAATCGTGATGTACATGGTTGTAATAAAAGCATGATCACCATAAAACCTTAGAAATAAGCCATAATCGTAGGCTAACCCTTATTGTAATATACATGAAATATCTATAATTTAGTAATTTAAAATCACTATAATCTAAAACAATACACAAGAGAAAAATATTTAACAAGATAGGAACTTAAAAAGTGTAGAAAGTATAGCTGATTTAAATGAATTAATGACAGTACCTAGGAAAAGTAAATGAACAGAATTTGGTTTAATATAACACAGAACAGGGTTCTAGCAGTATGACAGATGTGAACGAATACGTGCATAACTGAGCAAAAACTGCGGAAAGCATGATTAGAATGAATAGAAAGTAACAGTGTCATTCGTCAAAAGTTTGACCGACCTAGATGAAAGATATTTGTAACAACCGAACGGAAAGCAGCATGAAATGAGAGCTTACGGTACAATGAAGCGAAAACAAAATGAAACAAAATTGTGTTCAGGAAACCATACGTACCATATGGTAGAACATACCAAAAGGATTATGGCACGAAAAGTTTAAACCGAAATGAGAGATAACGTGTGATTTTTGACCTGGCCGGAAAGCCGTAAACTGAGGACCCGTTTGAAAGCGGAACGCCGTGGGACTAAACCGGGCGTCGGACTTATGATTTTGAAGTCCCTGGGACGTTATCTTCGACGAAGACCGGAGTCATGAGGAGCTGGACGGGCGGAAAAGACCTTCAAGAGGATTCCTGGACACAGCTACACGTGAAGAAACTTGTGGGTTTCTGAAAACCAAGATGGCGCCGTACGAGAACCGGAAGTGGATCCTCATGCAGCGCTGACCTCGAACGGTATGGAGCCAGGTAAGGGGTGTCCCTTAAGTAGGTAAGAGGTGTGTCATACGCCCCTCCCACAATTACAGGCCAAAATGCCTTAATACATATATACACACACATATAATTTCTAAGTGTATTTTGATATTAATATATAATATCAAAATACAGTTAGAATACAAATTATATTATATAAATAATTTTTTTAAAATTATTTTTACACACACTTTTTAAAAAACACAATTTTTTTTTATATATTACAGATGCAGGGAGACTGCCTGTTAGTTCAGGCAGTCCCTCTGCATGCAGCACTATGGACGCAGGGGACCTAATTTGCAGGGGTGGGACTGTCTGGGCTGTCAGGTAGTCCCCCCAGACCGGGAGCAACACCAATCGCCGGCGGGGAAATGGGGGCGATCGGGTAAGTAATCTATTTGCCTATTTTACCTAGTACGTCCGTGGTCCCTAAGGACCGTTTTTGTCGGACGTACCTAGTACGCGGTCCTTAAAGATGATCACAATCTAATTCAGTGTGAGTACTACCAGGGCACACATTG
Organism: Pelobates fuscus; assembly: GCF_036172605.1. Classification (NCBI taxonomy): domain Eukaryota; kingdom Metazoa; phylum Chordata; class Amphibia; order Anura; family Pelobatidae; genus Pelobates; species Pelobates fuscus. Next base: position 91,982,741 of record NC_086325.1, on the reverse strand, counting down.
TATTGGAGGAGAAGAAATCAGAACATTGTTCTTGATTCTCCTATTCTGCTGACTGACAGTTGCCAAGTGTAGTATTTATATTTGTTTTACGGGGAGCCAAGATGGAAGAACTCCAGAATATATACGGTAATACAACAGTGTCAATGTTATTGTATATTTTTACACCTTAGAAATGCACATTTATTGAATAAAAGATAAGTAAAAACAATATTGAAAGTCATAGTTGCTCATTATGCACTTTTATTTAAATAGTGGTTTTGTAGGCCTTCCTCTTTGACAGCTTGTTCTCCAGACCTATTACAGACCACCCCAACCTGGTACATGCTTTGTTCTGCTCCTCAGGTTTATTCTGGACTGGCCCAACCTGGTTTGTGTGAACTCTGTACAAACCAGGTAAACTTGTACTGCATGGTCCTAAGAACAGTTTCTGTTCTCCAGATCTGTTATGCAATAGCTTAACCTGGCTTGTGTACTCACTTAGCCTGGTTTGTGTACGTTCTGCACCTTTTCTATACCAACCACACCAGGTATGTGTATTTTTTTGGTTTCTGAACCCCTGGCGTATATTGGATAATGCAAAACATAGTATAGGTTTGTTTTCTTCTCTAGACCCATTCTGAACCAACCCAACATGTTTTTTGTACTTTCTCCTCTCCAGACCTATTCAGTACAGGCTCAACTTGGTTTGTGTTCCTCCTAGGGTAGTAAAACTCTACTATTAAATATTATATACAAAAAGATTTGCCTATTAATAAAGTGAGTATGCAATTGTACACTGCACTATATATATTCCATTAAATCAATAGTTAGGATGCACGCTTAATCCTTTTACTGCAAATGTGAGTGTCCAATAATTTAACATTATTTCAAAGATATCTGCAAGGTAGTGTTCTACAGCTACTTTTTTTTCTTACAAAATGATGAATGCATTTCTGACTAACCTGCATGGCCGAGTTAATGAGGCCCCGACCCCAGAGTCCCTCCTTTCTCTCATCTCTGTATCCTCTGTATCATTGAGAGAATTTCCTGTGCTGTCAAAGTCACTGGCTGAAGTGCCAACATCAGACATAGATCTCTGTTCATAGGCTACATGCCCAACTTGTTCACCCCCAGAGTCTGTACCCTCATCAAGCTCTGGACATACAGTTCTTGACCAAAGCTCTACCATGCGCTGAAGACCTCGTACGTGATTCAGAACATCATCCAGATGCCCAAACAGGTCAGGACTACCTTCCAAATCAAGAAGGTCCCCACTGTCTGCCAGTGAAGATGGTACATTGTCATAGATACTTGAACGGCTTCCCATAGAACTAAAGGAACTTCTTCTCTGCCTTCCTTCCAGGTCTTGAGAATCCATACTGCTACATACAGACTGTCCCAAGGATTTGCTGCCCATTTTCCATGCCTCCAAGGGCACACGGGTTCCAGAATATAAACTTTCAATAGAAAGAGACCTGGGGAAGGTACCAGGTTTATGGTCAGTTGGGATGCAAACAAGACGATCTGACTTTTGAGGAGGTCTGTTCCTTAAAGCTTCTTTCTCATCCATTACAAAGTTGCCCAAATAATCCACACTACATCGTCCATCCAGATGAGTCTTTCTAATGCTGTCGCTGGATGCACTTTTAGTCCTGTAACCGGGGTGAAGGAAATCTTTCTCAAACACTGGAATGTCACCATCGTCGCACTCATTTGGAAAGTTCATATTGTCTCTCTCAGAGTCATCCAGATCAGTTGTAGTATCTAATCCTGGCAGTCTTTTTCGACTTTTGCCTTTATTTCTCCTGCGCAGTGACTCCATCCTCTTCAGGAAGCCTTTGGTCATCCTTTTCTTTGTCTTCTCCTTCAGACTAGTATGATTACATGCCAGAGATTGGTCACTAATGCTCCTATATGGCTTAGATGCAGTTGGTGAGCTGGACAAAGGCATATCTGGAGGTGGAGTAATGATAATATCCAAGACCCCTCTGCTGCTTCCTGCACTCTGCAGAGAGGTGGCCTCCAGTTCTGTGCTAAGGTCTGTCAGGATGCTGTCACGACTAGATGTACTCTTTATGGTAGGCGGTCCTGCAACTGTTGGTGAAAGGAGCTCCACAGAGTCCAGACGAGACCATCGACCTTGGTCTCTCTGGAAAGCCCAGCGATCACTAATTGCACACTGGTCATCTTCATCAGAGTCAACTTCATTCTAAATTGAAATTGAAGGAACATTAGAGTTATAAGAGTCAATATATTTTGAATGAACTGACAATACACAAGTAACGCAAGTAATCGTATTAATATAACTAAGGGGGGGAAAGGACAGACAACATACTTTACACCGAGTAAACCAAATGACAAAAGTTGGAAAAGTGAAAAAAATGCATATTAATATTGTGTCGAACACAAGAGCTTGCAAAGAGAAGCCATCTGGTTTAATTTTAACTTTTTCTACATTGGGAAATCTCTCAGGACTACTATCAGAGGGGCAAACGTCCTCTCATGTTCTATATTTTATATTTAGCAATCCTAGATTATTTGCAAGCGAATCCACCAAGTAATCAAGGGCAATATTTAAAATATTACACCATTATCCTGCTACTATTTTTATATGGCACAATGTAATAAGTGGCTCCTTGGGACTTCCTCAGTCATTTCCATGATATGGACCTGATTTTTTTTCTCCAAAGATGAGGTCCTTGAAGGCCCTTTGTGTTTGTAAGTGTACAAATTCTTGAATTCCGAATGTCTTCACGTAATGGTAGTTTTATTTTGGTTTTAAAGCCTATTACGTTTTTCTTTCTTCCGATTTGAAAGTTTATATTTGTTTACTCCACGCTAGAATGGTGGTTTGAAGGTGAGTCAGATACATCTCATTCAAAAATTGTTGGAGTAGATTATACATTTACATGGAATTCAAGATTCTAGTTTAAGATTTTGGCCCTAAATGTGAAATTCACTTTGAGTTCCTGAGAATCCTCACTACATAAATGTGTTTGTAATATAGAAGAAAATCAATGTATATTATTTAAACAGACTGATTTACACTTTAGATCTATAAATTGTTATTTATAAAAGTCACTTAAAAAAAAAAAAAGTGTTTAGAACAGCCCACCCCTGGCCACATCCCCACCCAGTGTCCCCCTTTTGTCCATTTGAAATGATGAGAAGTATGAGGTGGGATAAACAAAGGTGAGAAGGTTCATACATTATATATAGAATAGGAGGAGGAACAAGAATGAGGGGGAAGGTTCTGCAAACACCTATGGTGCAACAGACACTGTTCTATATAAACACAGAAGGAATCAAATTATGTGGTTGAATCTTTTGAACTGTATGCTAAATTTGCTCAAATCTACTGGTATTAGGCCAAAGACACGCAAACCATTATGTTTGCATTGGTCCAATGGTGCCACAAAGCAGCCCTGTGCTTGGTGTACATATAAAGCGTATTTTAGCTGCACACACTAGCAATAAATGGTTTTAAACATTCTTTGTGAGCTGGGAATAGATTAAAATGTTACACATTGAGCAGTTTAGGGGAACCCTGTGAGTGATTAACAGGAAGTACAGCTATGGACAAGGCAGATCTCCTGAATCGCTTTCTACTATAGATTTCTAAGACAGACGTGTTCTTTGTTCAGAACATTAAATTGTAACATTTCTCCAACAAATATTTACCCTTATTCCAGGGAGAACTCACCCGTTTTCTCTGAAAATGAACGTCCAACTTCATAGGAGCACATGAATTAAGTGTCATTAGCCGCCTGCAAACAAATAGGTAGGAGGCAAACTTTAAGTACAATTTTCAGATTTGGGGGGGAGGAGAGGGGACAAAAATAAAAAGTGGATATCTATCATTCAAGGGGAAACAGAGGACAAGTCGTGCATTTTCCTGGCTACAAACTATGCTTGTAGTGTTGGCTACATGCCTCCGTTTTATCTCCACATCATAAGTAAGCACAGAGTTGAAAATTTGTTTAACCACTTTGTTGCCAAAACAGCTTTAAAAACGTTGCATTGCAAACTGCATTCAACATCAATATAACAATTCTTGTGCGGTTTCTGGCCTATTTTAATAAGCAGATGGAGTGTTAAATCTCCAGGACAACCTGTGTCGACATTTGATCTAAGGATTAGTAAAAGCAGAGAAACCTTTAACACTTGGTATAATGTGACACTATTCCTTTCAGCTAAGCAGCAGAGCTCCTGGGTGTATTACCTGCCCGTGGAAGGGTTAAGCCCACATTCTGCCCAGGAAGGAAATCCTTGTTTCCAAATCAAAGAGGATTTGCATTAAATGTCACCATACCCTGCTGCTGGATCAAAGCGTTAGGCTGAAGTTATTTTATCCTCATCAAAAATGAATAGCGCAAGCTTTTTAATTCAACTTACTTTTTAAATAATAAGTCTACACAAAAAAGGTAGAGCCCCCAAAAAATAAAAATTGAAGTGAAAATGCACTAGTTTTATTATCTGCAATTACTAAAGATCTAACAGATTTTACAGTGCATTTATAGGAAGAATTGGCATAAAAAGGCTTCTGCACAACTTTTGGCCTCCACTTTCAAAAACCAATGGTCACGGGGGGCGTGTCCGGCTGCCGACAAGTATGGCCGCGTGAGAGAGAAGCTCCTCGAGGCCCGAAGCAATACACGGCTACAATAGGCATACCCCGCACATTACATCCCGCGATGGGGCGCACAAAGAAGCCCACTGAACCACAGGGTACCCCTAAACAATCGGGGTCCAGGACCGAGCAGACCATCCGGTCCTACCTCACCACCCCGAGGGACCTCACCTCCCAGCCGGAAATGGAGGCCCTAAGTGAGACGACGGGCTCCCCGCCCGAGACTCCCGCGGAATTCTCCCCGGCCCCATCGGCTTCACCTGCATCACGGGGGACGCTGGATGGGGATCTGCGCGCCCTACTGCCCAATCTACTCACCAAGGCAGACCTGGAGGCACTCTCCGACCGCCTCTGCAAAGCGATCCGTGAGGAGCTGACACAGGTGAAGGCAGATGTAGCTGGCATGGATGCACGCCTCACAGTGAATGAAGCTGACACCAGAGCAATAAGGTCAGACATAGCAACAACACGCAACACCATACAGGGCTGTGAAGCCAGCCTGGCCCATCTAACCACCTGGGTGGATGACCTAGATAACAGGGGGCGCAGGCTAAACCTCCGTGTGAGGGGAGTGAGAGAAGAGGGCCCAGGGGAGAATATACCTGAAATTCTGCGCACAATCTTCAGCAATACCCTGGGAGGCCAACAAATCAACAGATTAGGCCTGGTCAGAGCCCACCGTGCCCTGCGCGCGCCACCTGCTACTGGCGAACAGCCACGAGATATTGTTTGCTGTTTAGACAACTTCGCCTTCAAGGAAGATATACTGCGCAATGCGCGCCGCATGGGTACAATCCGCGTTGACAATCAGCAAATATCCATCTACCAAGACCTATCGCGTTACACCCTGCAAGCTAGGAAGGCTCTCAGACCGGTCACCGTGGCACTCCAAGCGGCGGGTATCCCATACAGATGGGGATACCCCTTCTCCTTATCCGCCCGCAGAGGCCCAAACATCCATGTCATCAGGGCCCCGGTGGACGTACCGGTGTTCCAGCGCTCCCTGGGGCTCCCACAGACCCAGGTACCGAACTGGCTGGACCCCCATTTTCTACAACAAGCGACGGGCCCGCCACCACCACCTATGGGCAGAGGCCAGGGCGGAGATAGGCCCCAACGCAACCGTCCGTGGCACCAAGATCCGACGAGATCAGAGGAATAGAGGATGCAACAGCGACACATGGACATGCTGGGAGGGGACGAACCGCTAACACATCTATCCAGCACGCCCGTGAGTACTTTATTAAACACCAGGGGCCACTGACCACACGCACATAACAGGAGGGGTGTATCCTCCACTTGGGGAGGGGGTCGTATGGGAGACCGGGACATTGCTACACATGGGGTCCTGAGACCTGGGACATTCACACAGAGCAACTTGTGCTACCGCGAACAGGACGACTACAATTCAGACCAGCAGCGACCACCGTAGGGTGCTCTGATACCATCGAAGTCATTGGCGTAGTTGGCCGCCCAAATATGGCCTATCTGTATGGACAATGCAGGACAATGCAGGACAATGGGGGGAGGGAGGGTGTCACACAGTCGCATAGTCATTCTGGTTCCCCACCGCGAGGTAATAGGCCACATGGCCCATCATCTGCACATCACTTTACGGACACTGGGACACACGGAGGGAGGGCAACAGGAAACGGGCAAGGATGCGACAAACATACGCCTGGGAGATTAGGGGGGGGGAGGAGGGAGGGGGGCAATGGCAGACGAGAAGGCGGATGAGACGGGCGGGGAGGGGGATAAGGAGCAAGACCCACAGAATGGAGGGTGGGGGGATGGAAGAGAGTAGGGGGGGGTGGGGGGAGGTAAGAAACAATGAAGGATACAAAGCGGAGGGGGGGGAGAAAGGACACCCGCTAGAGGAGGGAATTGCTGGAGGTGGGACATCACGGGCACCTGTATGCAGACATATCCATAAAGGCACCCAGGTCGGACATATAGGGGGGAGGTGGGGGGGGGGGGGGGAAGTACTGCCCACAGGGCATGGGAACGACTGTAAGAGTTCAATACAGACACATCTGCTCAGGAGCAATCAGTGACGCCCAGGTCACACCCACATACTGCTACTGCATAACGCACACACCTGCACGAAAATAGGACCACCCAGGTCACAGACCCACCCATGCTTGGGAGGGCAACCTCGATACCCGCAAGACAACAAGCACCCTACCCCGACATACCTCGCAGACTACTCACACACGCACTGGCACCGCACGATACGCAGAACCCACAACCTGTGCTCAGATCAAGGGGCGACATGAAACACTAGGCTACCCACACACAGGCAAACCGAGACCTGCCCCACTACATGCACTCACAGGGGTAGCTTACCCAGATAGAAGTAGGGCCTACACGGGCCGCACTCTCACATTACCTGACAGACACCGATCCCTGTCATTGACGGCCGGACAGACGGCTACCCCCCGGCGCCACTGAGGCACGGCTTGGACAATCCCTCCCGTCAGCCGGTGGCAAACGGGGGATACCCGCATACCCCGAAGGGTTAGGACTAAAAGGTACCCTCAACTGAGTAGAGTACCCCCGTCCAGGAGTAGCCCCGGACACCAGACTTTCTGGGTCCACGGACCTTACCACCGGGACTTCAGTCCACCGACCCAACAATACCTAAGGTCCCTTGGAGACCACAACACAGACACACGCTCACACACACCTCATTCCGCCCCCCCCCCTCCCCTTGGGTTGTGTTCTTCTCTCTCTCCTCACCCTCTCTCTCTCTCTCCTCACCCTCTCTCTCTCTCTCTCTCTCCTCACCCTCTCTCTCTCTCTCTCTCTCCTCACCCTCTCTCTCTCTCTCTCTCTCCTCACCCTCTCTCTCTCTCTCTCTCTCTCCTCACCCTCTCTCTCTCTCTCTCTCTCTCCTCACCCTCTCTCTCTCTCTCTCTCTCTCCTCACCCTCTCTCTCTCTCTCTCTCCTCACCCTCTCTCTCTCTCTCCTCACCCTCTCTCTCCCTCTCCTCACCCCCCCTCTCCTCACCCCCCCTCTCCTCACCCCCCCTCTCCTCACCCCCCCTCTCCTCACCCCCCCTCTCCTCACCCCCCCTCTCCTCACCCCCCCTCTCCTCACCCCCCCTCTCCTCACCCCCCCTCTCCTCACCCCCCCTCTCCTCACCCCCCCTCTCCTCACCCCCCCTCTTACCCTCCCCCCCGGTCTCCCCCCCATATACCGCCCGCCAAAGATGCCCCGGAGGGCCGCGCCGGCTATAGGTGACGCTCCCTACGTTGAGGAGGACCTGAACATCCTATCATACAATGTTCGGGGCCTCAATATTCGAGAGAAGCGATCACGACTCTTGCGGGACCTGAAAAGATACCGCGCATCGGTGGCCTTCTTACAAGAGACACACTTTCAAGAGAACCGAACACCATCCCTGCGAGACCATAACTACCCACTAGGACTCTTCAGCAACAATCCACACCGCCGCACACTGGGCGTGGGCATCCTGTTTTCCAGAAGGATCCCGTTCGTCGAAAAGGACACGCTTAGATGCCCCCACGGCAGATACATCTTTACGAAGGGGACCATCCAGGATCGGGCATACACCTTCGCGACTCTATACGCGCCCAATACCAACCAATTCGGATTCCTCCGCTCGGCACTGAAGACCCTGATGGGATTCGCGGACGGCACCCTGATCATAGGAGGAGATCTTAATCTTCCGCTCCATCATCAGGACTCCACAGCAAACCCAGCACAGCGGACACCCAATAGACATTCACGGACGGTACAACTGCTGCACCATCACCAACTTACAGACTGCTGGAGAGCGCTGCACCCCACCGCGAGGGACTATACGTTCTACTCCACGACGCACGCCACCTACACCAGGCTCGATTACTTCCTCCTACAGTATCACAACCTGCCTCTTCTAGTGGAATCGGAAATCCTGCCCATGACGTGGTCGGACCATAACCCCATCCGCATACGAATCAAGTCACCCCTGTTCCGACCCCGTCAGGTGTCTTGGCGGCTCAATGAATCAATCCTCAAAGACCCTAACCTGGTTACCGAGACTAAACAAACTATCCAAGACTACTTTCTTTTAAATGAAACAGAAGACGTGTCGCCCCTGCTATGCTGGGAGGCACATAAAGCGGTACTCCGGGGACACTTCATTGCGCGATGCTCGGAGATGAAAAAGGCATACAACCAGACGATAACAGACCTCAATAAGGACATTGCAGAACTGGAATGTCATCATAAGCGTACACTGAACCCATCGACCTATCGAGACCTCCTTCTCAAGCGCACCCACCTCACCGAACACTTGAACCGAACAATCCAACGATCCTACCAACACTTCAAACACCGGATATATGAACATGGAAACAGATGTGGGAGACTCCTGGCAACGCTACTAAAGAAACGCAGGAACCACCTGTATATACCCAAGATTCGGAATGCCACGGGACAGATATGCCACCTACCCAACCAGATCTCAGCAGCGTTCACCCAATACTACGAGGACCTCTATAATCTGAAACCAGACACACAGGCCTATGCGACGCCTCACAAGGGGGAGGCCATCCGCGCATACCTTGACACAGCAGGATTGAAACAAATAGCAGCCCCAGAACGGGACGAGCTGGAGGCCCCTATCACCGTGGAGGAGCTGACCTATGCACTCAGAAAGGCCAAGACGGGGAAGGCACCGGGGCCAGACGGACTGCCTCTGCTGTACTATAAAACATTCATGCCGGATCTCCTACCGAAATTACACTCGGCTCTAAACTCGATCTTGGATGGGGCAACCCCCTCAACCCAATTCACGGCGGCGAACATCACCCTCCTCCCAAAAGAGGGTAAGGACCCGACATCATGTGCTAGCTACCGCCCGATCTCAGTCCTGGATGTGGACGTCAAGCTCCTGGCAAGCGTGCTGGCTGGCCGCCTGGCGCCTTTGCTTCCGGACCTGGTCCACCCAGATCAAACAGGGTTCATCCCAGGGAGAGAGGTTAGAGATAACACCATACGGGCACTGAACCTGATCTCCATAGCCACGCGATCCAAACAGCAGACCCTAATCCTCTCCACGGACGCCGAAAAGGCTTTCGATAGGGTCAACTGGGAATTCCTCTTCGAAACCCTACGCGGCCTAGGCATCGGCCCCAAATACATACAATGGGTTCAGACGCTATACAGTGACCCGACGGCGAGACTCCGCATCAATGGGGCCCTCACGGACCCATTCCGAATACGCAATGGAACACGTCAAGGCTGCCCCCTATCTCCCCTGCTCTTCGCGCTAACCCTGGAGCCATTCCTTAACAACATCAGAAGCAACGAGGAGATACGCGGACTCAGCATTGGTCGCTCACACCACAAAGTCCTGGCCTATGCGGACGACCTCCTCTTCATCGTACAACACCCGGCTACGACACTGCGAAAGATCATGACGGAATTCGAAACATACGGCAACGTCTCCAACCTACGTATCAATTATACCAAATCAGAAATGTTAAACCTCAACGTTGGACACACCCAAGCGCAGACTCTCAGGCGCCGCTTTCCCTTCCGCTGGTGCACCACCAAGATGCGATACCTAGGGGTGTGGCTCACGCAGAACCCGGCAGACCTGTACTCACACAATTTCCTGCCGCTCCTTCAGACTGCGCAGGCAGAATTACAGGCCTGGAACACATACTACATATCCTGGACTGGCCGCATCAACGCGGTGAAGATGACTCTTCTCCCAAAATTCTTATTTGTTTTCCAAACCGTACCAGTCGCGGCACCAAACAGCTTCTTCACATCCATCCAAGCGGCAGTCAGGCACTTCATCTGGAAAGGCAAAACCCCCCGAATAGCCCACTCCCAATTGACTCTCCCGAAACTCAAAGGGGGCCTAGCCCTCCCTGATTTCAAGAAGTATTACATCGCAACCCACCTCACAAGGATCATTAACTGGTCAACCAAGCCGCAAGGAAAACCATGGATCCAACTGGAAGAGGACAGCACTAACTGCGACCTGCGAGCCCTACCCTGGCTCACTAAGGAAGCTAGCCGACACGTACAACACGTGAACCCGTTTGTGAAGACCACACTCAGGATCTGGCACCAGACAGGGCCCAAATTCTATCTTACGACGGACCCGAGTCCCCTACTTCCCCTCAGAGGTAACCCGGATTTCCCAGCAGGGGACATGGGCCCAACCCTGCAATCAGGGCTCAATAATGCGCTGCCTCGGATAGGAGATGTGCTAACATCCACGGGCGCAATACACCCAATAACCACCCTATTTCCGGACCAAAGACATACCCTATTGCACACTATGGCGCGTGAACAACTACGGCGCTACACACGCTCAATCCCCCAACAACCGAGCCTTATACGGGAATGTACGGAGTTCGAAACCCTATGCAGAACGGACACACCGCCCCCCAGGGCGATCTCTCAAATATACACCTCGCTGGCAACCGGACGGTACCTCCTGGCACCGCCATGCATTAGGAGATGGGAAGAGGACCTTGAGGAGCCACTCACAGACACAGACTGGGATAAAATAATTGCACTCATCCAGAAGACCCCCGGCTCAGCGAGGCTCCAGGAAACCTCATATAAAATATTCACGAGGTGGTACGTCACTCCAGCAGACATTCACACCAGAGACAGCTCAAAATCAGACACATGCTGGAGATGTGGAAGAGAGGCCGGGACGTTCTTACACCTCTGGTGGGACTGCACTCTCATTAGACCATTCTGGGAAACGGTGGGACGAGTGATCACCGAAACTACGGAGGAATGCCTCCCAATGACGCCGGCCCCCTTCTTGCTGCACCACACGACGATGCCCATGCAGGTATATAAACGATCAGTGATACCCAGGCTCCTCAATGCAGCGAAAACAACAGTCCCTATCTTTTGGAAACAACCACGCACCCCCCCACTCCGACGATGGGTGGAAGAGGTGGAGGACACCCGGAAATATGAAGACTTGAAGACAACCACAGCAGCGACAAAGGAAAGGTACACGAAGAGGTGGTTCTACTGGATGAAATATGTCACCTCAGACGACTTCGTAGCCCTTTTGACTACATCAGACTTTAGGGAGGAGCAGACAAGGAACCAAGGAGAGCCGGCCACCGGTGATGCGGACGGGGCGGGGCGGTCGGGGGCGGAGAATGGGGATACAGATAGGCGAGGCGGCAGGGACGCCCGCACGCCCTGATGCCACTATCTCTTCCAGCCCCCCCCCCCCCCACATGCCTTGCCTCCCTACTTCACTATGTTTCTCGACCCATCCCCTTTCCCAAATCCCAGACCCTCACACCCACAAACACGACATAACTTGGACTCACATAGCCGCCCAGATACTGGAATCGGAACCGAACTCTACGACAACTATGCTACGTATGATTAAGGCACACACACAGACACACACAAGACAAACGTTTCTCATTTTGTTTATATAATGATCACCTATAAGGCTCTTATACAATGGCAAGTTTCAGAATACAAGTACCTGACTCTACCTGTGTTGCTCACTAGAGGGGGCTGAGAGAACACATGCTCTCGCGCAACCTATGCTCAAAGAGCTTTTACTACTAACTTCCACAGCATTGTCATCAGCCAACATATGATTGTTAACTGTACAGAGTTCACTTTGTTACCGCTTTGTTACTGTTATATTGTAACTGTTGATTAGACCTGTTGCACTGGACGGCTCACCGTCATACAACGCTTTTCCATCTGAGCTAAGCCTCTACGTAGGCATACACAGTCATAAATGTAAAGTACTTGACTATACGCACTGTTCACAAAAATAAAAACCATTTAAAACAAAAACCAATGGTCACAATACTTACAAATAACCCAACTTTTGTTACGATGAGATACGAACAAAGTCCCGAATTGTGTCCTAACACGAATGGAGAAACGGTTCTCATTCGGTAGTTTCGCCAGCGTTCTGTCTAAGTGACAGAGCGTTCTGGAAAAGTGAAAGGAGGCTTCGCTGGAACACGGAGGAAAGGTGAGAATTGTGGGAAAATTGCTCTGACAACCGGAAATGAAGCACACTTTGCTCCTCCGCTGGTCAGGCATAGGAAACCTCCATAAGACAAAGTAGCCTTAGTGTCCCCCACCGCCCTGTCCCCCTCCACACCTGCGAGGCGGGTAGGGTACCTAAATAATGATGGGGGGGGACCTATTGTCCTCCCTCTGGCCCCCACCCCTGAGCACACTTTGCTCCTCTGCTGGTCAGGCATTCAGGGATTGCCAGGTGTAGGAAAAGTAGTCCCTACTTTGTCTTATGTTTTAAAGAAAACTAGAGCAGACAGGAAGAAATGAAGAACAGATCCTGAGAGAGGGAGAGAAGAGATATCGATTAAAGAAAGGTAAGTTCGGCATGATAGTGCCGTTTTAGCAGTCTCCCAACAGATAAAGCAACCAACAAATGCAACATAGTAGCATGTATAAGCTACAATTTTAGGACAACGTTCTAAAAGAAGAGCAATAAAGAGGAACATCTCCTGGTTTTCATAACTACTGCTCCATTTGTAGTCGGGTTTCCCCAGAACTCTGCTTTATAAATACCGTAACTCCCAGATTGCTTGTAGGGTCTTTTGGAATTCAACATGGTCATAGATAAATTATTTACATGTCCCACAAACTACTAATGGGAATAGCAGGTACACAGTGCAACAGTATGAACTGGCATCATGGGGTATTTTTAGTACACAAAGAGTCAGATAAATTATACACAACAACTTCCAGGAAAGCAACAGCAGGGCAAGCACGAGTTATAAAATATGCCAACCTGAACACAGTAAGAAAATCCACAAATCCCAACACAGGGACTATAGAACTATGGACATTGTCTGGTTCACTTCTACAGGAAACACGTCTAGGGACAGAATACTCATAGCAAAAATAGACAACAGAATGGAAGTTCTTTCATCATACCAGAGAAGCAGATTTTATGTGCTATTACAGCCTAATAATTGGGACCATGGGGGAATAAGGGTAGGAAACACACATGTAGCATGCAAAATAAAGAAAGACAAAAAAAAGAAAAAAAAACAATCAGGGAAAAAATACAATGAAATGATTGGAGACATGGGGATGGGGCGGAAAGGAGGAGTCACTTTTCTGGGATAACTACTATTAAATAGAATATTGTAAATCACCTATAACAATAAATGCAGTGGTTCTGGTGTCTATGGCCTATCCATGCAGGCTCTGCAATGTAAAAGGCTGCCTTTTCATGGAAAAGATAGTGTTCACATTGCTGCACAGTGGCCTTCACTTAGACAGCCACTAAGGTTACCTCCTGGGTGAGGTCCTGCAAGCTTTGAAGGACCTATGTTCAGTGTTTCCACACTCTGTATGGAAACGCTGAACACTCCCCTCAGAGATGGACTGATTCAATGCATCTCTATTAATAGAGGTTGATTGGCGCAGCTCAGTTTTGTTGGGCATGAGCAATAGCCTCCCAACGCTTTCCTATGGGAAAGCATTGGATTGGCGGAGATCAAGACTACTTCAGCCAGTGAGGGGGGCACCCGTATTGAGCCCAGTGCAGCAATGGAGAAAACGTAAATAACAAATGTGTTCATGTAACTTTTTATTGTGCCATGAGATGCTCCTTTTCTTTTAAACTTATATTTAAGATTTAGGAAATTATATCAAACCAGGGGGGGGGGAAATGGATCTAGATCAATTTCAGAGTTCTATTTCCTGTCCTTTCAGCTGTGAGGGGAGGAGCTAACCCATGAGTAAAAGCTGCCATGTTTGATCAAGAAATCAGCATTTCCCCTTTAAATGAGGAAAGGAGTAAAATCTCTGAAAAGCACATGGTAACTGAAAGGTACCTGGGCATGACATTTTATTTCCAGCAAACTCTAGATTTCCACTAACCAGAGCCAAATAACCACGTAGCTTAACAAAAGAAGATTTACGTTTTGTCCAGAGATCGCACTGTTCTCTCCAGGGTACACATAGGCCACCAGTGCCCTTTAGCCAATACCCTACTCCGTGCTGGAGAGGCATTACTAATCCTCCACAGTCAAAAAGCACGCATTTACACACGACAGAGAAACATTACAAAGAAAAGTTTAAAAGTACAATTTTAATTCTCCCCCAAAAAAATTTTTCTTTCACAAAGTGCCTTTTCTTCCCTCGGTCACATATTGGATTCTGAAAGCCTCCCACTGTTTTACCAGCTCAAAGAAAGATCTGTGTGTCTTGTACCAGATCACCCTGCACATAAGACCCATTGTCCTGCGTTGCCTACACTTTCTTGGCATTTTATTCTTTTACATTTTAATGAGGCAACTCATTGAAAAGGCATCAGCGCTATTAAAGCTATTTTGCCCATTACATAAGTGCTCACTCTGTGGATGGTTTGCGTCATGGCTGTAATTCAGACATAAAAACAGTGTCCATCCATAACATGGGGGTCAGAGAAAGATCTGAAATTTGTTAAGTACCTGCAGAGCGATTTGAGCGAGTCCTGGTCCAAGAAGCGATGGTCTCTCTTCACGCATGAAATGTCCACAGGAAACTGAGAATCTGCAAGAAAACAATAAAAAAAAATGTAAAAATTTGATTGACAATGACAAGCAGATAGCAGGTTGTGCCCTGGAACGAGATACAGTGACAGGGATGCACAACAACAAGGAATTACAAGTGGGGTAGATGGGAGCAGGACACTAGAACAGTGGGGTCAGCAGCCCAAAGTGCCAGCAGTAGAGCCTTAAGTGGTGCCTTAAAGCAATTTGTATAACCTGAATTATGTCATATACAGGGAGTGCAGAATTATTAGGCAAGTTGTATTTTTGAGGATTAATTTTATTATTGAACAACAACCATGTTCTCAATGAACCCAAAAAACTCAATATCAAAGCTGAATATTTTTGGAAGTAGTTTTTAGTTTGTTTTTAGTTATAGCTATTTTAGGGGGATATCTGTGTGTGCAGGTGACTATTACTGTGCATAATTATTAGGCAACTTAACAAAAAACAAATATATACCCATTTCAATTATTTATTTTTACCAGTGAAACCAATATAACATCTCAACATTCACAAATATACATTTCTGACATTTAAAAACATAACAAAAACAAATCAGTGACCAATATAGCCACCTTTCTTTGCAAGGACACTCAAAAGCCTGCCATCCATGGATTCTGTCAGTGTTTTGATCTGTTCACCATCAACATTGCGTGCAGAAGCAACCACAGCCTCCCAGACACTGTTCAGAGAGGTGTACTGTTTTCCCTCCTTGTAAATCTCACATTTGATGATGGACCACAGGTTCTCAATGGGGTTCAGATCAGGTGAACAAGGAGGCCATGTCATTAGATTTTCTTCTTTTATACCCTTTCTTGCCAGCCACGCTGTGGAGTACTTGGACGCGTGTGATGGAGCATTGTCCTGCATGAAAATCATGTTTTTCTTGAAGGATGCAGACTTCTTCCTGTACCACTGCTTGAAGAAGGTGTCTTCCAGAAACTGTCAGTAGGACTGGGAGTTGAGCTTGACTCCATCCTCAACCCGAAAAGGCCCCACAAGCTCATCTTTGATGATACCAGCCCAAACCAGTACTCCACCTCCACCTTGCTGGCGTCTGAGTCGGACTGGAGCTCTCTGCCCTTTACCAATCCAGCCACGGGCCCATCCATCTGGCCCATCAAGACTCACTCTCATTTCATCAGTCCATAAAACCTTACAAAAATCAGTCTTGAGATATTTCTTGGCCCAGTCTTGACGTTTCAGCTTGTGTGTCTTGTTCAGTGGTGGTCGTCTTTCAGCCTTTCTTACCTTGGCCATGTCTCTGAGTATTGCACACCTTGTGCTTTTGGGCACTCCAGTGATGCAGCTCTGAAATAGGGCCAAACTGGTGGCAAGTGGCATCTTGGCAGCTGCACGCTTGACTTTTCTCAGTTCATGGGCAGTTATTTTGCGCCTTGGTTTTTCCACACGCTTCTTGCGACCCTGTTGACTATTTTGAATGAAACGCTTGATTGTTCAATGATCACGCTTCAGAAGCTTTGCAATTTTAAGAGTGCTGCATCCCTCTGCAAGATATCTCACTATTTTTGACTTTTCTGAGCCTGTCAAGTCCTTCTTTTGACCCATTTTGCCAAAGGAAAGGAAGTTGCCTAATAATTATGCACACCTGATATAGGGTGTTGATGTCATTAGACCACACCCCTTCTCATTACAGAGATGCACATCACCTAATATGCTTAATTGGTAGTAGGCTTTCGAGCCTATACAGCTTGGAGTAAGACAACATGCATAAAGAGGATGATGTGGTCAAAATACTCATTTGCCTAATAGTTCTGCATTCCCTGTATATCAAGTCCTATAGGAGCATTGGTATATTAGTGAATGTATTACAACATAATACAAAGGTCTATTTAATACACAGCAGCAGGATGTTCTGGCTACATTTTTTCTCTTTTTTTATTTATTTTTTTAAAAGGTTTGATTTAACCTGTGAGTTAAAGAAAAAAGCAATCAATAAATCAGAATATGCTTTATTGCATATGACGTTTAGTATACTTTGAATGTACCATCAGGTAGCAATACTGCAGTGCATTCTGGTCCATGAACTTTATGATTTAATAAGCACACATTTTTTGCACAAAGTGAAGGATATTCAGGCGCACAAACTTAAATCCAAAAAGAGACTTTCAAAAGGACAAAGGCAATCTTTTCTTAGTCAAAGCCTCTCTCAAGGGTTGAGAGACGAAACGTTACCTCTGTTCCTATTAAAGTCTTCATTTGGATTTAACCTTTGAGTGCCCACATATCCTTCACTTTGTGAACCATGTGAATAGAGTATGTAGCCTTCACAGTCAGTCACAGGATTTTGCTATTGGAGTACAGTGTGTGCCGTCCCATTTCTTCGAAAAAGCATACATTTTGTGATTCCACAAGAAATTTAGAACCTTGCTGGTCTGTCCCCTGAATAAAGGGGAAGGAAGTATTTGCCCCTCAGAAGGTTATGAGCGCTGGCTGTTAGCAGTTGCTGTCATCTTTGTTTATTTGGGAGTTGTTTTAGGGAGGGGAAGAAGTGGAAGTCACTCTGTCAGACAATGGTTGGCTTGACACTTCACCATGATGCCATGCTTCCAGCTATTGTTTTGGAGCACAGTTCCATCCTCTCAGCCCCGTGTGAGTTTTTGTAGACTTGATTCCTGATTTTGTGGTTTAGATTAAAACATATTCAGACTATATTGAGCTGGACTGCCCAGGTCCCCAGAGTGCCAAGCATTAGAGATACCAAAGGAAGGATATGGCTTCAGGCCATATGAGAAGCAGGACAGGGCAAAAAAAGTGCATGCATCTTAAAACAATTCTCTGAACCATTAATACTTAGTTATTTGAAGTCTGTATAAAAAAAATAGGGAGGGAGGGGAAGGATACTGACACCCTCCCCCCCAGCAGTACCCCTACCCCCCCCACACACATCACCCCCCCACCACACACACAGCAGCCCCCCCCACACACACACAGCACCCCCCCACCCCACACACAGCAGCCCCCCCCACACACACAGCACCCCCCCCACCCCACACACAGCACCCCCCCACCCCCCACTCACACACACACACACACAGCACCCCCCACCCACAGCACCCCCCCACCCACACACACACAGCACCCCCCCACCCACACACACACACACAGCACCCCCCCACCCACACACAGCACCCCCCCACCCACACACAGCACCCCCCCACCCACACACACACACAGCACCCCCCACCCACACACACACAGCACCCCCCACCCCCACACACACAGCACCCCCCACCCCCACACACACACAGCACCCCCCACCCCCACACACACACACAGCACCCCCCACCAACACACACACACAGCACCCCCCACCCACACACACAGCACCCCCCCACCCACACACACAGCACCCCCCCACCCACACACACACACACACACAGCACCCCCCCACACACACACACACAGCACCCCCCCACACACACACACACAGCACCCCCCCACCCACACACAGCACCCCCCCACCCACACACAGCACCCCCCCACCCCCCCACACAGCACCCCCCCACCCACACAGCACCCCCCCACCCACACACACAGCACCCCCCCACCCACACACACACACAGCACCCCCCCACCCACACAGCACCCCCCCACCCACACACACAGCACCCCCCCACCCACACACAGCACCCCCCCACACACACACACACAGCACCCCCCCCCACACACACACAGCACCCCCCCCCACACACACACAGCACCCCCCCCACACACACACACAGCACCCCCCCCACACACACACAGCACCCCCCCCCACACACACACACACAGCACCCCCCCACACACACAGCACCCCCCCCTACACACACACACACACACACACACACACAGCACCCCCCCAAACACACAGCACCCCCCCCCCACACACACACACAGCACCCCCCCCCCACACAGCACACACAGCACCCCCCCCTACACACACACACACACACACACACAGCACCCCCCCAAACACACAGCACCCCCCCCCACACACACACACACAGCACCCCCCCCCACACAGCACACACAGCACCCCCCCCCACACAGCACACACAGCACCCCCCCCCCCACACAGCACACACAGCACCCCCCCCCCACACAGCACACACAGCACCCCCCC
Organism: Pelobates fuscus; assembly: GCF_036172605.1. Lineage (NCBI taxonomy): Eukaryota > Metazoa > Chordata > Amphibia > Anura > Pelobatidae > Pelobates > Pelobates fuscus. Next base: position 91,963,461 of record NC_086325.1, on the reverse strand, counting down.
CCACACAGCACACACAGCACCCCCCCCCACACAGCACACACAGCACCCCCCCCCACACAGCACACACAGCACCCCCCCCCCACACAGCACACACAGCACCCCCCCCACACAGCACACACAGCACCCCCCCCACACACACACAGCACCCCCCCCACACAGCACACACAGCACCCCCCCCCCACACACACACACACAGCACCCCCCCCACACACACACACACAGCACCCCCCCCACACACACACACACACAGCACCC